>NC_044979.1:47107639-47794300 GCF_008728515.1 Papio anubis
TAGAACTTAAAGTATAATAATAATAAAAAATAAATAAAAAAAAGAAAGTATGGCATTGGTTAAAGGATAGATTTTTTTTTAATGGAACAGAAGAGATAATCCAGAAGAAGGCCCCAAAAAGGTCCATGGAGTGTTTACAAATGTCTCAAGACAACTGAATTGAGAAATATTAGTGGTGGTTTTTTTTTTTTTTTTTCTGAAAACCTTTCTTTTGTTTATATTTTACTTCATTACTTTCTCTCTTCTTCATCAAACCTCCCTTGGCTATTGTCCTTCACTCAAAGGCACCCACTCTTGCTTGTTTTGTGAATGTCTATTTCACTATTCGTATATTTATTTCCACATATGTGAAAGTGTGTAATATTATTGTGTGTGTGTGTGTGTTAAATTTACAGAAGTAGTAGTATTTGGTCACAAATCTTGCTTCATTTCTTTTTTTGAAGGTAAGAATTATTTGAGCTTTATTTTCATTGCAGCATGTAGATTTGGTTTATTTATCAGATGCATGGATAAACTCCTTTTTTATGTGTATACTGTATTTTACTTATGCTCAATTAATATTCAATTACATGTTTCATTGTGCATTTATATGAGTTTCTGCGGGCCTATATCTAGAAAGGAAATTACAAAGTTGTAGAGTACAAGCGCTGTAGGCTTGATTGCTTTCCAAAGAGGCTGCACTAGCTTGCATTTCTATTAGCAGTGTAAGAGTGTTTTCATTTTTGTACATTGTCATCAGCACTTGATATTGTTTGTTTTTGTACTTTTTGCCAATTAAATGTGTGTAAAGTGGTATTTTAATCAATGCTATGACTACAACTGGACATCCATATGCAAAAATATAAAATAAAATTTACCTGAATCACACACTTAATATAAAAATTATTTTAACATGGATTATAGCTCCATGGATTATAATTAAATTAAAAGCTACAAAACTTATGAGAAAACATAGGAGGAAATCTATTGAACTGGACTTAGGCAAAGAGATGTAATACCTGAAACTAAATCATGATTCATTGAAGAAAATGATATATTAGACTTCCTCAATTTTAAAAATCTTTTCTTCCCAGGGCTAAGAGTGGAGACAGACTGGATTTTGCGAGGTCCCCTGTGTACTTCTCAATTCCTCAAGGTAATCATATTTACTCTTGATCAGGGTCTTCACCCCCGCCCTTCTGCTGACTTGAGGCTGTCTTCCTCAGGCCAAAGACATCATCTCCATGAAAGGCTCTAAAAGGATATCAGGGGATGGAGAAGGTTTTTGCTACCTGATATCCATGCATGGGACCTCTCAGGATTCACACAAGGGGCAGGTTCTTTGAGGCTCAGTCTATCTATAGAGGAAGGCTACCTTTGTCCCTTCTCCGGATTCTCACCTTAATGCATGCTGGAGCTGGAAATCCTCTCTCTGCTGACTTGAGTCTAAGGTGAGGAAGCCTCACCTCCCTCAGGTCCCAGAAATAAAGTCTACGGACATCACAACTGGGGAAACCTGCCTTGGGCCACACAGGGCTAACAGTACAGGGAGGGCAGGGCTAAAGCTCCCTATATCTGTGGCAGGAGGTCCCCTCAGTCTTTCCTTAGAGTCCTTACCTTGAAGTATGTGGGGTAGAGGACAAGACTATCCATTCGCTGATCTGAAGTTCCACCCCTCAGAAAAAGCCTCACCTCCCTCAGATGCCCAAGAGGAAAGTCAGAAAAGTCCTTATCTGTGTACTTATTCTGGGGCTACTCAGGTCAAATAGCAGGGGCAGGACTAGGCTGGGGCAACCTCTACCTGTGATGGAAGGTCTACTCTATCCTTCTTTACTGTCTTTCCCCCTTGATGAGTGAATGCAATCAGAAAAAAAAAAAAAAAAAAAAAAAAGTCAAATTAAAAAGTATAAAATTTTATAAGAAAACATAGGGTAAATCTTAAGACCAGGAATTAGGAAAAGAAGTCTCAAAAATAAAACCAAAATTCAAAAAGAAACAATATATCAGACGTCCTCAATAATTTAAAAAATTAGTTTTGAGAATGACAATGTTGAGAGCAGAAGAAGTCAAATGACAGGTTGGAAAAAATCTTTACAAGTTATGTATCCAAAAAGCACCTGTATCCAGAGTATAGAAAAGGCTATCAAAATCCAAAAATTTAAGATACAACAAAAAAAGAGAATTTTAGACCAATATCCCTGATGAACATCGATGCAAAAATCCTCAATAAAATACTGGCAAACCGAATCCAGCAGTACATCAAAAAACTTATCCACCATGATCAAGTGGGCTTCATCCCTGGGATGCAAGGCTGGTTCAACATACGCAAATCAATAAACGTAATCCAACATATAAACAGAACCAAAGACAAAAACCACATGATTATCTCAATAGATGTAGAAAAGGCCTTTGACAAAATTCAACAGCTCTTCATGCTAAAAACTCTCAATAAATTCGGTATTGATGGAACGTATCTCAAAATAATAAGAGCTATTTATGACAAACCCACAGCCAATATCATACTGAATGGGCAAAAAGTGGAAGCATTCCCTTTGAAAACTGGCACAAGACAGGGATGCCCTCTCTTACCACTCCTATTCAACATAGTGTTGGAAGTTCTGGCCAGGGCAATCAGGCAAGGGAAAGAAATAAAGGGTATTCAATTAGGAAAAGAAGAAGTCAAATTGTCCCTGTTTGCAGATGACATGATTGTATATTTAGAAAACCCCATCATCTCAGCCCAAAATCTCCTTAAGCTGATAAGCAACTTCAGCAAAGTCTTAGGATACAAAATAACAGACAGAGAGCCAAATCATGAATGAACTCCCATTTACAATTGCTTCAAAGAGAACAAAATACCTAGGAATCCAACTTACAAGGGATGTAAAGGACCTCTTCAAGAAGAGCTACAAACCACTGCTCAGTGAAATAAAAGAGGACACAAACAAATGGAAGAACATACCATACTCATGGATAGGAAGAATCAATATTGTGAAAATGGCCATACTGCCCAAGGTTATTTATAGATTCAATGCCATCCCCATTAAGCTACCAATGACTTTCTTCACAGAATTAGAAAAAATTGCTTTAAAGTTCATATGGAACCAAAAGAGAGCTCACATTGCCAAGACAATCCTAAGCCAAAGAACAAAGCTGGAGGCATCATGCTACAAACTATATGACTTCAAACTACTTCAAACTACATGACTTCAAACTATACTACAAGGCTACAGTAACCAAAACAGCATGCTACTGGTACCAAAACAAAGATATAGACCAATCGAACAGAACAGAGCCCTCAGAAATAATACCACACATCTACAGCCATCTGATCTTTGACAACCCTGACAAAAACAAGAAATGGAGAAAGGATTCCCTATTTAATAAATGGTGCTGGGAAAATTGGCTAGCCATAAGTAGAAAGCTGAAACTGGATCCTTTCCTTACTCCTTATATGAAAATTAATTCAAGATGGATTAGAGACTTAAATGTTAGACCTAATACCATAAAAACCCTAGAAGAAAACCTAGGTAATACCATTCAGGACATAGGCATGGGCAAGGACTTCATGTCCAAAGCACCAAAAGCAATGGAAACAAAAGCCAAAATTGACAAATGGGATCTAATTAAACTAAAGCTTCTGCATGGCAAAAGAAACTACCATCAGAGTGAACAGGCAACCTACAGAATGGGAGAACATTTTTGCAATCTACTCATCTGACAAAGGGCTAATATCCAGAACCTACAAAGAACTCAAACAAATTTACAAGAAAAAAACAACCCCATCAAAAAGTGGGCAAAGGATATGAACAGACACTTCTCAAAAGAAGACATTTATACAGCCAACAGACACATGAAAAAAGCTCATCATCACTCGCCATCAGAGAAATGCAAATCAAAACCACAATGAGATACCATCTCACACCAGTTAGAATGGCAATCATTAAAAAGTCAGGAAACAACAGGTCCTGGAGAGGAGGTGGAGAAATAGGAACACTTTTACATTGTTGGTGGGACTATAAACTAGTTCAACCACTGTGGAAAACAGTGTGGTGATTCCTCAAGGATCTAGAACTAGAAATACCATTTGACCCAGCCATCCCATTACTGGGTATATACCCAAAGGATTATAAATCATGCTGCTATAAAGACAAATGCACACGTATGTTTATTGCGGCACTATTCACAATAGCAAAGACTTGGAATCAACCCAAATGTCCATCAGTGACAGACTGGGTTAAGAAAATGTGGCACATATACACCATGGAATACTATGAAGCCATAAAAAAGGATGAGTGTGTGTCCTTTGCAGGGACATGGATGCAGCTGGAAACCATCATTCTCAGCAAACTATCTCAAGAACAGAAAACCAAACGCTACATGTTCTCACTCATAGGTGGGAATTGAACAATGAGATCAACTGGACACAGGAAGGGGAATGTCACACACCGGGGCCTGTTGTGGAGAGGGGGAAGGGGGGAGGGATAGCATTAGGAGATATACCTAATGTAAATGACGAGTTAATGGGTGCAGCACACCAACATGGTACATGTATACATATGTAATAAACCTGCAAGTTGTGCACATGTACCCTAGAACTTAAAGTATAATAAAAAAAATAATAATAATAATAAAAAGAACTTCTCTAATTGAGAAGAAAGCCAACAAAAAGAAAATGAAATAAACAATGCAAGCCAGAATAAACTAACATGTAAATTTGAATAGTTTAGATACCCATGAAAATGGAACCTATTTTTCCAAGACTAAAGTATCAGAGCTTCTGGGAAGCCTTCTCCCAGTTCTAGATCCACACTGCAACCTAGGCCCATTTTTCCAGTACTTGTCACACACTGACCTATAAAAAAGTTAGTTGTGTGCATGTCTGATCTACCAAATTAAACAGTCAACTTTGGGGTACAGGCACTGGATCTTTTACATGTTTGTAATCACATCACACAGTCATTTGCCAGAAAAAGTATAATGGTTAAGATAAAAAAAACTCTAGAGTCGTACCAACTGGTTAAATCCTGGCTCTGATATCGACTAACTGTATGACTTTGGGTACATTTCTTAATCCTTTGGGTCTCAATATTTTGTTTGTAAAATGGAGATAATAATACCCGTATTTACCTAAATCATGCTATTGTTTTAACAGAGATGATACATATAAAATAATTAAGTGCTTTACGTGGTAGGAACTCAGTAATAAAAGATATCATTACTACGACTGTTGTTACTGCAGTAAGTACATGTACAATACAGACTGTTGAGAAAAGGTGGAAGAAAGTCAGGCACCAGAGGATGTGGCCCATCACCTCACCTGTCTTTCACAAAGCCCCAGTACAAATGAAGATGGAAGAGGTTTGAAAAGATCTCCTGGGTCAGACTAACTACTTACAGAGAGAAGCCAAAGGGCAGCAAGATGAAGTGAATTATGCTGAATAGGCATGGAGAAGCCTGATGATGGGGTGAAGAGAACTTGAAATACAAGCTAAAATGTTCAGATTTGATTGAAAGACAATGGATAAAACTAAAAACCAATGTGAAAGAAATTGTTTTCGGCCGGGCACGGTGGCTCAAGCCTGTAATCCCAGCACTTTGGGAGGCCGAGGCGGGCGGATCATGAGGTCAGGAGATCGATACCATCCTGGCTAACATGGTGAAACCCCGTCTCTACTAAAAAAATACAAAAAACTAGCTGGGCGAGGTGGCGGGCGCCTGTAGTCCCAGCTACTTGGGAGGCTGAGGCAGGAGAATGGCGTGAACCCGGGAGGCGGAGCTTGCAGTGAGCTGAGATCCGGCCACTGCACTCCAGCCCGGATGACAGAGTGAGACTCCGTCTCAAAAAAAAAAAAAAAAAAAAAAAAAAAATTGTTTTCAAGAAAGATTACCTTGCCAACCATGATCAACAGGAACTAGGTAGAGTGAACTAGAGCCTAAGAGACCAGTAAGTGACAGCCAAGTAATACAGTTGTCAGGTCTAACACAGAGCCTTTCACTCTTTGCTGCACTAATGATAATTTTTTAAGTCAACAAAGACCTAAATAAATGGAGAGTTAGAAGGAAGAGTACAATGTTATATTCAAAGTTGGTTAGTTGGCATGAACTGAAATGCACAGGCCACAATTTTAAGAGATGAATTCTCAGGATGGCATTCAGCCCACTGTTATAAATAAACTTTTGATGTTGCAAAAGAAAAGAAAGAAATAATCCGGGAGCTGGTTTTCTGAAAAGATTATCAAAATAGACCGCTAGCCAGACTAATGAAGAAAAGAGAGAAGAATCAAATAGACGCAATAAAAAATGATAAAGGGGATATCATCACTGATCCCACAGAAATACAAACTACAAGAGAATACTACAAACAGCTCTATGCAAATAAACTAGAAAATCTAGAAGAAATGAATAAATTCCTGGACACATTCACCCTCCTAAGACTAAACCAGGAAGAAGTAGAATCCCTGAATAGACCAATAACAAGTTCTGAAATTGAGGCAGTAATAGCTTACCAGCCTGAAAAAGCCCAGGACCAGAAGGTTTCCCAGCTGAATTCTACCAGAGGTTCAAAGAGGAGCTGGTACTGTTCCTTCTGAAACTATTCCAAAACAACAGAAAAAGAACTCCTCCCTAACTCATTTTATGAGGCCAACATCATCCTGATACCAAAACCTGGCAGAGACAATTAAAAAAAAAAAAAAAAAAAAAAAAAAAAAAAATTTCAGGCCAATATCCCTGAAGAACATCGATGCAAAAATCCTCAATAAAATACTGGCAAACTGAATCCAGCAGCACATCGAAAAGCTTATCTACCATGATCTAGTCAGCTTCATCCCTGGGATGCAAGGCCGGTTCAACATACACAGATCAAGAAACATAATGCATCACATAAACAGAACCAAAGACAAAAACCACATAATTATCTCAATAGATGCAGAAAAGGCCTTTGATAAAATTCAACACCCTTCTTGCTGAAAACACTCAATAAACTAGGTATTGATGGAATGTATCTGAAAATAATAAGAGCTATTTATGACAAACCCACAGCCAATATTATACTGAATGGTCAAAAGCTGGAAGCATTCCCTTTGAAAACGGGCACAAGACAAAGACGCCCTCTCTCACCACTCCTATTCAACATAGCATTGGAAGTTCCGGCGAGGGCAATCAGGAAAGAGAAAGAAATAAACCGTATTCAGATCGGAAGAGAGGAAGTCAAATTGTCTCTGTTTGCAGATGACATGATTATATATTTAGAAAACTTCATCTCAGCCCAAAAACTCAGGCTGATAAGCAACTTCAACAAAGTCTCAGGATACAAAATCAATGTGCAAAAATCACAAGCATTCCTATACACCAATAACAGACAGAGACCCAAATCATGAGTGAACTCTCATTTACAATTGCCACAAAGGGAATAAAATACCTAGGAATACAACTTACAAGGGATGTGAAGGACCTCTTCAAGGGGAACTACAAAACACTGCTCATGGAAATAAGAAGGGACACAAACAAATGGAAAAGCATTCCATGCTCATGGATAGGAAGAATCAATATCATGAAAATGGCCATACTGCTCAAAGTAATTTATAGATTCAATGCTATTCCCATCAAGCTACCATTAACTTTCTTCACCAAATTAGAAAAAACTACTTCAAATTTTATATGGAAGCAAAAAAGAGCCCATATAGCCAAGATAATCCCAAACAAAAAGAACAAAGCTGAAGGCATCATGCTACCTGACTTCAAACTATACTACAAGGCTACAGTAACAAAAACAGCTTGGTACTGGTACCAAAACAGATATATAGACCAATGGCACAGAACAGAGGCTTCAGAAATAATACCACACATCTACAACCATCTGATCTTTGACAAACCTGACAAAAACAAACAATGGGGAAATGATTCCCTATTTAATCAATGGAGTTCAGAAAACTGGCTAACCATATGCAGAAAACTGAAACTGGACCCCTTCCTTACACCTTACACAAAAATTAACCCAAGATGGACTAAAGACTTAAACGTAAGACCTAAAACCATAAGAACCCTAGAAGAAAACCTAGGCAATACCATTCAGGACATGGGCATGTCCATGGGCAAAGACTTCATGACTAAAACACCAAAAGCAATGGCAACAAAAGCCAAAATTGACAAAAGGGATCTAACTAAACTAAAGAGCTTCTGCACAGCAAAAGAAATTATCAGAGTGAACAGGTAACTTACAGAATTAGAGAAAAATTTTACAATTTATCCATCTAACAAAGGGCTAATATCCAGAATCTATAAGGAGCTTAAACAAATTTACAAGAAAAAAACAACCCCATCAAAAAGTGGGCGAAGGATATGAACAGACACTTCTCAAAAGACATTTATGTGAGCAACGAACATATGGAAAAAAGATCATCACTGGTCATTAGAGAAATGCAAATCAAAACCACAATGAGATACCATCTCATGCCATTTAGAAGGGCGATCATTAAAAAGTCAAGAAACAACAGATGCTACAGAGGAAGTGGAGAAATAGGAACACTTTTACACTGTTGGTGGGATTGTAAACTAGTTCAACCATTGCGGAAGAAAATGTGGCAATTCCTCAAGGATCTAGAATCAGAAATACCATTTGACCCAGCAATCCCCTTACTGGGTATATACCCAAAGGATCATAAATCATTCTGCTACCAAGATACATGCACACATGTGTTTATTGCAGCACTGTTTATAATAGCAAAGGCTTGGAACCAACCCAAATCCCCATCAATGATAGGCTGCATAAAGAAAATGCGGCACATATACACCATGGAATGCTATGCAGCCATAAGAAAGAATGAGTTCATGTCCTTTGCTAGGACATGTATGAACCTGGAAACCATCATTCTCAGCAAAGTATCACAGGAACAGAAAACCAAACACTGCGTGTTCTCACTCATAAGTGGGAGTTGAACAATGAGAACACATGGACACAGGGAGGGGAACATCATACAACGGAGCCTGTCGTGCGGAGGTGGGGGTCAAGGGGAATGATAGCATTAGGAGAAATATCTAATGTAGATGACAGATTGATGGGTGCAGCAAACCACCATGGCACATGTATACCTATGTAACAAACCTGCACATTCTGCACATGTATCCCAGAATTTAAAGTGTATATATATACATATATATGTGTGTGCATATATATATACATATATATGTGTATATATATGTGTGTGTGTATATATATAAAAGAATGTATTCCCTTCCATCGAAGTGACCCAATCTGTCATACACCAGCTCCCCAACCCTTCCCTGTACCTTCTCTGACTCCCAAACACTGATCACTAAACTATTCTGTCTTTAACCTCTTTTCTGAATATTCTTTGTCTTACCTAAAAGCTCACATCCCCTATGAATGCTTCCCATGCAAGTTGCAGCCCATTCCAATGGAGGCTGTGTTTTCTCTTAGACTCCATGTACCTCAGGTCCAAGAGTTGACTTATGTGTTCTCCTTAGGCCCTCATGATTCACCGCATTAGGAGTTCAACCCCAAAACTGTATAAATCTTCTTCCAGATCATAAGTTACTTCCATCACCAAATTTGTGTTTGTTTCTGTCTGCACTTTACCCAGTCTTGCAGAATTCAAAGCAAAGTTGACCATGACACCAGAAGCACAGCAACAAAATTAAAAATAGATAAGTTGCCCATCACCAAAATTAAGAACTTTTGTGCTTCACTAAGCAAGTAAAAAGACAAGCCACAGAATGACAGAAAAATATTTGCAAATCATATCTCTGGCTAGGGACTTGAGTCTAGATTGTATAAAGAACCCTTACATCTAAACAGTAAAAGACAACCCAATTGAAAAATCAGCAAAGGATTTCAATGAACTTCTCTCCAAAGAAAATACACAAATGGCCACTAAGCACATGAAAAGTTGTCCATCATCATTAGTCCTCAGGGATGTGCAAATCAAAACCACAATGAGTTACCACTTCACAACAACTAGGATAGCCATAATCAAAAAGACAGACAATAACAAGTGTTGGTGAACATGTGGAGAAACTGGAACTCTCATATATAGCTGGTAGTAAAAATGTAAAATAGTGAAGCCATTTTGGGAAAGAGTCTGACAGTTCCTCAAATGGTTAGACAGAGTTACCATATTGCTCAGTAATTCCACTCCCAGGTACATACTCAAGAGAGATGAAAAACACCCCACACAAAAACATATACATGTGCGGTCATAGCAGCATTTATAACAGCCCAAAGCAGAAACAACTCAAATGTTCACTGACTGATGAATAATAAGCAAAATGTGGTATATCTATGTAACAGAATATTATTTGGCAATAAAAGAGAAATGAAGTACTGGTAATGCTACAATATGGTAAATCTTGAAAATGTAAATGAAAGAAGCCAGCCACACAGGACTACGTATTGTATGACTTCATTTATATGGGATATCCAGAAGAGACAAATCCATAGAGACAGAAAGTAGAGAATGCCAGGGGCTGGGGAGAGGGAGAATGGGGAAATGACTGCTAATGAGTACAGAGTTTCTATTTTGACAAAGGAGGATGTTTGTCAAATGCGAATGTTCTGAAATTAGATGCACAAGTCTTTACATTCTACACTTCAAAAGGGTAAACTTTGTGGTATGTGAGTTAGATCTCAATAAAGCCATCACTGAAAAGGAAAAATCACACAGTTGACAACCCCATCCTTCTTGAAGCATCCTGGCTCCCAGGAGAGCATACTGTCCTAGTTCTCTCTCTGGCTGCTCCTTCTCAGTCTCCTTTGTATGTTCTATATCTTCTCCCAGGCCCCTAAGTTTCATTTATTCAACCTTACCCTAAATTCTCTTTTCTCTCCCTAGATGATCTCATCCTACTCTTGTGGTTTCTTATAGCAATTTTATGCTAACAGTATTTCTTCTGAGTTCAAAATTTCATTATCAAGCATCCCAATTGATACTTCTAGTTGAGTTTTTTTTTTTTTTTTTTTTTTTTTTTGAGATGGAGTCATGCTCTGTCCCCCAGGCTGGAGTGCAGTGGCGCAATCTTGGCTCACTGCAAGCTCCACCTCCCGGGTTCACACCCTTCTCCTGCCTCAGCCTCCCGAATAGCTGGGATTACAGGTGCCGGCCACCACGCCTGGCTAATTTTTGTATTTTTAGTAGAGATGGGGTTTCACCATGTTGGCCAGGCTGGTCTCGAACTCCTGACTTCAGATGATCCACCCTCCGCAGCCTCCCAAAGTGCTGGGATTACAGGCGTGAGCCACTGCACCCAGCCTAGTTGAATGTCTTATAAGCATCTCAATTTTAGCTTGCCCCAAACAAACTCTTACGGTACACAAAGTAATTTGGGGGATAAACCTATAGCTTCTGAGAATAGCCAGCAGTTACAGATAACCACTGTAGGGGAAGGAAATAGAAGAATGCTCCATCAAACTAGACAAGATATGGACAGCAAGCATTGTTAAGTCAATTCGTGCCCTGAAGCCCTTGACTGAATACATGAGCGTTTTAGGTATGTCTGATATCACCATACACGCTGGCAAAGTGGGTGTGAATACTTCCAATGAGATGTAGCCTTTCCTATACTGTATCCATAATGAAGTGCAGGATAAAGCCACAGTCTCTCCCTTACTCATAGAAAAGACACATAGAAGTGTGAAATCAGTTTTAAGGCACAAAAATCAGTACAATCTTTGTTTGCAAGAAAGCTGTGTCATGACTATGTTGTAGCTCGGGTGTCCACGAAACAGACTCTGAGAAAGAGATTTGCTTGCAGGATGGTTCTTGGGGAACTCACAAACAGCACTGTGAGGGATGAGGGGAAAAAAGAGTAGGAAGAGAGAAAAGGTGAATTGAGATGTCCTTGCCAAAGAAGCCTCAGTGATCCCGCAGCCAGCTTGGAGCACAGTTGGCCTCTCACAGTTGTCTCAGTTTGAGACAAGGGGTCAGGCCTTTCTACCCCTGCATTGACCAATCATTAGATGACAACTGCTGGGGCTCAGGCTACAGCTCGGGTGATATAGCCCAGAGTGAGCTAAGGATAAATATTGGGGGTATGGGTGGGAATGAGGACACATCTGTGAATTATTTGTGCCCACACTGCCAGCAACCAATGCTTCAGTCCTGAAGGGGACCTGAGCCAGGCACAGCAGCTCCACTCCTCTGCTTGTGTTTACTTGGGTCACTGGAATTATCACACCATGTCACTATTGCTGCCAACAATCATGACAGCAAAGCAAGCATTTCAGGCTCTAGACTTCCTTGATGGGAAGCCATTATTGACTGGACAAAAGAGAAAGGGGCCTAATTTTCTTTCTTTGGAGTAAGAATGGGATTGTTTAGATTCTCAGCAACTGGTTTTGGAAAACTGTTTTCCGGTCATGGTGCTATCGTGGACTATAAATAGGTACTCAACCACTGGCCATACTGACAGATGAACTGTAAGTTCTGTCCTGAGCAAATGAAAGGGGGCTGCAATGAAGATGACTCATTCCTATGCAATGAATGGAATGATCTACCCAGGAAGAGAAATGACAGCAGATGGTGAGGTCAGCTTGTTAGCTCTACTTATCTAATTAAAACCTTTACACATACTGTCAGGTAAAAATCAGCTGTCAAAAAGTCCACCCGGTCATAATTGATCATCATTAATAAGTCTCTGCTAGCCACTGCTGCCAAAATCTTAGTTATAATTACATAATCTCAATTAATTAAGAACACAACTCCAACAACTGAGCTTGGCATTCATACTTCCCCAAAGTGAAATGCAATAATGATTGAAGGCAAAGAGGGGAACAGAGCATGTTATAAGAATGTATCTCAACTCTAGAGCCAGGTACCACCACTATGGTTAGGCTTCTCTGTTCAGGCTGAATTTGATTATGACATGTGTATTGTGGGTATAGCAAAATATTGATGAAAACAAATGAGTCTCGAGTTCTTATTTGCCCTTTGAAACCAAATCCCATTTGGGACCTTCTCTTGACCTTTCCTTGAGACATCTTCATCTGAAATATCAATTTGCATAAATCTATTGAGTGAAATTAGCCTTGACTTGCCAAGAGAGAAAACCTGATTTCTGCTCATGCTTCAGAAAGGTAAGGAAGACTGGTTAAGCATTTTCACTGGAAAGGAACTGAAAGAGCTAATGGGCTGTATGTCATGAATTTTTAAAAATATTAAATAATTGCTGAAGTTCTTTGGTATAGCTTCTCTACTTTTTTACGTGACCCATACGTGCAATTAAAAAGTGCTTTCCTAGTGCAGCAGAGCAAAAACAATATATGCATCTGTTCATCATGCCAGTGCTATGGACCATATACTGTCTTATAAAACACACTCCCTAGTATTTTAAATCTATAGTGATATATTTTTAAGATAATTATATCTATTACAATGTGCAATTTCTCGGGAGCATGCCAACATAATTTTTCTTAAAAGCTACTTAAGCAGTTGAAGCAAAGGGGAGAGACACTAATGCAAACTAGTGTGGAAGTTGCACCACTAATATCCATCAGAATTTTCAGACATCAAGGAACTAAAAAGTGTAGAGAAAAAGGAGATCATGTAAGGGTAATGTGACTAGAAACATAAGCTGCTTTCTAAGGTAGGCAAAACTCCCTTTGAAGTCAAAAGAGTTTTTCTTACCTAAGAAGCAAAGGATTTAGTTCTTAAGGAATATTATTTGAAATGATGTTAGTTTAAATTAGGTCTCAGTAAGTAGAGAGCAGTTATGCCTGTAATTGGCTTTGCTATATAAAATCATACCAACTCAGACCTTAGAGCTCCCTAGATTATATTTTCTCATACAGCAAATTTCTCAGCCTCTGGGCCCGTTTTAACTCCATTGGGATGGTTTTGATATTTCCAGTAAAGGATTTACTGAGAAGTGATGGATGATTTTAGGTAAAAATATCAAAGAGATGAAACGTGTTAAACAATTCTGCTCATTAAAAAAGAAAAAAAAATTGTGTCACTATGTGCGAGCAAATTTAAAATGTTTAAGTGGCTTAGCCTATATTATTTGACCACAAATCAATGTTATATCTTGGGAACTGCATATTAAATCTTTGGCCTTTTTATTTCTTTTTTTTTTTTTTTTTTTTTTTACAAGTGAGATGTTTGGGAGAGAAATATTGTGATTACAATAGAGTTCTAACATTACTGGGTTTGAAAATAATAATTTTGACTTATTGATCATGTCCCTAAAAGTTTGTGATAAAAATTGAAAGTTAGCTAAGACACAAACTTGAATTCTATGAATTTCAAGTCACCTTGCTAGCATATGAACCTCCCACCCATCTCTAGGCAGAATTATCTCAAGTCCAATATTTTGTTCTCTATAATTGTAATTAATTTAAATCTAACATTTATTTAGCAATCACTGTGCCAAGTAATGTGCCAATAAAACTTACTGTGTCGGCCAGGTGTGGTGGTTCATGCCTGTAATCCCAGTACATTGAGAGGCCAAGGTGGGTGGATCACTTGAGGTCAGGAGTTCAAGACCAGCCTGCCCAACATGGTGAAATCCTGTCTCTACTAAAAATGCAAAAATTAGCTGGGTGTGGTAGCACATGCCTATAATCCCAGCTACTGGGGGCGCTGAGGCACAAGAATCACTTGAATCTGGGAAGTGGAGGTTTCAGTGGGCTGAGATCGTGCCACTGCACTCCAGCCTGGGCAACAGAGTGAGGCTCTTGTCTCAAAAAAAAAAAAAAAAAAAAAAAAAAAAAAGCAAAGCAAAAGCCAGGCGCAGTGGCTCACGCCCGTAATCCCAGCACTTTGGGAGACCAAGGTGGGTCGATTACCTGATATCTGGAGTTCGAGACCAGCTGACCAACATGGTGAAACCCCATCTCTACTAAAAATACAAAAATATTAGCTGGGCATGGTGGTGCATGCCTGTAATCCTAGCTACTTGGGAGGCTGAAGTAGGAGAATCTCTTGAACCCTGGAGGTGGAGGTTGCAGTGAGCCGAGATCGTGCCATTGCACTCCAGCCTAGGCAAAAAGAGCAAAACTCCATCTCAAAAAAAAAAAAAAAAAAGACACACACACACACACAAAACAAAGTCAATAATGCCTTGAGGTAAGTTTTGTTATTATCCCTATTTCACAAATGAGAGGGAGGCAAGAAAAAGTCGCGGAACTTGCCCAACGTCCCTAAGCTGTTAAAGAGAAAAGTCAGGATCTGATCCCAGCAACTGGGTCCAGGGCCTGTGCTCTTCACCTCACCTCCACACTGTTGCATTCAGAATCACATATGACATGACTCATGCCATGCTATGAGTTGTACTTCTTTGCAATCTCCATTATATGAGGACACAACGTTAGTGAAAGTTAAAATTTGTGATCAATATAACCCATGAGAAAGTCAGGCATCTGTACAAACATTCCTGTAGCTTCAATCTTGAGGGCAGGCAAAGACCTCAGGAAAATCTTTACAAATGCCAAGGGGGTGCTGTATTTAGATTAGGTTTTTTTTATTGCTTTAAATTTATGTGATTTGTTTTTGAAACTGCCATCCAAAAGTAGTTAATTTTTTTCATGCCACTGAAAGGGGAAGGCAAAATTATCAGGGAAATTCATTTATGTACATTACCTCATTTCCAATAATGCCAATATAAAAGCATTACTAAATGTGTGCATATTGATTAGGAATAGTAAAAATACAACGCAGATATGTTCATGGTTCTTGATTTTATTCAGTATTTTTATTGGGTTGAAGTCCTAGCAACTGACACTTTGGTCTCCATCTTGTAATATGAATTAGTATATGTTATCAGTGTGACTCTACCTGAAGAACTGAGTAGGGAGCATGTCTAATGCACACAGCTGAATTAACAGTTTCCAGCCCCACCCCAGTTTACCTACAGAATGACTAAATAAGAAGGGGTCAGTCCAATTTCATCATTAAGGTGGTTGAAATAGCAAAACAAGTATGATCAATGCTTCTCAGTTGGTAGCTGATGTGAATGAAATAGCCAAAATTTCCGTAGTAGTCCTATTTGGCCATAGGTATACACACAGATGAACTTTCATTTTGTCTATTGATTTTGCTCTGCAGGTAAGGGCAAAGAAGATCAGGCAAAAAAAAAAAAAAAAATCACTTTATAAATTGGACTGATTCAGACTTGAAAATTAGAAATTTACTCTTACTAGGGTCTAGACAATGACCATGCCAGATAGTGCATCTACATCATAGAAACTAGACAAACCCACAAAGGTAAGGCATGTAACAGGAGGAGACCAAAGATATGGTAGTAAGAGATCTAAGCCATCTGCCCCAGGGAACTCCAGCTGTGGATGCCTAGAGTTGCTAGAACGAAGTATAGGGAAGTAAATTATGATTCTATTTTACTTTTAAGTTTGCAAAGTCCTGTCACATATACTGATACAGTTTGGCTCTGTGTCCCCACCCAAATCTCACCTGGAATTGTAATCCACATAATCCCCACATGTCACAGGTGGGACCAGGTAGAGGTAACTGAATCACGGGGGCAGTTTCCCCCATGCTGTTCTCGTTATAGTGAGCAAGTTCTCATGAGATCTCATGGTTTTATAAGGTCTGGCATTTCCCCTGCTTGCACTTCTCCTTCCTGCTGCCTTGTGAAGAAGGTGCCTTGCTTCCCCTTCACTTTCCACCATGATTGTAAATTTCCTGAGGCCTCGCCAGCCACGCTGAACTGTCAGTCAAGTAAACCTCTTTCCTTTACAAAATACCCAGTCTCGGGTATTTCTTCATAGCAGCAGAACGGACTAATACATATACTATCTTTATGGTTTTCACATACTAAATGAGTCATGATATTGTTTTCTAATTTACATAAAAAACTGAGGTTCAGAAATAAAGGAAAGGAAACTAACATTAACTGGATGTCTGTGGGTCACATGTTCTATGTACCTTACAATATGTGATTCTTATAACCCTGTGAGTTAGAGGTTTGCCTGAAAATGTTCAGAGTATCAGTTCAGTTCATTAGCTGCTCTGTTTCTCTGAGATCTACCTTCTGCCTATAGAGACAAACCCTGAGACCACATTTCTACCTCCTGCCACAGAGCAGGCATGGACACTTGATCCAAGTTCAGGGCATCAAGATGCTCCACCAGGAATTTGGAAATGGCTTTAAGCATGCACATAGACCTGTGAAGCAGCATTGCATGTGGAAGAGCCAAGAAAGCTCATCTGCAGAGAGAAGAATGAAGCTGATGGGCTGAATACGAGTATTAAAAGAAACCATGTAGCCACAGAGATTGAGACATCCTGAGAGAGACAAAGAGGTAGAGAGAAATCAAGAATGGCTGCCTGATCACTTTCCCAGTCTGGATTCCATGTGGCTCGACTGTGCTTCCTGCCCTTGGATTTTGTGAAACAGCTCTGTTAAATCTTAAGATAAATTCCATAGTTTTTGCTTACGCTGGTTTGAAGTAGTTTTCCACGATTCATAGACATAAGAGCCTGGTTCGCCAAGCAGGAGGTTACCTGGCTCCTGCTGCAGAGGCCAGAAAGCCAAAGTGTCAGGGCACCATTTTGATTCTCACTCATAGATCTGTAAAGAAGGCTTAAATATTTTTCCCAAGTCTTGAGTCACAGCTAATATTCATCAAAGAGCAGAGAATAAATGGAGTCCTTGTTGAAGCTTCAGTGCTTAACCTAGATCACTTTGTTAATTTAATCGATAAGCATTGTCATTGAGTCAGTGAGTTTCAGAAGTGGAAGAGACTTTCCTATGACTTCCCTAGCAGATGGTCACCTTGCCACTATGTGATTCAACTCACCTCCGGATGAGACATCATATTCTCTTCCAGTGGAGCCCTGGGATACTTTGATGGAGCCAAAGGCTTTTTTCCTGCAACATTAGCCCTCTGAAAAATCTAGCTCTTTGGAACATAATTGTCTCTCTTCCCAAGAACAACTTTTGCTGTTTGAAGACAGTTTAGTCTGCTTTGTGTCAGACTAAACATTCCTTCAAACATCCTATAGGCCACCAATTCAGGATCACTTACTACCCTGACACAGGGCATAGGAGTCATTCTCCATTCTCCCCTGTAGTGTGCTCAGAACCAAAAGTGAGGCTCCAGTGTGCTCTGAGGGGATCCAGAGTATCCTATACAGTTGAGCACACTTTAGAGGGAGACTTGTTTACAGTGATCTGAACTCCAGACATACATGCAGCTTATAGTAGCCTAACCACTCTTCTTTTTTTCAACCTGCTGAATTTCCTGATTTATGTATTTTATTTTGTTAAAAAACATGAGATCTAGCTTTTTGACAAAATGTTAAATGTACAGTACAGCATTGTTAACCAGAAGCACAATGTTCTACAGCAGATTTCTAGAACATCTCACGCAACTGAAACTCTAGACCCATTGAACAGCAGCTCCTCATTGCCCCCTCTCCCCCAGCACCAAGCAACCACCATTCTCCTTTCCATTTCTAGGAGTTTGATTACTTTAGATGTATCATAGAAATGGAATCATGTGGTATATATACATGTAAGAAAATAGTATTCAGCTATTTTAAAAAAGGAAATCCTGTCATCTGCTGCAACACAGATGAAACTTGAGGGTATTATGCTAAGAAATAAGCCAGTCAAAAAACGACAAATACTGCATGATTCCACTTAATGCACTGATTTTTAAAATTGTGAAGTAAATCCTACATATAAAAGTGTATTTTTATTTGCTTATTTTTAAGTTGCGAAACAGATATACCAAAGAGTCTATGTTGCATACTTTTGCTCTTATGAAATAAACAAGTAAGTACACACTAGAGTCCTCATTAACCAGCTTGTTGAGAAACAGAATACTTCTAACACCTTTGAAGCCAACTGTCTACCGCTTCCTGACTGCATCCATGTCCTCCCCAGGGACACTGGGGAAGGAAGCCACTATTCTCAATTTTGTGTTTATCATTGCCTCGTGTTTGCTTATTACATAACATACATATCCTTAACAATATGCTGTATATATTACCCTGTTTTTAAACTTCCAATAAATAGACTCATGCTCTTTGTTTTCTGATTTTTAAAAAATTCTTTGTTTTAAAGATTCATATATAATCCTGCATGTAATTGTAGTTTGTTAATCTTCACTGCTTCATTTATCCATTTCCCCGATGGAGGATACTTTAAGTTCATTCTGGTTTCATATTTTTAAGAAGTTTGTTATGGCTGGGCAGGGTGGCTCACATTTGTAATCCCAGCACTGTGGGAGGCCAGGTGGCAGGATCGCATGAGCCCTGGAGTTCAAGACCAGCCTGGGCAACAAAATGAAAACCTGCCTCTATAAAAATAAAAATAAAAATAAAACTAGCCGGGCATGGTGGTGCACACACTGGTAGTCTTAGCTACATGGGAGGTTGAGGCAGGAGGATTGCTTGAGCCCAGGAGGTTGAGGCTACAGTGAGTCGTATTCACACCACTGCATTCCAGCCTGTGGGACAGAGCTAGACCCTGTCTCAACAAAAATTTTGTTATGAAGATTCTTGCACATGCCTCCTTATGCACATGTCCACGAGTTTTTCTAAGGTATGTACCTAAAGAGTCAGAGTATGCAGAATCTCATCTTTACTGAAAAATGCCCACTTGTTTTCCAATGTCATTTTACAAATATGCAATCCCATCAACAGTAAGTGGTCTGTGGTTCTACATTCTTGCTATACTTAATATTGTAGGACTAATCGATTTTTCTAGTCTAATGGGGATTAAAATGGTACCTCACTGTGATATTAATTTGTTTTTCCTTGATTACTAATGAGGCTGAACATCATTTTATTTGTTTATGGGCTGTTCTATCTCCCCTGTGAAACTTCTTTATGCTTTTTCTATTGAGTTGAAATGTCTTTATTAATAAGTGGATTTATTTGCATATTCTGCATATTAATCTGTCATTTTAATAAATTGCACATCTCTTCTTCCAGTGTGCACCTTTTATTTTTCAATCTCTTTAGGATGCTTTTGATCATTATAAATTTTAATTTCAGTACAGTCAAATTTATCAGTCTTTTTCACAATGGCTTATACTTTTTAAAATAAATCTTTCCATATCTGTTACAGAATTATTCTTTTGTAGTGTTTTTAAAAATTGACTTGTTTTTCACATTAAAATATTTGATCTATTTGGAATTGATTTTTCTATATAGGAAGAGGTAAGAATACATTTCCATTTTTTAAATCCAGCTCACCAGTTGTCCAACTAATGGTTTGATTTACAATTTTTCTACTTTATGATGGTGAGAAAGTGATATGCATTCAGTAGAAATCATACTTCACGTACCCATACAACCATTCTGCTTTTCACTTTCAATAGGTTATTCAATAAATTACATGAGCTATTCAATACTTTATTATAAAATAGGCTTTGTGTTGATCTTGCCCAGCTGTATATGGGCAAACATACAGATGAGTTTGTTCTGTCTATGGATGGGCTTTTTCTGGACTGTTCAACTATTTGTCTCTCCTTGCCTGCACCATTATTGTACTGTTTTACTTAATATAGTTTTATAGTAAGTTTTTGTACCCAGTACTACAAGTAACCCCTTTCTAGTTCTTTGTTAATCATGTCAGGCATATATTCTTCTTGCAATTGCCTATTTTGAAAACTAAATGCAAAACTTTTTTTCATCCCTTTCAAAATTCCTTTTGTTCATTTAGACTACTACTATAGCACATTGAGAACATTTTAAATAATAATTTTGCCATCTGATACATTATCCAGCCCTCATAACTTAATATATTCATCTCATTCATTGATGAAAATTTGGAACAGGACAAAGTACACTTTTCTGAGTCTCCAGTAGGGACATATCATTAAGAAATGTAATGGAAAACAAAACCATCACTAGTGAGAAACAGTAATAAAATAAGAAGACTCCTGGCTAGTGTCCAACCCTTCCAGGAACCTGAGGATGATCATCACCAGTTTAACCTCCCTGGATTTCAGTCCCCGGTATCTCATATGAGCACTCATGGTAACAGGAATTCAACTTAAACAAACGAAAAGGACGGAGGCAAATCTCTTGGAGAAAATAATGGGTGATGAATTTCAGGATCAAACCAGAATGATTTATACAGTTTCTTATGTTTAAGATTGGTAATAAAAATAATTTTAATCTGAAAGTATAAAAACAAACGAATGTATCATTGCCATAAAGGAAGAAAAGTATGTCTTGGAACTCTAAGTTTGTTGTTGGTCCTTGATGATTTTGCTTTCCATTTCACAAGAAAATAGGGGCCAACCTTCAGCCCCATCCTCCTACAGTTACCAGACCCTGTTCCCAGTTTCCTTCCCTATCTCAGTGGAAGATGTCTCTCTCCTCCTGTCAAAATCTGTTCTCTCAATTCCTTTCTTCTTAGAGACTTGCTATGTCATCAATCCCCATTTTTTCCAGAATCTTCTATCTTTTCCATCTACTAGCCTGTTCCCATCAGCACCTAAATAAACTTGAGTATTTTCCATCTTAAATAAGGAACACAAAACAAAAATGTCCTTAGCTCTTACATCAACGTATAGCTATTAATATATTATTCAAATTGCATTTGCATCTGATATATATTTTGTTTGCTTCCTGCAGTTAGAATTTCAGGATTTCAGAATAAAATGAAAGGCCTCCTTTCATTTTGTACTATTTCTGTCCCTTTTATTCAAAACTAATTTTTTGTTTAAGACAGAGTCTCACTGTTGCCCCGGCTCAAGTGCAGTGACGTGATCTTGGCTCACTGCAACCTGACTCCTGGGTTCAAACGATTCTTCTGCCTCAGCCTCGTTACAGGCGTGCACCATCATGCCCAGATAAGTTTTGTATATTTAGTAGAGATGGGGTTTCACCAAGTTGGCCAGTCTGGTCTCAAATTCCTGACCTCAGGTGATCCGCCCACCTCAGCTTCCCAAAGTGCTGGGATTACAGTTGTGAGCCACCGTGCCTTGCCAAAACTGATTTAATTTTTAAAAAATTATCGAAGTTTCTTTTGTATCTATTTATAAACTTTTGTTTGTTTTTTTGAGACAGAGTCTTGCTCTGTCACCCAGGCTGGAGTGCAGTGATGCAGTCTCAGCTCACTGCAACCTCCGCCTCCCCTGTTCAAGTGATTCTCCTGTCTCGGCCTCCCAAGTAGCTGGGACTACAGGCACCCACCACCATACCTGGCTAATTTTTGTATTGTTGGTAGAAACGGGGTTTCACCATATTGGCCAGGCTGGTCTCGATCTCCTGATCTCAAGTGATCCAACCGCCTCAGCCTCCCAAAGTGCTGGAATTATAGATGTGAGCCACCATGCCTGGTCTATTTTTATTGACATACCTAGAAATCTCTCCTAGTAAGTCTCTCTCTCCCTTGGGCCTCTTCTGAGGCTGCTATGGAATAATGCCCTTAAGGTTCCTACATTTGTTCGTTCATTTGTCTGTTAGAAAGCCTATGTTTAGTGCTGGGCGCAGTGGCTCACGCCTGTAATCCCAATATTTTGGGAGGCTGAGGCGGGTGGATCACAAGGTCAGGAGATTGAGACCATCCTGGCCAACATGGTGAAACCCCATCTCTACTAAAAATATAAAAATTAGCCAGGCGTGGTGGCTGGCACCTGTAGTCCCAGCTACTTGGGAGGCTGAGGCAGGAGAATCGCTTGAACCAGGGAGGTGGAGGTTGTAGTGAGCCGAGATCGCACCACTGCATTCCAGCCTGGTGACAGAGCAAGACTCCATCTCAGAAAAAGGAAAAGAAAAAAAGGCTATATTTAATGTTTAATGGAGAGTGTCTGCACAGCACTTTTAAGATCCTTAGAAGACTTTTGTCTGTTTGAAAAGAGTCTGAGGCCCCACCTTAAAGCTTTGTGAGTTCTAAGGACAGATTTATAAGTCACGTCCTAGACTCCTTTCCCTTGACACTACATTTTCCTAACAGCAGCTAGGACTTGATCTTTACCCTGAGGTTCTTTCTTACTCTGAGATCTGTTTACTGGCTGGAAAATCTCACTTGTTCCCCCTTTTTTTTCTAAGCTCTATGCTTTAGTGTCTTGCTTGCCCACATTTTATTATAGGCAGACAGAGTAAGCCAGGAGATACCTTCAATATTCTGCATAGAAATCTCTTATCTAGATCATTGAGTGCATTAGGTATATTTCCTGGTTTCCACATTATCACAGGTGACAGTGTTACCAAACTTTCCGCTAACACTAACAAGAGTCCTCTTTCCTCCGGCTTCCCATAACATTTCTATTTCCTTCAGTACTTCACCTCATGTTCCTAATGGTCCATCAGGCTCTCACCTGCTGCCTGGCCCCAAAAATCAACACCACATGTTCTAGGTTATATTACGAAAGCATTCCTTTTTCAAGTGCCAAGTTATGTTCCAGGTATCTATTGCTGAATAACAAACAACTCAAAAACTGAGAGGCATGAAACAACCACCATTTTATCGTACTCATGGATTTTGTGGGTGATGAATTCAGACAGCACATAGTGAGGATGGCTCGTCTCTGTTCCATGATGTCTAGGGCTTCAGACATCAAGAAGCTGGGGGTGACTCAAAGGCCTCAATCATCTGATGGCATTTTATTTATGCTTGGTGCCTGGTAAGGATAGCAGGAAGCCTGACCTCAACCAGGCATGTCCACTGTACAACTTATGTGGGGCCTTTCTAGCATGGTAACTTCCAGGCAGCTGAGCTTCTCACATGGTGGCTTAGAGCTCCAAGAGCAAGTATTCTAGCCAACAAGCTGAGTGGTCCTTTGTGTCCTAGTATCACAGATCATTTAGCGTCACTTCTTCTAAGTCCTATTGTTGAAGGCTTCAAACCCTGCCCAGATTCAAAGGGAGACTACATTTTCCTTGTAGGTGGAAAAAGTGTCAAAGAATATAAGGCCTTTTTTTTCAAACAACCACAAGTTTTTTGTGTGTTATCAAGTTTGCCATATTCAGAAATGGAAGTCTTCTAAAATTTCTTCACTTAACTAGCACACACTCCTCTTTTAAACCACAATATTTAAAAAAGTATATCCATCTATACATGAGTGGAGTAAGGCATTGTGAATTGAAATTTCAAATGAACAATAAGTATCATCATGTAGCTGGAGGAAACAGTTCAAATAACTTTAAGAAGCTGCTGCAATTAGATCTTGACTCAACATTAACCTCAATAAAAATGATATATAACTTGGGGAACAATTGTATTTAACCTTATGAAGTAAGATCAATGCAATTAAGATAAATATTCTCTAGAGGCTGCCATATGACTTGTGATCTCTTATTTAATGTGCCTTAGGGTACTTGGGAAAAGTAAAATTCTCAAAGAAAATACTTTAATTTGAAGCTGGTAAATTCTGTTTCCAGAACCAACATTTTAAAACTAAGAATCAGTATGCTAATGCTAAGCCTAAAATATTCTAATTATGAATGACTCAATACATAAGACAGTTCTTAGAACTTCATCCTCTTAATTTTTTTTTGTAGGGAAAAATTACTGCTGTGACTTATTATGCCTTCCTTATTCTAGAACACAATAAATCCAGAATTTTAATTATAACCTTAATACAGACAATCCCCACATTTTTTTTTTTTTTTTTTTTTTTTTTTTTTTTTGAGATGGCATCTCACTCTGTCTCCCAGGCTGTAGTGCAGTGTTGTGATCTCAGCTCACTGCAACCTCCACCTCCCAGGTTCAAGCAATTTTCCTATCTCAGCCTCCCAAGTAGCTGGGACTACAGGCATGCACCACCACACCCAGTTGATTTTTATATTTTTGGTAGAGACAGGGTTTCACCATATTAGTCAGACTAGTCTCCAACTCCTGACCTCAGGTGATCCACCCACCTTGGCATCCCAAAGTGTTGGGATTTGCAAGCGTGAGACACCATGCCCAGCCAACGATGGTTTGATTTACAATTTTTTGGCTTTATGATGGTGAGAAAGTGATACCCCTTCAGTAAACACTGTACTTCAAGTACCATACGACCATTCTGTTTTTCACTTTCAATAGGTTACTAACTTACATGGAATATTCAACACTTTATTATGAAATGATCTGTGCTGATAACTTTGCCCAACTGTGGGCAAGTGTAAGTATTCTCAGCATGTTTAAGGTAGGATAAGCTGTGACGTTCAGTAGGTTAGGTGCATTACGTGCATTTTTGACTTGTGATGTTTTCAACTTATGATGGGCTATCAAGACATAACCCTATCATAGGTTGAAGAAAATATGTACATGTTTTCACTCTTTTCTGCTACATTCTATGCTTACATTTTTAAGTCATTTCAGGGAAAATGATTTAATAGTTTCTTTGTATAGATATCCGAAAACATGTTCTTCTCAGAAGTCAATTTATAAACTGGTATCTAAAGCATACGTAAATTTTAAAAAGATAATTGATTTTAGAGGGCTTGAAAGCTGTAATTTTTTTTAAAAATCACTTTTATTGAAATCTAGCCAATGAGTTAAACAGTGAAATTCTATGACAAACAACCTAGAAAGTTTTTAAACCCTTAAGCTAGTTTTCAAACTTGGGAAAATTTTATCTATGAAATTGCAAATGGATTATATAATCTATTTAATATTGGGCTTGTTTAGTCAGAGGCAAACAATTTTGTATTTAGCAATCACAAGCACAAAAATTGGCAAATTCTTACTGGATATCTTGTGAAACTTGATTTTTAACAGATTATAAAATCTGATGCAGGGACAGTCCTACTGGTTGTTTCTGTGGAATACTTGTATTAGTTCATTGGATATCACCTGAGGTATACAGATAATGTTTGATGATGTGAAGAAGAGAAATAACTAGGTTTCCCAGCACCTTCACACAAGTGGGTTCAAGTTTTTAAACTTGGATAGCCAAAGAAGTAATATGAAACCCAAAAGACCACTGCTAAGCCATAAATAGGAGAAAATGTAGCACATGTAAATGATAACTGGGAAATGACTGACCCCGTAAGTACAGCAGTGCTTCCTTATCCAAGGAGGATACCTTCCAAGGCCCCCAGTGAATGCCCGAAACCTCAGATAGTACCAAATTCTTTATGTCCGATATTTGCCCCTCTGCATGTATACCTATGATAAAGTTTACTTTGTAAATTAGGCACAAGAGGTTAACAATAAGTAACAATAAAATGGAACAATTATAATATGCCAGCATCACCACTCTTGTGCTTTAGGACCGTTATTAAGTAAAATAAAGGTTACTTGAGCACAAGCACTGAAATACTGAGACAGTCGATCTGATAACCCAGACAGCTACTAAGTGACTAATGGGCAGGTAGTGTAGACAGTGTGGATACACTGGACAGAGGGATGATTCATGTCCATGGCAAACAGAGTGGGATGCTACAAGATTTCATCACACTATTCAGAATGGCATGCAACTTAAAATTTGTGAATTATTTCTTGAATTTTTCTACTTACTATTTTTGGACCGCAGTTGACCGTAGGTGATTAAAACCATCAATAAGGGGGGACAACTGTAATTCCAGAAAAGATTACATCAAGCGTGGCAAATGTGTGATACTTGCGCTGTCACTCCCTGCTCCAGAGCCCAGAGCAGACACTTCTAATTCATCATCTTTTTGTGCCAAGCCCAGAAACAGTCTCCCAATGCAAAGATCCAGGCGGCTTCTGCCTGTTGGTTGGCATTAGAACACAGATGAAACCTATCTGCCAGCTCTAGATGAAATGGTTGTAGTGAACTGAAGACTAGTCATGGGCATAGCTGATTTGATTTTATCAGTGGGAATATAGCAAGTAAGAATTTTGAGACAATGCTGCTATGATACTCAGCCATGATATGAAGACCAAAAAAAAATTGCAGCAGATTCACGGAGCCAGCACAAAGTAGGGATGTACAAATGAAAAATTTGAATCTTTAGGTCTATAACGTTAAGCAAAATTTTCACATCTGTAAAATAGGGATGATACCTATTTCTCAAGGTTGTTTCAAAGATGAATAGAGATAGACTGCATACGTTATCTTAAAGTAGGTGCTTGCTAAATGTCAGTTCCAGATTCTAGCTATATGGTTTTTAAAGAGACATACAGTGGTTCCTAGAACAAAGTATCTGAGGTGGTTAAAAGGGTGGAAAAGTAAAATCAAGATGTTAATCAGAATTGCTTGTGGCATGTAAGTGAAAAATCAGGAATTCCTACTTGACCGTGGATGACCAACATAGTAATAA
Source organism: Papio anubis (assembly GCF_008728515.1). NCBI lineage: Eukaryota > Metazoa > Chordata > Mammalia > Primates > Cercopithecidae > Papio > Papio anubis. The sequence continues at coordinate 47,134,771 of NC_044979.1, forward strand.
GACACTTTTATCTGTTTTAAGCCTGGAAACTAGAGCAATGTTGCCCACAGTGCAGTGCAGGTATCAGTGGTGGTTCCTGGTGTTCACTACTGGGGACATATTGGCTGCCTGGCTTTAGACAGAGCTTGAATTGTACTGTAATTTCAACCACTGCCTTTCAACTCATACAGAGCAGAGCATCAAGAAGGAAGAGCCTCTAGAGGCCACCAGGCTCCAAAAGAACCCCTTTCAAATTCTTCTGCTCTGTAAGGGTGGGGCTGTTTTCCCAGCAGGCCAGAGGCCAAGAATTTCTCATTATTTTTAAGGCAAACTTTGAAAAGTAACACTGGTTATTGCTTAAGGTAGTCATATAAAGTTTGCTTTTTGTGTACATGAATGAAAAACTATGAATTATATAAAACTATTAATGGTACATAGATATGGCAGGAATTATAAAAACATCTTGTGTGGTAATGACTAAAAGTTGGGAATGAGCAAACTGAAGTGTGAAAGAAAAAAGGAAAAAGAAGGGTGGGTAATGAGGGAAAAGAAAGTAAGGAGGGATCCTTTCCTTTAGGTAGCCTAAGCTTCCCTGCTCCAGGCCCTGCTTTTGCCCTTGTAATGCCTACTCTGGGCTGTCGTGCAGCATCCTGTAGAGAAAGAAACTGAGGGGGATTCTAAGGATTCAGCATGGTCACTTTAAACAATTACCAGATCATTTAGTTCAATTGCTCTCCCTGTAATTAAAAGACAATTCACAGTTCGCAATGTAGTCCCTTTTGACATTTAATTAGGGCTTCCAATCTGCAAAGCCTGAGTGCTATCAATCAAATTGGAGCCAGCAGCAGCAGTGCTCATTTCCACGTAAACAGCAGAGAGCTGGTTGTTACCATACAAGGTCCCCTTTCAATCTGTGATGATTAATCAGGCAGGTTTTTCCAGCAAACTTATTAAGTACCTTTTCCCCAAGCACTGTGTAGCTCAGAGTCTAAAAGAGGTTTTACGTGTTTTAAGGTAAGCAAATGGGAGAATTTTAACACAGTGTAGAAGCAAATAGATAACTTTTCCTCATCCATTTTGCAAGGGTTGCTCCTATAAAAGAAGACAGATTAACAAGAGAAAAGCATAACAAATTCATAGAGAGATTGAGACAAGGTCTTGTTCTGTCACCCAGGCTAGAGTCCAGTGTGGTGATCATGGCTCACGACAGCCTCAAACTCCTGGGCTTAAGTAATCCTCCCACTTCAGCCTCCCAAAGCACTGGAATAACCAGTGTGAGCCACCAGGCCTGGCCAACAAATTTATAATATTTAATCACAGTTTTATATGACACAGCAGTATTCAGAAATGAAGATCCAAACACCTAGGGAAAAATATTTTTATGCAAAATCTGATGAAAGAAGTGGATAGTTGTAGAGAAACATGATTGGACAAAAAGGTATGGTCTAATGAGGGAAAACCCAGTAAGACTTGCCTATTCAGGTTCTTGTTGGCTTGTCTGTGTAGCAGTCCTTTCCTGTGGGTAGGACAGGACACCTGTTATGTAAGGGTCTTATAACCTGCTAAAGGGAAAGTAGGTCAGAGAGTGACCTTCCCAGGTTTTATGGTTTGCTTTAGGGGAGGAATGAGAGGAGGGAAGGAGAAAGACTTTCTTGCTTCTGAGGCCCTCCTGTCTCCTTCACTCAAAAATACTCAGCATGCCAAGATACCATACTTTGGGGTATCATGTTCTGACCTCTGACAACTGTATACATAAACTGGTACTCTAATGACAGTAAACACAATGCTATGAGTCCCGGAAGAGGCTAAGAAAGGCTTCCAAAAAGGGGATATAACTAAGCTCAACTTAGTCTACAAGGATGATTCAGGACTAGCTGGATAGAGAACGAGGGCAATGAGTTCTGCCCAGTGGGAGTAGCTTGTACAAAGGCAGAGATACCTGGAAGAACTTGGAACTACCGGGGCTGGGAATACAATACCCCAAAGTATGGTACTTTGAAATGAAGGACTTTGGAAGGACTCAGAAGCAAGGTCTTTCTGACCTTCTCCCACCCTCCTGGATCCTCCCCACTACTTTCTCCCTCAAAGCAAGTCATGGAAACCAGAATTTCTCTTCCCCAAAGGCAGGTCGTAGACACTAGAACTCCTTTCCCCCAAAGCAAGCCATAAACCCTAGAAAGGTCACTCTCTGCTTTTGTCAGAGGCATTTGAACCAGACCATCTCCATCTTGAACAGGGGCTGAGCAAAATGAGGCTGAGACCTGCTGGACTCCATTCCCAGAAGGTTAGCCATTCTTAGTCACAGGATGAGACAGGACATTGGCACAAGATACAGGTCACAAAGATCCCACTGATAAAACAGGATGCAGTAAAGGAGCCAGCCAAAACCTGCCAAAACCAAGATGAGGATGAAAGTGACCTCTGATTGTCCTCGCTGCTCATTAAACACTAATTGTAAAGTGTTAGCATGCTAAACGACACTCCCGCCAGCTCTAGGATAGTTTACAAATGCTATGGCAAGGTCCAGAAGTTACCCTATATGGTCTAAAAAGAGGAGAAAGCCTCAGCTCTGGGAATTGCTCGTACATTTCCCAGAAAACTCGTGAATAATCCACCCCTTGTTTAGCATATTATCAAGAAATAACCATAAAAATAGCCAACCAAGAGCCCTTGCAGCTGCTCTATGGAGTAGCCATTCTTTTATTCCTTCACTTTCTTAAAGAAACTTGCTCTCACTCTATTCCGTGGACTCAGCCCAAATTCTTTCTTGCATGAGATCTGAGAGCCCTCTCTTGGGGTCTGGATTGGAACCCCTTCCAAGTAACACCTTCTCCCTTGAAGACCCTCATTCCAGCAGAGTCCTGCCCTAAATTGGGGAGAAAGCCATGCTACATAGAGCGGCCAAGGAGAATCTGAACAGTCAGGCCTTGCTGGGTTTTCCCCCTCTGTTATTACCATTAGATCATACCCTTTTGACCAATCATGTTTCTCCACAACTATTCACTTCTTTCATCAGACTTTGCATAAAAACATAGTTCTCCTAGGTCTTTGGGTCTTCATTTCTGAAGGCTCCCGTGTCACATAAAACTGTGACTAAATAAATGTATTATGGCTTTCTCTTATGTGAAAGGAAAATAAATACTCAGGACCCTAATTCACTCTGCCAAAAGAAAAAACTAAGCTGAAAGCTGAGTCATGCAAGAAGCTGCCTTTCCTTTTGTTCCTAACTGGACAGCTACAGATAACAGGTTAAATATCTCCACAGATAGCTATTCTATGTTCTCCTTATTTCATGTAAAATGCTGCTTTACTGAACACGAGAAGAATACATAATTGGCTATTCCCCTACCTGCTCCTTTTCTCTTGCAACATGTGGATCACCATACCCTCCTGCTCACTTTTCCCCTTTAAATATTGACGCCCTTAAATTCATCTTTGGAGAAAGTCATAGACCACAGACTGTTCCTGTGATTTTCTATTTTTTCCATGCATTGTCCTTAACCTTGGCAAAATCAAGTTCTAAATTGAGACCTGTCTCAGATACTTTTTGGCTTATACTTGTTAATCTGTCTTTTGTCATAGGCTTGTCAGCTAAGACCTTTATGATAGGTGAGAAAAGATATCACACCTTTCCATCCTTACAGTACCAATGGTAAAATGCAAGTAGACTGTGAGGCTGGAGTACAGGGTTTGCTGGAGGGATGGCAAGAGGGTGTCTGGAGATGTAGGCAAGAGTTAGACAACGATTAAATGTGTTTTTCTCAGCACATGAAAGGATCACAAAAGGTGGGATGGTACCTCTACCATTGCTGCTTTCCTTAGCTGAGATAAAATTCAACATTCTTAGATTTTCTTGTTTGTGCCAAAGAAAACATTCAAGTTACTCATGATTTGTAAGCAGGGACAAGACCTAACCAGATGAGCACTGTAGAGCAACGGTACATAGTAGCCAGCTCCTGCCACTTGCTCCCATCCAAATAACTTGTCTCTGGGCTCTCATATGCCCCTCTTCCTTATTTCTTTGTTTCCATTCCTGGGTTCTCTGAATCAATCCCAGTCTAAGCAACATGCTTAGTTTGAAAATTGCAATGTCTCAAGTTTCAATCCTTTGCTCTGAGGATTGAACATAATTGAGACTGCAACTGCTAACAAGACCCCTTTTCTTTGAGAACCTTGTCTCTTTGCTCCCTTCCACCTGACTCCTTAGATCTGACATCTGGCCACACCCCCTAAACTACACTGAGAATGTCTCGAATGAACAGCCTTTCCTGGTAAGGAAAGTTACTGGCAAACTCTGGATTGCTGCAGCTATTACTCGGTTCTCCCTACAGTCAGGTTGTGCCACAGCCTGGGCAAGGTTGGTCCTTGTGATCTGGACTCTAGCTCCTGCAGATTAGGTGTATAACAGAACTGCTTTGGACCTGACAGCAAACTCAGCCCTGAGTTGAGCTGCTCAACCCCCTGTTATTCAAGCCCAGAGCCACACAGTAACCCCTTGGTCAACTCTAAGGTTTGCAAACCTTGGCATCTATAAATTAGTTAGAATAATTATTCTGCTTAACCCATTAGCCCTGAAATGTGATAAGTTTAACATTGTACCAAAAGATGTACTGGGGGAATAAAACAGTATAAATTACATGGTTATAAGATTACGTTATCAGATAAATAAGCTCAGCTCAGAAGTTCTGCTTCAGGAAAAAAAAAAAAAAAAAAAAACCACTAAGAAAATGCAAAACATTACCAATATTGCTGAAGTTTCCCAAGAAGTAATCCAACAAAGATAATATGCTGCTTTGACAAGGCATCCAAAAGCTATGGTTAAATGGAAACACCTCAAAGTAAATCCAGTTACCATCACAGTGGCTACACTATCTTTCTTTTCCTGCTGAACTTCATAGAAAACTAAGGATCCTTATGCACTTCGGCTTTCTTAGGAGACAGATATCATATAAGCAGATTTTAATCTCTGTAACAAATAACTTTAATGTAGTTGGTTAGGTTTGTAGTATTATGAATTCAAACAAAATTAAATTCAGCCATGAAACTTAATATCCTGAATTTATAGACCACTCAACATAACTTCCTTTATTTTTGGCACTTACAAAGTCAATACACTTCTGTCTGATATAATTTTCAAAGTGAAGCGTAAGATTTACCAATTAAATTCTCCTCCTCTCCCAGTAAATTTTAGTAGTATTTCCCTTCAATGATCTTTTGCAATTACATGGTAATTTCTATACAAGTTCCTCCACGTGTTTTGCAAACATTAAGCTTTGCAATACCCCAGCAAGGGAGGAGACCAGCATTACACCCAGGAGTCCTCCACGTGCTGTGATGGTGGTTGGAATGACATTTGTTCCTGTCACTCAGAATCAGCACATGGAGCTCCAACCTGTGGAAGGAGAGGATGTACTGATTCTGCCAGAATTAAAAATGACACCGTGATGCCTCTGATTGTTTAAAAGAAAATGGGATGAAAAAGTTTCCTATCAAGAAGTTACTCTTTTAGAGCATGTGAAGATATTTTTTATCTCTATGAATAATGGATCTGATTTTTATTAATGTTTTGAAATTAAGTTTATGTTCTATCTATCCAACATTCATATATGTTGTTTTAGTAGCAGGTGTAAGTAACCAGTGAAAAATGAGAAATTATATAGAACATAGTTGGAGAGGTGTGCCATTTTAGACACACATGGATCTCATCTCATCTTCTAATCATACAAACATAACTTGAGCTTAACAGGCGAATAGAGAAATGGAGAAAAGAATGAACTAGCTGGGTAAACAGGCCATGACATATGGACTGGAGAGATCAAGATGCTTAAGGCTTAACAGATATTTAGTCTGTTTAAGTTAAAATTTACAAGGAATTTTTTAAAGCACTTTCTTTAAAACATTATCTTATAAATTATGACAGCAGTCACTTCTGGCCTAGCAATGCAGGCTGCTGGCTTCCCAGCACACTGATAGCAAAGCTGGCCTGACCAAGCTACCGGCACTGTCTTAGCATTTAACCCTGGAGGAGTCTGTCACCATCCCTACCTCCAGCCCTTGCCTGAGTGCTGGGCTATCTGCTGGAAATTATATGATGCATGCTTAGTTCCTCAACCACAATGCGCCCGCTACCAACCACTTGAGAACTGTATTGTTACGTAGAGCCCTACCACCCACCACATGAATTAAAACACTGTTTTCAGGGATAAGGCTAGCTATGGGGCATTTTGGTCTCGCTCTGTCGCCCAGCCTGGGTGCGGCGGATCTCAGCTCACTGCAGGCTCTGCCTCGGGTTCAGCCGTTCTCTGTCTCGGCCTTCCTCCGAGGGTAGCTGGGACTGCAGGCGCCACGCCACCTCGCCCAGCTAGTTTTTTGTATTTTTGGTAGAGGCGGGGTTTCACCGTGTTAGCCAGGATAGTCTTGATCTGCTGACCTGGTGATCGTGGCCTCCCAGAGTGCTGGGATTACGCAGGCTGAGCCACGGCGCCCGGCCGCTCTGGGCGTATTAAATACCCAGGTGGTGCTACCTGCTGCCCTGGTTAACGCTGCTCAGGGTGCAGTGGTGGAACAACCCATGAGTCAGGTAGCGCAGCCCAGCCTTTCTTAAAAGAAAATGGCTATCTGACCTCCAGTCTAAGGAAAGTCCTCCACAAAAACCTTATATGGCCTTTGTCCTTGCCATATTACCTTTTACGATGCCTATCTTTCTCATGTTTTAAGTACCTGGTTGCTGGCTTGATGCATTGGCCAGCAGTGGAGAGGGCCCAGCGGGGCGGAACCGCTTCTCACCTTTGAGGTCAATGGATATTCCTACAGGGGTGTTATCCCATCTCACACTTTGCTGACCACTTCTATGATGATTTTCCATGCTTGGGTACCTAGAGCCCATGTTGAACCAAAGTAATATTGCAGAGGGAAATGAACTCACAGTTGAAGAGAAGGCAGATGCTATACAAATATATGGGCCAGTGGGTCAAGGAATATACATCACAAATATAATTTTCAGAAATACTGCAAAACAGGTCAGTGGGGAGTATTCCAAAGATGTTACCTTGGTTAGCATTTAGCAAAGACAGACATTTTATTTTTTATTCCTATCTTCTGACTACTTTTTGATAAGACAGATTTTTTAAAAAAATCAATCTAAAGGAAGACAACATGCAATATCAATTGTGTGGGAAAGAGAAGTTATGCCTCAGCTGTGTTTGATACTCTTGATGGTTTTAGGTGGTGCCACAGAAACTGCATTAAGTATATGTTGAATCACAATGAGGAAATAATTTTGTTTTCAATTCTTTTTAATCTTTTTGATTATACCAAGATAAAAGTCTCAGTTTGTCTTAAACACCTTTCTGGTACTTGATATCTCTTTTTAACACAGCATTTAGGGAACAATGGTAACCAGCTAGAATGTAAGAACATAGTTTAGTCTTCATTTGTATTTATTTATGTCTTATCTTTTATTCATAACAAGCAATGATGTTTTTTAATTTGTGGTAGTGATTTAAAGCTTCTTTTTAAATCACATTTGTTTAACAGAATGTGAGTTGATTTAAAGAGATAATAAAACAGGTAGTGCACATATGTAGCATAAATTCTGAAGGGGATATACTACTATAGCTGAAAATTATTCCACTTTTTTTTTAAGAGGTGAGCATATTCTTTAAATAGATCTCATTGCCAACTTGAGCTTAGGGCAAATGTAATAAGCATTGTGCCTGATTTTTTAAAGTGTTAATATTCTAAATCTAAATTTTTAAAAGTGTTAATATTTTAAATAATAAATTCTGAAGGGGATATACTACTATAGCTGAAAATTATTCCTTTTTTTAAAAGAGGTGAGCATATTCTCTAAACAGATCTCAGTGCCAACTTCAGCTTAGGGCAAATGTAATAAGCATGGTGCCTAATTTTTTCAAATATTAACATTTTAAATCTAAATGCATCTTTATTATGCACATCTATTCCTAACTTTGTTTTCAAATGGAAGTCCTTAATGTCAAATTTAACCATTATCTATAATTATAATCTATACTTTCCACTTGCTTTTAGTTTTCACACTGAAACTATGAGTTTTTAAAAATTCCAAAGTTGGTTTTCTAAAGCTGTTTCTGCTTTAGAAAATTGGTTTCTAATGGCAAGTGGGGAAAACTATCTGCTTCATACCTATGTGGCCCATTTGTAATTTGGGTTGTTTTGTTCTCAATTGATCCATATGTTCTATATCTATATCATGCTTTTAGGTAATAGATTTTTGGCAGACTTGCTTGTTTCCCAGTGAAAACTGAGATTGGATAATCATTATGTAGATTTGTACATATAGCATCTTCAACAAAGAAAAAAAAATGTTTAGAGAAGTGGCAAGACAAAGGAGAAGGACTTTGAGTCTCTAGGGGTGGTAAATTGTAGGAAGGCAAATAAGTGGAATTTCGCTATACTTTGGGGCTGATAAGTGTCTAAAATTGCCTTTAGTGCTCAATCTTTGTTCTTCCTGATAGAGAAGAGAGGAGGGACACCTTTACCTTCATAAGCTTATGTCTTGCTTTTAGGCAAATGGGAGCAAGCAGAGAACATTTCTTGTATCTATTTCTTCAGTTGCCTTCAGCTCAAAATCATCCTTATGCCAAAAATGGCATATTTGGGAGTGGCATATTCAGGTCTTCTACAGCACATATTTTCCTTCTCTCTGTCCCTAACCCTTTTCCCTTCCTCTGTCATCTCTCCCATCCAATCTAATTGGCATCACACTTCAAGGTTTAGCTTAGATATCACTTTTTGTTTTCATGGTACCCATCACTCCTCTTCCCCAAAGACTGAGGAAATTGACTCCTGGTGCATTCCTATAGTGTCCTGTACTTACCCTGTGTTTCACTCCCTGTTGTAATTGTTTACCCATCCTTTTGCCATTCCCATCCTTTTGCCCCTAGCCCTTGGCACAGTGCTTGATAGATTTGCTGATTTAAAAACAAAACCAAAAAACAGGTCTTAAATCACAGGGGAACACATCAAGGAAACCTCTTGCTTTTTATTCCTGCCCCCTTTTGTCTTCCATTGCATTTCTCAGAATTCACTCCCAGGACAGTGGCTTTTTAATAATATACGTACTGTTTTTACTGCCCCTACTATGATACTTCTGTGTATCACTTTTGGTAGTGAAGCTTTGGAGCCAGCAGCTAAGCAGTTCACTGACAAGAGTAAAAAGGGGAAATTGGAGTCATAGGAAATAAGGGATGGTGGGAAAATCCATTTTCAAAATTTAAAGCTCTAGGAACTTGTTGCTATACATTGTGCCTATTTACCAAAAACTGTCCAGAACATCACTGTACAACACGGAAGCCACTAGCCATGTGTGGCTACTAAATTAAAAATTCAGTTTCTCAGTCAAACTATTTCAAGTGCCTAGTAGCCACATATAGTTAGTGGGTAATACATTACTAAACAGTGCAGGTGTAGAATATTTTCATCATTACAGAAAGTTTAATCAGATGTGGGTTTAGAACACAGAAATTTCAACATGGTGACAAACTCCTTTCAGAAAGGATGCATATTAGAATTCCTAAAGACCAGCCAGGTGCGGCGGCCCACGCCTGGAATCCTAGCACTTTGGGAGACTGAGGCGGGTGGATCACCTGAGGTCAGGAGTTTGAGACCAGCCTGGCCAACACAGTGAAACTCCATCTCTACTAAAAATACAAAAAACCTAGCTGGGCGTGGTGGTGTGTGCCTATAATCCCAGCTACTCGGGAGGCTGAGAGGCTGAGACAGGAGACTCGCTTGAACCTAGGAGGTGGAGGTTGCAGTGAGGCGAGATCATGCCACTGCACTCCAGCCTAGGCAACAGAGCAAGACTGTCTGGAAAAAAATATATATATATACCTATAGGCCAATTCTACTAATTATTTCATAGGCACACCCTGGATTGGGGAATCAAGTCGCAACCATACTAATTGTCAGTAGTTTCTGGAAATTGATAATTTTATTCAATTTTTCAAAGTCATACATAATTTTTAGAATTAAGTTGTCTAAGGGAAGATTTACTTGGGTACTATTAGTTTTTCCTAAAGTCATTATTAATTCACTATTATAGATTGTTCACTTTTACTCTCAACTTCTTAACTTCCTATAGTAAACTATTGATAAAAGAAACCATGTTTTGACATTTTTCTTATAATTTAGTTGTATGTCATAGTTTAGATTATACTTACATGGACAGGTGTCTTATTTAGAAATTTGAAAACAGCTGCTTAAATGCTTAAAATTTCAGGCCTTGAGTATTAGGCAGTAGGGATGAACAAGACATAGCCCTTCCTTGTGGAGGTGATAATTAGTGAGGATGACAGACTAAAAGAAAAAGTAAATAAGATTTCAAGTAGTAGTATGTTCTCTCTATGAAACTGACACTTTCAGCAAAGACTTAACTATTGAGCAGGAGGTAATTGTGCAAAGATCTATTAGCAACACAACTGACGGGTTAAAAAATAATAATTTTCCATCTGCACATTCATAGTCCAGGTCTATGCTAAGCACGTTATCTGCATCATCTCATTATCATTTGTGCATTTGGACATTATTCTGATCACCCTATTCAGGCAGACTTCGTTTTGCTCAGAACGGTTACTTTCCAACAGTAGATGTAATTGTGTGGATCAGTAACATCCAGTTACTAAAAGTGAATATTTATTGATGTATTAACAAGATTTTTTTTTTTGAGCAGAGTTTTGCTCTTTTTGCCCAGGCTGGAGTGCAGTGGTACAATCTTGGCTCACTGTAACCTCTACCCCCTCGGTTCAAGTGATTCTCCTGCCTCAGTCTCCTGAGGAGCTGGGATTACAGGCACCCACCACCACGCCCAGCTAATTTTTGTGTTTTTAGTAGAGACAGGGTTCCACCATGTTGACCAGGCTGGTCCAAAATCCCGACCTCAGGTGATCCACCCATCTCAGCCTCCCAGTGTGCTAGGATTACAGGCGTAAGCCAACATTTCCGGCCAAGGTTTTTTTAAAGGAAAGTTTGTTCTCGTTTCTGTAGGGCAGTGTCTTAAACTTTGGCTGGTGGATGACTATATCCAAGTCATCTGGGTTCTTGTTGAAAATACACCCTCCTGGACCCCATCTGGAATCAGAATCTCTTTGACACCTGGAATCTGCTCTTGTAACCACCACGCTAGGTTTTTCTAATGCATACCAAAGAGTTCCATGATGTGGCAGACATTGTTGGTTGTCCACACAAGAGCCATTCTCTTCTTAGTCTTATTAATAGAATGCTGATTTTGTTGCTTTTCTGTTGGGAATGAGATGCTTAAGAAAATCGTGCCCAGGCTCAGTAGACTAATCAAGATCAATCTAAACCAAACAAGGCAATCTCATCTTCTTTCCTGGGGTTGGTTTAAGGACTCATTTTGGCAAAAGATTTAAAAGGAGACTTCTCTGCTGGAACCAGCTGGGAAATAGTTTTCCTTCCTCCTAAGAAGAGGAACACATGCAGAAGTGGAACTTGGTTGTGTAAGGACTGGATACCTAGAGCTATTGAAAGCAAATATATAGAGGATAGTGGAGCAAAAGGATGGATAAGACTGCAGGCGTGGCTGAACCTCTCAATCCACCTGAAGTCAGCTCCCTCCAGATTTCCTGTTATGAGAGACAATAACCATCCCTGTTCTTGAAACCATTTTATTTGGATATTTTGATGCTTGCCGCTAAGAGAATGCTAATTGCTACACCGGAGGAACGCTAGGCAGAATTCTTTTTAAAAAGCATTATACCTTTGGTTGAAACTGAAGTTTTAAAGTACCAGGTTTTTGTGATATCAGACATTGAGTTGAATCAAAAAGTATACTTGACAAAAGTGTGAGAAAATCATTGATAGGCATGGACCTGTGTTTAAAACAAAATGTTTTGGGAGATGAGATGAAAAGCCATTTTTAAGAGATGTAACAAAAATAGTTGGCATGAGCATTAGGTTATAGGAGCTGATCTCCATTATACCTTCCACAGTTGCAAAAAGGATACTTGTTACTAAAAGTTTTTGGAGAGGTGAAGAAATGAAATATACACATAACAATGTTTTCAGAGAAAAATCAGCAGTTGTCATAGGTTTCACTGCTCCTTTCTTCTGTATAGGATACTCCTGAGGTCTGCTCCGATGGGGGTGCTACAAGTGTTGGCATAGGAGGGACACATTTGTCCTTTCTCCCTTGGGAAATTGACTACACTAAAAAATAAACAGGTGTCCACCACAATGAAATTTGAATCCCCTATCCCAGTGCAGCTGATTTTCTCCGCTGTGGCTTTTGTCTCATCAGCCACTCAGCATGTGGGTGCTCTGAGATTGGAAACAGGCATTCTCATGTAGCGGCCCCCTCCCTCCCTTAACTCACTCTAAGGTTCTTTTCATCTAAAATCCTGGGACTTCAAACTCAGATGTAATATCTGAAGTAGACATGACAAAGGAAGCTTAATACAAAGACAAATTCTCATCCTCCTATGTGATATCACTTGAAAAACAGAAGGAAGGATCTGGAAATGAGCTTTCTTTTGCAGGCTGAATAGTGCCTTGAAGGTTCTTTTTTTTTTGTTTTTTTGAGACGGAGTCTCACTGTCACCCAAGCTGGAGTGCGGTGGCACGATCTCGGCTCACTGCAAGCTCCGCCTCCCGGGTTCACGCCATTCTCCTGCCTCAGCCTCCCGAGTAGCTGGGACTACAGGCGCCCACCACCGCGCCCGGCTAATTTTTTTTTTGTATTTTAGTAGAGACGGGATTTCACCGTGTTAGACAGGATGGTCTCGATCTCCTGACCTCGTGATCCGCCCGTCTCGGCCTCCCAAAGTGCTGGGATTACAGGCGTGAGCCACCGCGCCCGGCGCCTTGAAGGTTCTGCATTTGCCATAGCACAGGACCATCTTTGTGGTTATTATTAATACCTCCCAATACACTTGAGGGTCTAAGGGCTACCTTCACATATACATAATGAAGAGAATTACAGTAAACACCTGCATAACTTGGTCTTCTCTAAACCCCTATCATTCTAATTATTCATTCCTCTAATTATTCAAGGCACAGGTAGCTTGGGCTTCAACTCAATTTCCACTTCAGGTATGGCTACATAAAGTAGTACTTACTCACACTCATCTGGTATTTGAGGAACATCAGCACTTTATAAACTCCATGGTGAATACCAGTTGACCAGGAATCCCACAGACATTTTTGTGTGCAACCAGAACCATGACTTGGGTATAGAATAACATACAGTATACTGAAGGCTCTGTGGTTGACTTGAAGATTTTCAAAAACTTTTGGGGCCAGGTGCGGTGTCTCACGCCTGTAATCCCAGCACTTTGGGAGACTGAGGTGGGCGGATCACCTGAGGTCGGGTGTTCGAGACCAGTCTGACCAACATGGAGAAACCCTGTCTCTACTACAAATAAAAACAAAAAACAAACAAAACAAACAAAAAAACAAATTAGCCAGGCATGGTGGCACATGTTTGTAATCCCAGCTACTTGGGAGGCTGAGGCAGGAGAATTGCTTGAACCTGGGAGGCGGAGGTTGAGGCGAGTCAAGATTGCACCATTGCACTCCAGCCTGGGCAATAAGAGCGAAACCCCGTCTCAAAAAAATTAAAAAAAAAACTTTTGGTTCCTCTACTTAGGCACGGTCAGGAGGTAGGTTACTAGTTCTGGGATCTTTTCAAGGGCTATGCTCCCCTGACTGTTTTAATAATATCCAAAACAAAACCTTTTCCTAGTGAAAAGGCAGAGTTATTCAAAAAACAACAACAACAAAGAAAAACAAAACCAACATTGTGAAGCATCAGTCTACTCTCAAGTAACACTGGTATGCAATTGAATAAAAAACTTCTATGCTAGAACTTGAATAGATTCAATGCTTAAAGATTGATGTTTGGAGCCTGTTGAACACCTCAATGTCAGTCATCATATATCAGGAAATTTACATACCGAGGTGCTCTTGCCCTGAAACAAAAAGATGAAGAGGCTTGCATTTGTTTTATATTGCTACCGTAACAAACCACAACTTCAGTAGCTTAAAATAACACAAGGCCAAGTGCGGTGGCTCATGCCTATAATCCCAGCACTTTTTTTTGAGGTGGAGTCTCGCTCTCTCACCCAGGCTGGAGTGCAGTAGCGCGATCTTGGCTTACTGCAATCTCCACTTCCCGAGTTCAAGTGATTCTCCTGCCTCATCCTCCCAAGTAGCTGAGATTACAGGAGCCTGCCTTCATGCCCGGCTAACTTTTTGTATTTTTAGTAGAGACGGGGTTTCGCCATGTTGGCCAGGCTGATCTCAAACTCCTGACCTCAGGTGATCTGCCTGCCTCGGCCTCCCAAAATCCTGGGATTACAGGTATAAGCCACTGTGCCCGGCCTATAATCCTAGCACTTTGTGAGGTTGAGTTGGGAGGATTGCTTGATATCAAGAGTTCAAGACCAGCCTGGGCAATATGGTGAGACCCCCATCTCTACAAAAAATACAAAAATTAGCCAAGTATGGTGGTGCATGCCAATAGTCCCAGCTCCTCAGGAGGTTGAGGTGGGAGGATCACCTGAGCCTGGGGAGGTTGAGGCTGCAATGAGCTGTGATTGTGCCTCTGCACTCCAGCCTGGGTGACAGAGGGAAACCCTATCTCAAAAACAAAACAAAAAACAAAACTCACATAAATTTATTTTCTTACAGTTCTGTAGGTCAAATATCCAGCATAGGTGTCACTGATGCGGAAGAAAGATGTTGGCAGGACTGCATTCCTTCCTGGAGGTTCTGGTGCAGAAGCTGTGTCCTTGCCTGTTCCACCTTCTAGAGGCTACCTGCATTTCTTGGCTCATGGCGTCCTTTCTCCGTCTTCAAAATCTGCTTCCATGCTGCTATATTTCTGACTTTCTACAGCTGAGAATGGTTCTCTGCTTTTAAAGACTCATGTAGGCAGATTGGATTCACATGGGTAACCCAGCATAATCTTCCCCCATCTCAAGGCCCTTAACCTTAATCACATCTGTAGCCTTTGACCGTGTAAGGTAACATATTCACAGGCTTTAGTAATTGAGATATGGGCATCTTTAGGAGGCCATTATTCTGCCCACCACAGGCCACTACACAGAATTGTGTCAGACTTGTGGTATACAGCAGAATATGATCCGCTAATGCTCCTGTTTTACCAAAACACAGATGATTGAGAGTTTAGGGGATTACTAAAGTCTGTTCTCATCAGCTGTCATTTCTCAGAGATTTACATTCTAAATTACGCGCAGTCTGATGAAAGCCCTTTTGCATCAATGACAAGGTTGTGGCCCTTCGTTCAGCATTACAACTTGGAAATTTTATGGTCTGTGTTGGGAAGCTCATGATGCACAATGGGAGGGGATGAGAGATTTACATTGATTAAGTTTCCACTCTGTGCTAGGCACTTCCACACTTCACAGTATTTGATTTTTCTGACCCCTACTCTCGTATTCCTTCCGCTGTATCATGTTTATACAGCATCCCCCTTCTGTGGAAATTATCAACACACCTACCACGGCAAGAGCATAGTGTGGCGGTCAAGGGCTTAGGCTCTGGATTCAGATGCACCTGGTGTGCTGAATGATCTGTTTCTCCTCCAGACCCACTCTCCAAACTTCTTTGTCCTACTCTGCCCAGGGAGGCTCACCTTTACAGAGGGGATCATCCAGGCTTCTTTGCCCTCTGCCTTCTCATTGAGTTTGGTCAATAGGAGCCACTAGCAGGAGAAGAAAAGATGTGATGAGAAATTCCTCAGCAATGTAATCTGTCAGTTCCCTTTGGGCCACAGTTTGGTATAATCTGTAAGAAGACCACTCTGTATAAGAAATAATAGGAATTTGGTGGTGAGTTAAAGCAGAGAAGGGAAAGGAGCCACGGCATGGGTGAGGGATCCTAAAGGAAAAAGAGCTATGACAGAAGGGTCCAGCCATGTATATTTAAGTTGTTTGCCTTGCTGTTATTTAACCACTCTGTTTCCTCACATCTTTTATAAAATCTACTACACACCCAAATGCTTTATCTGCATGATTTTCCCTAGCAGGAAAGGGGACTGTAGTCCATTTTGTCTGGGTCAGCACATGGCAGAGAAAAGACAAGAGCAGTGGTAAGGGTTGGGGGTGTGAGGGTTAATTTTAGTTGTCAACTTGTTTGGATTAAGGGATGCCCAGATAGCTAAGAAAGCATTATTTCTGGGCATGTCTGTGAGGGTGTCTCTGGAATAGATTAGCATTTGAATCAGTGGACTAAGTAAGTGGGCAGGTACCATCCAATCAGCTGAGGGCCTGGATAGAACAAAAAGGTAACAGAAAATGAATTCTCTCTCTCTTTTGGAGCTGGGACACTCTTCTTCTCCTGCCCTTAGACATCAGAACTCTAGGTTCTCTAGCCTTTGGATTCCAGAACTTATAAAAGCAGTCCCCCATATTCTCAGGCCTTTGGCCTCAGACAGGATGTTCCATCATTGACTTTCCTGGTTTTTGAGGCCTTCAGATTTGAACTCAGCCATGTTACCAGCTTCCCTGGTTTTCCAGATTGCAGATCGTGTATCATGGAACTTCTCAGTCTCCACAGTTGCATAAGCCAATTTCTCTAACAAATCATGTCTCAAATATCTATATATATCCTATTAGTTCTAGCTCTCTAGAGAATCCTGTCCAGGGGATCAGATGAAAGTGAACTAAGAGGTCAGCACAAGTGGAGACTCTGAGCAGATATGTCCATAGAAACATGAGCTCTAAAAACGTTATGAAAATATCAGGCAGAGCATTATGCATCCCACAGGACAGATGACAAAGAGACTGAAGCCAACTATATTTAAATCTGAAAGGGCAGGGTGACCTCAGCTGATATCTGAATTTCAGTTTATCAGAGATCGAAGTGAAAAGTAGAAATATAAAATTAAAGCTACAGGTGTCAATCTGTTAGGATAACTATGTTTTTATTGCTGGTATTTTCCTGACCCCATATTTCTATAGTTCTTGCTGAATCTATACTAAAAACAGAATATTTAGTATCAACTTTTTCCTTGATAAAAGACAGGCATTGTTGAAACTCTGTATCAACTGCTGGGAAAATGCTGGCATTAGATTTTCCCACATGAGGGCTTTCAAATTTTTCATTTAGTTAGTCATTTACTGTCAGGCATTTATTGGCTTCCAAATCTATGTTGGCACATAAGTGACTATAAACCATTACCCTAGCCTATGACATCTCACCTTTTAGGGATTAACTACAAAATACTACGTGGCATCAAAGTTCACTATTCAAGAGCACAGTTTTCAATCAAATAGAAAGGCACATGTCCACCATATGCATACACACACACAGACACATATATAAATAAATATATATATCCCGTATTTCCTTTTATTATGGGAATTTACACATTTTTCAATGATCTCCAAACCTGTATGTTTATATTATTGATCACAACAGTTGCTAAACTTTCATGGTTTGCCATTGATATGGTTTGGCTGTGTCTCCACCCAAATCTCATCTTGAATTGTAATTCTCACAATTTCCTCATGCCATGGGAGGAGCCAGGTGGGAGTGGCAGGTCTTTCCTGCTCTGTTCTCCTGATAGTCAATTAGTCTCGTGAGATCTGATGGTTTTAAAATGGGAAGTTTCTCTGCATAAGCTCTCTTCTCTTGTCTGCTGCTATGTGAGACATGACTTTCACCTTCCACCATGATTGTGAGACCTCCCCAGCCACGTGGAACTGTGAGTCCAATAAACCTCTTTCTTTCGTAAATTGTCCAGTCTCAGTTACGTCTTTATCAGCAGCATGAAAACAGACTAATACAGCCATGATCACAAGACTGTTTGCAGACTTTCTGTGAGGCTTGAGACTTTTGCTCAATGCTTATAGCTTTATATTTTCCTCCATGCCAAGAAAATTCATTTATAACATCAATGTTCTAGGCCATTGCCAATGCAAGGCCCCAAATTCTGTTAGGCAACCTCCAGTAGAAGTGTTATTGGAAGACCTTCCATACTCATCTCCTAGCTTGTTTAAAGGGTATAAATAATCAAATACGACCCACTTTAGAATATTAAGTAACTGAGCAATTTAGCATTTTTTCAATATAATGGAGACGTTTAGTGGTGAGAAAAATTTTTGGTTATCACGCTTTATATTCCCTTGATCTCACTATATGAAAATACCTCACATATTTACTGATCACCTACTCTCCTGCAAACCAGTATACCCAAGGAGTTTATGGATAAATAAGGAGACAAGTCAGGCAAATCCAAAATATATATTTGTAACAACCTACATGTAATAGCTCATTTTAGGTGTCAACTTGGTTGAGCCATGGTGCCCAGATATTTGATCAAACGTCATTGTGGATGTTTCTGTAAAGGTGGTTTTTGGATGAGATTAACATTTCAATCGGTGGACTCTGAGTGAAGTAGTTGCTCTCCATAATGTGAGAGGGCCTCATTTAATCAGTTGTAAGCCTTAATAGAATAAAGACTGACCACCCCCTGAGCAAAAAGGAATTTTGCCAGAGACTGCTTTGGATTCAAATTGCAACCCTTTTCTGAGTCACCAGCTGGCCAGTCTGTACTGCAGTTTTCAGACTCAGCAAGCCTCTACAATTTCATGAACCAATTCCTTAAAATAAATCTCTCTATACATACACACATCATGTTGGTTTTGTTCTTTGGAAGTCATATCCACAAAAATAGTCTTGGTCAAGAATTTATACTTACTTTGCTCATTCATTCTGTATTATTCCAGATATAAATTTGGGTGTTTTGGATTTATTTTTATTTATTTTATTTATTTATTTATTTTTAATTTATTTTAAAGTAATTCAAGTAATACTAGTTCCAGCTCAGTCTCCAGAAGCAAAGGTTGCAGCTCTAAGCAGTTGAAACAGGCAGCACTTACGCAACCTTCCATATTCAAAAAAATGTTTTTGAGTACTTATTCTGCTCAATAAGTGCTGACATGATAAAGTGATGAATAAAAGATACAACGATCCCTGCTTTCATGAAGTTTATATCCTAGTGGAAGAAGATAGACAACAAGCAAATAAACTTATGCTAGTCAGATGGTGATAAGTGCTAAGAATAAAACTAAAGCAGTTAACCTGCCTTAGGATGGAGAATGATGAGATGAGGCAGATCTGGGCAATTTTATATAGGGTGTTTGGAGTACGTAACATTTGATCAGAGACCTAAATGAAGTGAAGTCATGCAGATTTATGAATGAAAAGAGTTCCAGGCACTCAGAGTAGCAAGGGCAAGGGTTTTGAGGCAGAAGTGTGTACAGGATGTTAGAGGAATACAAGGAGGGCAGTGTGTCTGGAGAGAACAGAATGAGAAAGAGTGGTACGAGATGAAGCCAGAGATAAGTTCCCAGAACTGAACTGTGTGGATCAGGACCTTTTGCATCAGGAAAAAAAACGAATTTTCTTCTGAATGAGATGGAAAGCAAATGGAGTGTTTTGAGCAGAAACCTTACATAATTTAACTTAAGTTTTAGAAGGTTCCCTTAGGCTACTCTGGAAACTAGAGTATGTGTGTTAGGGTTGGGGAGAGGTTGGTGCAGGGGTTAGAGAGAGAAACTGGTGGAAGACTACTGCAAAATCCTACCAGGAAATGATGATAGTGGGAGTAGTCAGGCTGGATATCAAGGGTGACTCCATGTTTGTTTTTTGTTTTTTGTTTTTTGAGATGGAGTCTTGCTCTGTCACCCAGGCTGGAGTGCAGTAGCGCGATCTCGGCTCACTGCAAGCTCTGCCTCCTGGGTTCACGCCATTCTCCTGCCTCAGCCTCCTGAGTAGCTGGAACTACAGGCACCTGCCACCACGCCCAGCTAATTTTTTTGTATTTTTTAATAGAGATGGGGTTTCACTGTGTTAGCCAGGATGGTCTCGATCTCCTGACCTCGTGATCCGCCCACCTCAGCCTCCCAAAGTGCTGGGATTACAGGCATGAGCCACCGTGCCCAGGCAACTCCATGTTTTTTGACTTGAACAACTAGAAGAATGAAGTTGACTTTATTGAGATGGAAAATTCTGGGAAAGAACAATTAGGGATATGGGCCAAGGATCTAGTTTTGGACGTGTTCCATGTCACTTAGACATCTAAACGAATATGTTAAGAAGGCAGTTAGATAGACAGGTATGGAATTCAGACTGAGATCTGAGCTGATGATATGTATTTGGAAATTGTCAGTGAATAGGTGGTTTATAAAATCATGAGACTGGATAAAATCCCCCAGAGGGTAAACATAGAAATTGAAAAGGAGACATCAGAGGACGGAGTCTTAGGATGCACCAATGTTTAGAGATCAAGAAGAGAAGCATCAAGTAAAGAGGACTGAGGAGGAGCTGCCAGTGAGAGAATGGGGTCTAGGAGTAAAAAAGAAGAAAGTGCTTCAAATAAGAGGAAGTGATCTATGGGCAGGTGAATTAGAAAAAGGACTGAGAAGTAATCATTGCTGTTATCCATGTGGAGGTTGTTAGTATCTTGCTAATAGGCATCTGAGTATAGCAGAGGGAACAAAAGACGAATTACAGTACATTCAAGAGTGACACAGACAAGAGAAAATGTGGACAAAAATATAGGAAACTCAGGCCCCACCTAGTGGCCCTCAGTTCTTTGGGAGGCCAAGGCGGGTGGATCACTTGAGGCCAGGAGTTTGAGACCAACCTGGCCAATATGGCAAAACTCCATCTCTACTAAAAATACAAAAATTAGCCAGTCCTGGTGCACCTGTAATCCCAGTGACTTGGGAGGCTGAGGCAGGAGAATCACTTGAACTGGGGAGGTGGAGATTGCAGTGAGCCAAGATTGCACTATAGCCTCGGTGATAGAGTGAGACTCTGTCTCAGGGAAAAAAGAAAAAAAATTATGTATATAATATGAAACTCTTTTTGGAGTTTTGAGGTAAAAAACAGTGAAGAACAGAATGCTGGCAGGTTAGATATTTAAGGGCATATGTGTACATTAATGAGAAAGATCCAACAGGGAATAGGCAACTGATAACGCAGGGGTGATAGGGAATAGAATGGTGCACAAGGTTGGATTTAAATAGGAAAAAAAGGCAAAGTTTTGGGTATAGATGCACATAGGTTGGTAGATTTGGTGGTGGGATTCTTCTTTTTCGTTTTTGTTTTTCTGAGACAGAACCTCATCTCACTCTGTCACCCAGGCTGGAGTGCAGTGGCACAATCTCGGTTCACTGCAACCTCTGCCTCCCGGGTTCAAGTGATTCTCCTGCCTCAGCCTCCTAAGTAGCTGGGACCACAGGCACGTGCCACCACACCTGGCCAATTTTTGTATTCTTAGTAGAGAGCGGGTTTCACCACCATCTCCCACAGTGCTGGGATTACAGGTGTGAGCCACCACATCCAGCCTGGAAGCTCTCTTTTGATTAGTCAATGGGTTTCAGTGTAATGAAAGCAATAAGCTGAGTGTGAGGATGAAGGGCGAGGGTGGTAATAGGCTAGAAACTTCATTCTCTGACTGTGGCTCTCTATTTTCCTCAGTTGAGTTTAAGGAATTTGGAGTAGGATCCTTTTCACATCATCTTGTTCAGGCAGAAGATATTTACAACTAAGATCTTTTAGTTTATTTTTGCAAGACATTGACCATAAACCTCAGCCAGCTTTCCCATTACTTAACCTGTCATTCTGCTGCTGTGTCCAGTCACATTTACTAATGGGAAAACAACTTAAGACTTATCTTGCCTTTCTCTGCCTAGACTTAGATAAGGACCTGTGAGTAAAACTGTGATCTAAATGTTGCACTGGCTTTTGTTACTCGTTTCTTGTTTTCAAAGGAGTATCAAATTCCCAAAGGAGTTAAGAGCACCTGCTTTAGAGTTAGTATCAAGTGCCAATACTTTTAATCCATTTCTCTGACAACACACAGGGCAATAAAGCAAGTAGCTATTGAGTGCCCATCATTAGTTCCTACATTTTGTTAATTCCTACAAAAGGAACTAAACTTTTGTAGGATCCACAATCTAAAAAAAGCAGTAATTCTCCACCTTCCATAGTTACTGAAGGCGAACTTCTAGAAAATCTTATAACCACTAGTATAAATTTGAAATATCCTTTCAAACATATTCTACTTGATAGCTAAACTGTTATTAATTAAGCAATAATATTTTGGTATGCCAGAGTGTGGTTTAAGCTTCAATGCCAATGTTTTTGTTTCTTTTGTTTTGTCTTATTTTTTCTTTTGAATTTCTGTATTGTAATTAGGGCTTTTTCTTCCCAGTGCTGGTCCCACCAGAACAGGGTGGGAAAATAGGGATGAGGAAGGAAACTAATATTCAGCACTCAATATGTGTTAGGTACTTTCCAGAGATTATTTAACATTTAAAAGAATATTGTGAGACAAGATTTTTGAGTCTCTACTTTGCAAATGGGGAAACTAGTATAATAAAAGTAGTTCTAAACCACTTGGCACATAGAGAATTGTCAATTAATTATAGTGCTTCAGAAAATTTTAGAAATAAAACACTACCCAGTTTTACTGCAACATGCCATAAGTCTTCCTGCATAGAAAATCTGCTCACTGTGTCTTGGCCTGGTGTCCTGGCTCTGAGATTGTCTCACTCCACCAGCCCAACTTAATCAAGGTCATTGAAAGCTATTCCCATCTTGCCAGGTGTAAGCAGCTGCTCCAGATTGGTGTTATCAGCAAATTTATTGAACTTGCTCTCACTTTCATCACCCTGTGGATAACTCTGGCCCACAACCAGCCCTTATGGATGGACACCCCTTGATAAATGTCCTCGGGATGACAAGAAGTCACTGATAGCTACTCTTTGATTGCAACTCTTCAGCCACTTGACAGCACTATGATCCGAGCTATGTATTACCAGCTTGTTGAAAAGAAATGTCATGTGAAATGGTTCAAAAGCCTTACTGAAGTCTGGAGATATTATATCTATTGCTTCCTCTTTGTCAGGGTGCCAAAGAAAGAAATTAAATTTACTTAGCCGGCTTCTTCCTCAAGGCATGTTGCTGACTTCCCAACTGCTCTTATTTTATCAATTTTCTAATTGATGGATCATTTGTATCTTCCCACAAGTTGAGATTTTTGCATTTCAACTAACAAGCATCCCTAACGCCATATTCTAAAAATATTAAGACACTTTTAGATTGTCTTTTCTTAGGTTCTATTCTGACTTTCTGAGATATAGAAATATGCCTGTAAGATCTTACAGTCATGAAAATATTCCCTTTTCCCATTCACAAGTGCTGTATTTAAGCCCACTTCAAGCAAATAACTAGATAACTAGATATATTCCAGTTCTGGCTCCAATATCTCAATGCAAATGAGTGTCATTATTCCCAGGATATCCACAGCTTTGTGTAATGAGGAGGATTGAATGTGTGACTATATGTGTATGGATGTGAAAGATGATACAGAGAAAGAGAGAGCCACACTTTTTAAAGGTAAGGTGAGCTCTTTCCTACCACTATTCCTTCTTTCCTTCCCTTTGGTAAAGTCATAGAATTTTCTTCCAAATTTTTATATATTCCCAATAAATATAATTCAATCCATAGAACAGAAAACTAAACTTAATGTGCTTATATTTGTAATGATAGGTTTGGTTTTACAGGTTTTCAATTATTCCCAGTGACAATTCATCTCTTTTCCCTGACATCACTTCCTGCATCCTTGCCACCAACTCTCTTTTTTTTTTTTTTTTTTTTGAGACAGGGTCTCTCTCTCGGTCACCTAGGCTGGAGTGCAGTAGTGTGATGTGGTTCACTGCAGACTCAAACTCGTGGGCTCATGTAATACTCCTGCCTCAGCCTCCCAGATAGCTGCCACCAACTCTTTTGAAATACTATTCAATGTCTACTCATTCCTAGTTTTGATGCTGAATCTATTCTTTTACATCTCTATGTTCCATCATGCTGCTCTTGCTTGGGGAAAGGGAAAAAGCAGGGCTGATAAATACATGGCACTCCTCCTCCATGAACGTGGCAGACAGAAGAAAAATCAATCATAGCATGCATTTTTTCTGAGACTAGTCGGGGCCTCAGCAGCCTGTCTAACAATATTTTAGACCAGGGGTCAGCAAACACTTACTATAAAAAGTCAGATAGTAAATATTTTAGGCTTTGAAAACCGCACAATCTTTGTTGCAACTACCCAACTGTGCTGTTATAGGGGAAGAACAGCCATAGACAATATGGAATGAATGACCATGACTATGTTCCAATAAAGTTTTGTTTATAAAACAGGTGACTGATTGGCTATGATCCAAAGACTTTAGTCTGTAGTTTGCCTGCTGAGGATTGCAGACTCCTGCTTTAGACACTTAACCACCAATCAGAATTGCCATTTGAAGATAGAATCCTTCTGGAGTTTCTGGGCTAAAGAACAAGATGCAATGATGTTTCAGTGTTGACTCTTACTTCACCTGTTGTTGATTTCCACCTGAGAAACTGAGGTAACTTAGTGTAGTGCCCTTTCCTCTGGTTGTCCAGAAGAGTCACTTTGGGACCAAAGAAAGCAACTTTCAGGCCCTGCTCATTTTCATTCTCCTTAACTTTGTCAGTGGTGTGGCTAGCATGGGAACTCCACACATTCTTTTATTTGAAGATATGAAAAGAAATGGTATGAAATACCTCAAAGTCCTTTCCTGATAATCGGTACTATCAAATACAACAATTCAATCATCAAAAACTTTTCCCTGTAGGATTAAAAAGAAGCAAAGAAAAACAACAACTAAACAAACCTAAATTACATTATAATGGGATAGGATGAAATGGAATTCAACTGCAGCCTAGCAACCATCAACTGTATCTCAATTATTTATAAGATTTAAAATGCGTAAAGTAGTTTTAAATGTCCTATTCCTGATTCCTGTGGACTGAATTCTTAGCCAAATGGACAATTGAAGAGAAGGTAGATATTAGGCATTGAAAATGTAATGGGACACTTCAGGCTAAACTAAAACAAAATAAGACAGGGAGAGAGAGAGAGGTCCATTTTTCTCAGAATAATATTGCTTGAGCGAAACTTATCTCTTTTGTCTTTCAGCAAGGATAATTAACAAACCTCTTAGGATTGTTAAGTATTATTATATAATACATCCTTATACTTTCAAAAGAAAACTTCTGTGATTTAAGTGATAGAATGTTAACATGCATCTTCCCTTAGGAAGCTGTCCAGTGGAATCTATTCTCTTCTCTCAGCCCAGCACTATCATCTACATGCTTTTTACTCTCCCGCCCGACATCACTACCAGCAGAGATAATAAATGTCCTCTTCGCAGATTATTATCCACAAGAAAAAGCACCAAATACTTTATTTGATCCTTTCAAGCCTGACTTTATATGAAATCTATTTTTATATATACTCATTACCTTCAAACTCTCTTTAATGTGCATTATCAATTTAGACAACAAAATCTCATTAATTTGTATGTCATCACTTTAGAATTTGAGATAATTTAGGCAGGGAAAGATTAAAGATAATCAGTTCAATATTTATGGGAAAATAGAATTATTCATGATGACGATGAATGCAAACAACTTACCAAAGCAAGAGGTCACCTGGGATTATTAGAGACTAAACTCATTGGTACACTTTCGAGGCTCTCCCTACACTAGCGGGAGCACATCTCTCCAGCTTTGTACGCCAACTCCACACAACCTCTGCCGTAGCCAAAGCCAAAGAACACCCTGTATTTTCCTTTGTCCCTCCCCATTTGTACTTTTCTCTGTATTGGGAATACCCCTTTCTTCTTCCTCTAGTTCTGCCTTTCACAATATATTCCTTCTTGAAAAGGCAAGCTGTAATATCAACAGTCTTATGGAACCTTCTCCAATACTGCAACCAAGACGAGCTCTTGATATGGTTTGGATGTTTGACCCCTCCAAATCTCATGTTGAAATTTCATCCTCAGTGTTGGAGGTGGGACCTGGTGGGAGGTATTGGATCATAGGAGTAAATCACTCATGAATGGCTCAGTACCATTCCCTGGGTAATGAATGAATTCCTGTTCAGTTAATTCAGGTGAAATCTGGTTCTTTAAAAGAGTCTATGACCTCCCTCTTCTCTCTCTTCTTCCCTCTCTCAATATGTGACATGCCAGCTTTCCTTTGCCTTCCACTCATGGTGGAAGGTTCCAGAAGCCCTCACCAAAAGCAGATGCCAGCACCATGCTTCCTGTAAAGGCTACAGAACTGTTAGCTAAAATAAACCTCTTCTCTTTATAAATTACTCAGTCTCAGGTATTTCTTTATTGCAACACAAGAATGGACCAACACAGCTCTTTTCCAAGATTTTATGATATGCGTTACAGTGGTGTGTTGGTTTGCACCTGTGGTTGGGACACTAACAATGACTTCACATACAGGCAAACACATCTGACTTCTTCATTATGCTTTTATGTAGTCATGCCTGAACATTATATTTTGTCCTCAATTACTTTCCTTTTATTTATACTTTATCTTACTGTTGAGCTATTGTATTAAAGTTTTTAAAATATGTATATAAGTAGGTTATATTACCTATACATTTTCAGATTAGTCAAGGGAAAGTGATGATTTTTTGTGTGTAAGAGTGTTGCTTCTGGTACGGTGAAGAACATCTAAAAGAGATTTTGGAAAGATCTGCTCCCCTTTCCTTAATTCCTACTTCAAAGAATGATACTACCAGACATCCATTTCCCCAGTTTTGGCAATGTCATAAATTATTTCCCCCACCTCTCTTCACCATCCAATCAACGGCCAAGACCTGTGGGTCTGCCTGTTAAGAGTCCTCTCATCTCTTGGCCTAGCCCCATAACTGCTGGAGATCACCAGGTTCTCATTATCTGTGACCTAGATTATTTCAACTCCACCCATTCTCCAGAGGACTTTTTACAATGTGAATCTGATTATGTTAAATTTATATTCAAAATTCTTGGCTGCTCCCTACTGCTCACAGGATAAAAATCTCAGTTTTCTAGCATGCAAACAAAACCCTTCAGGATCTGGCCCTGTGTCCCTATTTAGCATCAGCTCCTGTTTAGCCACATCACTAAACTCCTGCAGTTCTCACCTTATACTTTCCACTGTGGCAACATAAACTACATGTGGGTTTCTAACCCACTCTGCTCTTATATTCCTCAATGATGCAGCACATGTTACTTCTACCTTAGATGCCACTTGGAAACCTCTTCTTTAAAAACATCTTAGACTTTTTCCGGAGCACTATTTTTCTGTTTTTTAAAAGCAATTGATTTCTTTTGTTTGTTTGCATCTGTATTTCCATGAACAGTAAGCTCATCGAGGGTAGGAAATATGTCTTTCCTTCCCTATATCCTCAAACTTAGCACAGTGCCTAACGCTAAGTATTCATCGAGTAAATTAGTAAATGAACAAATGCATACACTGAATGACTTTGGTATGTTTGAAATAATCACTGCAGATTACTATGTTGCAGATATAGTTTGGCTATGTCCCCACCCAAATCTCATCTCGAATTCCCATGTGTTGTGGGAGGGACCCGGTGGAAAGTAACTGAATCCTGGGGGAAGGTCTTTCCCATGCTGTTCTCATGATACTGAATAAAGTCTCCTGAGATCTGATGGTTTTTTTTTTTTTGAGGTGGAGTCTCGCTCTGTGGCACAGGATGGAGTGCAGTGGTGTGATCTTGGCTCACTGCAACCTCCACCTCCCAGGTTCAAGCAATTCTTCTGCCTCAGCCTCCCGAGTAGCTGGGACTACAGGCGCAAGCCACCATGCCCAGCTAATTTTTGTATTTTTAGTAGAGGCGGGGTTTCACCATGTTGGCCAGGATGGTCTTGATCTCTTGGCCTCATGATCCGCCCACCTTGGCCTCCCAAAGTGCTGGGATTACAGGCATGAGACACCACGCCTGGCCAAGATCTGATGATTTTATAAGTGGGAATTCCCCTGCACAAGCTCTCCCTTTGCCTACTGCCATCCATGTAAGATGTGACTTGCTCCTCCTTGCCTTCTGCCATGATTGTGAGGCCTCCCCAGTCACGAGCAACTGTAAGTCCATGAAACCTTTCTCTTTTGTAAATTGCCCAATCTTGGGTATGTCTTTGTCAGCAGCATGAAGACGAACTAACACAGTTGCTTTTATAGTCTTCCTTCTAATGATCCTCTTTCTCAGTTAAATTTTACTTTCTGGATCTTTTCTAATCCTTTTTTCTTGCTACATTTGCTCCATTTTCTTCCGTTTTGCCTTATTCCAATTAATTTTATTCATTCTTTTGCATTCATAGTCCTCTTAAATTAATTCATAAATGATAGGGTTCTCTGTGTTTCTACAATTAAGCCAACTCAAATAAAACACTAACTAGCTGCTTTAATACGAACTTTGGTAAGAATTTTTCTTTCCATTCTTGCAGAAATAAGTTTAAATGAAGGCTCTGGGCTCCTAGTAAACATAGATGTCTCTACTTAGGTAATTTTAATACCCAATTTACACTTTTAAAGAGATAGCACAGCCAAAATAGATATCTATATTTCTATATAAATATTAATAGAAACACTGTTTATAATAGTAAAAAATAAACTGAAAGTAAGAAATAATTAAATTTTAGTATGTAGATTTAATGAAATATTATGCAGCAGTTTAAATGAATGAGTTAGGGTTTTATATGTCCTACATAGACAGATCTTGAGTTATACTTAGCAAGTTTTAAAAATATGCACAACAGTAAACATAATATGATTCACTTTTTGAACATGATACGAAGTATATCGCCATAAATGCTAACATTTTCCTGGGGGATTACAAGAAACTTTAATCATAGTTATTTAGGGGTGAGGGAGATTGTGTGTGTGTGTGTGTGTGTGTGTGTGTGTGTGTGTGTGTTAGAATGAAGGGTGTGGCAAAGAGGGAGGCTTTACCTCTAACTTTTTGTTTTACTTTAATTGTCTAATACACATTTTTATTTTTATGCCAAGAGTGGAAGTATGGGCCATTTTACTTACACTTTTCTATGTTAAAATATGTATACATTAGCCAGGTGTGGTGGCTCATGCCTGTAATCCCAGCACTTTGGGAGGCCGAGGTGGGTGGATCACATGAGGTCAGGAGTTCAAGACCAGCCTGGCCAACATGGCGAAACCATGCCTCTCTCTATTAAAAATACAAAAATTAGCTGGGTGTGGTGGCACATGCCTGTAATCTTAGCTACTTGGGAAGCTGAGGCAGGAGAATTACTTGAACCTGGGAGAAGGAGGTTGCAGAGAGCCAAGATCGTGCCATTGCACTTCAGCCTGGGTGACAGAGCAAGGCTCAGTTTAAAAAAAAAAAAAAAGTATGCAATTAATATTAACAATGAATTTTTACAAGTAATCTCAAACTTTATTGTGTATCAGAATACTCAAAAGTGCTTCTTAAGTAAATTCCAGATTCATACCTCAAACCTCTGAATTAGAATTTCTGAGTGTTGGGAACCTAGGAAAATGAATATCTAACAAGGGCCTCAGATGATTCTGGTGTAGGTGGTCTGAGCAATATTCACTGAGAAATACTGCAGAGTGACTCATCAGTACTTCGGATTCATACCTCTGTATGTCTTCTACATTTTCACCAGCAATAACAATAGTAAATTGTTGTAAGGATAAAACAGAACAATCTGTCTAGCTCTCTTAGCATACTGCTTTGCATTAGAGCAAATGCTCAGAAAATGGTAGTGGAGTCTGTCTGTGTGTTGTTTGGTTGGTTTTGGAGTTTTTGTGCTATTGTTAACCATTATTAAATTTAGTTTAAGGATGCCTAGAAAAAAGCCAATCATAGGCCAGGCACAGTTGCTCACACTTGTAATTCCAGCACATTGGGAGGCCGAGGCAGGTGGATCACCTGAGGTCAGGAGTTTGAGACCGCCCTGGCCAACATGGTGAAACCCCGTCTCTACCAAAAATACAAAAATTAGCTGGGCATGGTGGCAGGCACCTGTAATCCCAGCTACTCGGGAGGCTGAGGCTGGAGAATTGCTTGAACCCAGGAGGCGGAGGTTGCAGTGAACTGAGATCGTACCATTGCACTCCAGCCTGGGGGACAAGAGCAAGACTTTGTCTCAAAAAAAGAAAAGAAAAGAAAAGAAAAAAGCCAATATTTAAATTGGGACAATAAATTGTACATCGAGAAAAATTGTTCTTTGAGAACATTTAAAAAACATTGTGTTCTTTCCTAGTCTTCACTGACAATAGCCACTTTTTCATTTGGGATAGCAATTGTATTTTTAAAATAGTTTTAACCTTTTGGTGCTGTTATTTTATTATAAAGTTTAATTTTTCTATTATATACATAGATCTTCATAATGTTTCAAACATAAATCTTCAAGATTTATGTTGTATGGAAATATATATCTTAAAAAAACCAAAAGTCAATGGCAGAATATTATTTGATTTAAAATAGTGTGGTTTTTTTGGAATTTTGAAAGTGTCTTATTACACAAAGTAGGATACACAAGAATATGAGGTGGGCCTACTGTTGACTTTCTGTATTGTGATTCATAACTATGTTTGCCTTTTCTCTACCAGATGTTTGTAAGTCCTGTGGTCAAAAGGAAGGCAGGAAATACACTGGCAAAAATGGAAGTCAGCCTCTCATGCCAGACATCTGCCGGAAAACGGACCTAGTGAAAGACATCCAACAGCGCAAAAAAGTAGCAGGCCAGATTTGCAGTGAGTTATAAATCCATAGCAGCTGGTTCAATTTACTCCATCTCAAATGACATATTTTGGGGCCCCCAGGGACAAGCAGAAAAGTCTGTCACATATAACTCCGTTAGTCTTCAAGGCACTACACAGATGTCAAAGCTATAAAAGAAAACAAGGCACAAGCCACCCCTCTCTAGGGACTCCCCAGTCGTCCTTCCATAGTTGCCTGGGACCCTCTCAGTGGTGCCTTCTCTGAGGTAGCCCTCACCAAGCAGCCCTACCTAAGTTGTACCTTGGTTTTCTTTTCAAATGTGAACTGTACTAGGCATTTGGACCAAACTGATAAACATCTATAAAAGTACCAGTGGATTTACATTGAAACAGGATCCCTGTGTTGCCTTAATCCAAAAATTGAACTAATGTGAAAATGTCAGGCTCTAAAGACAGTCAGTAGAGAGATGCTTGTCTTTTATCTTGTTTTATGTGGTGGCAGGGAGGGGATTTTGAAAAACTTATTCTATATTTTAAAAACACCTTCCCCGCCCCCACAAACCCTATCATTATTAAAATGTAAACTATAGAAAATAAAAGCCTGGGCAATATGGTGGAAACCTTGTCTCTACAAAAAAAAAAAAAATACAAAAGTCAGCCAGGCATGGTGGCATGCACCTATAGTCCTAGCTACTTGGGAGGCTGAGGTGGGAGGATCGCTTGAGCCTGGGAGGTCAAGGCTGCAGTAAGCCACGATTGCACCACTGCACTCCAGCCTGGGCAACAGAGTGAGAGTCTGAAAAAAAAAGAAAAAAGAAAAAAAGAAAGAAAGAGAAAAGAAAACCGAATAAGATCCTCTTGACTGGAAGGGATTGAAAAAATACTTTATCTTCTTCATTTAGGAGATTCTCATTGAGAAAAGTAGAAGCTTCCCTAAGTGACAAAATATTTTCATGGGAGTGGATGGGGGAGAAGATTTTAATGCTTTTTGAAAGACAACATGGGATTGAAGAAGTTAGCTACTCTAATTACTTTATATGTTGAGCTAGGTGGCTGGGCTTGTCTATTGATATTCTCCTATCTTCTCTTCTTCCTTCTCCTCCTCCTCCTAAAATGCTTAGTTCTGGTCTATAAAAATACATAAAACAAAATTGCCCAACAGAATCACCAAGCCTAGCATGGTTAGTTGTAAGTGAAAACTACCTCTGTGTCCTAGGCCTTATCTCCACCCCATCCCAGTAACCCTAGAATTTCGGGATACAATATTTATATTACTCTTTTTAATAAGAATAGTCTCCGATACAAAACTTTCTTTTCACTTTTAGAGTGTTACTCAAAGGAGCCTTAACTGAGGAGATCTACTTTAAATAAAAAATAAAGCAATTTAATACACCATTTCAACTTTTCTTGGAAAAGAATCATATGCTTCTCAAAAGAGAGCAATCTACTGGCTTCTTACAAGTAGGCTTTGGCTGAACTCACATATCTTTTGAACCTGACAACCCAAAGTGAGTGATTTCTTGATTGATTTTTACACTTCTAACAATGTTCCTCAACGTTCCTGTTAACTCCCTGAAATGTCACTAACTTGTGTTCTAGGGTCCTGGGGAAGTCTATTTGAAAAGGTAATCTGGAAAAAAGGCTTCTCTTAGCCTAAAGGAGTTAATGCAACACTAGAGAGGAGAAATTTAATCGTGTCTCATCTACAGGTGTTTTAAATTCTTAAACATTTCTCAAATTTTAGCCATCTGCCAATAAATGAAACAAAGATAGCAATAAACTGAGTAATCTGAATAATAGAGAAAATTTCTTATATTATCAAGTAAAATTTATGTCTTAGGATATGCATTAATTTGATATAAAAAGTTTCGGAAAATATAAAAAATGATAGATAATCTAAAAGCCTTTTGCACTGACATTGTTTAGCCCAGTTTATATATTTTACGTTAGACAGGAAAATAAGTGAACAGTAATTATCTGATTATTTAGAAACAGAAGAAAACTGTGTTTTTTTTTCTTGAACATTCTTGACAGAGAATGAAATAGTCTTGCAGAGAATAGATATTTCTTCTACCATTTCCAAAATGCATAGATAAATAGAATTTAAACTTGCTCTCTAATCACTAAAATATTCCTAATGTGTTTTGAACTGTGTTGTTTCCATTAAAATGTGAAACTACACAACTGGAAGAATATGGAGTAGAATGCTTAAAAACAACTGCAGCAGAAAGTTAACCCAACACTCAGTTATGAGCTCTTGATGACAGATACACACCTTTCATATAATCAGGCACTTAAAGAAATCACTTCCCTCTTAAAATTCTTCATGCAAGAAGAGATGTGATCACACACTACTGTGAGCACAAATGCCTGGGCATTTTCCCCTTGGCTAATATATTAAAGAATAAGAAACCAACATGACGGTACAAATGAGAGCATCTCTAACTGCTTCCAGGTGTTCAGGCCAGCCAGCATTCCTGATAGCCCAGAACCATTCTGATGCAATTTACAAACATTCCTTCCTGGGAAAAGATGAATTGAGGTCCGTATTGGGCAGCCTTAGATAAATGATAGCAGTGCTGCACACCATCATGTTTATAATGCCTTCATCTTTTCTTTTTCTTTCTTCTCTGGCATTTGGGCAAAAGCTGGTGGGTGTGTTGGTAAAATATTTTGCAGATTCATTCTTTCTTTCCTTCTTTCTTTTCTTTTTTTATAGAAATGGTCTCACTTTGTTGCCCAGGTTGATCTCAAACTCCTGGCCTCATGCAATCCTCCCACCTTGGCCTCCCAAAGTGCTCAGATTACAGGCATGAGCCACTGCACCCGGCCTTTTTGCAGATTTTGAATGTACCATAAATGCTCTCAACTAGTCCATCACAATGTTCTAAACTGAAATTTGGGCTCTTGTCCTTAGCTGTACCTTAGTCTGCGGATATTTTTCTCCAGGTAGCCCATTCTTTCAAAGTCCCTATAATCCAGAACAGACTTTGTAAGAAGTACATCAAAAGACATATACAGAGAGCCACAAAAATATAAAGCGTTATTAAAAGAATAAATTGAAAAAGTCTCTAGAAAGATTGTTGATAAGAAAAAAATAGTATTGTAAGTACATAATAATGAGAAAAATGGCTAAGACTCAGGGATTCTTAAACTATCTTTTGAGTCACTGATCCCTTTGGTAAAGCTTGTGGACCTCCCTCCTCCAATGTAGGAAGATACGGGGTTTTTTTTTCCCCCTCTCATCTATGTTCACAGAACTGCTCTCTTCAGACTAAGAACACCCCCGGGAGTGAATAACACTGGCTGTTATTTAAAGTGTGAAGTGGACTGAGTTAATGTTGGATGTTCTGCAAGCCTTCTCTCTGCACGCACCACCCTCTCTAAGTGCCTCTCCTTTCCCAGGTTCCAGTGTCCATCAATCCCCCTTATTTTGATGTCCTGTCCAGGCTTAATGTCTTTGAGCAACACCCTGTGTTAAAGCCCTTTCCCCTCTTCTCACCAACCCCAACCCACAGATTCCCCAATTCCGTGGCCCCTCTCTCGGGTTTTATTCACATAAATAGAAACTTATAAAAATGGGACCCATTTTCTGGCAAAGCATATCAGATTGGGGGTACAGCAGTGTTTTGAATCACCCATGTCACACACACCCCAATGTGGTATGTCTCCGTGGGAGTGGTGGAGAGAAGTATCTTTGGCTTCCACTCCCGGCTTCCATTGAAAATTAGTGGGTACAATGAGAGTTGTGATGATTGCCTTGTGGGTGGCATCTAGGTGGAAGCAGAAACAAAGTCGTGTGGTCTTAGGAAAGCCACTGGGGCTTGTTAATAAATCAATGAATTTACACTAAAGTGTGTCCAAAGTGAAATCCATTTTACTTAAAACAGGATTACCTTTTAAAAATAAGATTTATTTCAATGTTAGGAATTAAGACAGCTTGAGTATGGTAATATTTTGGGGCACTTTTTCCATTGAATATGAGGCATACGCCTACTTCTGACATAAATCTGGGTATTTGAATTTACCCATTAACTATAGACTCATAAAATGGACTAGGCTTCCCCAAAGAGAAACAACAACAACAACAACAACAACAAAAAACCCCTGGAAAAGTAGGACTCACTATTCCCCCTAAAATTATCCCACAGAGCAAGAAGCTCCAGAACATAGAGCTGATGTGTGTGTGGAGAACGTCTCTTTCCTGAAAGGAGTAGAGGTATAATTTGGAGAGTTCCAGTCTTATGCTGATACTTACCTGTTGTAGATGCTATCCAAGGAGGAAGGGGAGGAGGGAACTGTGCAGTGATGCAACCTGTTATTGATGCATCTTTGCCCTCCCTTTCCCCATCTTTCCACTCCTCAAATTGTGAACAAGGGCAATGGTCGCAAGCTAAAGCTAGAAAAATAGGCTGACTCAGTTAAAATGTTGTATTACTCATCTGGAATACTATGAGAAGCTGTTTGAAGGATTTTAAACTGTAGAGATGATATCAAGTTCAAATTTTGGAGAAAAATCACTTTATATTTAACATTCTGGTACTAACTACCAAAGTTCAAACGCTAACTGTTAAAGTTGGTCACTGGCCAGGTGCATTGGTGCCTGTAATTCCAGTACCTTGGGAAGCCAAAGAGGGAGGTTATTTGAGGCCAGGAGTTTGAGACCAGCCTCGGCAACATTAACTGAAACACCAGTCTGTCAACACACTTGGACAGACTTTGTCACAAGCCATTGTCTGCTCTGCAAACCCAACAGACTTCGTCTCAGACCATTGTATGTTCTTCAAGTTCATTGAATTCCCCTAAAAATTATTTACTATTCCCCTAAAATTATCCACACTTCCCCGTCTCCCTTCCCCTAAGAAAAAGTGTGTATAATCATCAGTACCCCATTGTGTGAGGGGGTAATCACTCTGTGATTGCTCCCCCCATGCATATTAATAAATGTGTATGTCTTTTCTCCTATTAATCTGGTTTTTGACAGTTAATTTTTCACTGTACCTTCAGAGACCAAAGTGGAAGTTGTCCCTTGGTCCCTACACCTCTGTCACAAAATACAGATTCAGGAGAGAAAAGCGTAACAGATTCACTGTGTGCACAGGTATGCATGGGAGTCATACAAAATATGAATTTGGGCTGGGCGCAGCAGCTCCTGCCTGTAGTCTCAGTACTTTGGGAGGCTGAGTATGCAGATTACCTGAGGTCAGGAGTTCGAGACCAGCCTGGCCAACATGGTGAAACCCTGTCTGTACTAAAAATACAAGAATTAGCCAGGCGTGGTGGTGCGTGCATGTAATCCCAGCTACTCGGGTGGCCGAGACAGGAGAGTCACTTTATCCCGGGAGGAAGAGGTTGCAGTGAACTGAGATCGCACCACTGTACTCCAGCCTAGATGACAGGGCGAGACTTCATCTCAAAGAATTCAGAGGAGGGACAGATGTTTTATGTTTAAATATCTTCTTCACCGGGGAGAAGGGAGATGGGGGGGGGTATAGAAGTAAATATGATTTTGAGGGAAAATGAATGAGCCCAGAGACCAAGGGCCTGGGACCAAGTTTCTCTGGGCTCTGTGGAAGGTGGTGTCACAGGTTATGGGAGAATGAAGAGAGGAAAAGCATGTCAAGCAAAGGCTGTCTTACGCAGGTAAACTATCTCAGGTAATTTTGGGGCTGCTTTCATAAAGAATAGTTGGTAGCCTGTGGTTTGGTTCATCTGTCCTAGATTCTGAAAAGGGACGGGAGCCTCGGAGAAAGCCTGGCTATTTCACCAATGTAAATTTTCTCCACAGATGCAAATCTCCTTTACAAAGGAAGCTTTTCAGGTGTTAACAGAAAAACCAAAGCCTGTAAAATATTTTAAAGAGGTTTATTCTGGGCCAATAGGAATGACCATGGCCTGGGGAAAAACACAAATCCAAGAAGCTTTTTGAGTGAGCCGTCCTGAGGCAGTGAGGTTACAACTCTGCTTACACATTTTAGGGAAGTAGAAGTCAAAGGCAAAGTCATCAATCTATACTTAATGGTTAGACATTGGTTTGGCCCAAAAAGGTGGCATTATCTTGACACGGGGGTTTACAGGTCATAGGTGGGTTCAGAAATGCTTTAATTTGCAATTGGTTAAAGCAGTAAAGTTTTCTCTAAAAATTTGGAGTCAACAGAAAGGAATATTTTAAGTTAAGATAGTCTTAACTTAAAAGTCCATTTTGGGCCGGGCGAGGTGGCTCACGCCTGTAATCCCAGCACTTTGGGAGGCCGAGGCGGGCGGATCACGAGGTTAGCAGTTCGAGACCATCCTGGCTAACACGGTGAAACCCCGTCTCTACTGAAAATGCAAAAAATTAGCCGGGCGTGGTGCCGGGTGCCTGTAGTCCCAGCTACTCCGGAGGCTGAGGCAGGAGAATGGGGTGAACCCGGGAGGCGGAGCTTGCAGTGAGCCGAGATCGCGCCACTGCACTCCAGCCTGGGTGACAGAGGGAGACTCCGTCTCAAAAAAAAAAAGTCCACTTTGTTAGTGTTATGATGTCTATTTTTAACATAAATGCTGCTCAGTTGTTTCTGAACTCCAAAGGGAGGAGGAGATAATGAGTCTTGCCTGACCTCTTGTTAGTGGTGGAAGAGATCTGAGTTACCCCAAGTTACCACATCAAATCCGTACGCATCTGCAGCAACTTCAATTCTTCCCTCCTCAAAAGAAAGAATTCGA
Organism: Papio anubis; assembly: GCF_008728515.1. Taxonomy (NCBI): domain Eukaryota; kingdom Metazoa; phylum Chordata; class Mammalia; order Primates; family Cercopithecidae; genus Papio; species Papio anubis. The sequence goes on from NC_044979.1 coordinate 47,172,073, forward strand.
CTGAGGGACATAAAGCAGAAAAGGAGACCAAGGCAAGTTTCAGAGCAGGAGTGGAAGTTTATTTAAATGGCCTTGGGGCCGGGCGCGGTGGCTCAGGCCTGTAATCCCAGCACTTTGGGAGGCCGAGGCGGGTGGATCACCTGAGGTCGGGAGTTGGAGACCAGCCTGACCAACATGGAGAAACCCTGCCTTTACTAAAAATACAAAATTGGCCGGGCGTGGTGGCACATGCCTATAATCCCAGCTACTAGGGAGGCTGAGGCAGGAGAATCACTTGAACCTGGGAGGCGGAGGTTGCGGTGAGCCAAGACTGTGCCATTGCACTCCAGCCTGGGCAACAAGAGTGAAACTCCATCTCAAATAAATAAATAAAAATAAAAATAAGGCCTTAGAATAGGAAAGAAAGGAAAGTTCACTTGGAAGAGATCAAAGAGGGTGCATGAAAAGTAGAGAGAGGTCCAGTGCCCTGTTTAACCGTGATCCTAGGACTTTCATTGGCTCACCTCTTTTTCATGATTCTCCCCTTAGGGTCAGCTGGCAGCATGTGCAGAGCCCTCCTTATCCTTGGGAAGTGAGGATGCGCAGTGTGTTTAGGAAGTTGTATGCATGCCCATCTGAGGGTTTCTTCCTTTTTCCAGTGAAGTGTACCCGGAAGATCATACTTCGCCATTTTTGACTCTTAATGTGCATGCCCAGAAGTTTCTTCTCCCTCAGGTCTGCCTTTAATTAACATTTTAATGTTGACAGGTGTGGACCATCAGGAAATAGCCAATTTATCACTATTAGAGAGGCGTTGTGGTGATTGCTGAACCATCCTACGTTACTAGTGGGTGCAGGAAGAGGCCTCTCCTGCCCTACTCAGGCCTAACTACCTGTGACACTCTCATCCCATCATGACCAGGAGCTCAGTTTTTCAGGTTTTTCTTGGCCCCTTGGCCAAGAGGGGGCCCACTCAGTCAGTTGGGGAGGTTTAGGATTTTAGTTTAGGCTATGCTAGGCTATTCCTGTCTGCAGGGCCTCTGAATAGTCATCTTGAAATATGTCAAAGAATTATATTTTGGGGTAAAATGTTTTTGGTTTCCTTTACACACATAAAATATTGTATCTTAAATCATCTTTGATCGACTAGACTGTTTCACAACCTATAGGGAAAATAGTTAAAATGAAAAAAAAACTGGTGACAACACAAATGTTTCTTGTCCATAGTAATACAAAATATTTTTTTTCCATAAAAATGCAAATACACTTTGGGAGGCCAAGGCGAGCGGATCACGAGGTCATGAGATCAAGACCATCCTGGCCAACGTGGTGAAACCCCATCTCTACTAAAAATACAAAACAAATTAGCCGGGCGTGGTGGCAGGTGCCTGTAGTCCCAGCTACTCAGGAGGCTGAGGCAGGAGAATCTCTTGAGCCCAGGAGGCGAAGGCTGCAGTGAGCCGAGATCACGCCACTGCACTCTAGCGTGGGCGACAGAGTGAGATTCTGTCAAAAAAAAAAAAAAAAGCAAATAAAATTTTTGTCTGGTACAGTTACAATTGATTTCTGCCTTTTAGAAGGGCTAATCCCCAAACATGACATTTTAAGACCTATAAAATATTAACCAGTATGCACCTATCAACAAGTTCATTTCAGCAGTTTTGGTATCCTACATACACATATACATGTTATTTAAATTTTTATTTGAATTTTTTGTTTGTTTTTTGTTTTTACTTTTTTTTTTAGACGGAGTCTCACTCTATTGCCCTGGTTGTAGTGCAGTGGTCTGATCTTGGCTCACTGCAACTTCTGCCTCCCAGGCTCAAGTGCTTCTCCTTCCTCAGTCTCCCAAGTAACTGGTACTACAGGCACGTGCCACCCCTCTCAGCTTATTTTTGTATTTTTAATAGAGATGGGGTACAGGGTTTTACCATCTTGGTCAGGTTGGTCTCAAACTCCTGACCTCAAGTGATCTGCCCAACTCGGCCTCCCAAAGTATTGGGATTACAGGCGTAAGCCACTGCGCCTGGTCTGAACTGTTTTCAGTATCTTAATAGTTCTCTGATTAATTAACAAGTTAAAGAAAAAAAAAGAAATGTTTGACATGTCTATATTTTATATTTGGCAAAGTCATAAATGTCCCTTTTTGAAAATTATAGTTTAGCAAGTATGATATAACAGTTCAGGCAAGGGGTCTTCCTGGTTTGACAATAATAAATGCAAACTTGTGATTACGTTTCCGTGATCCTCCTCTGTACAGATGTCACGTGACAGGCAAATTACTCCTTTAAACTCTCACTCCAAAAATCCTGCTCCAAGTAACTTTTATTAAGCTTGTTTTAATCCTAAAGAAAGTCTAAATTTAGTTTAGATCCAAGGGGGAGGGGGAACAGAAACCAAAAAGAAAAAAAATTATATAAAGAGACATGGAGTAAGCATAGAGGGAGAGCTTTAAACTCTCATAAATCTCATCAAATTTTTGCCAGGTTTGAGAGAAATTATTTGGCTCACATCCCTTATATTCTCTTTCTCTCCAGGCACTTGTCCCCCGCCACAACCAACTTTTAGAATTTCAATGCGAAGCAGCTCACTGTCTGCCTTCCCCATTTCCTCGTAGCTAATTCTTCCACTCCTGTCCTTCATGCCTTTCTGGGGTCACATTGCATTCGTGGGTTTGCTCCCAATAGCATTTAAACAAAAGAAAATTAAAAGAAGCACTGAAAGTCCAGCCCAGTCCTGATTCGTTGCTCATTGGAAGAAGATAATCTTAGCTTGTTGGTGGTACTGCTCATTTTTTCATTTACCGAAAACATCTGGATTTAAGACAAATAAAGCTGTGATGAAATACTTGGAACATCTGGAATCACGGAGAAGTTCCCGAATGGAGTGGGAAAAAAAGTAAGATAAAATATATCACTGTTGGCAAGGTGTGCTGGCTCATGCCTGTAATCTTAGCATTTTGGGAGGCTGAGGCAGGAGGATCTCTTGAAGCCAGGAGTTCAAGACCAGCCTAGGCAACATAGTGAGACCCTGTCTCTACTAAATAAATAAAGAACATTGTTGTCTTTGTCCCTGTGGGGAGTTTTTATAAGGGCACTGAGTCTTATAAACAACTGCAATTTATTCTTCACAGTTCTGGAGGCTGGGTAATCCAAGATCAACATATCAGTAGATTCAGTGTCTGTGAAGTGCATGCTTCCTCTTTCAAAGGTGGATGTCTTCTCACCATGTCCTCACATGATGGAAGGGGTGAAGGATTTCTCCTGGACCTCTTTTATAGGGACACTAATCTTATTCATGAGGGCTCCACCCTCATGACCTAATCACCTCCCAGATGCCCCACCTTCTAATACCATCACCTTGGGGGCTAGGATTTCAACATATGAATGGGGGGAAGGGGCACAAACATTCAATCTGTAGCACCTTGTGTAAATTGTATATCTATGAACTACTTGTATAAATAAAAAATGAAATAAAATATTAAAGGAATAAACTAGAAAAATAATGAGTAAGCATTTAAAATACTAATCAACAGTGCCCAACTTTGTTTTTTCTTTTTTTTTTGAGATGGGGGAGTCTCATATTTTGGGGCATCTGTTTCTGAGCACCCAAACTAGGGCATCAGCCATGATGCTTTATGATGGGGAGGAAAAGGATCCCATTCCCTTTCCACACCTAGCTGTGCTATCAAATGTTATTATTTCACTCTGGCAGAATAAGTGTTCAAAATGGGCATTACTTTTTTTTTTTTAGACGGAGTCTCACTCTGTCACCTAGGCTGGAGTGCAGTGGCATGATCTCGGCTCACTGCAACCTCCGCCTTCCGGGTTCAAGTGATTATCCTGCCTTAGCCTCCCCAGTAACTGGGACTACAGACACGCACCACCACACCCAGCTAATTTTTGTATTTTTAGTAGAGACAGGGTTTTACCTTGTTGGCCAGGCTAGTCTCGAACTCCTGATCTCATGATCTGCCTACCTTGACCAAAGTGCTGGAATTACAGGCATGAGTCACCGTGCCCGGTAGCATTCCTACTTTTCAATCCTATTCCTCCCAATCTAATACCCCAAAGCTCGGACAACCGAAATGAGGCACAAATCTCAATCATCAAGGTTCATTAAGCCAGCTTTAAGCATGTCTGGGAAAAGCACAAGCCACAGACACATCTGGCTGTTTTTCCAAAGAGGCTCTCAGGAAATTACATATTTATACATTTCCTTAAACCTGGGAAGGAACGTAGGAAGAGGGGCAGGTAGGAGGTAGGGCGAATGGTTACATTCCTGAGGGCTTTGGTTAGTGCCTGGTCAATCTACATTATACATAAGATAAGGGAAGGTTTGAAGATAAAAAGGGAGTAAAGGAAGAGTCAGTTATGCAGGCATCTCTGGCTAGGTGGAGAAATGAGTCTTGTCTTTGTTCTGCACCTGGGAAGATAAACTTGTACTACGCTATCAGTGTGCAACTGAACAGACTTTAATTTTGGGAAGACCTTAAGTTAAATTGGCATGTCCTTGTTTATAGGAGACAGACAAAGAGCTTATGAATGATGTGTGGGGACAGCCCTTCATAGATGCTTGAGGCCTTTTATCTTTCCATGGGGATCTGGCTGATGCATGTTAGTAACAGCTGTTCATTTGGAAGAGAGTGTTGCCTGACTCAGCCTGGCGGCTTAACCTTCCCTTGCAATAAGAAGTTTGGGGGTCCTGAGATTTTTTTTTATTTTCCTTTATACCTCAAATTATCCTTTTGTTATCTTCCTTTCCTCTTCAACAAAACTCCTATTTTCAACTTAAATAGCCCTCAAGACCACCTGGACTAGCTGAAATTCTCTCTTTAATATGCTCTCAAAACTTCTTAATACTTTTCATTCTGCTCAGTTTTCATAATTTTGTTTGATAATCTTGAAGAACTATTTGTTTAATATGAGTCTCTCCACCTAGACCCTAAGTTCCATGAGGGCAAAACTGTTGTCTGTTTTATTCATAATTATATCCTTAACACCTAGCAAAGTGCCTGGTACGTAGTAGGTACTCGTTAAGTAAGTGTGGAGTGAATATATTAATTTCCTCAGTATATTGCCTCTGTTCAATGGCTCCCAAGCATGAAGTTTACAGAGATGGCATAGCACCGGATTCTTAAAAGGTCTTTAAAGTGACTGGGAGTGGTGGCTCATGCCTGTAATCCCAGCAGTTTGGGAGGCTGAGGCAGGAGAATCATGAGGTCAGGAGTTTGAGACCAGCCTGGCCAACATGGTGAAACCCTGTCTCTACTAAAAATACAAAAATTGGCCAGGTATGGTGGCACGTGCATGTCGTCCCAGCTATTCGGGAGGCTGAGAGGCAGGAGAATCGCTTGAACCCGGCAGGTGGAGGTGAGATCATGCTGCACTCCAGCCTGGGTGACAGAGACTCTGTCTCAAAAAAAAATAAATAAATAAAAATAAAAATAAAACTAGACTATCTTAAATCCTAACTCCACTACTTATTATCTGTTGTAAGGACAAATGCAAATTAAAAATAAGGCCAGATGCATGGGCTCACGCCTGTAATCCCAACACTTTGGGAGGCTGAGGCAGGCAGAGATTGCTTAAAGCCAGGAGTTCAAGATCAGCCTGGGCAACATAGTGAGACCCTGTCTCTATGAAACATACAAAAATTAGCTGGGCGTGGACGCATGCACCTGCAGTCCCAGCTACTCAGAGCGAGACTTCATCTCAAAAAAAAAAAAAAAAAAGAAAGAGAGAAAAGAAAACATATGTAAATGGGTTGTAGCTGGTATCTGCTTGGCTGTGAAAAAGGTTGAGATTTTTTTCTGTCTTTGCAATCTCTGAGCATATTGCCTGTGATGGGCATCACATTCTGGTTTAGTGCTTACTCAGTAATAAAACTGTTTCCTTTCTCTTCTATCTTTGCTGAGAGATTGGGAAGAAATTTTGTTTTTAATTTCTCCAACACTATGTAACCTTAGCCAACTTACTTTTAACTGTAAAATTGGGCCTCAGTCAGGTGGATCACAAGGTCAGGAGTTCAAAACCAGCCTGGCCAAGATGGTGAAACCCCCTCTCTACTGAAAATACAAAAATCAGCTGGGCGCAGTGGCAGGCGCCTGTAATCCCAGCTACTCAGGAGGCTGAGGCAGGAGAATTGCTTGAAACCGGGCAGCAGAGGTTGCAGTGAGCCAAGATCGTGCCACTGCACTCCAGCCTGGGTGAGAGTGAGACTCCAACTCAAAAAAACATAAATAAATAAAAACTTGGCCTCAGTTCCTTTGTCTATAAAATAAGAATCCTAACAGGATTCTTAGAGTCCTAATGGGATTTATAGGATTGTTGTGAAGATTAAAGGAGTTAATACTATAAATCACTTAAAACAGTGCCTGCCATAAATCTAAAACTCAGTGAGCATTGGTTATTATTATCATACAAAAGTGATCACCATAGCAACTTGTAGCATTGATGCTCTGAGACATATCTGCATTTGAAAATAGTATCCTGGAGGCCACAATGTTCTCGATGGGAGTACTAATGTAGGCTCTGACAGGTAGAAAGGAAAATGTTGCCACATATCTAACATCTGTGCTTTGTTGTATGTTGGTTAACTGTCTATTCAAGGGTGAAGGGGAGTTCTGCATGATATATTCTTTACATATTCTGTAGCTTACTTTTGGTTATATTTTTAAAAATTCAAGAACAGAGTTTTTATTTTCATTTGTCTTATCAAACTCATCCAATAACTCAATATGCTCCCTGGTTTCAAATTACCCCTTTTGGTTACGTACAAATTCTACATTTAACCATTTCTGTTTCAGCTGCATTTTCAGTATTCTAGTATGGTGTTTTTAATGATTCTCATTTCATTATGTTTCCATTTTAATTTCTTAAACTGATATATATATATATGTGTGTAACATATATATATAGTAGAAGAAAAGGCCATTTGAAGGGGAAAGCAAACTATTTTACTGATAATACAATAATAATTTGGTAACTAATTATCCCTTTGGGGGTATATGTTAAATTCTAAAGCAATAAAGTATGTTAGCTGCAAACATTTACAATAAAGTAATTGCCAACTGCATAGGGGTTATTTCATTTCAGAAGTTGTAGGTCAGTGTTAGGGCTGAGTTCAGTTAACTAGAGACAAACGCTTAACATTATAGCCGAAATAGGGCCACATTAGAAGTGCTGTTGTGTGATCACATTTTAGTGTCTATTATGTCTTGATTAAGACTCCCTTGGAGATTCCTTTTTAATGGAATTTGAGGAATTAAAAATGGCTTCACAAATCACTTTTTAATCTGGTGAAGAAAGCAGGGGATGAAAAACATCATGCTGTCATCTTCAAGAGCAGGGAAAGTTGTAAATAAAGAAAACAAATTAGTGGCTAGTTCACACCTCATCAGCTACCTAACAACCTGTTACCAGTTAATTACACACCTTTAAAACGCATGTACAAGAGAAATTATTCAGAAATCAGTTTCTCTAAAGGGGAGGGTGGCAGACAAATACCAAATCAGAACAAGTTTCATTTAACCATTTCGATGTTATAACCAACCACGAAGGGGAAAAATAAATTTTCTCAAGAATTAGAGTCACAAAAGTGCCACCTCTTAGTGTTCTAGCTTCAAGGGTATCCCCGCCTACATTTACTCTAGGTAGGTAAATATTAAATATTTGTTGAGGACCTCCTAGGAAATGGAGTCTCCTATATCCCTTTGTGAATTATTCCAATCTTTTTGATCTCTCAGTAGCATACGCTCACTGTTTATCACGTCAAAGTTCAATCTCGAGCTATTAGAGAATAATTACACCACAGAAGACAAAAGCTAAACACTACTACTCTCGAGAAGTTTGGGCCAGGTGTGGTGGCTCATGCCTGTGATCCCAGCGCTGCGGGAGGCTGAGGTGGGATGATTGCTTTAACCCAGGAGTTCAAGACCAACTTGCCTGGGCAACATAGCAAGATCCTGTTTCTATTTAAGAAAAAAATAAAAAAGAAGAAGCCTGAGCAGCGATGTTTTGAGATGACTGACTAGAGGCACAAAACACTCGGCTCCTCCACAAAGAACCAAAATAGTGAGTAGATATTCACACTTGGAACAGAACATCTAAGAGAGAAAGCTAGAATCTAATAAAGTGACAGGAAACAACCTGAGGCACTGAAGGAGCCAGAGGTAAAGTCGACAGCCCAGCCAGGATCAGCTGGGAGCTCAGAGAGGCTCCTCAGTGCAAGGAAAGGGGAAGTGCAAGATCCCCAGTGGTCCACATCCTTACCACAGATTTCCGTAATGCTAGCCATGGGAGAGTTCCTCAAGTCCTGCAGGCCCTGAGACTGGCATAGGAAGCTCCCTAGAGTCCATAAGACAGTTTTGCTCCAGAGAGGGAGCTCATAGTGGGTCTCACACCACCCTATCCCCTACCTCCCAGGCAGCTGCGGCATGACACCATTTTGAGAGCCCAACCTCCACCAGGCTACATCCCGTCCCAGCACCCCACAGCTCCTGCATCTCCACCTCCCTGGAGTCCCAGTGACATTTCCCCACATCCACCAGAAGGGCTACAGAACTGAGATGCCAGTTGGACCAGCAGAACAGCAGGGTCCCCAGCAATCTAGCCCATACAGTGTCCTGTATACTGGGGAGAGGGAGATGCAGCACACTAGGGAGGAGGGAGCCAAAGTGCTTATGTCCCACAGACTGAAATCCATCTACCTCGAGCTGTGGTCACAGAGAACAACCCTAACACTCTCCCCAGCAGCAGGGCTGCCATGCACTTGCATATGCCCGGAGTCCAGGCTATCCTTGCCAGCTGCTGCAGCCACTGCTCGTACTGGGAGCCAAAGTACATACTGTCCAGAGTCTGAACCCCACCTTCCTGGGATAGCTGCCACACATAGCACCCCTCCCCCCAGCAGGGCTACTGCACACTTGCATATGCCTTCAGGACGGGTTTTTGCTACCCACTGCCACTGCTGCTATCCCTGCCTAAGCACACTGCCCAAGGATTGGGGATCAACCCACACTGCTCACCACAGCCTGTGGCCATATGTAACATTGGAGAGCTTAAAGATAGGCCCACCCAGACTGGCACTACACCCCCCAGTTCCCAAACCTTCCACCTGGGGACCCAAGGGTTACCCCATCCTATCAGTCACCCACATGAAGACGCAAACCAACAGGGGGCCTATTAATAGCCCCAGAACACCTGCCACTGCTGGCACTCTATCATACCTTCCAGAGGCCTGGGGGCCTGGCCTGCCCCGCCCACCAAAGCTGACGCTTATATGGACCAACAGGGCACCTGAAAACAGACCCATCCCCTCAGTGCCCCAAGCACATCACCTGGGAGCCTGGGACCACACCACCCCAACAGTTGCCTCGGGCGCACATGCACACAAGCAAAGGGCCTAACAACAGGCCTAGAAAACCAGCAACCAGCAACCAAGCATGCTGTCTGGAGGCCTGGGGATCTCCCTGCCTTATAACTACTGGCATCTGAGAACTTCTCATGGGGTCCTGAAGATGGGCCCGTCCAGCCTTCCATCACCACCACCACCAGCACACACCTGCATGTGCCACCTGGGGACCTAGGGAATAGCCTGCTTAGAACATCACAGACAAAAGAAAGATAAAGGAAGGAAGGAAAGAGGAAGGAAGGAAGGAAGGAAGGAAAGAAAGAAGGAAGGAAGGAAGGAAACCAGGACAGCAAGTGCCACCTGGAAGCCTGAGGGTTGTCCTGTCCCCAGAAAAACCTCACCACAGCTTCCATTTACAACCAGAGCCCAAGCTACTGAGAAAATCACAAACACCACTGACTGAGTTTACAGCTGAAGAAATCATATGAGACTACTACTGCACAAACCCACAATCAAACCAAAAGTGCCCTACCCAACCAACACCATACATTCACTTACAGGAAAGTCTTCCACATGTGTAAGTCAATCCAAAAATAGAAGAAGACACTGTTACACCTGTTGTGCAAATGTCAATGAAAGGAAATAGGAGGTCAGGCATGGTAGCTCACGCCTGTAATCCCAGCACTTTGGGAGGCCAAGGTGGGTGGATCACTTGAGGTCAGGAGTTCAAGACCAGCCTGGCCAACATGACGAAACCCCGTCTGTACGAAAAATACAAAAAAATTATCTGAGTGTGGTGGTGGGCACCAGTAATTCCAACTACTGGGGAGGCTGAGGAAGGAGGGAAGGAGAATCACTTGAACCCAGGAGGCGGAGGTTGCAGTGAGCTGAGATCGCACCACTGCACTCCAACCTGGGCAACAAAGCGAGACTCCATCTAAAAAACAAAACAACAAAAGTACCACCAAAAAAAAAAAAAGAAGAAAAAAAAGAAAAAGGAAACATGAAAAAGAAAGGAAATATGAAACCTCCAAAGGAATATAATAATTTTCCAACAACAGATTTCAAAAAAAAGTAATTTATGAAATTCCTGAGAAAGAATTAAAAATCACATTAAAGAAGCTCAGTGAGATACAGAAGAATGGAGATGAACAATACAAAGAAATCAAATCAGAAAAATAATTCACTATATATGAATGAGAAATTCACCAAAGAGATAGATATTATAAAAAAGAACTCAACAAATCCTGGAACTGAAGAAATCAATAAATACAATTTAAAAATATAATCAAGAGCTTCAATGATAGACTAGATCAAGCAGAAGAAACTTGAAAAACTTGAAGAGAGGTCTTTTGAAATAATCCAATCAGACAAAAAAATACAGGAGAATGAGGAAAGGCTATCTGATATATGGGACATCAAAAGTGACAAAATATCCAAATGTTTTGTGTCCCAGAAGGTGAGGAGAAGTTAATGCCATAGAAATGCCTATTTAACAAAATATTGGCTGAAAATTTCCCAAGTCTAGCAAGAGATTTAGACATCCAAATACAGGAAGCTCAAAGATCCCCAAATAGATACAATACAAAAAAGACTTTTTCCTGTCATATTGTAGCCAAACTGTTAAAAGTCAAAGACAAAGAATTTTAAAACAGCAAGAGAACAGTACCTAGGCACATATAAGAGAATCCTCATCAGACTAACAATGGACTTCTCAGCAGAAAAATTACAGGCCCCAAAAGAGAGTGGAGTGATATATTCAAAGTGCTAAATGAAAAAATTGGCTACTCAAGAATACTATACCCAGCTAAATTACCCTTCATAAGTGAAGAAAAAAATAAAGACTTTCCCAGACAAGGAAAAGCTGAGGCAATTCATCTCTACTAGACCAGACCTACAAGAAAGTGCATAAAGGAGTTCTGTACTTGGAAGCTAAAGGACCATATCTACTATCACGAAAACACATGAAAGGATAAAACTAACGAATAGAGAAAACACACACGAGAAAGAGAAAGGACTCAAATGTTACCACTACAGAAAATTACCAAACCATAAAGATAAAAAATAAGAGAGGAAGAAAATAACAAAGGATACACAAAACAACCAGAGAGCAATTAACAAAATGACAGAAATAAGTCCTCACATGTCAACAGTTACCTTGAATGTAAACAAATTAAAATTTCCACTTAAAAGATGTAGACTGGATGAATGGGTAAGAGAACATGACTTAACTATGTCTTATTTACAAGAAACTTACTTCACGTGTGAAGTCATAGATAGACTGAAAGCAAAGGGATGGAAAAAAATATTCCACAAACGGAAACCAAAAATAAGCAGACGTAGCTATATTTATAGCATATAAAACAGACTTTAAGTCAAAAACAGTAAAAAGAGACAAAAAGTGATTATATAATGATAAAGATATCAATTCATTAAAAGGATATAAAAATCTTTTTTTTTCTCTTTTTTTTAAATTTTGAGACACAACCTCTCTGTTGCTCTGTCACTCAAGCTAGAGGGCAATGGCACAATCATGGCTCACTCCAGCCTCAACCTCCTGGGCTCAAGCAATCCTCTCACCTCAGCCTCAGGCACATGCCCTGCACTTGGCTAATTTTTTAAAATTTTGTGTAAGATGGGATCTCACTATGTTACTGAGGCTAGTCTGTAACTCAGCCTTGAGTGATCCTCTTGCCTTGGCCTCCCAAAGCTCTGGGGTTACAGGTGTGAGCCACTGTGCCTGGGCAAGAGGATATAATAAGTCTAAATATATATGCGCCCAACACCAGAGCACCCAGAAATGTAAAACAAATATTATTAGCTCTAAAGTAAGGAATAGGCTCCAATATAATAATGGTTGGGGACTTCAACACCCCATTCTCAGCAACTGATAGATTATCTACACAGAATATCCACAAAGGAATATTTGGTTTAAACTGCATATTTTAGATCAAATGGACCTAGCAGACATTTACAGAACATTTCATCCGACAGCTGCAGAGTACGCATTCATCGGCACGTGGAATATTCTCCAAGGTAGCCCATATGTTAGAACACAAAACAAATCTCAACAAATGTTTAAAAATTGAAATTATATCATGTATCTTCTCTGACCACAATGAAATAAAACTAGAAATAAAAAGCAAAGAAGGTCTGTGGAAACTGTACAAATACATGAAATTAAAGAACATGCTCCTGAATGACCATTGCGTTAACGAAGAAATTAAGAAGCAAATCAGGCTGGGCATGGTAGCTCGCACCTGTAATCCCAGTACTTTGGGAGGTTGAGGTGGGCAGATCACTTGAGGCCAGGAGTTCGAGACCAGCCTGGCCAACATGGTGAAACCCTATCTCTACTAAAAATACAAAAATTAGCCAGATGTGGTGATACATGACTTTAGTTTCAGCTACTCTGGAGGCTGAGACATGAGAATTGTTTGAACCTGGTAGGCGGAGGTTGCAGTGAGCCGAGATTGTGCCATACCTCTCCAGCCTGGGTAACAGAGTGAGACTGTCTCAAATAAATAAATAAATAAATAAATAAATAAATAAATAAAAGAAAAGGAAAGAAAGAAAGAAAGAAAGAAAGAAAGAAAGAAAGAAAGAAAGAAAGGGAAAGAAAGAAATTAAGAAGGAAGCCAAAAATTTCTTGAAACAAGTGAAAATGGAAACACAGCATACTAAAACCTATGGTACTAAAAATATACAAAAAAGTCAAGAAACAAAAAGTGGGGTTTTTTAAAAGATTAATAATATTGGCAAACCACTGGCTAGACTAGCAAAGAAAGAAAGAAGACCCAAATAAAATTATAAATGAAAAGGAAGCATTACAACTGATAACCACAGAAATACAGAAGATCATCGGAGACTATTATGAACAACTATACACTATCAAACTGCAAAACCTAGAGAAAATGGATAAATCCCTGGAAACATGCAAACTACTAAGATCGAATCAGGAAGAAATAGAAAACCTGAACAGATCAATAAAGTATAGTGAGATTGAAAACAAATTAAAAAGTCTCCCAACAAAGAAAAGCCAAAAACATGACTTTACTGCATAATTCTACCAAACTAATAAAGAAGAACTAATATCAATTCTCCTCAAACTATTCTGAAAAAGAGGAGAGGTGGGCATTCTCCCTAACTCATTCTATAAAACCGGTATTACCTTGGTACCAAAGTCAAACAAAAACACAACACAAAAAGAAAATGACAGGTCAATAACCTAATGAACATAGATCTAGAAATCCTCAACAAAATATTAGCAAACCAAATCTAGCAGCACCTCAAAAAGATAATATACCACAATCAAGTGGAATTTACCCCAGGATTGCAAGCATGGTTCTACATATGTAAGTCAGTAAATGTGATATATCACCTCAGGAGAACAAAAGACAAAAACTACATGATCATCTAATAGATGCAGAAAAAGCATTTGATAAAATTCAACATCCCTTCATGATAAACAACACTCAACAAACTAGGCACAGAAGGAACATACCTCAATATAATAAAGACCATCTATGACAAACCCACAGTTAACATACTGATGGAAAAAAGCTAAAACCCTTTCTCCTAAGAACTAAAACAAGTGAGGATGCCCACTTTTACCATTTCTATTCAACATACTACTAGGAGTCTTAGCCAGAGCAATCAAATAAGAGATAGAAATAAAAGGCATCCAAATAGAAAAAGAGGAAACCAAATTATCTCTGTTCACTGACAGCATAATTCTATATCTAGAAAACCCTATAGATTCCTTCAAAAGACTCCTAGAGCTGATAAACAAATTCAGTGAAGTTTCAGAAAACAAAATCAACATACAAAAATCAGTAGCATTTCTATATACCAATAATGTCAATAATGAAGTAGCTGAAAAATAAATCAAGAAAGAAATCCCATGTACAACGACAACAAACAAACAAACAAAACAAAACAAAAATCCTAGTAATAAATTTAAACAAGGAGGTGAAAGATCTCTACAAGGAAAACTATAAAACACTGGTGAAAGAAATCGCAGAGGTCACAAACAAATGTAAAGACATCCCATGCTCATGGATTGGAAGAATTAATATTGCAAACTGACTATACTACTAGAGCAATTCCTATCAAAATGCCAATGACATTCTTCACAGAAATAGAAAAAAAAAAATCCTAAAATTTGTATGGAACCAAAAAAGAGCCTAAATAGCCAAAGCAATTCTGAGCAAAACTAACCAAGCTGGAGGCACCACACTACCTGACTTTAAAATACATTATCATGCTATAGTAGACAAAACAGCATGATATTGGTATAAAAAGAGAAACACAGACCGACGGAACAAAATAGAGAACCCAGAAACAAACTTACATATTTACAGAGACATGATTTTAGACAAATGTGTGGAGAACACACACTGGGGAAAAGGACATCCTCTTCAATAAATGGTGCTGAGAAAACTGGATATTTATAAGCAGAAGAAAGAAATTAAACCCCTATCTCTCACCATATACAAAAATCAAATCAAGATGGATTGAGAACTTAAACAAAAGACCCCAAACTATAAAACATCTAGGAAAAAAACATACCGGGGAATACTCTAGGACTTTGGCCTAAGCAAGTATTTTATGGCTAAGACCCCAGAAAAATAAGCAACAAAACCAAAAATTAACGAATGAAGTTATATTAAACTACAAAGCTTCCACACAGCAAAAGAAACAATCAACAGAGCAAAGAGATAACCTATTCAATGGAAGAAAATATTTGCAAATTATTTATCTGACAAGGACTAATATCCAGAATATACAAGGAACTGAAACAACTCAACAGCAAAAACACAAACAACCCCATTTAAAAGTTGGGCAAGGATCTAAATAGACATTCCTCTAAGGAAGATTACAAGTGGCCAACAGGTATAATAAAAATGCTCAAAATCACTAATTATCAGGGAAATGCTAATCAAAACCACAATATCATCTTACCCCAGTAAAAATGACTATTAAAAAATACAAAAAAAACCCAGATGTTGGTGACAATGCAGAGAAAAGAAAACTCTCATACACTGTTGGTGGGAATGTAAGTTAGTACAGCCATTATGGAAAATGGTATGAAGATTACTCAAAAAACTAAAAATAGAACTACCATATAATCCAGCTATCCCACTACTGGGTATTCATCCAAAAGAAAGGAAATCAGCATATCAAAGGGATACATACTCCCCTCATGTTTATTGCTGCACTATTCACAATAGCAAAGATAGGGAATCAACCTACGTGTCTACCAATGAATTAATACATAAAGTAAATGTCATATATTTACACAGTAGTATGCTATTCAGCCATAGAAAATAATGAAATAATGTCATCTGCAGCAACATGGATGAAACTGGAGGTTAAATAAGCCTGACACAGAAAGATAAATATGGCCAGGCATGGTGACTCATGCCTGTAATCACAGCATTTTGGGAGGCCAAGGTGGGCTGATCGCTTGAGCCCATGAGTTTGAGACCAGCCTGGGCAACATGGTAAAACCCCATCTCTACGAAATAATACAAAAATTAGACAGGCATGATGGCACGTGCCTGTAGTCCCAGCTAGTCAGGAAGTAGAGGTGGGAAGATCACATGAGCCCAGGGAATTGGAGGCTGCAGTGAGCTGTGATAGTGCTACTACACTCCAGCCTGGGCTACAGGGTGTGACCCTGTCTCAAAACAAAAACAAAACCCAGAAAGACAAATATTATCGCATGTACTCATATGCTCATAAAAATGTTGATTTCGTGGAGGTAGTGAGTAGAATGACAGTTATCAGAGGCTGGGAAGAATGTGGGAATGTGTGTGGGGGGAAGTAAAGCAGAGTTGGTTAATGGGTACATACAGTTAGTTAGAATAAGTTCTAATATTCTCTAGTTATATAGGTGACTATATTTAACAATTACGTATTACACATTTCAAAATAGCTCAAAGTAAGGACTTGAAACATTCTCAACACATAAAAAAGGTAAAATGCTGATGGTGATGGATATCCTAAATATCCTGACTTGATCATTACACATTCTATTCATGTAACAAAATATCACATGTATCCCATAAATATGTTCAAATATTACATATCAATAAAAACATTAAAAAGTAAAAATTTAAAAAAGACATCTGAACAGCTTCCTTGTGTGCTTTTTGTTCCACAATACATGTATGTCCTCTTTAGCTTTATTGTGAATATAAATCAAAAATTATAAGGCCAGATGCTGTGGCACGCATTTGTAAGCCCAACATTTTGGGAGACTGAGGTGGGAGGATCACTTGAGGCCAGAAGTTTGAGACCAGCCTGGGCAACAAAGCAAAACGTTGTCTCCACAAAAATAACTAACTAATTAAATAAAAAAGATCCAGGCATGGTGGCACATGCCTGTAGTCCCAGCTACTAAGGAGGCTGAGGTGGGAGGATCACTTTATCACAGAAGTTTAAGGCCACAGTGAGCTATGATTGTGCCGCTGCACTCCAGCCTGGGTGACAGAGTAAGACTCTTTCAAAACAAAAACAAAAACAAAACTATCTATATTGGATAGCAAACAAATTTGGGATGGAAACTGTTGAGTTTCTGTTATCTAGTCAATACACATAACCTCAATGAGGAATTTTGTTATGGCCTGGATATTTGTGTCCTCCCTTCCCAAATGGCTATGCAAAATTCTCACCTGAAATGTGATGGTGTTAGGAGGCAGGGTCTTTGGGATGTGACTGGGTCATGAAAATGGAGTTCTCATGAATGGGATTGTACCCTTATAAAAGAGGCCCCAGAGAACTCCCTGGCCTCATTTTCTCACTCCGTATCTTTGGTTAACTTCTGTTAAGCCAGGATAAATCATTACCTACATCATTGGGTTGCTTGCAGGCATAACTTACAGAAATTATTTCTATGCACTAAGTCTGTGGTAAATGTTAATCGTTATTATTTGTCATGGTATTTACGAATAGTGACCCATGACATTGGTTTAGTTGCCTGATGAAATCCATTTCTTATAGCATTTTAGTGTAACTTAAGATTTAAATTTTTAAAATCATAATATGCTAGGCACCTACTAAAGACTCTACTTCAAATCAGCCTATTTTGAAATTAGAAGTATATGCTGTTTAAAATCAATTAACTGCACAAATAGCTGTTTAAAGTAGATAAATTTCATTTGAATAATATTTATAAGTGATTATTTATATGATGTGTATCTGGATCATTTAGCATTAATTCATCATTCAGCAACTCTTCAGTGGGAACTACAGTCAAAAGACACACACACACCTACATTCTATAGTTCATGAATTCTTCAGTCATAGTTATTTGCCCCAAGACCTTCTTTAGTTAATTGATTAGGTAGAGGGTTTCATTGGCTCAGGCAGGGAGTGTGGATGTTGTTAAAATTCTTGTCTGGATATTGTGCACATCTCATAGAAAATGTTCTTAGTGACCAGTGAGTAATAACTATGCCCTACTTCATGGAGGTCCAATTCAGAGTGCTGTTCTACAGCCCTCTCCACCTCCACTGAGAAGTTTCCATTGGTGCATTGAAAAAATGAGTTCATTTACATGATACTGTATCAAGTTAAAAAGATTGGATTCTCTTATAGGTATATTGTTACTTTTTTTTTAATACGGCAAAAGTAATACAAACATGTAAAACAAAAAATGTGGAGTACAAAATTTTATAGTCCCATACCTCTAAGATGACCACTATATGTATATTTTTAAACAAAAAATGCACGATTTTAGATATGTTGTTCTGAAACAGCCCTTTATTGATGGAAATCTAGGGTGCTTCCAAGCTTACTATTACAATATTGAAAATGAGCATCCTTGAACATATATCATCACATACTTGTGCAAGCATTTCACCCATTAAACATCTAAAAGTAGAAATACTGGTTTAAAGGATACCTGTATTTAAATCTTATTAAATAGCCTCCGAAAGAGTTTATCCTGCTCACTTATTCACAAAGCAGAAATGTGCCTATTCCTGCTACCTACTTACCTGCCCTGAATAGTACCACGCTTCTATTTCTTTACCACTCTCTTAGATGAAAAATGATAGGTCTTTTTATAAAAAGATTTGAGAGCATTATGGGATTGAGCACTTATTCATATGTTTTGTGTCATTTTACTTTCTTTTCCATTAATTATTGTTTACCCTTCACCCTGTCTCACCCCCATTTCCTGGTTGTATCTTTGGGCAAATCAACTTCTCTGATACTTCGTTTCATTGTCTCTGCAGAGTCGAAACGAGGTACATCTTAAACCTGTGCGTTTTCATGGGTCTTTTTCTCTCGTATCTGATTTCATCTCTATCCCACTTTGTAATGGATTGTTAAAAGGTAATTTTTGAAATAAAGGTAAAATCATGACTCTCATACAGAGAAAAAATGAACATGTGTGAAAGATTTTACTTATTTGATAAGGGAAGCAGGCAAATGTTATACTGGATCAAAGGAAAAGTCAAAAGGTACCGATTTATATGGAATAAAGGAATGGAAAAAGGCAAAAGTATTTTTTTCCTGAGAGGGGAGATAAGTTCACTGAAACTCTATCAGACAAGACAGAATGTGTAGTCTATCCATTAACAAAGAGTTGTAAAATAGCTCAGAGATTTTTGTTTGTTTGTTTTTTCAAATGTTTATTTTATGTACAAAGAACTATCATGGTTTTTCATTGAGTAGATGCCTTGGATAATCCTTTGAAGGAAGATCATTTAGTCCAACTTAATGAAACCAATATCCTTCGCGTACTGACGGAAACACTGGCGGCACATATTGAGGCCATATTTCCGGATCAGACCGTGCCGGTTTGAACACACGCGGCAAGAGCGAGAACCCTGGCCGAATTTTCGCGGGTGGCTCCAGTACAGCTGCTGGTGACCTATGTTGCTCTCAGAAGTGCAACGAGGTAAAAGGAAGGAACTAGCTCAGAGATTATAAAGGCTAGAATCTGACTGGCTGGGCACAGTGGCTCACAACTGTAATCCCAGCACTCTGGGAGGCTGAGGTGGGAGGATCGGTTGAGGCCAGGAGTTAATGACCAGCCTGGGCAACAGAGAGAGGCCCCAAATCTACAAAACAAATAAACAAACACTTAGCTGGGCATAGTGGCACATCCCTGTAGTCCTAGGGGAGGTGAGGAGGGAGGATCACTTGAGCCCAAGAGTTCAAGCTGCAGTAAGTGATGATCATGCCACTTCACTTCAGTCTGGGCAACAGAGCAAAGCCCTGTCTCTAAGAAAAATTAAAAAGGCTAGATTAGGTAACACAAGGCATGTTGTGTGTAGATAATCCATAATTTTCCATTGAAACACAATTTTTTGTATAGTCTCTCCTCTTTTAATAAAAAATAATCTCAAAAGATTATTCTTGATCACAAAGAGTCACATGGTTACAGTCTCGCCAATGCACCACAATTTAGCAGTTTCTCATTGCCCAAAGTATCACCCGAAGTTCTTTGTATAATGACCAAGAAAATTAAGAAGCGCAGACACCAAGGGTGAAGTTGGAGCAAAAGTTTAATAAGCGAAAGAAGAAAGCTCTCCACTGCAGAGAGGGGACCCGAAAGAGGATTGCTGTTTTCACAGTTGAATACAAAGGCTTTTATAAGAAACCGATGAGGGCTGGGCATTTTATTTCCGTAAGGCACAAATTTCTGGTAACCCCGTTGCATCCTCCTAGTGCGCATGCGGGCCTTTAGCTTGAATTACTCCATATTGCTTTGTTCCCTTCACTGTGCATGTGTCAGAAGACGAAATTTTCCATTGCAGGAATGTTTGGGCAAGTCACCTGTGTAGCCTGTCTTATCTGTGCATCGGTGGGCACGTCTTAGGCAAGCCCCCTGTGCAAGTTCCCTTATCTGTGCCTGCAGCTTGATTTTTCAGGCTGTACTTTTGTTTGAAAGAATTCAACCAGGGACCCACCCTAACTGCTGCCTAACTGGTTTCTCCCTTCCTCCTCTCTCAACATTGGCAGATCTGGCCTGATTATATATACAGGTGTAGCAAGCAAATTCCTTTACCATAGAGACCTAAAATTTGCTTTGCTGGAAGTTTTTATAAGTAATCTCAGAATGGGCTTTTAAAACCTCTCATTATTTACTATCCTGGGGCTAAGAAACCAAGGTAAGAACTCATCATCAGATTTCCTTGCAGTTCCTGTAAATGAGACGAATTGCTTTCTTCTCCAGGTCCCCAAAAGATGCTAAGACTTTTGGACCTGCCAGAAAGTGACCTTCTGTACCTACCTGGAAGGCAGGGAAACCTATAAGTCAGGTACCAGGTGAGCTTACCCAACAGGACATTGCATGCATTGGTTTCACGAGGTTTACATGTAACCTTAGTTACTTAAAAGAACATGGTCATATTTGGTAAAATGGCATCATTCTCAAATATGACAACTGGATATGCACATGCAAAAGAATAAAGATGAACTTCTTCCTCAAACCATACACAAAAATTAACTAAAAATGGATGAGAGTCCTAAATGTAAGAGCTAAAACAATAAAATTTTTGGAATGAAATGTAGGGTATGACCTTGGGTTTGTGACCTTGGGTTAGGCAAAGCCTTTCTAGATGTAACACCAAAAACACAATTGACAAAAGAAAAATTAGAAAATTGTGGACTTCACCACAGTCATGCTTGAAAGGACACTATCAAAAAAGTAAAGAGACAATCCACAAAATGGAGAAAACATTTGCAACTCATATGTCTTATAAGGAACTTATGTCTAGTATACATAAAGAAGTCTTACAACTCAATAATAAAATAACCCAAATACAAAATGGGCAAAGCATTCTAATTAACATTTCTCTAAAGAAGACATATAAATGGCCAATAAACGCATGAAAAGATGTTCAACATCATTAGTCATTAGGGAGAAAAAAAACAAGTAAATCTCAAGGTGATAGGATAGCACTTCATACCCATTAAGATGCTGTAATCAAATAGATAAGAAGTGTTTTTGTTGTTGGTTGCGGTGGTTTTTGGTTTTTTTGTTTTTTTTGAGACAGGGTCTCATTCTGTCATCCAGGCTAGAGTGCAGTGGTGCGATCACAACTCAACGTTCTGAGCTCAGGTGATCCTCCCACCTCAGCCTCCCAGGTAGCTGGGACTCCAGGCGCGTGCCACCACACCTGGCTAACTTTCCGTACTTTTAGTAGAAATGTGGTTTCGCCACGTTGCACAGGCTGGTCTCAAACTCCTGTGCTCAAGAGATCCACCTTCCTCAGTCTCCCAAAGTGCTGGGATTACAGGCATGAGCCACAGTGACTGGCCAAGTGTTGTGTAAGGTGTAAAGATATTGAAACCCTCATACACTGCTAGTAGACTGAAAAATGGTGCAGCCACTTTGGAAAACAATCTGATAGTTAAACATAGGGTTGCCATAAAAATGATTAAACATAGAATTACCATATGACCTAGAAAATCTACTTCTAAGTATACATCCAAGAGAAATGAAAACATGTTTACACAAAAACTTGTAAATGAATTTATATAGCATCAGTATTCATAATAAGCAAAGAGTGAAAACAGTCTAAATGTCTTTCAATTGATGAGTGGATAAATAAAATGTTATATTTGTACAATGGAATAATATTTGCAAATAACAAGGAATGAAGTAATGATACATGGTAAAATATAAATGAACCTTGAAATGTTATGCTCAGGGGAAGAAACCAGCTATAAAAGATCACATGAGGCATGATTCCATCTATATGAAATGTCCCAAATAGGCAAATCTGGGTTGGTGCTTAGTGGGGAAATGCAGAGTGACTATTAATGGTTATAATATTTCTTTTTGAAGTGAAGAATATGTTCTAAAATTGATTGTGGTGATGGTTGCATAACTGAATATACTAAGAACCATTGAATTATACACCTTATTATTATTATTATTATCATTTTTTAGACAAGGTCTAGATTTGTCTCCCAGGCTGGAGTGCAATAGCATAATCATGGCTCACTTGCAGCCTTGATCTCTCAGGCTCAGGTGATCCCCCTATCAGCCTCCCAAGTTGCTGGGACTACAGGCATATACCACTACACCTGGCTGATTTTTAAAAAGTTTTAGTAGAGAGGAGGTCTCCCTATATTGCCCAGGCTGGTGTCAAACTCCTGATCTCAAGCAATCCTCCCGCCTCAGACTCCCAAAGCGCTGGGATTACAGGCATGAGCCACCGTGCCTGGTTGAATTGTATAGTTTAAATGGTTAAAGTGCGTTGTATGTGAATTATATCTTAACAAAGCTGGCATGCCAAAAATAACTGAAATTATGACTGTCTACTGTATACCATTGTCTATTGTCTATTATCAGCCAGAGTTGCACCTGAACTCTGATAAATAGAACAATGTCATAGGCAGTGAAGGCATTGACAAATCTCTAGGAACTTCACATATAGATTTTAGTTTGTAAAATGTTTGTGATGATTTTACCCATATAAATTTAAACTAGAGAAGTGTAAGTATCTTTTTTAATTTGACACCTCTTTCTATGTAACTCATTAATAATAACACACTGTAGGGATGAAAGAAAGTTTTCTTCCACTCCCTGGGAGTTCAAGAATTTGAGTCTATAAAACAAAACGACAATAGCGAGATCAACAGTAGAAAAGGCATACAAATGTATTAACGTGCAAGTGCACGGGAGTCACCCGAAGTGTGCTACTGCAAGAAGGGCCAGACGGTTGAAGTTTAAATACCCTCTTCATAGGGGAGAGGGAGTGGGGGAGGTAGGCAATTTTAGAGGAAAAGTAAATGATTTTTAGGGGTGAAGAACAAACAATAGCCTGGGAGAAAGTCTATCTGGGCTTTGGGTATGGTGTCCAATCTAGTCATCATTCCAGCAAGCTAACCTTCTTTGTTTTCTGAGATTATAGGGAGAAGACCTAAGACAATTGCGTTCTGTCTGGAGGAACTTCCTGTAGTCCCATAAGGGAACTTCAGAGAAAGCCTCTCCCTCTGCTGTCTGAGAGGCAGAGGACTGTGATTGGGGGACAGAGGATGAGGGTGGGAGAAGGTCCGAGAGACTTTGTTTTTGAGGCTGTTTTTTTAGTTCAAAGCATGTCAAGAGGCTGGGCGTGGTGGGTCATGCCTGTAATCCCAGCACTTTGGGAGGCCAGGATGGGAGGATGCTTGAGCCCAGAGTTCAAGACCAGCCTGGGCAACATAGCAAAACCCCATCTCTACAGAAAATACAAAAATTAGCCGGGCATAGTGGCATGTGCCTATGGTCCCAGCTATTTGGGAGGCTGAAGTGGGAGGATCTCTTGAGCCTGGCAGGTCAGGGTACAATAAGCTGAGATCATGCCACTGCATTCCAGCCTGGGTGACAGAGTGAGACCTTGTCTCAACAACAACAACAAAAAAAAGGGGCTTGTCAAGGCACCATATTTTACGGTATCATTCTTTTGTTTTTAGACCTAATAATATTAAACGAGCCTAATTATTTCTAGCATCTCTCTTTTTAGAAGGTAAAAGACCAAATCTTTGTGACTTTATGGGAGTCCTTTGGGAAATCTCAGAGGCAGTTCTAGTTCTTTGTGGTTCTCAATAAGCTTAAAGAGCACAAGGGGGTTTGGAGACCAAAAATATTCTACTCCTTTGGGACAAAATTACTCTTTTCCTCAAAAAATGGAAGCACACAGAGCTGTATTTGTCAGAAACTATGGCTCCTAAATATAGCCAAAGCCACATATTCATTATAACTTGTACCCAAAGTAACACACTTCTATTTCACAGAGAGACCTGGAGAGTGGATAATTGTTCACTGTCACACCAGCATTTTGCAGCAGACTAGCAGAACTTGTGAATACACACAATACAGCTTGCCTTAGCCACACATATCATTTTTATACACTCCTTAAAGTGGCAGAAATGAGCAGCACATTCATTACAGATCCAGAGAGATAGTCCCATGAAAATAAGAAGTAAAGGGATATAAACTTGAAATTATGAGTAGTAATGAGTGTTTCAGTATTCTATCTTACTATCTTGAGATACTGTCTCACTATCTAATGATTCTCCATTAATTAACTCAACTTACCATTGGTCCAAGGTTTTAAGTTACTTACAGACCTTGAAAATTGTCCGGAAGCTGACATACACAAAACATAATTATTGTTGAAATAAAGTTTATCACAATAATGATTCAGTCTGGGTAAATATAAATTTATATTTGTAAGCATCTTAAAAATGAAGTAGAATTAAGGCAAGCTTATTCAATCAGTTAACCTGTTTAAGATTAGGAAAAACATATCCAAGTAGCATAAGCACCTACATTATATTATTCTCATTCTCTAATAAATCAAAGAAGACATAAGCATTTTTTGTTAAAGCAGTAATATTAAGCTTGTCTCATTTGCCAAAAAATTTATCTAAATTATGTGAACTTGAATTCTTAAAGCATTAATTTGGTTTCTGCAAGAGCTCAAAATAGAAAACAGATAAACAGAAAGGACTAACACACTAGATTCTCTGCTATCTCTCACCTAGCAGAGATCTCTATTAATTCATTTACAGAGATCATCAAATAATCAGATCATAAAAGTAAATTCCCAACCATTACTTCCAGCAACGAGAAATAACTTACTGACAGTAAACAACCCAAAACCAAAAATGTAAAATTAATATAGAGGAGAATTAGGATGAGAAAAACGGTGAGCAAAGTTCTCTTGCCACCTTGGATTCAATTCTGTGAGCCAAGAAAAGATCTACCTGGGCTTACACTGCCCATGAAGTACATTTCTCTGCCTGCAAAGGTTACCTGGCTTTGGTAGGTAAATCCACTGGGCATTTCAGTGGAACTTCCAAAATTGTTAAAAGATAATTTTCTAGAAAAGGTAATATCATGACTGTCATATGGGTATACAAATGAGCTTGCGTTAAAATTTTTATTTGACTCATTCAGTAAGGAAGGCGGGTAGATATTATAATTGGTTTAAAGGAAAATTCAAAGGCACACTTTTCTATGGAGTAAAGAAATGGAATTACAAATAGAGGCAAAACTGTTTTTTTTCCCCCATAGGAGATGGGAAGTCAATTGAACTCCACTCTGTGAGACAAAATATGCATGTCTATTGTCAAAGCAAACCACAGCCAGACAGAAAGTTAAAGTGATAAAAGCAAATTTTATTCAGGAATCATTGCAATAGGGAAAAAGAGATCTCAGCATAGAGTGAAACCCCATTCTTAATACAACAAGAAAAAGCGGGGATTTATGACCAAGGAAAAGGGCAGAGATCAGAGGATAGAAAATTACTAAGAGGAAACATCAAGGCTATGGGGATTATTGCTACACAGACTTAGGATTCTTGCTAAAGGCAGTCCATTGTGATAAGATAAAGAGGATGAAGGAAGAGGAATTTGATCAGCTATCAATAGTGATCAGATACTAAGGGTAGGGGATTTTTGCCATATTGACTCAACAGGATTCTTGCTAAAATGGACTAGGTGGGGCAAGGATGAGACGAAGGGTGAGACTTAGTCTAAAAGAAGATTCAAAAGAGCCTAAGGGGAGGGTCTTTGTCACTTTTAAATTACAAAGAGTCATAAAATAGTTCAAAGATTATGAAAGCCTAAAATCTAGTAACCCAGAGTGACATGCTGTATATGGATAATGCATTAAAGCATATTTTTTTTTCTATAGTCTGTTATGAGGGATGTCTTTATATAGCATTTGTTCATATCTTCTGTAGACCCCATAAATGTTGAATTGCTTCTCAAATAAAAAAACCTGGCTGTTAAGAGACTAGCTGAGAAAATATTTCTACTTATAGGGTAAATGCAAAATGGCTTTATTAATACTGATAGATAACGCAGCAAGTGGCCCTAAGATTGTCTCTTGAGAAAAGAACTTTTATCTGAGGCCTTTTAATGATCAGGTCCTGGCCTGGTGCGATGGCTCATGCCTGTAATCCCAGCACTTTGGGAGGCAGGCAGATCACTTGAGCTTAGGAGTTCAAGACCAGCCTGAGCAACATGGTGAAACCTCATCTCTACAAAAAAACACAAAAATTTAGCAGAGTATGATAGTGTAAGCCTATAGTCCCAGCTACTTGGGAGACTGGGAGGTGGAGGTTGCAGTGAGCCAAGATGGTGCCATTGCACTCCAGTGTGGGTGACAGAGTGAGACCCTATCTCAAAAAAAAAAAAAAGACTATACTTATCAGACCCAAAGAGACATTAAAATGAGACTGCAATAATGTTCTATTTCCCACTTTGAGCTATGTATTAATCTCTTGAAACTGCTTGTTATTGCTACAAGTAGCTATAAATTAAGCTAATAATACCACACCAGACACTATAGCCCACATCCTGTAGCTAAAAATGTATAGCCATTAACTACTCAGTGTCATTTTCATGAACCAATGAGAATTCCTGACAAGCAACTTTGTATCAGCCCACTCTACGTCTCCCTTTTTTGCCTTTTTTTTTTTTTTTTTTTTTTTGAGACGGAGTCTCGCGCTGTGTCACCCAGGCTGGAGTGCAGTGGCGCGATCTCGGCTCACTGCAAGCTCCGCCTCCCAGGTTCACGCCATTCTCCTGCCTCAGCCTCCGAGTAGCTGGGACTACAGGCGCCCGCCACCACGCCCGGCTAGTTTTTTGTATTTTTAGTAGAGACGGGGTTTCACCATGTTAGCCAGGATGGTCTCGATCTCCTGACCTTTGCCTTTAAAATTCCACTTGTAACTACTGCTTGTTGGAGTATATTCAGGGCAACTTGAATCTGTACTCTTGTGTTGCAATCTGCAAAGTTGGCCCAAAGAAACTCTCTACGTATATTAATTTTGCCTCAGCTTCTTCCTTTTAGGTTGTTGACACGCTAAAGAAACAAAACAATAATGACAACATAAGGCTATATGTCTAATTTCAACCTGAAATAAAATTTAAATCAAGTTAAGATGTTTTTATATTGATGGGGTTCAGAACACGTCATCTTAAAGTGTGACTGTAAAAGACCAGAAGACACCACCCCAGATAAGCCTCTTCGACATATAATTTTTTTGAGCTGAATTATTTTGGGAAACAGCAGACACAGGAGAAACTCAGAAAGAGTAGAAGTTACCCTTTTGTAAGAGAAATTTATGTCTATAATGAAAATCTTTATTTGTAAGGGTGTCTCGCTCTCAGTACCAGGAAGAGAATGACTAAATCACAATATACTCTTAATTAATGGAGAAGGGACTGACTTAAGTTTGCATAACAAACTTTGATCTTGCATACTATACTCTTCTTATCTCCCATACTCAGCCTTTCCCAATAAACTTCTCTTTTTATTTCAACAAAGGACAGTATAAGCTGAAGTTTAAACAACCCTTTTGAGATCTTCTCTTGAGATTTAGCCTGGAGATTTTACTCTTTCAGATTTCCCTGAGTATCCCTTTCAAGTATATTGGAGGTATACATGTTATTCAACTTTTATTTATTTTTCTCCTGTTAACCTGTCTGTTTTTATAGAGTCTCAGCTACGAATTCTGATTAATAATTTACCTGTTTAACTGATTAATAATTTTTTTTTCCTATTAGTTGTTTGGGTATCATTTATAGACAATATACAAAAGAAAATAAATTGCCCACAGCTGGGAATAACTGAAGTTATATTCTGAAGTAGAAAGTCCAAAAGTTTCTTAAAGAAATTAAATAATTGATGGCTTCATTTAATAAGTATTAGGGATTATTCTCAACGTGCCAGGTACCATGTGTTATCCAACCAAACTTTGGTTGGCCGACCTGGTGCAGCAAAGGCAGACATTGACACCGAGATTTGCAGTGAGAGAAAGTGAGGCATTTATGGCGTGGCATCAAGCAAGGAGAATTGGGTAGCTAACACTTAAGACCCAAACTCTCCCGTGGCTTACAAGCAAGGGTTGTTAAAGGAAGGGATACATTTCAGGAAAGCAGAAGTTATAGGCAAAATCATACGTAATTCAATACATGGAGGTTATACATTGGTTTTGCCTCGAAAGGCAGAATATCTGGAAGTGGGCGCTTACAAGTAATAGAGAAGTTGACAGATTGTTTGATTTACGATTGGTTAGGGAAGCAATGCTTTGTCTAAAAACTTGGGATCAGAAGAAAGGAATGTTAAGATTTGATCTATGGGCATGATGACCCTCTCTAGGCCCCTCATGAAGACATTAAGAACAAGGGACAACGATCAGAGTTCAGTCCTCAGTTCTCCCTTATTTGAGGTCTGTGTGACGGGGGTCAGCATTTTCCATCTTGTGGGCATACAGGTTTCTGAAAAACAACTCAGGGACATATGTCAAGATGTTATCTTCAGTTTTTACAGGGAACCAAACATTTTATGACTCTTACTTGGGTGGCTATTGTTTAAGCTTATTATTACCTTATTGATTAGTGGATTATTTATTTATTTCTCAAGGATAGTGTGGTGCCTGGAATTTTCCCCTGAAGGGACTCAAGATTTTTTCTTTATTTCCATGCTCGAGGGATGGGGGAGCAGGACCCTAAGAGGGATATCATGTGCTTACAAGAAAATGCAGTTTCAGCTTTCAAGGATTTTAAATTTTTTATTTTTTATATATTTTTTGAGATGGAATCTCACTCTGTCACCCAGGCTGGAGTCTGGAGTGCATTAGTACAACCTCAGCTCACTACAACCTCCCCACTACCACCCAGGGCTCAAGCGATCCTCCTATCTCAGCCTCCCAAGTAGCTGAGACCACAGACATGTGCCACCATGCTCGGCTAAGTTTTTGTATTTTTGGTAGAGACAGGGTTTAATCATGTTGCCCAGGCTAGTCTTGAACTCCTGAACTCAAGCAATCCGGCCACCTCGGCCTCCCAAAGTGCTGAGATTACAGGTGTGAGCCACCACGCATGGCCAAGAATTTTAAATTTATCTGCACCAGTAATCATCTGTAGATAGTGGCAGGATTATTATTATTATTATTATTATTATTAGAGAAGATCTTGCCCTATCACCCAGGCTGGAGTGCAGTGGTGTAATCACGAGTCACTGCAGTCTTGACATCCTGGGCTCAAGAGATTCTCCCATGTTAACCTCCCAAGTAGCTGGCACTACAGGCATGTACCACATGCCCAGCTAAGTTCTAATTTTTTTGTAGAGATGTGGTCTCATTATGTTGCCCAGGCTGTCTTGAATGCCTGGCTTCAAGCAATCCTCTTGCCTTGGCCTCCCAAAGTGCTGGGATTTCAGGTGTGAGGAACCACACACAGCCAGCAGTAAAAATATTATAATGGAGGTATGCAGAAGTGTCTGGGAGTTGAAGTCCTTAAGACACCTAAGGTCAGCCTTCAAGGAGCTGGCAAGGCCAGGGATGTGTGGAGAAGAGTGCTTCAAGGAGAGTGAGTAACAAGTGTATGGATTGGCTGGGCGTGGTGGCTTACACCTATAGTCCCAGCACTTTGGGAGGCCAAGGCAGGCAGAGTCCCTAAGGTCAGGAGTTCGAGACCAGCCTGGCCAACATGGTGAGACCCGTTCTCGACTAAAACTACAAAAATTAGCCAGGTGTGGTGGTGGGAACCTGTGATCCCAGCTACTCGTGAGGCTGAGGCAGGACAATTGCTTGAACCCGGGAGGTGGAGGTTGCGGTGAGCCCAGATCGCGCCATTGCACTCCAGCCTGGGCGACAAGAGTAAAACTCCATCTAAGGAAAAAAAAAAAAAAGTGTACGGGTTGAAAGGCAAGGGAGCAGGTATCATTCTGGAAATTATAAGTCCTTCTGTGTAGCTGAAGCATACAACGTGAGAAGGAAGGGATGAAAAGAAATAAGGAGGGGAAGAAAGCAGGACCAGCCATAAAGGAGCCTATTGTGAAAAACTAAAGAGCCAGGGCTTTCTGTTGCAGGTGAAGCATTTTAAGCTAGGGAGTTGCGGGATCAAATTTGCATTTTTAGAAAGATGGCCCAGGAAGCAGGTTGGGGGATGGGTTGTTAACTGTGTTTCCTAATGAATACTTCATTCATGATTTAGCACAAAGTTTTAAGTGATTCTCAAGTTCCCTTGAGGTATTTCTTTACAATGTTTGGTCTGTAGCTACAACTTGGCTACACTGTGAGTGCAAAGCTGTGACTCTGTGATAGAAGGTGAATGAAAGAAATGGGAGTTGGAGGGACATGATATTTTGAAGTGGGGGTCAACAAACTATGACCTGAAGCCAAAGTTTTATGCTGTTATTGTAAAGAAAATTTTATCGGAACACAGCCACCCCTATTTGTTTTTGTATTGTTTATGGCGGCTTTTGTGCTGCAACAGCAGAGTTGATTAGTTGTGTGAGAGTGTATGGGATGGAAAGCAGAACATATTTTACTGTCTGTTAATGGGAAAAGTTTGCTGACCTCTAATTTAAAGGGTTAAAATTTTGCATACTGGCTGGGCATGGTGTCTCACACCTGTAATTCCAGCACTTTGGGAGGCCGAGGCAGGAGAATCATGAGGTCAGGAGTTTGAGACCAGCCTGGCCAACATGGTGAAACCCCATCTCTACTAAAAATACAAAAAATTAGCCGGGCGTGGTGGTGGGTTCCTGTAATCCAGCTACTCAGGAAGCCGAGGCAGGAGAATTGCTTGAACCTGGGAGGCGGAGGTTGCAGTGAGTTGAGATCGTGCCACTGCACTCCAGCCCAGGCGACAGTGTGAGACTCCATCTCAAAAAAAAAAAAAAAAAAAAAAAAAAATTGCACATTAATGTATTTTATTTTTTGATTTATTTTTTTATTCCCTATATTGAAAAAGGATTTGTCCAAATGTTAAGGCCAGCCCAGTGCAAAATTTCAAACCTTGAAAGCTGTGCTGGTAATAATACTGGTAATAATATGTGAAGATGGCAATATTAATGGCATGTAGAGGATTGTCTCTATGACTTCAATTCTTCTAAAAATCTTCCAAGAAGGAGCAGAAAGATCTTGTTTATGTACTATTGAATTTGATTTTTTTTTTTTTTTGTTCAATGAAAGGCACTTGATAACAGATACATTTTAAAATATGCTGCATAACTTTTAGCACCTTGGATCTGAAAATCTCAAGGACAGTAAGTGAGTTTGGGGTTGGAGTACCATAAGCCTGGTTTTTACTGGATTCCTGGTTTAATGCCTACAGGCTTAGGATAATCCCTTATTTGTGGGGAAAAATGCACAGAAGTATTTGTTTCTTTGACTTACGTTAGCAGCTTCTGAGGGTCCCTATTCTAAATAAGACCGTCTTAGATTGCATCAAATAAGCACCTTATAGGACTCAGAATAGGTCATTTTACTCCTGGCGTCTCCTGTAGCCTCCTGTACTCCCACAAGCTTCCTGCTTAACCACCATGAGCTAGGACACCTCCAGATATTTGAAATTTTGGTATAGAGATGCAAAACCCTATTTCATGGTTCAATTTTCGTAGTGTCTCCATATTCACCTCAGGAGACGGTGACTAGAACATATGCACCAGTAGCATTTATTTAATAAGAACCTCCTTTGGCTCTTATTGCTAAACCCAATGACTAGTTCAAGGCTGGAGAACACTGACACTTAAAAAGAAAAGAGTGTATTTCAGTCTTTGATTGAAATTATCCAACGTTTCTGGAAAAGTCAATTTGGATAACAGTTGGTGTTTCACCTCCTAGTGTTAAACCCGTCTTCCCTAGGCTGTCCTTTTGGATCTGTTAATCAAGTTTCCTGTCTTCTCCAGGAAGCAGCTTAATTGTTTATGTTCTGCAGAAACCCCTCACTGAGAAAGATATTTAATTTGTATCTTAATCTAATATTTTTATGCAGTATGGTAAAACACTATTACTTGTTACAGTATATTGTCAGCTTCATTACTAGTCTCCTGATAGAATTTCTTCCTTTGATTTTAATCTGACTTCTATTTTTCTGTTACCTCCGTCACAACTTTTGGGTTATTTTTTTGACCCAAAATACCCTTTTCTGCCAGAGAAAAACATCATCATCACCATAAGAACTATTGATTGCATGCCTACAGGGTGCATGTCATTGTACCTGGGGTTTTACCAGGTTTCATTAGCTTTCTTTCCTGGTGCAGCAGAATGGCACTCAAACAATAACAAAATACAAAACCAAAAACAAACACAAACCCCACAAATCAACCTGCTTTATGTCATTCCTTCTGTCTGGAAGAAATGAAAACTGGTATTCTAAGGTGTGAACCAGGCACTAAGATGGATCTCAAAAATAGGTGCTTTACTTAGAAATATATTCAAGCCTATAAGTATATTATTAGCATGACCTTGTTTGTTTCTTGCTGGAATAACTTTCTCTTCCATCCGCCCTTTTCCCTTTTTGCCCCCATCTGCCCTTCTGACAGCAACAAAATGAGTGTTAGCAATGTGCTATTATTTGACATCCTTCTTTTTATAAAATTGAATTTCTTTTGATAAATGTCAGGAGGGGACACATATTCTTCAGTAAAATGAGCTGAGCCTAGAACAGATTTGTCACTGCCACCTCACCAGTCATCTCTTTTGCTTCTGACAAATACAGTATGTCCTGAGCTTGTCTGTCCTTGGTGACCTTAAGGAAATGGAAAAGTGATTCCATCCTTTCTGATTTCAGCACGGTGAATTGTCACAGATGGCAAGTTAGAAATGATTAAAGTGTTTACATATTCTTTCCTTGTTGCTGTCCTCTCAGGGCAAATGTATAGAAGGATGGCAGAACAGAACAATATGAAAGACTTTAAGTTAAATAGGACTATTTTGCATTTGGGTTTTGCAATGTTTAATGTTATAAAGATTATTCGTGATTATTTCACAAATACCTTTTAGTATTCCAATAGAAGGATCAAATTTAGAATAGCTGATCCTTCAACATTGACTCTACCTCTTTGTAAATCATATTAAAACAAAAAAGAATCACATAAAATAACCTTTAACCTTATTTCTGAGAGTGGATCAGTCTTTGTCTAAGAACATGATGTTATTATTATTATTCTAGTGTCAAGATGGCCCTGAAGAGCTGACGGTATAGGAAGTCAAAGTCAGGAAAGAAGATAGGAGATTGGAAGTTGTTACCCTCAGAAACACGGGACAATAAAAATGAGTATATTAATGTAGTGCTGCAAGGCATTATCCTATTTTCAGGTAGTTAGTCCTAGAATTAATAGGAAATCAGCTGGGTGCAGTGGCTCATGTCGGTAATCCCAGCACTTTGGGAGGCTGAGGCGGGTGGATAACGAGGTCAGGAGTTCAAGATCAGCCTGTCCAATATGGTGAAACCCCATCTCTACTAAAAAATACAAAAATTAGCCAGGCGTGGTGGCACGTGTCTGTAATCCCAGCTACTGGGGAGGCTGAGGCGTCAGATTCACTCGAACCTGGGAGGAGGAGTTTGCGGTGAGCCGAGATTATGCCACTGCACTGTAGCCTGGGCAACAGAGTAAGAATCTGTCTCAAAAAAAAAAAAAAAAGAAAGAAAGAAATAATAGGAAATCTTTCTTTCTCAGATCTGCCTGAAACTCTGTTGTTACTGCACCTTATCTTTTTTTTTAACTTTGAACCAGAAGGTTCAGTGTTAGCAATGTAAGAGAGATTTAAATTGGTCTTTACAGAAGGTAAAAATGGATCAATTTACTCCTTTAACAAACTGTTACTAATCTCTGCTGTGTATAGATGCTGTATTAGGCATGGAATGGGTAGAGAACTTCACAGAAAAGGTTCTCACTCTCATGGGAGTAATTTGCCAGTAATCAAGTAAATGAATTTGTAGATTATTTCTTAGTTCATTTATGTTGCTATAAAGGACTACCTGAGGCTGAGTAATTTATAAATAAATTGGCTCATGGTTCTTTAGGCTGTACAAAAAGCTTTGCTCCAGCATCTGTTTCTGATGAAGGCTTCAAGCTGCCTCCACTCATGGTGGAAGGCAAAGGGGAGCTGTCATGTGTAGAGATCATATGGTGAGAGAGGAAGCAAGAGAGAATGCAGGGGAAGGAGCCAGGCTCTTTTTAACAACCAGCTCTCATGGGAGCTAATAGAGTGAAAACTCACTCATTACCAGAGGACAGTACCAAGATATTTGTGAGGGATCCACCCCCATGACCTAAACAGCTTTCATTAGGCCCCACCTCCAACAATGGGGATCAAATTTGAACATGAGATTTGGAGGGTCAAACAAACAAAGCTATAGCAATTATGAAATTGCCACAAGGGAAATACACAGGAAGATATAAAATAAAATAACAAGGAAGACAAACTTGAATAGCAGTAATGAATGCCAGAGGCATTATTCTATTTAATAATTCAATAACATATATGTGTGTATTGATCATGTATTGAGCACTTACCGTATGTCTAGTGATCTTCTAAGTGCTTTAAATGGACTAATTTATTTAATTATCACAAGAAGTTTTTGAGGAGGGTTGCTATGGACTGAATGTAATCCCTCAAAATTCAAGTGCTAAAACCCTAATTTTAATGTGATGATATTTGAAGAGGGATCCTCTGGAAGGTAATTAGGTCATGAGGGTGGAGCTTTCACTATGGGATTAGTGCCCTTATGAGAAGAGACACCAGAGAGATGATCTTTCTTTCTCTTAGCCATGTGAGGACACAGAAAGAAGGAGGCTGTCTGCAAACCAGAAAGAGAGCCCTCACCATATACTGAATATGCTGGCCCTTTGATCTTGGACTTCCCAGCCACAGAACTATGAGAAATAAATGTTTATTGTTTAAGCCAGTCAGTACATAATATTTTTGTTAGAGCAGCCCAAATTGGCCAAGATAAGGATCTTATTATTATTTCACATTATGATGAAAAAACTAGGGCACAGAGAGGTTTAGTAATTTCGTAAGGTCACAAAACAAATAAGCAGTAAAACCAGGATTTATCCCAACTAAACTAGCTCTAGATCTGCATCCTTAACTATTATTGTTATTACAATCCATCCAGTAGTTATTACATAAATTGCTTAAGTGCTGAATATTGTGTCAAGTAATTGAAATACAAATATTAATAAAAATGGTGCATTACTTTTAAGAAGCTCACAGTCTAGCAGGGGAGACAGAATAATAATTAGAATACTGTGAGATAAATGTAATACTAGAAATATGAAAAAATTATATTAGAAGCACTGAGGATACAATACTACCATGCATAGTGTTTATTGTTTTCTTATTTAAAAAAAAAAAAAACTAATAAAGACAGTAATCCATGAGGCAGTTTATAAAGTGCTGCTAAATTTGCTACTAAGGCAAATGGGAAATCAAAGTCCTGTTAATGACTCTTTATAAAATTTGTTTGTAGATATTTCTTAGCCCTTATAGGCCAAATTCATTAACCCTCAATGATGCTAGCTTTTTCTTCTATTCCTGCCACACAGGAATAGAATTTGGAATTAAGAGGGAAAGAATTGTGTTCAAGTGGTCAATTAAATACTAACTTATACTCTATCTTATGTTATTAACTACTGCTTGGTGAAGTTTTTCTTTTCCCTGCAGTTTCTTTATTCCTTACTTCATTCCTTAATTCTAAATCTTCTTGCCTAACATCCCCATATGAATATTTCCCAAATATCTCACAGTCAATATGTTCTACTCATGGTGGTAATATTGTAGTAGCAGAAAAGTGTGATAGCTTTCCTCACTCATTTAAGAGTCATGGCTGACACTCCTATAACAAAAGACAGATTAACAAGATAAAAGGATAACAAATTTATTTCATCAAAGTTTTATGGTCCAGGCGCGGTGGCTCACACTTGTAATCTCAGCACTTTGGGAGGCTGAGGCAGGTGGATCACCTGAGGTTGGGAGTTTGAGACCAGCCTGACCAACATGGAGAAACCTTATCACTACTAAAAATACAAAATTAGCTGGGTGTGGTGGCTCTTACCTGTAATCCCGGCTACTCGGGAGGCTGAGGCAGGAGAATTGCTTGAACCAGGGAGGCAGAGGTTATAGTAAGCCGAGATAGCGCCATTGCACTCCAGCCTGGGCAAAAAAAAAGTTTTATGTGACACAGGAGGCTTCAGAAATGAAGACCCAAAGACCAAGGAAAAAACTGTTTTTATGCTTGGATTCTATGAAGAATGAACAGCCATGTAGAAATATTATTGGCCAAAAGGGTATGATAGAATGGTAATAGACTGAAGGGAAAAACTCAGTAACACCTGTCTGTTTAGATTCTTCTTGGTCTCTCCATGTAGTATTCCTTCCCAGAATGGAGCAAGGCCCTTCTGGAATGAGGATCTTCAAGGGAGAAGAGAGAGAGTTATCTTTCTAAGTTTTATAGCTTGTTTTGTGGGAGAGGGGTTCTAGTTTCTATGACCCACCTTGGGGAAGAGGGACTCTGATTTCTATGACTCACTTGGAGGAGAAAAATGGATGAGAGACAGGAGAGTGAGAGATGGTTAGAGAGACTTGCTTCTGAGGCCCTTCCAATGTTCTTCAGTTCAAAGTACTCAGCATCCCAGGGTGCCATACTTTGGGGTATCATGTTCTGAGCCCTGTCAATATCCTCTCTCAGGCTCTTATGCTTAGATACCTTCCCATCTCCTTCACCCCATAAAATAGATTCTTAGGGCTTCTATAACAAATTAGCATAAACTGAGTGGCTTAAAATATCAGAAATTTATTCTCTCACAGTTCAGGAGGCCAGAAATTAGAAATCAAGGTGTCGGCCAGGCATGGTGGCTCACGCCTGTAATCCCAGCACTTTGGGAGGCTGAGGCGGGCAAATCACAAGGTCAGGAGATCGAGACTATCCTGGCTAACACGGTGAAACCCCATCTCTACTAAAAATACAAAAAATTAGCCAGGCGTGGTAGCGGACGCCTGTAGTCCCAGCTAGTCAGGAGGCTGAGACAGGAGAATGGCGTGAACCTGGGAGGCGGAACTTGCAGTGAGCTGAGATGGTGTCACTGCACTCCAGCCTGGGTGACAGAATGAGACTCCATCTCAAAAAGAAAAAAAAAAAAAAAAAGAAAGAAATCAAGGTGTCACCAGAGCCACACTCCTTCCAAAGATTCTAGGATCCTTCCTTGCCTCTTCCAGCTTCTGATGACTTCTGACATTTCTTGGTTTGTAACAGCATAACTCCAATCTCTGCCTTCATTTTCACATAGCCTTCTTAACTTTGTCTCTTACGACAATGTCCCTCGTCCATTCCTCCATTCTCTCTCTCTCTCTTTTTTTTTTTGGAGATGGTGTCTCACTTTGGTACCCAGGCTGGAGTGCAGTGGTGTGATCTCAGCTCACTGCAACTTCTGCCTCCCAGGTTCAAGTGATCCTCTCCTCTCAGCTTCCTGAGTAGCTGGGACAACAGGTATGGGTCACCACACCCAGCTAATTTTTATATTTTTCTTAGAGATGGAGTTTCGCCATGTTGCCCATGCTGGTCTCAAACTCTTGGGCGCAAGCAATTCACCTGCCGTGGCCTCCCAAAGTGCTGGGATTACAGGTGTGAGACATCACGCCTGGCCTCCTCCTCCGTTCTCATTAAAAGACTTGAACAAACATTAGTATAGTTTATGACAGCTCAAGTTCCCATCCTTAGTATCACCACTCCAGTCTCTTTAAGTTCCTGCTTGGGAAAGCTCAAGGCTGCCCAAAAAACTTATTGTTTGTTCCGGCCAACACCTGAAGATAGGGCCCCTGTCTTCTTGTCTCTATGGGAGGGTAGGAGCCTAACTTTGACCATACCAGTTAGCAATCTCAGATGATTTCACATGGGCCAACTCACTGCTATGGTTTAGATGTGTCCCCCAAAGTGCATGTGTTGGAAACTTAATCCCAATATGACAGTTTTGGGAGTTGGGGCCATATGGGGGTTATTTAGGTCATGGATACTCCACCTTCACCAATGGAATGATGTTGATTATTTATTTATTTATTTTTTTGAGACAGAGTCTGGCTCTGTTGCCCAGGCTGGAGTGCAGTGGCCGGATCTCAGCTCACTGCAAGCCCCGCCTCCCGGGTTCACGCCATTCTCCTGCCTCAGCCTCCCGAGTAGCTGGGACTACAGGCACCCGCCACCTCGCCCGGCTAATTTTTTTTGTATTTTAGTAGAGACGGGGTTTCACCGTGTTAGCCAGGATGGTCTCGATCTCCTGAACTCGTGATCCGCCCGTCTCGGCCTCCCAAAGTGCTGGGATTACAGGCTTGAGCCACCGCGCCCGGCCTGATGTTGATTATTTAAATGGCCTGAAGTTGTGCATAAACTCTCTTGCTTTCTTTGACCGTATGTTTTCTACTATGTTATCATTCAGCATGAAGGCCCTTGCCAGATGCTGGCACCATGCTTTTGGACTTCTCATCCTTCAGAACCATAAGCTAAATAAATTTCTTTTCTTTATAAATTACCTGGTCGATGATATTTTGTTATAGCAACACAAAACAGACTAAGACAGTCGCCTTCTCACTTTTTGCAAATTTACACTCCCTGACTCTGCTCCCCACTGTTCCCCTTTCCTATTCTCTCATTCTCTCTCTAAAACAAATCAAAGTTGAGTTCAGTTTATACTGGATTCTCTTCCCTTTTGCAATAGTTAATTACTAATTAAAACCTGTCTTTAGGCAAGGCACGGTGGCTTGTGCCTGTAATCCCAGCACTTTGGGAGGCCGAGGTGGGTGAATCACCCGAGGTCAGGAGTTCAAGACCAGCCAGCCTGACCAACATGGTGAAACCCCATCTCTACTAAAAATACAAAATTAGCCAGGCATGGTGAAGCATGCCTATAATCCCAGCTACGTGGGAGGCTGAGGCAGGAGAAT
Source organism: Papio anubis (assembly GCF_008728515.1). Classification (NCBI taxonomy): domain Eukaryota; kingdom Metazoa; phylum Chordata; class Mammalia; order Primates; family Cercopithecidae; genus Papio; species Papio anubis. The sequence continues at coordinate 47,211,105 of NC_044979.1, forward strand.
CACTTGAACCTGGGAGGCACAGGTTGCAGTGAGCCGAGATTGCACCATTGCACTCCAGCCTGGACAACAAGAGCAAAATTCTGTCTCAAAAAAAAGACAAAACAACAACAGCAACAACAACACCCTGTATTTATCACTTTAACTAGTATCTGTCTCTGTTTATCTTTGGTAATTATAAGACAGTCTTTTTGAATTTATGGTCCATCCTAATTCACTATGATCTCATCACAATCCTTACTCTATTTATATCTGCAACACACATTTTTAAATAATGTAATGTTTCAATGTTCTGGGTGGACAGGAATTTTGGAAGGAAACTATTCAACCCACTGCACTCCGATATCCAATTAGTTACTGTAGCAAACTGTATTAATTGTTCACCTAATATCCAATGCCCATGTACTCCATGCTAATAATGCTTTTTCAAAAGGACAATGTGATCAGCCCATAGTTATGGACCATGATCAGTCTCAGGTGATCAAGACACTTCTATTTCCCACCTGCCTAGCCTCTAGCTAGAGGCTGCCATGTGACTCAGCTCCAGCCAATCACTCACCTAAAGTAGGCTGTGGAGGAAGGAGATGGTTGTTCAACAACATGAGAGAAAAACCAAGAGAGCTGACAAATGATGTCACTGATATTGTCAAGCTTCTGCACCAACACCAGCAGCCACCTACCTGCATCTACTTGAATAAAGTAAGCCTCTGTGTGTTCAACTCTGTTCAAAAGGAATTCTGTTTCTTGCATCCAAATGGATTTCTAATTGATTTATTCACCAAGCTCAATTAATTTTTTTCAAAATGTCTCATATTTATTGTTTCCTTTCCAGTCAATCAAATCTTCATCATTTCTTGCTAGACAATTAAAACATCCTAATTAGCTTCCCTGCCTCATTCCAGTCTCATTTGCTCCCTGTGGGCCCACCAGAGTAATTGTTCTGAAACACAAACCATGCCCTCTGTTCAAAAACTTTCCTCAGCTCTCAGTCACTTAGAGAATAAATTCTAAATTTGTTAGTACTAATGATCTGGCCTCAATAACTTTTTCTAGTCTAATTTACTTCACTATCCCTTATGCACTCTATAATTTGCACTCCAAAATTACACTCCTAGATAGACCCTGTATTTGCACATCTTAGCCTGTCTCCTCAGTCTGGAAGAATTTGTGGGAATCCTATTTATTCTTCAGAACCCAGCCAAATCAGTTCTCCTCCAGGAAGGTTCATCCGGTCAGAATTAATCCTTGAACTCTGATACTTTGTTGTTTGTTGCTCTAGTTCAGGCAGTCCTAGGCTTTAGAATGCTTGACTTGCAAACAACTGGCACCTCCATCCAGTGTACATGTACACATAACAATTCTCTGTCCTATGCTGAATCTAGACTTTCGTCCTTCACCAATAACCAAGTATTTCACAGCATCACGGGGTGCTTCTGCCTGATGGCCAGCTGGTTGATCTTGGCAGTTATATCATTTCTATTCCTTTGTAATGCCTGTGCAATTACTTAAATATTCTAACGCATTTTACCTAATATTTTAGACACATGAAAATGATACTACTAATGAAAATATAACTGAGACCAATATTAAAATCATGAAATAGGCTCAAATTTGCTATATCTTTAGCTTTACTTAAATTGTTCTACTGTGTTTAATTTTGAAGACATAGGACAAAATTAAGAATATATGTAGGGCTGGGTATGGTGGCTCACACCTGTAATCCCAGCCCTTTGGGAGGCCGAGGTAGGTGGACCACCTGAGGTTGGGAGTTCGAGACCAGCCTGGTCAACATGGCAAAACCCCATCTCTGCTGAAAATACAAAAATTAGCCATATGTGGCGGTGCACATCTGTAATTCCAGCTACTTGGGAGGCTGAGGCAAGAGAATCCACAGGGGAGGTAGAGGTTGCCATGAGCCAAGATCATGCCACTGCACTCCAGCCTGGACGACAGAGTGAGACTCCATCTCAAAAAAAAAAAAAAAAAAGAATATATGGAGGATGCAGGAATACAGATGCTCATACAATGTGGGATATGTTCCAATAAATCATCAACAGTTGAAAATATTGTAAGGCAATAATGCATTATTATATCTAACCTACCAAACATCGTAACGTAGCCCACCCTACCTTAAATATGCGCAGAACACTTACTTTATCTTACAGTTGGGCAAAATCATCTAACACAAAGCCTGTTTTATAATACAGGATTGAATGTCTCACATAATTTATTGAATACTGTATACTAAAAGTGAAAAACAGAATGGTTGTATGGGTACAACAGTATTTCTACTGAATGCATCTCATTTTTACATCATAATAATGTCGAAAAATCATAAGTCAAACCATCGTAAGTCAGGGATTGTCTGCATATTATTGTAGGTTGGGACTTAAAGTGTAAGTTTAGCAATGGGAAAAATAAAGACATGTTTAAAATTATGGAGTAAGAATTAGCATCAAAAATTTGCAATTATTCAAAGGCAGAGAGAAAATCACAAGTCCTTAAAGCGATTGATTGGATACAATTTGGTAGGAGTTCTTTTATCAAGAAAAGAATAAGGACTAGCATTCTATGTTTCTTCTTATTAAAAATGCTCACAAGTTACATATCACAGTCAGCATCACAGTTTTCTGCAAAATCTCCATTAGCAAATCTTTCTCCCCAAAGTGAGAATTTCCCCTTTTCCAGAATACTAAATGCTATCTAAAGGAGAAAAAGAATGGTAAATTGAGGTGAGAAATTATAATGCTTTATTGTCTCTAATGTTTAATCTACATTTTAAAATTTTTAAATGCTTTTAAAAATCATACACACATTCTAGAACACATAGGGATAAAACGAAATACACATTTATACCATAATTACAGATTGTATAATACATTAAGCACAGTATAAAAAGAATCCCCCACATAGCTCAACTTCTATAGCCACAGTACAAAGGGAGACGTTAATTAATTGGACTTCGAGAGACAAAGAATTCTTGATCAAATAAGCTTAGGAATGCCACTTACTAAATCCAGTCTTGTAGGTTCAAAAAATACATTAGCATTTTAAAGGTTATGGGAAGGCTTCACAGTTTAAAAAATCCATTTACCTTTGTTTAATAATTAAACACTCATTTATTTGCAAAGAGGAAAAATGTTTTTCCCTTCAGCACACCTATGAACAACCCATCCCAACAAAAAGAAACAAAACCATAAAAAAAGAAACGGCTTTCCTTAAATCTCAATTTAGGAAGAGCTAAATGATGGATTTCAGAGATAAAAAGATCTTATTATTTTCAATTGTTTTGCTGTGCCTAGTACAGTGTCTAGCAAAAAAAAAAAAAAAGCTCTTAATAAATACTTATTAATTAAATAACATAATGAGAGAAAACTGAAATGGAAACTAGTTTGGAGTGCTTGTGTCACAGGCGTGTGAACCAGAGCAACTCCATCTTGAATAGGAGCTGGGTAAAATAAGGCTGAAACATACTGGGCTGCATTCCCAGATGGCTAAGGCATTCTAAGTCACAGGATGAGACAGGAGGACAGCACAGGATTGAGGTCATAAAACCTTGCTGATAACACAGGTTGCAGTAAAGAAGCCGACTAAAACCCACCAAAAGCAAGATAGTGATGAGAGTGACCTCTGGTTGTCCTCATCAGCACCATGACAGTTTACAAATCCCATGGCAACATTTGGAAGTCACCCTGTATGGTCTAAAAAAGAGAGGCATGAATAATCTACCCTTTGTTTAGCATATCATCAAGAAATAACCATAAAAATGGGCAACCAACAGCCCTGGGGGATGCTCTGTCTATGGAGTAGCCATTCTTTTATTCCTCTACTTTCTTAATAAACTTGCTTTCGCTTTATGGACTTGCCCTGAATTATTTCTTGCCCAAGATCCAAGAAACCTCTCTTGGCGTCTGGATCAGGATCCCTTTCCTGTAATACTTGGAGCTCTGAAAAAGTTTTAAAACATTCTTGACTTCCAACCAATGATTTTTTTCCCCATTGTGGTGGCATATACATAACATGAAATTTATCATTTTAACCTTTTTTAAGTGTACAATTCAGTGGCATTACATACACTCATATCGTTGTGCAACCATTACCACCCTCTATTTCCAAAACTCTTTCATCATCCCAGACAGAAACACTATGCCCATTAATCAATAACTCCCTATCCCTATTCCTCTCAGTCCTTGAAAACTTCTATTCTACTTTCTGTCTCTATGATTTTGACTATTTTAGGTACTTCATATAAGTGAAATTACACAATATTTGTCCTTTTGAGTCTGGCTTATTTCACTTAACACAATGTTTTCAAGGTTCATCCTTGTTGTAGGATGTATCAGAATTTCATTCCTTTTTATGACTGAATAATATTTAATTATATGTATATGCCACATTTCGTTTATCCGTTCATTTGCTGATGGACATTTGGGTTGTTTCTACCTGTTGGCTATTGCGATATAGGGGAATAGAAGTATTTCCTCACTCGTCCCAGGTTCATGGCTGAAATGCAGATCAACAAGAAAAAAGCATATGAATTTATTCAACATACGTTTTGTGCGACATGGGAGCCTACATAAGGCAATGAAGACCCAAAGAAGCAGATTAAGCATGTGTACTTTTATGCCAAGTTTGATGAATAAATGGATAGACGTGGAGAAATAGACTTGGACATAGGGGGCATAATCTACCAGTAATGAATTTGGGGAAACTTAGCAAGGCTTGTCTGTTCAGATTCTTGGTGTCTCTGTGTCTTTGGCTGCTTTATCCAGGTATTAGAGAGGGCACCTCTCACATGAGGGTCCTATGACTTGCTTCAAGGGAAGGTCAGAAAATCCTTCCTAAGTTTTATGACTTGCTTCAGGAAAGAAGGGTGGAGTAAAGTGAGGGTGACCTTCCTGATTCTGCTGTTTTCTCAGGTTCTTTCAGCTTAAATAAGTATGTTGGGGTAGAGTGTCTTAAATTCTATCAGTGAATAATGCTGCTATGAACGTTGGTGTACAAACATCTATTTGAGCCCCTACTTTTAATTATTTTAGGTATATACCTAGAAGTAGAATGCTAGATCATGTGGTAATTCTATGTTTAACTTTTTGAGGAGCTGCCATACTGTTTTCCATAGCGGCTGCACTATTTTACAGTCTTACCGCAATATGTGATGGTTCCAATTTTTCTACATCCTTATTGCTATGGTTTAAATGTTTTTGTCCACTCCAAAACTCATGTTGAAACTTAATCTCCAATGCAACATGTTGGGAGATAGGGCATAATGGGAGGTGTTTAAGTCATGAGGCTCCACCCTTATGAATGGATTAATGCTGCTATAAAACAGGCCCGTAGGAGTGGGTTCTCTCCCTCTCCTGCCTGTTTGTCAGTTGAGGAAACTACATTTCTCCTCTCCAGAGAACTCAGCATTCCAGCCACTATCTTGGAAGCAGAGAGATCAGTTCCTAACTTGCCAGTCCCTTGATCATAAACTGCTCAATCTCCAGAACTGTGAGAGAATGAATTGCTGTTCTTTATAAATCCAGTCGGTGGCATTTTGTTACAGCAGCACAAAATGAAGTAAGACACTCACTAATGCCTAGTGTGTTCAATTTTTTAAGAAACAATAGCCATTCTAATGGATGTAAAGTAGTGTCTTATTGTGATTTTGATTTGCATTTCCCTAATAACCAGTGATGCTGAACATCTTTCTATGTGCTTATTAGCCATTATTATATTTTCTTTGTTTATTTTTGAATCTCTATAAATGATTTAAAAATTCTATATGACATTTTAATATACAAGTTGCCACATTTTAAAATTACACTGATCTTTAGTCGCACAGGGACTTTGGTTGGAAGAGAAGGTTATTCCTTGATTCTCAGTTCTAGGATTTTCAGTGGAGAGCAATTGACTTTTAATTTATTTTTTATGATCTCCTAACAGTAAAGAGGATTCATGACCTTCTGATTTGTCAATGCACAGGACAGAGCTGACATAGAAATTCTTACTACTTAAATACATAGAAATGCTAATATTACTAGTTCATTCAATCAATGATTTTTTTAATTCCAAACAAGATCAGGGAAATTTTTTTCTTTGGCTTGTTAGCAATCATCTGAACATATAAAATGTCATTAATTATATAACACTACTTTTAAATACAATTTTGGCAGACAAATGGGAGGATATATTAAAAAACCATTAATTTTTCCTTTTTTTCAGTTTCCATCTGACCTTGTATATCATGATTAACAGGTTTATTTGAAGGATGTGACAAAAAAATAAAAAATAATAATTTGATGATTTTCCGGGATTATCTTTTTTCTCAGAGTCTCACATAATGTGTTTTTTAAAAATTGTAAAATGTTTCAACCATTGTAAATTTTCATTTAATCAGCACTTCCCCCAGTTTTTCTCCTTGATGTTCTTCTAGAAACTTTGTCAGGAAAAATTGTGAAGAATTTTGAATAGGCACAATTCTGGGTGTTCTGGAATGTCTGACATTGCCTGGCTTACTCTCCAAGGTAGGGTTATCTGATTCTGTTGGAACCTGTGCTTTGGACTGCCCTTGACCGAGCTATTTTACAACTCAGGAAGTTGTAAAAATTGACTGACAGTAAAATGCAAATTATTCTTTTCTGTAGACATGCTAATGAATTTTATCATAGAGATACAATTGATTTCCTCTCTATAGAAAAGATGATTCCAAACATTACACTTTAGTACCTATAGGATCTATTATTTTGCACATATTAGCACACTTACTTTAACGTTTCTGCTTGCCTACGTATGACTGTTTCTATTCTTTTTTGAATAGGTTGTAATATCTTACAGGGTCCTTCATTAATTAATGAGTTAAATAAAATTTTTCACATATGCTCATTTAATATTTGTATTTTGCCATTTTGGAAATCATCTTTTGACAAGTTTATTATCCTTGATAGTTACTAAGTACTAGTTTTCTCATCAGCTTAGGTAAACCTATAATATAAATAAAAGTTTACCTTTGAACAAATTAAATTTTTTCCAAATAGCAAGAAAGTCAACATTTACTAGGTTTTTCTTGCTTGCTTATTAATAAAATATATGCTGATTAATTTTAAAAAGCATTATTTAATGTTCCCTTACTTCCTGTCTCCCCTCTAGATTCTAATTGTCTGTTGCTTATTCAATCTAGGGCTCATTTCCTTTTTGACAAGATTACTAGGCTGATAGATAAAGGAAATGTTATAGACACAGTACATCTGGACTTAAATATTGTATTTAGCCTATGTCGAATAGTTTTCTATATAATAGGATAAGTGACAACTGGGTAAAACTGCAAATAATTCTGGCCCTGCCTGGTTGAGCATTTTATTAACGACTGTTATGCCTATTGTGGGACTGACTTAGATTAATTTTTGTTGAACACATTCTGTTTGTCAGGCACTTTTACTATATCGTCTAATTTATGAATATTATCTTTATCCTGCATGTACTCAAGGACCAAATTAAGATAAGTGATTAAAAATTATAGAGAAAATCATTTCACTGAACATAAGAGTAACTTCTTAGCAGTTAGAACTCTCTGAAAATGGAATAGTAAATTTCATGAAACAGAAAATAACAGAATGGTTGAGAACATAAGGTTTAGTGTCGGGTAGACCTGCGTTTGTGTGCTCCAGGTTCACCATACAGTAGCTTCTTGAGCTGGGGGCAATTCCTTCTTTGTTTCCTTATCTGCGAAATTAGGATATTAGTAGTACCTACCTCATAGTGTTTTCGTGAGTAGTAAAGGAGATAACATTTTAAAGTGCTTTTAGCACATAATAAGCCTTCAACAAGTGACAAGTAAAAAAAAAACTAGTATTATTATTATTTTGTTTGTGGTTTATGGAGAATGAGAAATAACACATGGAACAGAATCACCCCAGATGAGCTCAGCCAACCCTTAGCTAATCTGTAGATGCGTGAACAAGAATAAATGTTTTAAGCCACTGAGTTTTGGGAATGGCTTGTTATACAGCAACAGCTTATCAATACCTCACGGTCCCTTTCACCTCTAAAATTCATAATTCTGTGGGATTATGCTATACATGTTGCCTCTTATTTGAAAGGTGAATTACAGGTACTTCTCGACCATGAAGTAAAGAGTAAAATGTATCTGTTTCTCATCACTGATGCTTGCCTGAGTTTCCACTTACTAGAGAATTGCTGTCTCAAGAAGCAATACATGATTACTAATCATCTTTCTCAATTCTTCTACAATTCTTTCACATATTATCTCTCAGAAGGATAGATGTTGTCTGGCTTGTTACTACAAAAAAGTCCAAGTCCACATCGCAATTATAAAATGACTTATCAATTAATTTAAAAAGCATTGCTTGGTGTTTTCAAGGTATTAAAATGTATATTCTTAAGCATTTAAACATTAATCTTTTATGAACTGTTCCTGACATTGCTAATGGATGAGTAGGAGAAACAGAGTTCTAATAGCCTCATTCATGTCTTCAGAAGTCTAGGAGTCCTCAGTTTATTTAAAATTCTGGTTAATTTTAGTTACTCATGCTCAAGGATACTCTCTGAGCCTCATGTCCGATTTACTTTCAGTTTTTGAATTTACTCTTAGTTGTGTACAAGAAATACAATTAGCAATTCTTATTTATTTGGGACTAATTATCCAAATTACTATTTCCCTTTCTATTTTGCTTAGTTTCAAAGCTCCTTTACATAAATTAAACAGGTCTATAAAAGGAAGTAAAAACTCAAATCACACAGGTTTATTTTATTATGTCGTGAAAAGTATTAAAATGTTTTTGATATCACTTTCAATTAACTATGAATTTTATCACTAATTCATTCCTCTGCCCCATCTTAGCATAGTAGTGTTTAAGATATGTTTACAAAGTTTAAGGCAATAGTAAGGTTTAATTAGGTAACCAGCTATTTTGAAAGAACAAGTTTATTTAATTGAATTAAGCCTTTTCTTTTTTGAAATTGGTTTTTAAGTTTGGTGAAATAGCAAATTATTGAGATTGTGAAGGGCTTATGTTGGCCTTTCTATAATAACCTTAGGTCTCCCCATTCCTTATTAATTCACAAGTTAAAATTAATTATTGGGACAAAGGAATAAATCCTACATTGAGTAGTGAGATGTGCAGATTCTTCTTAAAGTTCTGATATTCAGCTCTTCTATGGTCTTGGACAACTTTTCCAATATCAATGCAAAAAGACACTTTTTGGGATGTCCACTGATTCTATCTTCTCTGGGAACTGTTCTTCCTGTTCACAGGGGTAGACCTCTGACAATCAGGTTTGCTCTACTAGGCCCTTACCCACTGGTTTAGTTGATTGGAATATAGGCAAGTTCTTAGTTGTAAACAACATGAAATCACTCTGGTATACTTAAGAAAAAAAAAATTATTAGAAGAGTTTGGGAACATTCACAGAATCAATGAGAAGAACTGAAGATTGGGCTTGGAAAAAAATGAGCAATAATTAAGGGAGGCCATAACTCAGGACATCTAAAATCATGCTGCAGAAGAACCTGGTTAGGACATGACTGCTGTCTTTGCCGAGCAGTCACCACTGTATCATCAGATGCTGGAAGCCGCTACTGCCACCAGAACCAGAAGCCACTGCCATTGGTGCCACAGCCATAGAAAAATTCCAAATTGTGTATATCACCTGATAAAGTTCCAAGGAACCAAGAGGTGGGGAGTTGAAATATCTGCTCACCTAACTGAAGATTCTCTATAAGTAGAAAGATGTTTTGATATTGAACACACACCACTGATGAAGGTTCATTATAAGGGCAAACAGGTCAACTAGATTTTCTCCCTGGACATACCTGAAAAAAAATAATAATGGTTTTAGCATACCATCCTTGGTTTCTCAAAGAAAAGAGATATGAAGTTGGAAGCTGCCGAGTGACCATGATCTTACCTGGCATATGGACGGAGAAACAGAGAAAGTCTAACTTCAGAGAAAAAATAAACAAACAAACAAACAAACAAATAAATAAATAAAGCAAACATGCAGAGAGAAGAAGATATGAGAGATGAAGAAAGAGCTGGTAACTTTTCCATCTCTTTCTTAGGCCTGACTGCCCTTCTGAATTCTTAAATTATTTTCTTGCTTGGGCTGGCTCAATATATTTTCTGTTGCATACAGCTTAGGGCAACAGAGAATCTTATTTAATATACAAAGTGATATCTGTGATAGGATTCGGAGTAAGAGATTCTCAATCAGGAAAGATAAAATGGGTGAAGTCAAGGCAGGTGTCAGATTGGGAGGAGCCTCACACTCCCACCTACTACCTCAGTCTTAGGATAGAAACTTGTCAGTCTTTCTGCAATATTGAAGTAAATAGGGAAAACTGCTCATTATATCTTACAACTCAGATCATTGTCTACCAAGCCATGAGGGGCCTTGGTAGAAAATATTAGTATATATCTATTTTTTGTAGCTGTCAGTATAAGGTGCAGAAGACAAAAACCAAGTTAGATTTGCTTGACTGGAAGCACAGAGAGAAAATCTGAGCTTCTAAACAGATTGCTGGGTGGGTGCAGTGGCTCACGCCTGTAATCCCAGCACTTTGGGAGGCCAAGGCAGGCAGATCACTTGAGGTCAGGAGTTCAAGACGAGCCTGGCCAACATGGCGAAAGCTTGTCTGTCTAAAAATACAAAAATTAGCTGGGCATGGTGGCAGGCACCTGTAATTCCAGCTACTCGAGAGGCTGAGGAAGGGAGAATTGCTTGAACCTGGGAGGCAGAGGTTGTTGTGAGCCAAGATCACACCACTCTACTCCAGTGAGTACAGCAAGACTCTGTCTCAATCAATCGATCGATCAATCAATCGATTGCTGAGGTATCAATGAAGAAATAAATCAAGGAAATGTGAATTGCAGTAGTTGAGTCCTGAGTTGACTCCCCTTTTTGTAGTTAAGATAAATAAATGTCTTGACCAGCAAGTGCAAGATCCTGGAAACAGGAATGGGAATATCCTGGAAGAAGCAGAAGAGTGGGGAAAGACTGACCATACTTCTACCTCCCACCTCCATCCTTCCAAAGTACCTCTCACTAGCTAAAATAGGAGAATAGGGACAGTATTTCCATAGCTGATAAGAGAGGAAGGAGTTCTGTTATTCTAACTACCTCATACCAGGCCATAGTTTTTTTGTTGTTGTTGTTTTAGAGATGGGGGTCTCGCTATGTTGCCTAGGATAGTCTTGATCTCGTGGGCTCAAGAGATCCTCCCACCTTGGCCTTCTAAAATGCTGGGATTACAGGCATGAGCCACTGCTACCAGCCAGGCTATAGTTTTTTTATTTTTATTTTTATGTTTTTGAGACAGAGTCTTTCCCTGTTACCCAGGCTGGAGTGCAATGATGCGATCTCAGCTCACTGCAACCTCCACCTCCCAGGTTCAAAGGATTCTCCTGCCTCAGCCTCCTGAGTGGCTGGGATTACAGTCCTCTGCTACCACGCCCAGCTAATTCTATAGTTTTTAATTCATGTAGTAAAGAGCCATATGGATGGTGAAAGCTTCAGACTTACTTCAAAAACAAACAAAACAGAACATAGGCCTGAGCAGAGGGAACAAGCCCTGGCTATTCAATTCAGAGCATGACCTAACAAGATTTGTGGTGCTGGATTTTAGCAAATGGAGTCCAAAATGGATGTGACAGCCAGCCAGAAAGGGTTTATAAGAATGAAAATGTCAGTGAAAAATACTAAATCTGGTGAAAGGGGACCATAGTCGACTCATACCAGAAGAGTCAATTCTTAGGAAATTTTCAGACACAATCCAAAGAAGAAATAACACAAACTGAAAGTTCACTATAGGGTCAAGAAACTCACCAAAGGAGTGAGTCAAAATTATGCCCAAATAAGTCACTTGCTCTTTCAAGCTTTTCAAACTGCCACTGTCCAGCAGATTAATCACAGACCAGTGATCACTATATGGAGCCTTCTTTCTGTCACTATTTCTCTATATAGCCATTTCCCCAAGTATTGTATATTAGATATATTGAGAGCGGTTAAGTTTGTAATTTAATCTCTACATTTTAAGAAAATGAGAACCAAATTAAAACTGGATTTGGGGAGGAAATGGACCTCACCCAGAAATTTTACACAGGAAGAGCAGTGACTCAAGGCAACATCACTTTCGAATGTAATGGATTATCCACTCATTACCTGGGTAGTCCTCCATTGTGGAGCATGTGTGAATGAGTGTGTGTGTACTGGTGTGTACTTGCATTTGAACCTGAGGTAGCTGGATATTATGAGTCAAGAATAACTTTATAATGTAAAGGAAGAAGTGTATGTGTTCTGAGTGTACTTATTCATGTATCTGTCTAGCCAACTTTTAACAAAAATTGCTTGTCCAATCTGTAATGGTTGTCCCCTGGTCATGCTATTTATGCATCGAGAGACTCTCCTAAAACCATAATTGATTGGACGTAGATGAATATCTGGTTCAAAGCAGGCCAATTAGCTTCCCTATCTTCAGAAATAAGAATTGGTAATTGCACCAAGAATTGGTAATTGCAGGAAGGCTATTCTCTTCCCACCTGCACATTCCAACCTTAGTCCATCGTATAAAATATCTTTGAAAATGTTACAAGGAAAGTTTCTGCCCTTCTCTCCATTTTTCAGCAACTCAACCCCGAGGGAGTTGGTGGAGTGACTTAGTCAATTAGTAAGTTTGAGTAAAGGGTCATTGCACATGTCTGACCAGATCCTTTATTCTCCTTTTGCATGTGTGCAAGTGGAATGTGCTCACCTCCTGGATGTCTTCCCCATATGATAAGCTCGCCAGGTGAGGCCGCCAGGTCAGACCATCTCCTGAGATGCAATCTGGATATCTGCCTGGACTGGCTGAGTTCAATTCAAAGGAAAGTTGCAGAAAAGTACATTTTGGCCTCAAGTTCAAGCCACATTATCCCATCCAGCTTTACTGTGGCAATTTCTCAATTGGCTTAGCATTCAGAAGGGAGAATAATGTGATTAATTGACTGCATAAAGTCCAGAATAATTTAGGCACCCAATCATTCTGGACTGGTCCCTTGAATGATAGAGATGTAAATTGGGGATCTGTGGAATAAATATCTCCTACCCATCATGTGGTTGGGAAGCATAGAAAATACATCTGCAGAAATAGAGAACAAAGCAGTTGTTCAGAGAGAAACAGGGTGAAGACACAAAGATGGAGAGTTATGGCCTCAGTCCCACCCTGGAGCCAGCTGCATTATACTGGCCTTAGGTTCTGTGAAATATCATTTATTCTTATACTATATTTTGTTTTTGCTCAGGCTAGCTCAAATTGCTGTATAATTTACAAAGAATCCTAACTAATATACCCTCTGAACTTTACTATTTTCATTCATACATAGCCATTTAAATACATTTTCTATGTGTCTCACTTGGAGAACAAAATGAGATGATACACACCAAAAAAAAAAAAAAAAAAGAGAAAAAAAGAAAATCACAAACTCTGAGTCTTTTTGATAATATCCCCAATAAATGGTTTTCCAGCCTTTTACCTTGACAGGAAATCACTATTGCTTGAGGGAGTCTGTTCTGTTTTCAGAATTCTCTAGTTGCTAGAAAGTGGATATATATAGTAAGTCAAAATTTTCTTTCCTGTAACTTTATCTCATTTATCCTAATTCTTTCCTGTTGGGTCACACAGAACAAATGCAGTCTCTCTTGTTCAGGACAGCTCTCAAAGTTTATGAAGACAGCTATTAAATTCTCACCTAAGTCTTTTCTTTTATAGACTACATTTTCAGGCCGTTTAGGTATAGGTCATGATTTCACTGCATGACTATGCCTGTAATAACCAAGTAAGTCTGGACATATAAATTGGAGAGATAAAAACAATTTTGATTAAGTCTTGATCACTGAAAAAGAAAAAGAAGTCTTTGTTAATAAGGTAATTGGGATGGTATTTGCCTTTTATAGTGTTTCTAAATCACTGACAAATATCTTCAGATTCAGGTTAAAAAAATACAAATTCCTGGGAATTCTCAAAACAGAATTCATCCTATTTTTTTTTGTGTGTGTGTGATATTTATATGTTTTTAATTTTTTTTTCTTTTAAAGACAGAGTCTTGCTCTGTTGCCCAGGCTGGAGCGCAGTGGCACGATCTTGCCTCACTGCAACCTCCCCCTCCCAAGTTCAAGGGATTCTCCAGCCTCAGCCTCCTGGGTAGCTGGGATTACAAACACGCACCACCACGCCTAGCTAATTTTTGTATTTTTAGTAGACAAAGGGTTTCACCATGTTGGCCAGGCTGGTCTCAAACTCCTGACCTCAGGTGATCCACCCACCTCTGTCTCCCAAAGTGCTGGGATGACAGACATGACCCACCACGCCGAGCCTGTGTTTTTAAATTTTGATAAGTAACCACAATGATAAAGTGGTGTGTCATTTTTTGAGGATAGAATTATGCTAAAAGTTTCAGAGGTTTTCTATAAAAATAAAAATACAATATTAACTGCATTTGATGAGATTATGTATTTTAATAACATGTAAAAATGATCTATACCAGATAATAGAAAAAATGAAAAAAGTATCACTAACACCAAATAAAATCAATTAAAAATTGAAAGATATTACAAATATTTAAAAGTTATTCTTAAAATAAAAATTTAAAACACACAAACCATGAATTGCCCTATCTGACAGTCTTGGTCTTCGTTTTGTGACAAATATTCCAAATGTAGAAAAATTTCTTTCCTTTTGTTTTGGTGTTAGAGTTGAGCGCATCCAAAAGCATCTTAAAGTTGAGTATTACAGCCCACATGCCTTTCTATAGCTCATTTATTTCTTTATTTTATTTTGTCAGCTTGCTCTGGTTTTAGAAATTGACATTCCTTTTGATAATTCAGGTTTTAGATCAGTTGCTGATTTTATGTTGGAATATTCCACAAAAATCCCTATCTTCTTTGCATTTCTTCAATTAAAGTGTTTATAAGGAGGACTTCTGGTTCTGGGCAAATGGAAGTACCCTCATTCCTCCCAGACCCTCTTTCTGACAACTAAAAAACCCTGGCCGTAACTCAACAAACAAGCATAGGAAGACTCTAACACTGAAAAGAAGAAGGTGAACTACTTAGGAACCTGGGGACCGAAGGAATGATATGGCACTGAGTTCCCTGGATTTCCTTATTGCCTCTCATATATTCCAGACAGAGTCCTGCAAAAGCTTTCAATTTGGAGCCACTAACAAACATACACAAGAAGCCCCAAGACGAGCCTGTTCCTTCCCCCTAGCCAGAACTTTTTGGCGATACCTGCCCTACTCCAGGCAAATACCAGTGGAAAAACTGCACCCTCCCTTTCTCAAAGTTTGAGTAGAATAGAACAGGAAGCTGAGTTTTTGCCCCACTCTCTGGAGGCAGGCAGCAGCACTGTGATCCCCCTCAGGTTGGCTTTGCCTGGCTGAGCAGGGATCTGGTTTTCTATCCCTCGCCTTGTGTCGGCAGGGTTCAGCAATGAGCTGAGCTTGTACCCACAGTGAGACTCAAAGAGATGGTGGGATGCAGGGCTCATCACAGTTATGCTTCAGTCTAGTGTCAGTGGGAACCAACAGGAAGCTGAGACTCCACTCCCATCCAGCATCAACAGCTGAACCGGGTCGTGTGACTCAAGTCTGGTCAGTACTCTACCTACACCCACACCTCCATGTAGGCCGGGCCCAGTGGGTTGCTGAGTCTCTACTTCCACCTAGCATCAATGAGACAGAACAAAGCAGTAGAGGCAGGGATAGTTGGCACTTTGCTTATCTCCCTGTCCTCCTCTGGCATCAGGGAGGCCCAGCAGAGAGTTGAGAACCTAATTTCCACCCCAATCCTGCTGTAATAAAATGGTGTGAATCAGTCGTCTGCTTCCACCTTTCTGGTGGCACCTGAACTTAGAGGTATCAAGGTGGTGTGAGCGAGTATCTCACTTTGACTGGGAAGGTGTCAACAGGGCAAGGGGTAGCTGAACTTCTGACCCATGTGTTAAGGGCTGAATTGTGTTTCCCATCCTAACGTCATATGTTGAAGCTCTAAATCTCCAGTACCTCAGCATGTGAATATATTTAGAGATAGGTCCTAAAAGAAATAATTAAATTCAAATGAGGTTATTGGGGTGGCCCTTAATCCAATCTGACTGGGGTCCTAATAAGAAGAGGAGATTAGGACACACATAGAGACACCAGTGGCACGTGTACCCAGAGGGGCAACTATGTGAGGACACGGTGAGTGGGTGACCATCTATCTGTAAGCCAAGGAGAGAGGCCTCAGAGGAAGTCAACCGTGTCAACAACTTAATCTTGGACTTCCAGCCTCCAGAACTGTGAGAAAATACATTTCTGGGTTTTTGTTGTTGTTGTTTGTTTGTTTTTGAGATGGAATCTCGCTCTGTTTCCCAGACTGGAGTGCAATGGCACAACCTTGGCTCACCACAACCTCTGCCTCCTGGGTTCAAGCAATTCTCCTACCCCAGCTTCCCGAGTAGCTGGGACTACAGGCATACATCATCATGCCAGGCTAATTTTTGTATTTTTAGTAGAGACGGGGTTTCACTATGTTGGCCAGGCTGGTCTCAAACTCCTGAACTTGTGATTCGCCCACCTCAGCCTCCCAAAGTGCTGGGATTACAGGCGTGAGCCACCACGCCTGGCCAAATTTCTGTTTTTTAAGCCATCCAATCTGTGGCATTTTGTTATGGCAGCACTAGAAAATGAATTACCCTCCCACCCCCACCCCGCCATAGACATCAAGACAGGGTGAATAAGTACTCCACGTTTGTCTGGATGGTGTTGGTGGGCCCACTAGGAGACCAAACATACAAAATCACCTGCCTTCTTGCTACACCCCAACAGGAGGACTATCTGATTAAAAAAGATTAAATAGAATCCACAGTCTTATACTATAATATCCAAAATATCCAGAATATAATTGAACATCATTCGTCATACCAAGAACCAGGAAGATCACAAGTTGAATGAGAAAAGAAAATCAATAAATGCCAAAATCAAGATGAATCAGATGTTGGAATGATCTAATATGGATTTTAAAGCAGTTATTATAAAAATGCTTTAACCAGCAATTACAAATTCTCTTGACACAAACAAAAAATAAAATATCTCAGCAAATAATTAAGTTAACAAAAAAGAACCAAATAGAAATTATAGAACTAAAAAAGTAATGAAATAAAAAATTTGCTGAACGGGTTCAGTAGTACAGTCAAGATGACTAAACATAGAATTGATGAACTTTAGGATACATCATTAGAATTTACCCAAACTGCCTGGGTGTGGTGGCTCATGTCTGTAATCCCAGCACTTTAGGAGGCTCAGGCAGGAGGATCCCTTGAGCCCAGGAGTTTTATACCAGCATGAGCAACGTAGGGAGACCCTGTCTCTACAATAATAATAATGATAATAATAATTTACCCAACCTGAACAATAGAGAAAATAGACTGGAATAAAAAATTGGACAGACTGAGGAACCTGTGGGACAATAACAAAAGAGCTAGCATTTGCATTATTGAGTTTCAGAAGTACAGGAGAAAGAATGAGACTGAAAGAGTATTTGAAGAAATAATTTGTTAATATGTCCTAAATTTGGCAAAAGATATAAACCTATAGATATAAGAGGTGGAGTGAACCCCAAATAGGAGAAATCCATGCCAAGACATCTCAGTTAAACTTTTGAGTAGTAAAGACAAATAACGAAAGTATTGAGAGCATCCGGAGAGAAACAGCACATAACTTACAGAGGTACACCAATGTGAGTGAGAGCAGATTTCTCATCTGGAGGCCAAAAGGAAGTATTAATAACAAAACATTTTCAAGTACTGAAAGAAAAGAACTGTCAATTCTATTTCTGGTGAAAATATATGCTTCAGAAGTCAGTGGGAAATAAAGACATTCTCAGATGAATGAAAATAGAATTTCTTAACTGTAGTCAATAATATATTTTGATCACGTGCAGGCTTAGCCGTTGCTTCATTATTTTGTGTTTATTATTCCAGCTAAATCTACTCTCTCAGTGTTTTTGCTTTTTATAGTTATTAACAAGATATTAATCTTGGGTTGTTTTTTATTTCAACAAATTTTTACCATGTGTGGTTTTATTTTGAATTGTTTGTCCCATTACTAGCTACTATAAATTTGTAATTATTATCTGGCTAACTCATTAGATAATTTGAGAAATTCTTTCAGATATCTCAGGATTGTCAATGAAAAGCCAATCAAAACCAATCCCCCCTGTTTTTTTCCCCCCACTGTAGAGTACCAGGAAATCCCCGGACAAAGTGTGAGGCAGGCCTGGATCTCCTTCATAACTACTTCCTTCATTCATGGATCTAAGGATTTGGTCAACTATTACTAGGACAGTCATTTAGCAAGGCTTATATATTTCCATTACCAAGAGATAATCTACATACGTTGTGATAAAGAAAAGAAATGAAAAAGATGAGTTATTCACTAGCTTTTATGTTTTGCCCTCACTCGTTTTTCTGTTTTCTACTTTATTATAACCTTATAAAAGAAGAGAGGAATCCTGCCTCTCAGTGTACCAAATAAGAAAGGCAAAGTTGTAATTGGTTAACATCATTGTCAATCATCTTGTATATTAAAGACAGAGGCAGATCACCTACCTGTGAAAATCTGAGTAGGGCATGTCTACGGAGCTTGATCTTTGATGCTTCTCTTTCTTACTCTAGCTTTTCCCGGTCTTTTTTGTTAGTTCAAAATTTGCTTTATTTATTCCTGTAAACTTTTTGTATCCATTCCATCAAGCAGTTATCCTTTGAGCTACAATGTAATTATACTTTTTAAGTTACTTTAAAAAATACAATTAAGTGCGTTATTATTGACTTAAGAGTCACTCTATTGTGCAATCAGATGGTAGGTCTTATTCTTATTCTTCTTCTTCTCTTTTCTTTTTTTTTCTTTTGAGACAGAGTCTCCCTCTGTCACCAGGCTGGAATGCAGTGAGTGATACAATCTCAGCTCACTGCAACCTCCACCTCCTGGGTTCAAGTGATTTTCATGCCTCAGCCCCCTGAGTACCTGGGATTACAGTTGTGCACCTCCAACCTGGCTAATTTTTGTATTTTTAGTAGAGACAGGCTGGTCAGGCTGCTCTTGAACTCCTGGCCTCAAGTGATCTGCTTGCCTTGGCCTCCAAAAGTGCTGCTTTTACAGGCGTGAGCCACTACACCTGGCCTTATTCATTCTTTCTAACTAATGCTTTTAGTACCCATTAACCATCCCCACCTCCCCCAACCCTCCCACTACACTTCCCAGCCTCTGGTAACCATCCTACTCTCTATCTCCATGAGATCAATTATTTTGATTTTTAGATTCTACAAATAAGTGAGAACATGTGATGTTTGTCTTTCAGTGCCTAGTTATTTCACTTCACATAATGATCTCCACTTCCATCCATGTTGTTGCAAATGACTGGATCCCATTCTTTTTTATGGCTGAATAATATTCCATTGTTTATATGTACCACATTTTCTTTATCCATTACTTGCTGATGAACACTTATGTTGCTTCCAAATCTTAGCTATTGTAAATAGTACTGCAACCAATGTAGGAGTGCAGAGATCTCTTTGATATATTACTATTCTTTCTTTTTGGTATATACCCAGCAGTGGGATTGCTGAATCATACAGTAGCTCAAGTTTTAGTTTTCTGAAGAACTTCCAAATTGTTCTCCACAGTGGTTGTCCTAATTTACATTCCTAGAAACAGTGTATGAGGATTCCTATTTCTCCATATCCTCACCAGCATTTCTTATTGCCTGTCTTTTGGATGTAAGCTATTTTGACTGGGATGACATTATATCTCATTGTAGTTTTGATTTTCATTTCTCTGATGATTAATCATGTTGAGCACCTTTTCATATGCCTGTTTGCTGTTTGTATGTCTTCTTTTGAAAAATGTCTCTTCACATCTTTGGTCCATATTTTGATTGAATTATTAGATTTCTTTTCTCCTATAGAGTTGCTTGAGGTCCTTATATATCCTGGGTACTAATCCCTTATCAAATGGGTAGTTTGCAAATATTTTCTCCCATTCTGTGTGTTGTCTCTTCACTCTGTTGATTTCCTTTGATGTTCAGGAGTTTTTTAACTTGATGTGATCCATTTTGCCCATGTTTGCTTTGGTTGCCTGTTCTTGTGAAGTATTGCCCAATAAATTTTTACCCAACCCAATGTCCTGAAGATTTTCCCCACTGTCTTCTTATAGTAGTTTCATAGTTTGAGGTCTTAGATTTAAGTCTTTAATCCATTTCAATTTGATTTTTGTATATGGTGAGAGATAGGGGTCAAATTTCATTCTTCTGTATATAAATGTCCAGTTTTCCCAGGATCATTTATTGAAGAGACTGTCTTTTCTTCAGTGTATGTTCTTAGCACCTTTTTCAAAAACAAGTTCACTGTAGGTGTGTGGATTTTTTTCTGGGTTCTCTATTTTGTTCCATTGGTCTCTGTGTCTGTTTTTATGCCAGTACCATGCTGTTTTGGTTACTATAGTTCTGTAGTATAATTTTAAGTCAGGTAATGTGATTCCTCCAATTTTGTTCCTTTTGCTCAGGAGAGCTTCAGCTAACCTGGGTCTTTTGTGGTTCCATATAAATTTTAGGATTGTTTCTTCTATTTCTGCAAAGAATGCCATTGATATTTTGACAGAGATTGCAATTAATCTGTAATTCTTTGGGTAGTATGGGTCTTTTAACAATATTGAGTCTTCAAATCCGTGCACATGGAATATTTCTTCATTTTTTTTGGTGTCCTCTTCAATTTCTTTCATCAGTGTTTTATAATTTTCATTATAGAGATTTTTCACTTCTTTGGTTAAATTAATTCCCAGGTATTTAATTTTATGTGTGGTTATTGTAAATGGGATTACTTTTAAATTTGTTTTTAACATTGTTCACTGTTGGCATATGGAAATGCTACTGATTTTTGTATGTTGATTTTATATCCTGAAACTTCACTGAATTTGTTGATCATTTCTAATAGTTTTCTTGTGGAGTCTTTAGGTTTTTCCAAATATAATATCATCTGTAAACAAGGATTATTTGACTTCCTCCTTTCCAATTTGAATGTCCTTTACATCTTTCTCTAGTTTGACTGGTCTAGCTAGGACTTCCAGTAAACCTTGAATAATACTGTTGATAGAGGGTATCTTTGTCATGTTCCAGATCTTAGAGGAGAGGCTTTTAGTTTTTCCTTATTCAGTGTGATACTAGCTGTGGGTCTGTCATATATAGCTTTTATTATGATGAGACATGTTCCTTCTATCCCCAGTTGTTTGAGGGTTTTTGTCATAAAGGGATTTTGAATGTTATTAGATGCTTTCTCAACATGAATTGAAATGATCATGTAGTTTTTGTCCTTCATTCTGTTGATATGATGCATCCCACTGGCTGATTTGCACATGTTGAACCATCCTTGCACCCCTGGAATAAATTTCATTTGGTCATGGTGAATGATCTTTTTAATATCTTGTTGAATTAAGTTTTCAAGTATTTTGTTGAGAATTTTTGCATCGATATTCATCAGAGATATTGGCTTCTAGTTGTTTTTTTTTTTTTTAAATGTGTCTTTGTCTATTTTTGGTATCAGGGCAATACTGGCCTTGTAGAATGAGGTTGGAAATCTTCTCTCCTCCTCTATTTTATAGAATAGTTTGAGTAGGATTGGCATTAGTTCTTATTTAAAAGTTTGGTAGAATTCAGTAGTGTAGCCATCAGGTCTCAGTCTTTACTGGGAGACTTTTTATTATGGCTTCAATCTTGTTACTTGTTATTGGTCTGTTCAGGTTTTAGACTGCTTCCTGGTTCAGTCTCGGTAGGTTGTATGTATCTGGGAATTTGTTCATTTCATCTAGATTTTCCAATTTACTGGCATCTGGTTGCTCATAGTAGCCTCTAATGGGCCTTTGAATTTCTGTAGTATCATTTTTAGTGTCTCCTTTTTCATTTCTGATTTTATTTATTTGGATTTTTTTCTCTTTTTTTCTTAGTTTGGTTAAAGGTTTGTCAATTTTCTTAATCTTTTCAAAAAACCTACTTTTTATTTCATTGGTCTTTTGTATTTTTTTCATTTCAATTTTATTTATCTTACTCTGGTCTTTATTATTTCTTTTCTTCTACTAATTTTATTCTACTAATTTTGGATTTGGCTTGCTTTTGCTTTTCTAGTTCTTTAAGAGGCATCCTTAGATTGCTTATTTGAAGTTTTCCTGTTTTATGATTTAGGCACTTATAGTTATTAGGTTGGTGCAAACATAATCGTGGTTTTACCATTACTTTTAATTATATTTAATGGCAAAAATCACAATTACATTTGCACCAACCTAAATAAACTTCCCTCTTAGTACTACTTTTGCTGTGTCCCACTGGTTTTGGTATGTCATATTTCCTTTATCATTTGTTTCAAGAAATTTTTCAATTTTCTTCTTAATTTCTTCATTGAACTGGTCATCATTCAGGAGCATATTGTCTAATTTCCAAGTATTTGTATAGCTTTCCAAAATTCTTCTTATTAATTTCTAGTTTTATTCCTTTGTGGTCAGAGAAGATGCCTGATATTATTTCAATTTTTTGAATGTTTTAATTCTTGTTTTATGACCTGACATATGACCTATCTTTGAGAATGATCCATGTGCTGAGGAAATGAATGAGTATCTGCAGCTTGTGGGTGGGATGATCTGTAAATATCTATTAATCTGATGTTCCTTTGTTGATTTTTGTCTGGAAGATCTGTCTTTCTGCTGACAGTGGGGTGTAAAAGTCTCCAGCTATTGTTGCCTTGGGGCCTATCTCTCTCTTTAGTGGTAATAATATTCCCTTTATGAATCTGGGTGCTCCACTCTTGGGTGCATATATATTTAAAACTGTTATGTCCTCTTGCTGAATTGACCCCTTTATGATTATATAGGGACTTTCTTTGTCTCTTCTAGGTTTTGTCTTGAATCTATTTTGCCTGATATGAGTATAGCAACTCCTGTTCTTTTTTGGTTTTCATTGTCTTTGGTTTTTCGGTTTTCATTGATGGAATATCTTTTTCCATCTATTTTTAGTCTATGTGTGTATTTTTAGGTGAGTTGTGTTTATTGTAGGCGACAGATTGATGGGTCTTGTTTTTTCATCTATTCAGCCACTCTCTGTTTTTCCATTGGAAAGTTTAGTCCATTACATACAATGTTATTATTGATAAGTAAAGACTTATTCCTGCCCTTGTGTTATTTGTATTCTGGTAAAGGTATTGTCTCTGGTGATATGATTTCTTACTGTTTATTTTTTGTGTATCCATTGTATGCTTTTAGGTTTGAAGTTACTATGAGGCTTGCAAACACTACTTTATAACCCATTATGTTTAACCTGATAACAAGACTATTTGCATAAACAAACAAAAAGAAAACAAATGAAAGCTCTATGACTTAACATTGTTTCCCCACTTATTAACTTTTTGCTGTTTCTATTTATATCTTATTTTACTTACTATGTCTTGAAAAGTTGTTATAGTTATTATTTTCGATTGGTTCATTGTTCAGTCTTCGACTACTTAGGATAAGAGTAGTTTATATGCCACAGTTACAGTGCTATAAAATTGGATTTTTTGTGTGTGTACTTATTGTTACCAGTGAGTTTTGTAACTTCAGGTGATTATTTGTTGCTCATTAATGTTCTTTCCCTTCTGATTGAAATATTCTCTTTAGCATTTCACCTTGTCTTGTAGGACAGGTCTGGTATTGCTGAAATCCTTCAGCTTTTGTTTGTGCAGAAAAGTCTTTATTTCTCCTTCATGTTTGAAGGATATTTCACTGAATATATTATTCTAGGTTAAAAGTTTTTTTTCCTTCAGCACTTTAAATATGTCATGCCACTCTCTCTCGGCCTGTAAGGTTTCCATTGAAAAGTCTGCTGCCAGATGTATTGGAGCTCCATCGTATGTTATTTGTTTCTTTTCTCTTGCTTTTTTGGGTGCGTGTGTTTTTGTTTTGTTTTGAGATAGAGTCTTGCTCTGTCACCTAGGCTGGAGAACAGTGGCATGATCTTGGCTCACTGCAACCTCCAGTTCCGGGTTTACGTGATTCTCCTTGCCTTAGCCTCCTGAGTAGCTAGGATTACAGGTGCCCACCACTACACCTGGCTAATTTTTGTACTTTTTTTTTTTTTCTAGTAGACACAGGGTTTTGCCATATTGGTCAGGCTGGTCTTGAACGCCTGACCTCAAGTGATATGCCTGCCTTGGCCTCCCAAAGTGCTGGGATTAGAGGTGTGAGCCACCATGCCTAGCCTTTTAGGATTTGTTCTTTATCCTTGACCTTTGGGAGTTTGATTATTAAATTCCTTGAGGTAGTCTTCTTTGGATTAAATCTACTTGGTATTCTATTACCTTCTTGCACTCGGATGTTGTTATCTTTATCTAGGTTTGGGCTCTGTTATTATCCCTTTGAATAAGCTTTCTACCGGTATCCCCTTCTCTACCTCCTCTTTAAGAACAGCAACTCTTAGATTTGCCCTTTTGAAGCTATTTTCTAGATCCTGTAGGCATGTTTCATTGGTTTTTCTTTTTTCTTTGGTCTCCTTTGACTATATTTTCAAATAGCCTGTCTTCAAGCTCCCTAAATCTTTCTTCTGCTTGATCAATTCTGCTATTAAATTACTCTGATGGATTCTATAGTATGCCAATTGCATTTTTTAGTTGCAGAATTTCTGCTCGATTCTTTTTAATTATTTCAATCTTTTTCTTACATTTATCTGATAGAATTCTGAATTCCTTCTCTGTGTTATCTTGAATGTTTTTGAGTTTCTTCAACCCAGCTATTTTGAATTCTCTGTCTGAAAGATCACCTATCTCTGTTTCTCTAGTATTGGTCCCTGGTGCATTATTTAGTTCATTTGTTGAGGTCATGTTTTCCTGAATGGTGTTGATCCTAGTAGATGATCTTTGGTGTCTGGGCATTGAAGAGTGGGTATTTATTATAGTCATCACTATCTGGGTTTATTTAGCCATCCTTGGGAAGGCTTTCCAGATACTTGAAAGGACTTGGGTGTTGTGATCTACAAGGACTTGAGTGTTGTGATGTACTTTAGGGAGCACCCCAAACCCAGTAATGCTGTGATTCTTGCAGACTCACAGAGTACTGCCTTGATGGCCTTGGACAAAATCTGGGAGAATTGTCTAGATTACCAGGCAGAGACTCTTGTTCCTTTTTTCTTACTTTCTCCCAGACAGTCTCTGTCTTTGTTCTGAGCCACCTAAAGCTGGGGATGGAGTAACACAAACACCCCTGTGGCCGCCACCACTAAGACTGTGCTGGGTTAGACCTGAAGCCAGCACAGCACTGGGTCTTGCCCAAGGCCTGCTATAACCCCCCCGGCTACTGCCTATGTTTTCTGAAGACCCTGGAGCTCTACTATCACCAGGTGGCAAAGCCAGCCAGGCCTGTGTCCTTCCCTTCAGGGAGGGAATGTCCCCCAGCCCACTAGTGGGTACAGAAGTGCCATTGTCTAGGAGTCAGAGACTAGAGTGAAAAACCTTAGAAGTCCACCTGGTGTTCCATTGTATTGTGGTTGAGCTGGTAAACAAACCACAAGACGCTGTCCTTCCCACTCTTCTCTCCCCTTTCCAAAAGCAGAGAAGCCTTATCCTATAGCCACTGCCACCCCAGACCATGAAAAGTACTGCCAGACTACCACTCATGTTCCCTTAATGCCTAACAGCTCTTAAGTCAGCTTGTCATGAATGCTGCCTGGCCTGGGACTCGCCCTTCAGGGTAGTGGGCACCCCTCTGGCCCAGGACAGGTCCGGAAATGCTGTTCAAGAGTAAAGTCCTGGAATCAGGGACCTCGAGAGCCTGCTTGATTCTCTACCCACTGTGGCTGGGTTGTTAGCTAAAGTTATTCCCTTCTGGCCCAGGGTGTGTCTAGAAATGTTGTCTGGGAACTAGGGCCTGGAACAGGGGCCTTACAAGTCTATCTGGTGCCCCATCCTGTTGTGGCTGAGCTTGTATCCTAGATGCAAGACAAACTTCTCCTTGTGCTTCCCTGTCTTCTCTTCAAGTGGAAGGAAGGTGTCTCTTTTGGAGCTGCAAACTGTGCAGCCTGAGGTTAGGAGAGGGGTGATGCCAGCACTTCCTTGACTACCCACCCAGTGTCTCAGTATGTCACATGCCCCACCAGTCCACTGTCCTGGGCCTATTTCAGCACTAGGATATGCCTAAGAGTTGCAGTCCTTATGGCCTAGACTGCCTTTAAAGTTTACTTGGAGACAGAGAGCTGTACCCCTGGGTGGCGAGGTTTGTAGGCACTCAGTTTCTCCTCTGGCTAGGGCTAGTTTAAATGCTCTCTCTATGGGTGGACATCAGCTGAGTTTGGTTGGTATTTCCTTTCTGCTCTAACAAGATACACTGAGTTCAATGCCTCACAATTGCTGTGTTCTCACTCCCCCAGCACCCAAGGACACTCTCCACACCATGCTGCTTCTGGGGGTAGGGGTGGAATGGGGGGTGGCATCAGCGATTCAGTACTATTTTTTCTATCTCTTCATTGCCTCTTTCAGCGATATGAAGTTAAAATGAGGTACCATGAGTGCACACCTGATTTCTTGTTCTTATGGAGGTGTTTTTTCTTTTTCTGTGTAGATAGTTGTTAACTTGGTGTGGGGTAGTGGGAAAATTATGTGGAAATTTGTATTCCACCATCTCGCTCTGTCTCCCTCTTTCCCAGACTTTTTTAAACCTAACAACCACAGTGTTTAAGTGTGAGTAGAAAATAAAGGGGACTTTGTTGAAAACCCTTCTGATTGATCTTTATTTTTTAAGAGGTCTGAATCTTGACCTGCCTTGTAAGAATATCCTATTAATTAATTTGAAGGGAAGGCCAGGAGAAGGAAGGCTCCTTTAACTGTTGGCCAAAAATTATCCTATAATACTTAGAGAGCAGTTACTGTTTCTAAAAATGTTAATCTAAGTCTTTCATATTTTCATATCAGTTTGTATACTGGCTACTGACTTTCTACTCTGTAGGCTGAGCAAAATACAAAGAGGAAAGGGTAAAGGACCTCTTCAGCATTAAGCCACGTGAAAATTTCTTGCCTAGAATTTGTCAAGGTAAGGCAGGGGTGATAGATTCAACCAGTAAGAAAACAATGACCTGCCATTTTTAGATTCATACAGTTTATTACTTACTTGGACAGCAAAAGCAAGAGTAGCCAAAGGTGCCAGCTTTGGTATCCCTTGCACAGGGTGACACTGATACAAAGGAGGTCAGATGACCACAACCTGGATGACAGGGCACCCTGTTCCTGAGGAACCAATGTCATGCTTCGGCTAAGCAGTTTTACAGCCTGAGGCTGTACTCTAGGGAGAATGAGGTAGAAAGTCTCATACCTCCTCAAAACACAGGAGGCAATGAGAAACTGGGAGGTGAATGAGAAATGGCCTTGGGGCAGGTCCTCACAAGCCTCTTATGATCTCATGTTGTAGGAGAATCAACAGCATTCCACCACAACTTAGCTCAGCCGCAGTCAAGTCTCGCTGATGTGGCATTTGTGGAGATGTGCAAGGGCACATGCAAATGTGCAGGTCACTGTGGTAGAACCCTTCTCCTATATTTAGCTTCTGTAGCCATTGATGTGACTGTGATTTTTGTTAATCAAAAATAATGGCTTTGACCTGAATAAATTATTTACTGAAGTAAAAAGAAAGTCAAGCGGAATGATTATTCTAGTCCAAAAAGGCTAAAATTATAGGTAAGTCTTCACTAAACCCAAAAGTCACTGATTTGTTTAAATTCTACGTTGTGAGATTAAATAAATCTCAGTCACTTCAAAAAACCCATTTTCACTCCCCTGTCCCCAACCTTTTTCCCCACATGCTTGCCCCGCTTTATGGAACAAACATTGATGAATGAGAGACAGAAGGCAAGAAGAATACAGTTAAAAAAAAATGCCTTAACCTTTCCCCTCCTGAGGGCTGATTCTGTTACTCAGTGGTTTCACGCAGCCTTCTTGAGATGTCCTGTGTGACTAAGCAACCAACTGCATGTACTGGGATGCTATAACCAGCCTGGGAACATACCACCATGGATCTTCCTCCCTCTGTCCCTGCCTCTGTTCCCCCTTTTCCTTCATTATTGCTTTTCTAGTACTGCACCCCTGCAAGAAAATTTTTAACATGTGAGCTTGTCTCAGGCACTGTTTTCTAGAAAATCTGAGCTATAGCAGTCACTTATATTTTTAGATATTCATTATACAAAATTTCAAACATATACAAAAACCATGAAAAAGTACAAAGAACTCCCTTCATCATCTAGATTCAATAATTATCCATTTTATTTTCTCATTTATGCTATCTCTTTTTCTTCCTTCTTTTTTTTTTTTTTTTTTTTTTTATGTTGAAGTATAAAGAAAATGCCAGAGAATACGTCTTTTAACTTCAACATACTTCAGAATACCTCTCCAAAAATCATGGACGTTTTCTTACATAATCACAATGCCATTATTGCACCTAATAAAATAGTATTTCTTTGGTATCATCTAACACCAGTCCCTAGTTAAATGTCCATGATTATCTTACAAGTCTTTATAGTAGTGATGTTTGAATCAGGATCCAAGTTAAGATTCACATCTTACATATCATGGCTGTATTTTTTTTTTACCTAGGCTTCTCCAGACCCCTTCCCTCTCCTGTGTGTCCAGTTATTAACTTGTAGAGACTCTATCAATTGTCTCAGAGAGTGTCCTCCATTCTAGATTTACCTGTTTCCTTCTTTGTGGTGTAATTTTTTTTTTTTTTTTTTTGAGACAGGGTCTCACTCTTGTCATCCAGGCTGGGGTGCAGTGGCACCATCTTGGCTCACTGTAACCTCTGCCTCCCAGGTTCAAGCGATTCTCCTGCCTCAGCCTCCTGAGTAGCTGGGATTACAGGCACGCACCACCATGCCAGGCTCATTGTTTATTTTTAGTAGAGACAGGGTTTCACCTTGTTGCCCAGGCTGGTCTTGAACTCCTGGCCCCAAGTGATCCACCTGCCTCAACCTCCCAAAGTGCTGGGATTACAGGCGTGAGCCACTGCGCCCGGCCTCTTCGTGTTGTCATTTAACTTATTCCTGTAACCCTCATGTTTTTTGTAAGCCTGTAAGTGAGAAGTCAGTTTTAAGGCTTGATTAGATCCCATTCATGTTTTTGGGGTGATAACATTTCATACTTGTGTTGAGTGCTTCAGATGACATCAGGTCAGGAAGCACACAATATCTGGAGTTCCACTTGTAATGACAGATTATTAGGCTGAGGTAGTGATCGTCTGATCACCATTGTGAAGTTCCTCATGAACATTTCGTCTGTTAGTTTGATCCATTGATGATGGTTGCCTGAATCATTTATTAAATGCAAGGTTGCTAAATGGTGGGTTTCCAATTCTGTTGTTTCATATTTACTATAAAAAACTACTTTCCCTCAACAACAATTTGGTTTTCTGATATATAGTTTAATCGGGAAAGATAAATGAGAAAATTTGAATTATTTTCTTTTAATGGACAATTTTAGAACAAGGGCTTAGTGCTAGCTACTTGCAATAGTGTCCAGTGGATTTTTTTTTTCCTTTTATTGATCTCTCCTTTTTGGAACATCATTAAGAACTCATGAATTTTTATATGTTCAGTATGTTTCAAACAACTGCATCCATTACTTTTTTTGATGCTTAAATTGTCCATCTTTGGCCAAAGGAGCTATTTGATGCTGGTTTCTGTGTCCCTTTGACACGTTTTATTGTTAATGGATTCCTGGCTTTGTGGCACAAGTTATCCTATGCTCATCTTGTGTATAACCTGGCCCAGATCTGAAGTCAGAGATTCCACTAGTCAGCTCTAGTTTCTTTTAGTTGGAAATTATACTAAAAAACCCCAAACTGGATGATTTACATTATTTTTATTTGTAATAAAAATGAAAGGTTATATATTTAAAATTTCATGCCAAGGTAGTAAGTTTAGAATCAAATATTTATTTAGTTAATAAATAAAACTATAATTGCTTATTCTGTCTTTGTTTTAAGCTTTTAAATTATTTTTATAAAAGGGGATATACCTTGTTATAAGTATACCTAAAACTCGATTAATAACTATATACCAATATTACATTTTTTCCAGATGGTACAATTTATATTCAAAATTTTCCAAAAAGTTTGAGATGAAGGATATAAATGAAATCTCAAATGTTTTCATATGAATTCAAATAATAATATCAATTTCATCAGAGTTGCTATATAGTAAAAGCTTTGAAAAACTTTTTTGAAATGTCATGATTTGATATGAGCTGACAAATATGAGTTATAGCTTGAAATAAGTAAAGGGCTATAATTTCAGGTGTTAACAGACGCCTGTGTGGAAATACATGACATTCAAACAAATGAAATGCAAAATGCCATTTGGCAGTAATTCTCCAAGTGAGGTTTGAGAACCCATAGGGGTTACTGAAACCCTTCCAGGAGCTTTGTAAGGTCCTCCCTTTTTCAACTATGAATCTGTATGACAGTTAATTTTCTTCATATCTTAGGTATAACAACATATCACAACAGCCTGAATGCAGAGGCAGAATATGAGAATCCAGTGTTCTCCATTAAGCCGGATAATAAAGAGATTTATAAAATGTTAAAAATGCCACTTTCCTCTAATTTTTTGGGAAAAAATGTAGTCATTATTTATAAAAATAACGTTTACAGTTCTAACATGTAATGGGTTTAAATTAAACAGACACGTGTCTAACATATTTCTATCTTAAATTTTAATACAGTAAATATGGACATATATAATCCACATAAACAACAGCTCTTCAAAGTTCTCAATCATTTTTAAGAATGTAAAGAGAACTTGAGATCAAAAAGAAGTTTGAGAACTGCTACTCTATGATACTTCTATTATTTGCTTACAAATGGTAAGTATGTATAGATAGGAATAGATTTTAATATCTGCATTTATGGGATTTGTAAACTTAATTATTTTAATTTGTTTAACTATCTCCTTGAATCTTAGATTTGATGCCTAACTATAATTTAAATTTGTACCTTAGTTAGGACTACATGATTCATTTTCCCCTGATGGTATTAACAACAAATAGAGGTCTGCTTTAATATATGAGGAGACAAAGCAAATATATTTGAACTAGATACACAAAGCTAAATATTCAGCTTAGAATTTAATTGATAAATTAGAATAAAATAGGATGCTCTAACTGCTGCTTCTTTTTCTCATAAACTATTTTTCTCCCAAAGATCAGTTTTAGGTTCAGAGCAAAATTGAGCAGGAAGTATAGAGTTCCAGTATATTCCTGTACCCCACATCTGCACAGCCTCCCTGACTATGAATATCCTATACCAGAGCAGTATATTTGTTACAACTGATGAACTTACATTGACATCATTATCACCCAAAGTTGAGATTTTATATTAAGGCTCCCTCTTTGGGTTGTATATTTTATGGGTTTGGACAAATGTATAATGAATGTATCACCATTATCATATCATACAGAATAGTTTTACTGCCCTAAAAATCTGTGCTTCATGTCCCTTCCTCTCTGATCTCTGGCAATCACTGATCTTTTTACTCTTTCCATATGTGATGGTTAATACTGAGTGTCAGCTTGATTGTATTGAAGGATACAAAGTATTGATCCTGGGTGTGTCTGTGAGGGTGTGGCCAAGGAGATTAACATTTGAGTCAGTGGACTGGGAAAGGCAGACCCACCCTTAATTGGGTGGGTACCATCTAATCAACTGCCAGTGAATATAAAGAAGGCAGAAAAACAGGAAAAGGAGAGACTGGCCTACTCTCCCAGCCTACAGCTCTCTCGTGTGCTGGATGCTTACTGCCCTCAAACATCGGACTCAAAGTTCTTCAATTTTAAGACTCGGACTGGCTGTCTTGCTCCTCAAGCTTGCAGACAGCCTACTGTGGGGCTTTGTCATTGTGTAAGTTAATGCTTAGTAAACTCCCCTTTATATTTATGTATCTCTCCTATTAGTTCTGTCCCTCTAGGGAACCCTGACTAATACACCATAGGTCTGCCTTTTCCAGATATTAGCTTCTTTTTAAGTACACTTGATGAATCTTCTTGACAAAATCAGGTCAGACCTAGCAACTCTTTTTGTATGTTTATTTACTTCCCAATACAATAAAGGCCATAAACACCTGTATTTGTTCTTTATTCACCTACATTCCATCCCAGACTGTCAGTTCCTAGTGACCAGGAGCTCCATTTAATTTGGGGTCATGGTACCAAATAGTTCTTGACTGCTATTTGATGAGGGTGGTCCCCTCACCTAAGTGCTTTTGCAATTAAGTCCTTAAGCACTGGCAGAGAAGAGCTTACCTTACAGTAATTATTTCTCTGGCAAGTAAGAAAAACTGGCACATATCCCTTTCACAGGAGAGCAATTTTGCTCGCTTCAGGAGACTCTTGGAATTTTAGTTATCAGGTCATTTAAGACTCTGAGTAGATTCTTAAACCTTTAGAATAAATTTTGAACCAAGAATGCCAGAATGTCTGTTATTTACATTAGTATTAAGTGATCTGAAAGTGCACAGAGTAGTTTGGCAGCATCTAGAAGGAGAACAGAGACAGAAATAATGAAGATATAACTGGAGGAGTAAGAAAAGGAGAAAAAAAGTATTTTATGTCTGTTCAGTACTTGTAGGTGCCACTGCTGCTGAATGCCTGGGCTTCAGCCTAGGTTGGGTTGCTCCTAGCAAAGAAAACCAATCCCTGAGACAACGAGTATTGCCAGGGAAGACAGGCTTTAATGCAGGTGATGCTGGCAGGGAGACCAGTCTCAAACCTGTCTTAGGGCGACTAAAGTTAGGACTTTCTATAGCAGGGAATTATGGCGGGGTAAGGAAGAGGAGTTTGTGAACAGGCAGCAGATGTACCTCATTGTCCAGATGTAGTGTTCTGGAAAGTTTCAGTTCCTTGACACTATCTGGGAGGTCTGACAGTGTATCTCCTGAGAAAGGAACTCAGGTAAAATACATGCAAGTTTCTCAAGTTTCACTTCGATCGGAAAATTCGGTCGGTTTCGGTCTTCCCTTTCTATTTATCAATTCCTCAATCATAGGGAATCTGGTAGTTAATCTTTCCAGCTGCTTCACATGAAGGAAGGGCATCTTGGGATGATAAGGAATGAAAATATCGCACCTGTAATTGCAAGTACTTACGAGTACCTGGTTGGCATCCAGCTTGTTGGAGCACCATGATTTGGGTACTTTCATCAACATTTGAAGCCACATTGAATTAGGATAATTAATAACATGGATAAGAAGGTTTCTTTGTAGGTTGTAATAACCCAGTTAAGAGTTTGTACCATTTGGCCAGGCGAGGTGGCTCACGCATGTAATCCCAGCACTTTGGGAGGCCGAGGCGGGCAGATCACGAAGTCATGAGATGGAGACCATCTTGGCTAACACAGTGAAACCTCGTCTTTACTAACAATACAAAAAACAAACAAACAAACAAACACCCAAATAGCTGGGCGTGGTGGCGGGGGCCTGTAGTCCCAGCTACTAGGAGGCTGAGGCAGGAGAATGGCGTGAACCCGGAAGGCGGAGCCGAGATCGCGCCACTGCACTCCAGCCTGGGCGACAGAGCAAGATTCCGTCTCAAAAAAAAAAAAAAAAAAAAAAAGGAGTTTGATCCATTTGAGGGCAAAAGCTTCAGTATGAAATTCCAGTCTCTCTCAAGTAAACCGCCTGTCCTGTATTACTCACTTTGGTTTACCTGGAGGCAGCAAAACTGAATAGTTTCCTGAGTGCACCTGAGTAGGAAAAAATGCGATGAGGAGTTGCCCAAAGATCGTTCGTGAGGTGCTTTGCCACTGCTGCCCTGTACTTAAGCAACTGTGAGGGTTCTCTCTTTCCTGACTTACAAAACAAGAGGAGGAGCTGAAAACACAGTTTCACAGACTTTTCAGCTCTTTACTGTCCTCTCCCCCGTTAGTACGTTACTGAGGTTAGAGCAAGTGCTCAAAAATTCCTTGCTGAATTAGTGTCATTTCTGATCCTTTTAGATCCACGCCGCATTTTGAGCCCGACCTGGGCGGGCGGTCCAGAGACCAGTTCTCCACCGGGGGCGGAGCTTCGGAAAGCCACCGCGCGCCGGAGGAGCGGGGCGGAGCTTGCCGCCGGCGGAGGGCGGGGTCTGCGCGGGGACTTCCCCTGGGCTGAGCTGCGCAGCGGGTGCGGAGGGCTGGCGCCCGGCGTCCGGCGGCGGGCGGGGGGCTGTGAGGCTGGCGGGGGTGGGCAGGCGCGCAGCCGCCGACCCTTGGTGGTCTCCTGGGCTGGGGACCCTTCCCTGGGAGTCGGCCCCGGCCCCGGTGGGGCGAGCGTTGCTGGGGCGGAGGGGTGCGCGGCCGCGAGTCCTGCGTGATCGCGAGCATGTGTGCGTGCGCGTGTTTATGTGAGGCGCGTGCGGCGGCCACCCCTGCCTAGTCCTCTTCCTGGTGCCACTAGCTAACTAGGGTGGGAAACCGGCGCCAGAGGCGGCACACCTGGCACGGAGCCAGCCCACTCCTCCCCGCCGAGCCCCCAGAACGCGCCCTCTCCCATTCCTCACAAAGGGCACTAGTCCGGTCCCCGGCCCTGGCCCTGAGGGAGCGCTGTGGGGACGCGCTGCCTTCTGCCTGGAAGTGTTGGGCAGGTGGTGGGAGAGCCTCAGGCTTGAACAACAGGATTTTAAAGCACATGTCTGTCTGTCGTTTTTTACTTTTAGGGTTTTGGCCAAATTGGGCGAGGGCACAAAATAACCACTTACCCCTTCTCACCGAGGAAGAGCGGGAGAAAGGGTAAGTAAGGAATGGTCAGGGGTGGAAGGAGCTAGGACTGTCCTGAGAGCGAGAGAGAGAAGGGCTAGATCCAGAACTACTCCTGGGGAATATGGGCCCAGATTCTACCTTTTCATCGGGAACTGGAGGACCCACCTTCAAAGTCACAGGCCCTAAGCCCCGGGCTGTTTTCAGGCTCACACAGTCTATAAAGTTGCCTGGGAGTTTAACAGCTTGGGCATATGGATCCCTTTTAGCCGCTTGACCCGACAGAAAACTGCCCTTCCCCTTTACCTGTTTTTACCTTGCAACAGTGGTCCTCTCTAGTTGTCTGTCTCCGGCCCCTATCTTATTAGCCAGCTTTGACTAATCCCTGAGACCGTAGCACTAAAGAATCCAGGTCCTGTTTGATAATGAACAGTAACCCCCTCTAGGGATGTTTACATTTTAAAAGGGGACTCCTGAAGAAATCCTTTAGGACCCTGAGGCGTAAAGTTAGTAACAAGGTTACTAATGTTGAAGTTCTTTGGAATTTTCTCTCAAGCTTACAGAAGAAGATGTTTTGAGGGGAGAGAGATGACCAGGCTGGGCCTTTTTCTCTGGACTTTCACTCTTGGTACCTCCTTGCAAGCATTCCATTCACTTTTAAAAAGTTGCCAAAAAGGACACTGAAGTCTTCTGAGGCCTACTGTGATTTTCAGTGTGGTCTATTTCATTGGTTCTTCTGTGGGACTTTTCTGTCACTTCTTTAATACACTGCTTCCCTCTCCCCTGTATGGTGAAATGAAACACACCTCCTCTCACAAGGTTGGGAACTCCTTATGCATCCTGTATGTCACATATAAATAGCTGTTTTAAATTAGTTGAAATTCAGATTAGATACAAGCAGAAATGTAAACCACATTCTTGGATTCTTACACAGGATAAGTAGAATTGCCCTCTGTGATCGGCTGCCTATTCTGATACTGGCTGCCTGTATCCTGAACGTGCCTGTTTGTGCTCAAGTGATAGGTGACCACATAATTTACTTTATGGAAAACCAGGAAGTGATTGTTTATTGATAATGGGTTCCTTCATTGATTCAATAGCTAATTCTCTCTTTTTTACCATGTGCTGAGCACTTTTATCAGCACTTCGATAAAAGTAGGATGGTGAGAATGATGAGATTGTATTGGAGATGGCTGTTTTGGGGCAGGCCTTCCACCAGTTTTGTGGATTTTCTGAATCGTTACATGTTAATGTACAAGACTTTCCCTCTACTACTGATCATAGTGGTTTGCAGGTCTGTACAGTGTTGTGGAGAATATAATTATTATTACACGTTTCTAGTACGTTCAGTAATAAACTTACAAGGATGACTGACCTTGGCGATTTGTGTCCTATACTGAATAATGTTACAGTCGTTTTCCAGTGTACAAGTATAATAATTAGATGAGGATAACTTTTGTAGTTGTTCCATAAGAAGGACCTAATATTAGGAATCATGGAGAGTGTAAATGATGATGTACTTAGAAAAACAAATACGAAAGTAGACCATTAACTTGCATGGGTTTCTGTGCATTTAGCCTCATTTAAAAAATCTAAACTAGAATAGTTCTTTGGCTTTTTCTGGTTATAAGAGTAATATAAAGTCAAAAAAAGTTATTTAGAATTAAATCTGGGAGGGATGTAAAAGGCAAAATGTGAGTTTCCTATGAGCCTACTCTCAGGTGACCATTTAACAATTTGATATTTATTTCTTCAACTTTTTGTTCCATATGTACACATACTAAATATGCAACTTAACTATATGTTAAAAATGTATACATCTTAACTATGTATTATATATGGAACATATGTGAGATATAATACATGTTTTTATATATATCTATTTCACTGTTATTTGGTAAAATTATAAATTTCTTCCTTTTTCTCCTTCTTCTTGGCTATTTACCACCCCTCCTCACTCCACCCGAAACTTTCATGTAGAAGTAGCATGACTTTTATAGTCTTTTGGACATAAGCTTGATTTCTGGCTCTTATTTTATTAGCTGTGTCACTTTGGGCCATTAAAACTTCCCTGCTGCTTGATTTCTTATCCATCAAAACAGAACAAAGAGTATATATAAAAGAATGTGTGAAAAAACAGTGCTTGGCACGTAAGTACTTTTAAATTTCCCTCCCTGTTTTTCTATGTGGTCACCCATTACTTTCCTATGATCTTCCCTTTGATCGTGGAAAGCCATGTAGTACCTAACTTTCCTGTAGCTGTTAAGCCTCCCTGGGATTTGCTTTTCACAGGGGATCACCTGGTGTATCTGATCCTAGAATTTCTGGAACAGGGACTGACACCTGATGTGACCTTATCAGATCATTCCACAGCCCTGGATAAAGTGTGTCAGCTTGAAAAATGAAGGGAAAGAATTTCTATAATGTGTTTAAAAAGCCCTGACAGTGTTCTTAAAGTGAGAAAGACATACTACTGTATTTAGCTGAGTACTTAAACTTAGGATTTCTGTTTCAGAAATGTCTTTGGTTTATAAGAATTACAATAAAAATGCTGATGCTTCATGTCCAAACTGTCATGATTTTGCCAAGTTGTGGATTTAATATACAGCTTAGCTGAGTATTCAGCGTATCTAATACTGCTCTGAAAACTGAGAAAGACAAGTTCACAGACATCTGATTTCACAACAGACATCTGGTTTTACTTTACTGAGGAGTACGTTTTGTCAGTAGATTATAGGCATATCAACTGTACTGCTATAGTTTGTGGCATTTCTATCGTAAGCTGTGGTCTGTGGGGTTTAGTATGATGTTTTACTCAAATGACAGCCCACCGAAAATGAGCACCTGGTCAGATAAGCGTATTTCCCACAGGTTTCTTTTAGTGTCATTGTTCTTACAAGTTAACAAGGCAAAATCATTCTATCCTTGGTGGCTTTTATATTTTTTGTGGAAGCAAGAAAATATTCTTAAAGAAAAGCCTTACTTAAGAACCCATTGTATTCCACAAGTTTATTTTCAAGTCTATTGTTTGTAAAGTGAACAGTGTACTGATAGGAATAAATAGCATTTAGATTTCCAGGTCCGGACCCCAGGAAATATAGTACTTACTTTCATATGGTAGTAAGGAAAGCTTTTTAAACTCATTGTGAGCCTATTATATATTAGTGGTACTGTAGACTCTAATCGACATATGTAATAGTGTTTTGGAGGCAAGTGTCTTCTGAGTGCCAACCTAGAATGGTTGGACCACGTCTCCCGCCATTTTGAGATAGTGAGGGTATAGAAAAAGCTCTGGAGGTTGTCATTCTTAGGTTTTCAGGCGGGTCTTGTCATTGCTTAGCTGTTGACCTTGGACGTAAATTCCTCATGTGTAAATGGGATAATTACTCATGATTACTGTGAAATTCAGTCATTGAGTGTAATGTAGCACAGTATCTGTCATAAAATAAATTCTCAGTAAATAGTTGTTTAATTTTTCCTCAAAGTCCTAGACATAAGAACAAAGATACCCTTCCACCCCCTGCCCTTGCATCCGGATTAAGCCATTGGCCTGGACCTGTGGCTCCACTGGAGGGAAACTACCCATGGCATTGGGGATTTGGTAGTGGGGACTCAGAAAGGGTGATGCAGAATAATGACACAGGAGAGGGGTTGCGAACTGAGAGAAAGGTGGCAGTCTTGATCAGTCCATGAATTTAGGTCAATGAATTACTTGGTTCCTAGAAACAACCATCTTTTTCTCTGGCTTCTCTCTTGATCTTTGTCAACTGTTCCACTGGAAACTTTTACCTTCTTGATGTCTACTTAGTCCAATAACAAGGTTTTTTTTTGTCATCTTCATACTACCTGAATAACCATATTTTTCTATTTTTTTTTAATGGTTAGGACTTAGTAATGGATATCTGTACTACAGTAACAGATGTCTGTACTACAGATGTCTGTACTTTCTTAAGATCTGGTATTTGTTTTTCTATACTCAAAGTCCAGTTGATTTTCTTGTTCTTTCATTGGCCCATACCTTATTCATTAACCTCTCCTCTCCTTTTTTATTATATATCTGCATTGAACTAGTAATGTACACGGAACTAGTGACTGTGAATTGGACTAGTGAGGAGGATATAAAGATGAAAAGTCGTTGTCTTTGACCAAGGATCTTATAGTCTAATAGGACTACAGATATCTTGACCAGTAGTTCAAATACAGTATGCTATTTGCTATAACAGAGGTAGGTACAAGTGCAAATGAAATCTAACATGAGCTCTTGATCTCTGCCTGCAATACTAGGGAAGGGTTTTAGTAGTGGTTGTGTTTGAGCTGAGACTTGAAAACTGAGTAGGAGCGGACATGTTGATAAGCAGTAGAAAGCATTTCTAGGTAAAGCCAACAGCCTGAGTAGTTGTGTGGCATTACGAGAACATAGTGTGTACTGGGCACTATATGTAGGTAAGTTATATTAGAGTGTGAAGGACAAGGTCAGGAGTGAAAGGAGATGAAACTGGATAGCCAGTTCAGGGTACACTTCCTATACCATGTGTAGTAGTCAGCCACTGAAGAATTGTGAGTGTCATGGAAGATCACTGAAAGCAGTGTGCTGGGTAGATTGAAGGTGGAGTGGGGTTGGGTGTGGGGACATGGCAAGATTGGAAGCTTTCAAGGACAGTGCATTAGTATCGATAAGAGAGGTTGAAAGCTTAGATAAGGGTGGAAGTAGTGGGAATAGAGAAGTGAGAATGTTTAGGAAAAGTTAGATGAGGGAGAATTTGCTGGTCTTTGTGACTGTTTGAATGTAAAAGATATGGGAGAGTGAGAATGTTAGAATGCTTCATAGGTTTCTGGGTAGTGAGTGGGAAAAGAGAAGAGGAAGAAGGTATGAGGGAGAAGAGAATGAGTTCAACTTTGGACCTGTGTTTAACATGCTTGCAGGGCATATCATTGGCAAGTGTGAGATGTCTAGAAGGCAATTGGATATAGGATCCTGGAACAGCACAAGAGATTGCAAAGGCTGGAGAAACAGATGTGTGTGTTCTTACCATGTGGAGAGTGCTCCATTATTGGAATGCTAAGCTAGTGAGAGTTATTTATATCCTACTTCTCAAGGTCATCACCAAGGCCTGATTTTTCACAAAAAAAATTTGCAACCTCTGGCATAAATGGGTTAAGGAACCCTCAGGGCAGTGAGAGAAATGGATATATAAATAAAGCAATCTGGGCATGGTGGCTCACCCCTGTAATACTAGCACTTTGAGAGGCTGAGGTGGGTGGATCACCAGAGGTCAGGAGTTCGGAACTAGCCTGGTCAACATGGCAAAACCCCATCTCTACTGAAAATATAAAAATTAGCCAGGCGTGGTGACATGTACCTGTAATCCTAGCTACCCAGGAGGCTGAGGCAGGAGAATCACTTGAACCCAGGAGGCAGAGGTTACAGTGAGCCAAGAATGTGCTACTGCACTCCGGCCTGGGTGACAGAGCAAGATTCCATCTCAAAAAAAAAAATAAAAATAGATAAATAAATAAAAATAAATATATAAATAAAGCAATGCTTTGAGGGGCAATATGTACTATGATAGAGTTAGAGTTCAAGGTAAGATAGATGCAAAAAAATGGACTTCATTATTTTTGTGATCCTGAAGGACTCACAGAAGGTGATACCTGAGCTATATCTTGAAGTGTGGCATGGTGAGGTTCAGGGAGTGAGATTGGGGGAATAAAATAGTCCTTAATGGCCCCATGATAGCAGCAGAAGGGGCTTGGGTTTCTCCTCTCCCCTTTCTTGTTCTTTATGATTTTGTTGCAAGATATTTTTGTCTTTGAGGAAGTTCTTAGGGGGTTAATATGTTTCAGTTTACATATAGACATATCAGCATTTTCTCCCTGTGGTATAAACTTTCTGTGAATTTACCAACGCTGGTTTATTATATATTAGACAGCTGACACAAACCAGTGCAATTAAATCAAGTATCTGGGGGATGAGGTCCAGGCAGTGATATTTTCAAAGCATCCTAGGTGTCCTCATGGCAGTCAGGGTGGAGCACCGCTGGGCTGAAACATGGTTTAGAAGAAAAGGCTGGGATTTGGTGCCAAAAACTTGTAGATTAGATTCTTGCAATTCCTTTTAATAGTTATATATCCTTAGTTAAGTTACTCAGACTTCTCTAAGGCCATCATTGAAAAATGGGATGGTAGTATACCCGTCCTGCCTACCTGTTTTGCAAAGTTATATGGCTCAAAAGACGAGATTTGTGTGAAGGGACATTATATGCAGATGTGATTATAACAATAAAATGTTCTTTTGACCTTCTCCAGCAGTGGACAGGCTTAAGAGCTGGCTACCTTGTTCTGTAAGATGGTAACTACTTCATGGATTTTGATTTAATATTTTACCATCAGGAGCATTTTGATAATACATTTTACTACATTTGTGTAATGCTACGAGGTTGAAGACCTAAAGCCAAAAAGCAGAACCTTAAAGAAACAGCAGTTGAGCATTTCCTGTCTGACATATTCTAATTGTTTAAAATTACACAAATGCTTATTGTAATTAAGATTGTTAAGTGTGTAGTCTCAGTGTCAGTAATATTTTAGTGTTAAAATTCTCTAAATGTATTAAGTGTTTATTTTCAAGATATGCACGTTAAAAAATAGCAATTTTCCAGAAAACAGTAAGAACTCCACAGAGTGCAATGGAGCACCACAAATTCACTTATTTTGTAGATTCACATTATATTTGTTAAGAATACAGGGACATATATTGTGTCTGTGTACTGTAGGAAGCCTGACATACTAGCGTCAGTCATATAATCACATAGAAATGATCATCCTTACAGTATTATACCTTATTTTAGTTGAGAAGAAGGTGGTATTGTTTGAACCTTCTTGAACCTAAAACCTAAAGACTGGGTTGCAGATCTGTTTTCTCTACTTATTCCTGTATGATAGTTGGAAAATTAACCCCTCTGAGCCTCATATGTAAAACTGGGTTCTCTGTTGTTTTGTAACATGAAAAACTTAGTGGCTGAAAACAACAATAATTGTTTGTTATCTCATGGTTGCTGGGGGTCAGCAATTTGAGGGGCCTTGCTTGGGTCTCTGGAGGTTGCTGTCAGGTATCAGCAGGAGTGGAAGTTTTATAGGAGCATCACTGGAGCTAGAAAATTCACTTCCAAGGTGGCTTACTCACATGGCTGGCCAGTTGGTGTTGGCAGGTTGGTTACTTTCCACGATGGGCTTGCCATAGGGCTGTTCTCATGAGGTGGCAGATGACTTTCCTGAGATTCAAGCCACCGAAGTGGACGCTGCAGTGCCTTTTATGCCTTACCTGTGGAAGTCATACACCATCATTTCAGATGTATTCAGTTGGTCCCATAGACCAGTCCTGATTCAGTATGGGAGGGGATTACACAAGGACATGAGGCAAGGATCATTGCGGACTGTCTTGTGAGGGCAGGCTACCTGAGAGGATAACAGTCTCTACCTGACATAGGATTGCTTTGAGATGCATTGTAAGCATTTATGGGAGAGTCCTTTGTAAGCCATTAAAGCAGCATATAAATGTGTTATAGAAGTGATGGTGGCTCACACCTATAATCCCAGCACTTTGGGAGGCCAGGGCGGGTGGATCACTTGAGGTCAGGAGTTAGAGAACAGCCTGGCTAACATGATGAAACTCTGTCTCTACTAAAAATACAAAAATTAACCGGGTGTGGTGATATGCACCTGTGATCCCAGCTACTCGGGAGGCTGAGGCAGGAGGATCTCTTGAACCCTGGAGGTGGAGGTTGCAGTGAGCAGAGATTATACCACTGCACTCCAGACTGGGTGACAGAGTGAGAGTCTGTCTCAAAAAAAAAAAAAAAAAAAAAGTGATACTGTTCTTTTTGACCAGTAAAACTGAATGGAAGTTGAATTATTTTGCTTTGTGTCATGTTAGCATTATGACACACTTTGCTCCAAATCCTTTCCTGCTTTCTTCTTTAAAATCGTGTTATATCTTTATCTTATATCTTACTTTATATTCAAGAATTCTCCCCCTTTAATAATCAGCTAGAACAAAATAGCATGTCTTAAGTTTCTCACATCTCTGGTGTAGTAGTACTACATTGAATGGAAGAAAATTATAAACGAGCAGTGGCTATAGCATGAACTTGTTGGTCATCTGAGTAATAGCCTCAGGTTTCATTCTAGAGCATCTCCTTGAGGAAACCTCTGAATGTCTTCTTTGTATTTCTCTTTTAGTACTTTCTCTACTTTGCCTGGACTATAGTCTTACCATATTTTTGATTGGAAAATTCTTAAGGTAGAAGGGGCTATATTTCCTCCTATTCAGTGTCTTTTATCACCTTTAAGCTAATGCTTTGTACTTCACTGGTGCTTTATCAGTGTTTACTGAGCTGAACGGCTGGCAGAACTCTAGCCTTTGTTGCTTCCCTGAAACTTCAGATAAAGAAGGTCGTGTTTTGCTGAGGTGGTAGTGGTAGTGGTGGTGGATCCTGCCAGAACCATCTTTGAACCTGTCTTATAGGTCCCTGATTTGCCATTGGAGCCCTTAGCCTCTCATAAATGACTCAGGTATTTGGACTGTTTGTTAGTTGCTTCCTCACTGATGACCAAAGCAAGCAAGTGACCACACACACACCTCTAACAGTCATACCTAACATACCTAATAGTCATACCTAGCATACTATTTGTTTCTAAACACATAGTATGTTTTTGGTAGTACATAGTATGTTAGGTGTAACTTTCAGAATCTCATTGAACTCCTGCTTAGTTTGGTAACACATAGTATGTTCTTGACTTGTTAAATTAAGAAGACCTAGGATATAAAAGTGTACAACTTTCTTTCAGGCAATAAATCATAAAAATTTAATATTTGTACCTTTTCCCAAGTTTATTCTGAGACATAGGTCTTTGTCACACACACTTTTATATATCTTTCCTTTGAAAAATGTAGCATTTACAGTCAACTTTTGAAAAATCATTTTGCTTGTTGCTGGAGGACACGTTGCAAACACATTATCAAGTTCTAGTTTTGTAATTGTATATAGCGAAGACTTTTTTTAAAGAAGGGAAATGTTTGTAATGTCATCATGTTTTGTATTTTAGGATAATTTTGTTTCATATGATTCCCATTATGTAAACTAATAATCACATTTGTATCAACTCAGGATTCTTTTCTCCTTGTTCCTGCAGATTTTCTCCTGCAGATTTATCTGCTGACTTCCCACTTTAGGAGTTCTTTGCTTCCTTAGCCCCACTACCTGCCTTCTCCATCTCTTGTCTGACTCCTACCCTGTCTTTGGACTCAGTATACTGATGACCATTAGAGGATAAGCAGGCTACAATGGGCAGAGCAGATGTTGTGAGGAACAATGTGTATGTAAATAAGAGCGGTGCAGAAGGTTAGGATTGACAGCTTTCTACTAAATAGGTAACAGAGGTAACAGAGGACCTGTGAAGTAATAATTTATAGGAGAAGATTAAGATTGCCACAGATATTTTGCCTTACTTATGTAAAATAGACTATTTTTTAGGGTCATTTTTGGTTCACAGTAAACTTGAATGGAAGGTACAGAGATATCCCATTTGCTCCCTGCCCTCACACATGCATAGCCTCTCCCGCATGATCAATATCCCCCACCAGAATGGTACGTTTGCTACAATTGATGAACCTACATGGACACATCATTATCCCCCAAAGTTCATAGTTTACATTAGGGTTCATTCTTGATGCAGTGCATTTAGTGGGTTTGGACAAATGTATAATGCCATG
Organism: Papio anubis; assembly: GCF_008728515.1. Classification (NCBI taxonomy): domain Eukaryota; kingdom Metazoa; phylum Chordata; class Mammalia; order Primates; family Cercopithecidae; genus Papio; species Papio anubis. Next base: position 47,255,664 of record NC_044979.1, read on the forward strand.
TATATACCCTTATAGTATACAGAGTATTTTCACTGCCTAAAAATCTTGGGTTCTGCTTATTCATCCCTCCCTTCTCCTAACCCCTGGTAACTTCTGATCTTTTCACTGTCTCCAACGTTTTTGCCTTTTCCATAATGTCATAGAGTTAGAATCATATAGTATGTAGCCTTTTTGGCCTTTATTTTTAGTTTTACTGGTATTGCAGATTATTTACAAAGTATCAGCATTTGTTTAATAGTTGCTTGAATAAGAGTTTTTTTTAGTGTCAGATTTAAATACTGAATAACTATTATTTAGTTTTGTTAAATGTTAATAACTATTTAGCACTGTTATGTGAAGGCAGTTTGAATCAGTTTATAAGTGAATTAGCTTGTGCTTTTTATGAGTCTCACTACGTTTTTTTTTTGAGACGGAGTCTTGCGCTGTCATCCAGGCTGGAGTGCTGTGACATGATCTCAGCTCACCGCAAATTCTGCCTCCCAAGTTCAAGTGATTTTCATGCCTCAGCCTCCCAAGTAACTGGGATTACAGGCGTGTGTTACCATGTCTGGCTAATTTTTGTATTTTTGGTAGAGATGGGGTCTCACTATATTGGCCAGGCTGGTCTCGAACTCCTGACCTCAGATGATCCACCTGCCTCGGCCTCTGAAAGTGCTGGGATTACAGGTGTGAGCCACCACATGTGGCCAGAGTCTTACTATTTCTCATGTTTAAGAGATATCCTGTAGTCTGAATATGTGGATTTTATCCTGTAGTCTGAATATGTGGATTATGACAACATATTAGAAGATTTTTTGAGACCTGTCTGATGTATATGACTACATTATGTCAATACTCTAAACATTCAGTTAAAACTCTTATATCAAAACTTAAAAAATAGGCTTCAAATATAAATACCCAGATGTTAACATGGTGATATATAGTGAAAAGGATATGTAAGATCTTTATTCAGGTGCTGGCTCTGTTATTACCTATACGAACATGAACAAGTTGCTTTTTGTCTCTGAACTTCATTTTCCTTCTGTGAAAATGGAGATAACACATACTTCATAGGTTATTTTGGAGGACTTTATAAGCTGTTTGTAAGAATCCTATGTGAATTTAAACTCATAAAGAAAAGAGAGGAATTGTTCGGTTAATGAGTCAGACTTGGTTACTATCGTAGACTTAAATTTTTTTGTTTTGAAGATTAATAGTAAAGAAGGGGAATAATGATTTGGGGCTAACAAGTCAATACTGCCAAACAGATGGTTATGTAGCAGCATCTGAGAAAAAAATGACTGTATTTTTTGCTGAAAATGTCTCACTGATTAAGCCTTCTTTTGTCTTCTTGTGAAAGGTATATATACCCTTTGGGATATTCTCCTTGTGTGCTTTGGTCTTAATCATATTTATTACCTAGTTGTCAGCTTGAGATGTTAGTCTTCCTTCCAAAAGCATAAATTATATTGCCACATTTTTGTGTAGTGTCAGAGACACATTATTTCCTATTTGTAGGAAGAAAATGCTAGATTCTAAAGCACTTACGACCGGTCTCTGTATGGGTTGAGCCACGAGGGCAAGGTAGAATTAGATGGAAAGATTCTTGGGAAGAGAATAGAAATAACCTTGTAAAATTAAATTCCTGAGGGAGGTGCTATATTAAATACAATTCTAGTTTCAATCAAAATGTCCCTATAGTTTAAAATACTTAGAGAAAAATGGTGACATGATAATGAATTAAAATTATAAAAAAAAACTATACACTTCTGAGTTTGAGAACAGTTGATGGTGATTACTTCGAAATAAAGGTGTAATTGTCATCTCCTGTTAGTACCATTGACATGCTTATTATATTGTAATATCAACTTTTTGTATTTATACTAATTTACTTTTTTCTGTTAACTTCAAAGTGTATCATGTATCTAAAGACAGAACGGTGGTATATCCTGTGACAACAGATGTAAGAATGACTGTTCAGCTGCTAACTCCTAAAGTAGACATGGAGAATCAAAAAGGAATTGTCACCAGCAAATAAGAAAGAGTACAGACAATTCCTGTTAAGTGTTACCTGATTTATGGTATTGAGAATGGGGAGAAGAAAAATTTAAAAGCATTCTAGAGAAGCATGCAGTCAAACAAACTTTATTTTTTGAATGTATTTGGAAGAACTTTTTTGGTGTAGCAAGCACATAGAAGATCAGTTGAGAGCATTGAATTGGGTGACAAGATAGATAATATTGTGTCCCTGAAACTGGTTTCTCACTACCTAGGCTAAATGTGGGGAAATTCAATGTTCATAACATTTCATGAATTCTTTCTGGACATTTAATCTCATCTCTTGAAAGCAGGATAGGCCAGGTGCAGTGGCTCACACCTGTAATCCCAGCGCTTCGTGAGGCTGAGGCAGGAGGATCACTTGAGTCCAGGAGTTTGAGACCAGCGTGAACAACATGGTGAAACCCTATCTCAACCAAAAATACAAAAAATTAGCTTGACATGGTGGCATGTGCCTCTGGTCCCAGCTCCTTGGGAGGCTGACATGGGAGGAGTGTTTCAGACTGGGAGGCAGAGGTTTCAGTGAGCCGTGATCATGCCATTGTACACCAGCCTGGGCAACACAGTGAGACAAAATTAGACTGATGTAGTGGTGCCCATGGGTAGTCCCAGCTACTCAGGGAGGCTGAGACGGGAATCGCTTGAGCCCAGGAGTTTGAGGCTGCAGTGAACCATAATCACAACACTGCACTGTAGCCTGGGCAACAGAACAAGGCCCTGTCTCCAGAATAAAAAAAAAAATAAAATAAAATAAAATAAAATAAAATAAAATAAAATAAAATAAAAAACTAAAAAATAAAAAAAGCAAAAAAGCAGGATGAAAAGGGGAGTATGACAGTTTGTTTAGCATACAATGGAGAAGTAAGAGTACAGTCGTTGAGTGAATTGCATGAATTTGGGCCCATACTTGTCCATTTTGAATTTTATGATAAAGTGGTGAGAATCAACTATGATTTTTTATTATTAGAGGTCTCATCTTTAAGTTGGTCTGATTGTCTGGTTGTTTAAAGTTGCCTTGCAGCCATGATTGTTCCAAGCCCTTAGTCAAAGAAGTAGAGCAGCACATTACCTTATTTCACCTTTCTGTAGCATTCTATTCCATAGTGGTTTAAAATTCACTTATTGAATAAATGAGAGTATATTTGATATTTGAATCAGTTTCAAGTCTGCTCACTGAAGTGCTGGTTAAACTCAAGATTGCAGTCAGTAATCTTTGTAAAATTCTCTGACCAGCATTCTGCTGCTTAAAATGGTTTTGTGGCTTCTAGTTGCCCTAAAATTAAGAAAAACTTACTTAAATTGGCCTAAAAGACCTATCCTACCTGGCTCTGCTTGCCTCTTCAGGTTTTTCTCTTTTTTACTACAATATTAGCCTTCTGTACCCCAATGAGACTAATTTATAGATAATAAGTTCTTGTTACCTGGGCCTTTGTTTCATTTTTAAAATTTGGATAATATCTTCTTATTTTTTTCAGATACAATTTAAATGTTTAGAGGCCTCTATAAATTTTCCTTGCTGTGTGTTACTATGTCACAAAATTCACTGGATTTACTTATTTGTAAATATAATGTAGTAGGCCCTAACTAAATAATTTTTGAATCAAGGTGATAATTGAGTGATTAGGGAGAGAGCAGAGACATCAACTTGAATGGACCTTTGAAGGAAGGGAAGAACATTCAAAATAAGGAATATAGTTTGAACAAAGACATAGTGGAAGTACCCGTGTTTCTAAATTTAAGAATTAAGAAAACATAGTATATCAAAAAGCAAAGAAAAACTAGGAAAAAAATGTTTGCAACTCATATCATACGAAGACAGCTGATTTCATAAATATGTAAAGAACACAAACAACTCAGTGGAAAGAAGACCAACAATTGGATAGAAAAATGGACAAATATACGAAGAGTATTAATATTTCATAATAAGAGAAATGCAAAATTTAAACTTTAATGAGATGCCTTTTTTAAAAAACCTAATCGGCAAAGAAACAAATTTTGAAAACACAATGTGTCATTGAGGGTATAGGGACCTAGGCAAGTGTGATCATTGCTAATGGGAGTATGGATTTGTGCAATTTTCATTGAGATCAATTTGGAAAATTTGAAATATATATAGCATTTGAATTTTCTACTAGAATGTATCCTATAGATCCTGTAATTGTGTGAAATAATGTATTTAAGGATACTCTTGGCAATGACTGGAAACAAATGCCCATCCTTAGGGTAGTGGATCAATAAATTATAGTATATATAATGAAATATTTATGTTGTTAAAAATAAGGCAGTTTATATATACTGAAATGTAATAATCTTCAGGATATAGTAGGTCAAAAAGGAAAATGCAGAACGATGGATAGATTATTTTGGAGGAGACTTAAGAAATGTATTTTCTTATATATGCATTGACTATTTCTGGGGGGAATTATAAGAAAATGGAAAATGCCTCTGGGGATTGGAACTTGGTAACTGAAGAGCAGGGATGGAGGTTATTTTCCATTGTATTCCTCTTTTAAGTATTTTAAATTTTGTATTAGGTAAAAAATAAAAACAAGGAAGAAATATATTCAACTCAAAATGTACTTCTGCATTACATATAGCCAACTCTGAGAAATCAGGGAATAGAAAAATGAATTTAAAAAGAATCCTGTGGTTCACGTATCTGATAAGGGGTTACTATCCACAGTATATAATTTGGGAGGCTAGGGCGGGTGGATCACCTGAGTTCAGGAGTTCAAGACCAGCCTGGCCAACATGGTGAAACCCTCTCTCTACAAAAAATACAAAAAGTTAGCTGGGAATGGTGGCCTGTAATACCAGCTACTCGGGAGGCTGAGGCAGGAGAATTGCTTGAACCTGGGAGGCAGAGGTTGCAGTGAGCCGAGATCGCGCCACTGCACTCCAGCTGGGTGACAGAGCAAGATTCCGTCTCAAATAACTCCGAACATCTCAACAAGAAAAAACAACCAGACTAAAACATGGGCAAACGGTTTGAATTGACATTTCTCCAAAGAAAATATACAAATGACCAATAAGGGCATGAAAAGATGCTCAACATCATTAATCATTAGGGAAATGCATATCTAAGCCCTAGTGAAATTCTGTCTCACAATCATGAGGATGACTCCTATGGAGTTTTTTGGAAGCTTCTATGGGCAGAGCTGACCAACCTGTTTTCTCTCTTTTTTTTTTAAAAATTAATATTTAAAAATATAATTGTACTAGTTTTATCTTAATAGTGTAAAATATGTGATCCTTTTGTTCTGCTCTGAGAGTGTGTGTGTGTGTGTGAGAGTCTGACTTCTGGATGCAGATACTGTGTTCTGATGTTGTCTTATTCGGATTCTCTCAATGTAAGAGAGAGGATTGGGGTTTTTGTCTTCGTTGGGGTTTTGGTTTTTTTTCTACTTTAATTTGTCTCACTCTTGTTTTGTTTGGGGTATAAACCGTTCTCAGGGATCCTTTAATTTTCCTTCATTCTTAGGGTAGCCACTTACCTTCCTTCCCTCATGAAAAAAAAAAAAAAAAGCCAATATACATTATTTTTATATATGTTGAATGTAAACTTCCCCTCCTCAGCTGCTTTTCTCTCACCTTGTTTTGCTGCTCTGTTACAGTAAGCCTGAATTCTGTTTGTCCTCTGCTACAAAGGCCACCTTTTCGATTTTTCCCAGTCAGTGAAATAGAACGTGTCTAGAATACAAAAAGCAGATGACATATTATTCCAAAGGTAAATATGTACATATAAATTTATTGGGTCTTATTGATTTTCTCTGTGATAGGTGAGGTATCTAATTTAGTTGCTGTGTTGATGTTTTACACTTTTATCTCCTTATTCAGTAACTTTGCTCTTTCTTTGCATTAAAGAAATACGAACTGAATTCAGAGTCGATAGGAGCCATACTTATTTTTTTTTTATTATACTTTAAGTTCTAGGGTACATGTGCACAACGTGTAGGTTTGTTACATTTGTATACATGTGCCATGTTGGTGTGCTACACCCATTAATGGTCATTTACATTAGGTATGTCTCCTAATACTATCCCTCCCCCGTCCCCCCACGCCACGACAGACCCCGGTATGTGATGTTCCCCATCCTGTGTCCAAGTGTTCTCATTGTTGAATTCCCACCTATGAGTGAGAACATACGGTATTTGGTTTTCTGTCCTTGCGATAGTTTGCTCAGAATGATGGTTTCCAGCTTCATCCATGTCCCTGCAAAGAACATAAACTCATCCTTTTGTAGAGCCATACTTAGTTTTAAGTGTAGAATTTCTTTCAGCCAGGTATGATGTTGCTCACTTTATTTCCTTGATCTCTTTTTCTTCCTAGTTCTCAGGTATTAAAGCTATAAGATGTACACTGTCCACACCTGTGAATGATTCTGAGTTCATTTGTTTTGCTAATTTTTCTCTCCTGCTAGGAGATGTGAGGAAAAAAGTGTGAGGAAAAGTATTTTCTGTTCAGCTTCTTTTGGAAATAAAGTAGTCGAAGGGGAATGAAAGGTATATTCTTAAAGATTGCTATTTGATTATGGAATACAGAAAATTTTGAGTAGTAGTTTATCTGAAGTGTGATTCTCTCTTGGAACATCTAACATCCTATTAGTGTTAATTTGCATATCTTTTGCTTTTAACAAAGGTGTGATTGGATCAGAAAATATAAAGGCTATACATTTGCTCTCATATAAAATTAATTTTAGGGTAATACAACCTTCTAGCTAATTTTTATCTTTGTTGAAAGTATTTTTGACTGAGGATTCTGGTTGGTTAGAAGCCAGAGGAGTCTGGTTGGTTAGAAGCCATGCTGTTCAGGCCGGTACATTGGGGATTAATCAAGAGTGGTCTTGCTGGCTTACAGAGAAGGCTTATCTCATCTCTTTGCCCAACACGTATTTTTGTTCTCAAGCAAACTAATATAGGGAAATTGGTGTCAGGGGAGGGGTTTGTTATACTAGCAGTCCCTGCCAGTTACAGGAGGTGACTAGTGTGGTGATTAGCATCAGCTTTGTATTTGAAAAGTAGAGCACACTAATATGGTTATGAATGTTTTAATAGGTAGATAACGAACTATTGCAGAAAAAGTAGTAGTTTAAAATTAATTGCAGTTTTGGTTGAAAAATGTAGTTGACTCTGTTCTGTATTTGCTTTTATATTTGCTGAAAGTATTACACATAAAGATTATGCTTTAAATACTGTAAAATGTTTTTCTAGTATTAAGTAAATGATTGTGGAAAATGTTATATTTGAAAGGTCATGTTGATTTTCTGGCATTTCCAGTTTTACATTTTATATATACAGTTGGACTGCTTTAGCTTCTAGTTGAGTGTTAGAAGACCCAGGTAATAAATGTAGAAGATAAATTGCAAAAGGACACAATGTTTTAGAATGCACATATATTTTATGTTTCTTTTGTTTCAACAGTGAAATTTCAAATTCTAAGAGGCAGTTGAGAGTGCTGAAAGTACAGCAGGATAATAAGGACCTTCAGTAATTGTGAAGTTTAAAGACAACCCTGATAATACTTTTTATTAATTGATGTTCCATATAGACTTTGTACTTTTCTTCCTTTTCTACCCCTTCTCCATTTGAATGAGACTTGAACATTTATCTTTTACATAGTGGATTGAATTAATTGTGTATTCAGAACACTTTTCCAAATAAGTAGTATCTGAATGCTGCAGTAGCAGTTATGAAATCAATAACTCATCATGCCCTGTGTTTTATTGGGAGTGCTGAATATTTATTGGGGGTTATGAGTAACTGGAGGCAGTATAGCATAGTGCTTAAATACATAGTTTACAGGGTCAAATAATCTGGATTCAGCTCTGCTATTTACTGTCTCTTTGACCTTGGGAAGATTCCTTAAGCACTCTGAGCATCAGTTTATATCTTTTAAAATGGGGATAAAAGTAAGGTTAATGTAGAGATTAAATGAGGTAATTAAAGTAACAGTTTTTAATATTACTATGTTTAATACAGTGATATAAAATTTTAATCAACACAAAATGAATATTCTCTACTAGACTGAGGTTTTTATTTTATTAGTTTTACAACAAGAATATTTAGTTTTTTTGTTTTCCCAATTAATGCTTCCTTTAGAGTTTGTAGATTTTTATCATAATTTATGGAAGAGTAATACTGACTGATTTTTGTGAATGGCTAATCACTCTATTAAAAATGAAACAAAACCTTACTATACCACTAGCCAAAGATTTTTATATTTTATATTTCATAATCTAATATTTGTAACTGAGGTTAATATCCAAAATATAGGAAAATGTTGATATGCTTTTGACTGAGAAAAACTAGCCTTTTAAGTATTTCTTGGAGGATTCTGTTACCTACATCTCACTTTTATTTTTAAAACTCACCTTTCATCAGGGATTTTATTATGGCTGGTTTTGCTTAACATGTATGAAGAAGTAAAATTGCCACTTTTCTTTTTAATTACTTGGATAACAATTAGTTGGTTAGGGACAGGTCTTTTTAGGTGATATGCCTAGTCTTTTTTGCAGAACAAAGCTACATTAGGTTCTGAGAAACTTTATTTTTCAAAACTGGTAGATATTAATTTAAATTGCATCAAATCTCTGTATGGCTCATGTATTTTTATCTAGCTCATATATTCCCTGAAACCTATCAAAATTGTTACTGAATTTTCTTTCTAAGCCATTTATTGTCACAGTCATTGTGAAACTCCCTAATATCATTTGATGTTGATGAGACAATAAAAATAAGTTTCTTATAAAATGGGAGAGATCAGATTATTCTCAAGGCTACTAAACTGCTGTTTAAGATGAAAACAACCTTTCTGGTGACCAGTATAAAAATAATTTAGTTTTATTTACTATTATTGGTGCTTATTTGCAAATGGAGGCATAACTTATCTCTGCTGCTGAAAGCAGGAATATATTAGAAGCTTTCCTAATGTGTTTATTAAATGGACGCAGGTATGACGTAAAGATCAGACAAGAAATTTAGCAATGTTATCTTTATAAGTGTAAATAATTTCATGAGTATGTTGACCTTATAGCAGAAGTCAGAAATGGCCTTTGAACATGGGTGTAGTGATGATGATGGGACATATCATGGAAGATAGGTAATTTTAGTACTGTAAGGGAGGGGCCATTCTGATATTGGAGGGTAAAGGCCTGAAGTTAGAATCATAGAATCATAGATAATTGGAGCTAAGGTCATCTATTCAAATAGATGAAATGAATTGCTTACTCATTGGCATAGCTAAGACTTGAATCCAAATCTTATTTTGGACTTGGTACAAAGCATAACAGGAACAGAAAACACTTAGCCCTAGAACAGAGTGGGCACTTGGTTCTTTGGGACGGACACATGCATGGAGAGGTAATATCAGATGAGTTGCATGGCTGTCAATACAGCCTGATCTGGCTGCTTATTTTCTCCATTGCTCTCTTGACTGGCATTTAAAGGAGTGGAATGTCATCAACACAACCATATGAAACTATCAACATTGTAAATGGGTGGTAATATAAACCACATCTACAATTAAACAAACAGTCAGGATACGTTTATTTACCATCTGCAAATGCTTAGCAAAATTCTAAGAATTTTAGGATGTATAGAAAGGAGTGAGACAAGGCCTATGCCCTTTAGGGGCTTACAACTTAGTTGAGAAGTTACCGATAAAACGGTAACTAACAGTTTTGGGTGCCAAATGAGGGTGTGGCTAGTGAATGCCAGAGGAGTTTGGAAGTGGAAGAGGGCCTTGTAGGTTACAGTGCTAATATAGGGTTTCCCAGAGAGATGAAAATCAAGTTTGGTTGCTTCTCACCTCATTAGGTCTTATGAATAATTTTATGTGTTCAGCTGTAAAGGTTTTGGATTCATGTAACTTGTTACAGATCCTGGACTTGATTGCAAGTGTTTCCCTGACTTCCAGTCAAGTGCCATTCCACAATTGCACAATGTTGTGTACAGGTTGACAGGAGGTTTCTGTTGGAAGAAGCCCATTTTTGCTTATCAATCTTCATTGTGTTCACCAGCAGATAAAATTCACCCCACTGGTCTTCTGGATGTTTTATGATGGAGCACCCCCAGTTTCAGTTATCCAGAGCCCCTTTTGTTTCTTGATTGGCAAAATAGCTAAAATTGTTACTTAAATATGAGTTTGGTGGATCTTTTCCTTTAAGGTGATCTTTCTACTAAGAAACTATTAAAGTGAGGTGGGATATTTGTTTACAGTATATGAAACATAGCAGCAGCTGGCATTTACAGTGGGCTTCTGTTGTTCAATTAGATTATTTTGGTGTTCTGTTACGAATCGTTAACTTGAAGATTGGTACGTAAATAATGCCATTAAAAATAATAAGTAAATTTAGAAATAGCTGCATCAGAGAATAAATATACTTCTCAAAAACCCATTTTGTTTTCCCTCCTCCTTGATATTTCTGTATTCAAATGGTATTTCTCATTTTAGCACAAAGGAGGGCCTATAAACCTGACAGTTGAATTTAGTCTAACCAAGAAATATGAAATACATTAGAGCTTGAATTATATAGTGCAAACCTCAATCCACTGCTGATTCTTTAAGGCAGTGTTTTTTTAACCTTTTTCTTTTTTTATTTTATTCTTATTTTAATGTAGTGAACCCTTCTTCAAAGAAAATCTTGGTTGGAATTCCATTATTGGAAAAAAAAAAAAAAAAAAAAAGAAACAGATAAAAGCAGAGTGGCTCTGATTGAGGCAGCTCAGAGCTCTGTTCACTTAGCACCTGCTCCCCCTGGCCCTTAAGACTCCAGGGAATCATTAGGAGACCATGGAGCACAGACTGAAAACTAATTGCTTGTAAGGAAAATCTAACTAAACACTTTCTAAAAATCAGCTGTTAATTGGGAAAAAAATTCTTAATGCCTTATAGTTGAGTGGATTATGAAAGTTACTTGATCCTTCTTATCCATCTTTACTGCCTTTGGATAAGAGTGTTGTGTTATGATTTACTGAAGAAAAATACACACAGAAAAAAATCAACTTCTTGAAGTTCAATATACAGATATATGTAATAATCGGCATATGTTATTTTTTTCTTTTCTTTTTTTTTTTTTTTTTTGGTGAGATGGAATCTCGTTCTGTTGCCAAGGCTGGAGTACAGTGGCATGATCTCTGCTCAGTGCAACCTCTGTCTCTCAGGTTCAAGCGATTCTCCTGCCTTAGCCTCCCAAGTAGCTGGGACTACAGGCATGCGCCACCACACCTGGCTAATTTTTGTGTTTTTAGTAGAGACGGGTTTCACCATGTTGGCCAGGCTGGTCTTGAACACCTGACCTTGTGATCTGCCCACCTCAGCCTCCCAAAATTCTGTGATTACAGGCGCACGAACCTCTGTGCCCAGCCTTTTTTTTTTTTTTTTTAATGAACCAGGGTCTCATTGCTCTGTCACCCAGGCTGGAGTGTAGTGGTGTGATCACAGCTCACTGCAGTTTCGATCTCCTTGGCTCAAGTGATCCTCCCACCTCAGCCTCCTGAGTAGCTGGGAGCACAGGCATGTGCCACCCTGACTGGCTACATTAATTTTTTTTGTTGTTGTTGTTGTTGAGAGAGGGTCTTCTTTTGCTGCTAAGGTTGGTTTCAAACTCCTGAGCTCAAGTGATCCTCCTGCCTTGGCCTCCACAGTGCTGGGATTACAGGCATGCACCACTGTTCCCAGCCCACATATTTCTTTCTGTGTATATTTATACTTACAGCAAAAGTATAATTTCTTTTTAAAACCACTTTCTCCATAAATATCTTCAACTGTGAAGTAAAACTATCAGGTAAGAGATGGAGATAGTCATTTGTGTGTACATACACCACACACACACACACACACACAATTTATGGCATGTGGTTGTGCAGTGCTGTTCAATCAAGGCCTCCAGAGTATGATGTAGTTTATATGGACAGCTAAGTGGTTTATTAATTTGTTCAATGAAACTATATTGAACACTGAGCACTTAAGTGCAAAGCACTGAAGTATAGCAGTGAACAAGTGTTTCTGCCTGCACAGAACTCACAGCTGATTAGGGGTAAGCCTGAGAAAATCAGGTGTGATAAATGCTGTGCTGGGGGAGCATAGAGTTTTATGGGAACACATAGGAAGGGAATCTAAGTCAGATTTGGAGATCCTCAGTGGACTTCCTGATAGTGACATCTGAGCTAACCTGAAGGATGGGTAAAGCTGGCCAAAATAAAGAAAGGTGGGAAGAGTGATGTAGACAGAAGGCAGAGGTGTGTAAAGGCCCAGAGACAAGTAAAAGTGTGGCATATTCTAGAAATTGTATGGAGTTGGGTTTGGTTGAAGCATGATGTGCTATGAAAGAGTGGAACTGGCCAGGCACGGTGGTTGACACCTGTAATCCCAGCACTTTGGGAAGGTGGGTGGATCACTTGAGCTCAGGAGTTTGAGATTAGCCTGGGCAACGTGGTGAAACTCCATCTCTATAAAAAATACAAAAATTATCAGGCGTGGTGGCACATGTCTGTGGTTCCCACTACTTTGGAGACTGAAGTGGGAAGATTGCTTGAGCCTGGGAGGCAGAGGTTGCAATGAGCTGAGATCGCACCACTGCACTCCAGCCTGGGTGACAGAGTGAGACCCTATCTCAAAAAAAAAAAAAAAAAAAGAGTAGAAGTGATGAGACTAGGAATCTAATCATAATTAGCCTTTATATGCTAAATCTAAGCAGCTTGATATTATGCTATAGAAAATGAGGGGTTATTGAAGGATTTCAAGCAAGAGACAGTAAGGATGATTTCTATTTTTTTCATAAATGGTCACTTTGGCTCACTACCATGTTGACCTTTGGGCAGCTGTTTGGATGATAGGGTCATTCTCTGAAAGTAGAAGAACCGGAGAGTATAGAATGCTGTGTAGTTTGTCTTTCCATAACAGCCCCAATTGCCTCTATCCTTTATAAAATCCATCTTTCTTCATGTTATTTTTATGGCCCTCTTAGCCTTATCACAAGGCTGGAATAATTCCAAAGAACAATGCTTAATGTTCAATATCTATATAGATACTACACAGAAATGTCTGTACTCTTTCAGTGTAGAAACTGATATGATGCCTGGCACTTAGCAGATATTCAATAAATGTTTATTGATGTGAAAGGAGTAAATACCAAAAGAAGAGATGTTGATTCATTTTTTTTTTTTTTTTGGTAAGATTTCTCTGCTTTTCTTAACATGTCCTTTAGATGCAGACAATTTCAACGTCAGCTATTTCTTAACAAACTTACAAGGGTACAACCATTGTATAATAGTACTAATGATAATTAATAAAACATTGTACATTCTAAATAGTCTTCAAAGTCACAAGCTTTTTGCTTTACTAGTGGATCTCAAATTCAATTAACAGTTGGATATGCAGATATAATATTCAAAGAATAGTGAAAAGCTTTAACTCAGCTCAACAATTATTCTTTGGAAATTAGTGTAGAAGGATAATGTATAAATTGAAATTTTTTTTATACGTGCAAGAGAACTTCTTTTCTAACATATTTCTGAGAATGATCATAAAGGGGATTTATTTTAAAACAATATTTTAGGCGGAGCACGGTGGCTCACGCCTGTAATCCCAGCACTTTGGGAGGCTGAGGCTGGTGGACCGCTTGAATTCAGGAGTTTGAGACCAGCCTACGTAACATGGTGAAACTCCATCTATACAAAAAATGCAAAAATTAGGCAGGCCTGGTGGTGTGCATCTGTGGTCCTAGCTATCGGGAGGCAGAGGTGGGAGGATCATTTGAGCCTGGGAATTGAGGCTGCAGTGAGCCTTGATCATGCTACTGCACTCCGGTGTGGGCAACAGAGGGAGACCTTGTTTCAAAAAAAACCCCCAAAAAACAAACAACAAAAAACAACCCTCCACCAATATTTCGTATTTTATTTAACTTAGTAGTTTGTAACATTTTTTTCATGGTATTACTTACTTAAATGAAATGAAATTACCTGATTTACCTTTTGAAGCTAAAACCCATATTTTAAAGTATTGCTCAGATTCAGAAAATTAGCAGATTCAAAGCTGTTTTTCCAGTGGTTTAAACTCATTACTGACTTTATTTAATAAGTAATCAAATTTTTTCATATTTAGCCAGTGGGATCTCCAGGCAAGCTCCCATCTCCTTTTGATGTACTTCATCTTTTTTCTAAACACTTCTTAGTGGCCAATGAAAATGTTTCAGGCTCATCTTAACATTCCCCACCACAGACCCAGAATCAACCTTTTCTCTGAAGAATGCTGATTCTTTGGAGTAGGGAATGGTATTAGACCCTAACAATTGAGTGCTACATATACTCATTGCTACTTCTATATGGTTTTGCTTCCAGAGCCCCACAGCATTCGTCCCTGATTCCGGCTGTGTATTTATATCTCCCTTTTCCCACAGTCAGCACTGTTCTCCCAACTCATTTGCTCAATCCTACAATGTAGCTTAAGTAGTTTCACAATTGTTTCCCTTACTGTTTGCATTCCCCACCCCTCAACTTCCCAACCCAAATACCGCCCATAGTATTTGACTATATTCCCTTGGGTTGGGTATAATCAAATACTGTATCCAAAAGTTACTTGGATTAGTCCCTTTTCCTCCCCCACCATAGTTGATGACTGTTTAATTCACTCCCTTGTTTAGATTTTAAGTGTCTGATGGAGCAAAAACCATTTCTTTAGGTGTATCTCATATAGAATCAAAATCTGTGGTATAAATCAAGAATATTAATGAGATTGTTTTGCCCTGCATTTAATATCTTTCATTAGACACTCTCACTAAAACAAAGTGAAGTATGCAGTTTTTTTCTTTCCTCTTCCTCCTCTTTCTCCCTCTCCTTCTTCCTGTCATTTCTCTTTTTTGCTTTCTTTCTTTGTTTTTTGTTTCTTTTTGGTATGGAACATTTCTCTACCTTACTGCATTTTACTCAGTATAGTAGAGGCATTTCTGCTATTAATGACATATGCATTCCTGAAAAATCTTTAATTCTGCAAAATTATACCATAAAATTTTAGGGCTTGTAAAGAAAATAAGGCTAGGAACAGATCATTTGAAACCAGTGGAATTTTGTAAACAAAGCTAAGAAAATAGAAGTTGTCAAAAAAACAATAGCATTATTAAATCTCTACTGGCATTTGCACCCAGCATCACATCAGTCTTAGCCTGGTTTTCTTTCTTTGTTGTAGGTCCTTAAAGTCATTCTACTTCTAATACAGATCAATTTCATCAAAGTTGAAAATCTGCTCCAGGGTATTGATCTGTTGATTTTGTTTTATTTTAAACACAGGGGAAAATATCTTTGCATTTCTTCGTTGGTACTCTCAGCCTCCTTTAACAGTGGAAAGTCTTGAAGCCACCAAATGAGACTTTCGCTTTTTTTTTGAGACGGAGTCTCGCTCTGTCGCCCAAGCTGGAGTGCAGTGGCCGGATCTCAGCTCACTGTAAGCTCCGCCTCCCAGGTTCACGCTGTTCTCCTGCCTCAGCCTCCCAAGTAGCTGGGACTACAGGCACCTGCCACCTCGCTGGGCTAGTTTTTTGTATTTTTTAGTAGAGACGGGGTTTCACCGTGTTAGCCAGGACGGTCTCGATCTCCTGACCTCGTGATCCACCCGTTTCGGCCTCCCAAATTCGCTTTAATTGGGAGAAAACTTGCTCTTGGTTGGATCAAAACCTTCATGTACTGGGGAAAATTGTATATGAACCAGCATAGCTTTCACATAAGACTGATGTCATTTTCCTACATATGAGCTAATTTACATTAAGAAATAGTTATTGTAGCAGAAAAAACTAATGTTAATATTGTTTTAGTATATAAAGATACTAAATACCCATTACTGAAGATTTAAGTAATATGGAAAAATATACAGAATAAAGTTAAATTCCTTTTATTGCAAATAAATACTGTCATCATTTTGGTTCATATTCTTTATTATTTGACCTCTTTCTATGATGATAAGGATGATGATGAGGATGATGCTGTGTGGGTATAAAATTTCACAGAAATGGGTTCATATTAAAAATGCAATTTTCCAACTTTTTTGAAGCAGAATCTCAAGCAATATAACGATATATTGTTCTTTTTAATGATTGCAAATTATTCTGTATGCATGCCATCATTTATTTACATATTTGTGGACATTTGGTTTTTAGTTTTTCACTGCAATAAAAATGATATGTTGAATATCCTTGATCATATCTTTGCATCCATAAAATAAATTCCTGGAGTGGTATTTCTGCATCAGAAGGTGTATTCATGTAACATTTTGGTACATATTGCCATATTATATTTGTCAGTTTGATAGCCTAAGGTGGTCCTTTGTTTTTATTTATATTGATTTTATTATCAGTGTGTTTACACATCTTTTTATGTCTTTATATACTGTCTATATTTTGTTTCAGTGAAATACCTTTCTCTCAAAATTATTGTCTTTTTTCTTATACTTTCTAAGAATTGTGTAATTTTAGAGATATTGAGCCTTCATGATTAATAAATATTATGATTTTTTTAATATCCTGCTGATTGTCTTTTAACATTATGGTATGTTTTGATTTTTATGTAGTGAAATCTATCAGTATTTGTCTTTCATGTTTTCGGGGTTTTGTAAAATGTTCAGAAAGGTCTCTTTCTACCCTTAAAACACTGTTGTTTTTGTTTCCTTTTATTATTTTTATATTTCTATTTATTACATTTAATGTTTGGCTTATCTGGAATTTATTTTCTTATAATGAATTTAATAAATATCCAGCTTTGATTTTATTCTCCTTCCAAATTGTAGCTAATTGTTTCAACATAACTTGTTAATTCAACTTCTCTTCCCAATATGAATATTGACTTTATCAAATACCAAGTTTCCTTGCGCCTTTGGGTCTTTTTGTGCTTTTCGTATTAGTCATTTCTGCAAAACACATAACCACCCAAATCAGTGGCTTAACACATTTATTATCTCACACAGTTTCCGTGGATCATCAGAAATTTAGGAGCAGCTCAGCTTTGTAGTTCTGATTCGTGTTTCTCTTAACGTTGAAGTTAAGATTTCAACTCTAGCCACAGTTGATGAAATTTCACAGGTATCTTAAAACAATGTCTTCCAATTTACAGGCAAGTATGCAAAAATCAAAACAAGGCATATAAGTATGGAGAATAATCTAAATGAGATCGCAGTTCCATATGCTGTAATACTCACCATAGGTTCATTATAATACCTGGACTTTTTGTGCAGCAGACACTTGTGTCTGGGTAATGCTGTGCTCCATCTGCTTTTATCTCCAGGCCACTCAGGATGAGCTTCTTTGTACTCTGTCCTCTTGGCTGTTTTATTTATTTATATATTTATTTTTACTTTTTCTTTTTTTAACATATGCTGCTAACTTGTCCTTTGTTGCCATTTCAGCAAATGTGCATGCGTGTTTGTGGGTACACTTGCACTTATAAGCTAAAAGGACCATAAGCACTCATTCTAAAGGAATTTATTTCTTTTGCTTTCACCTTAAATTGCATAAATCTTTTCCTCTGGTTTGCATCTTCAGTACTGAGTCTGCACTGTTGCTTTTTGAGCTCCCCATGGACTTGCAGCTGCCATACATGGGCTGCGGGCACCCTTCCAAATCTTTAAGCCATAGTCTGAACAGATTTTATTTTTGACAGACTAATCAGAGCCTTAATGTGCTTTCCTGACGGGGGAGCCTGTGTTTCTAATTTTTTGTATTTATCATTTTGTAAAGAGTAGTAATAGTCCCTGGGCTAGCTATAAGTTTGCTGGTTAAATTGTATTTTTCAGTCCTACTTTTTTGTGACTTTCTCTTTCCATTTTTGTCCATGGGGGTCTAGTGACCTGGTTCTTTTGAGAAGCCTTCCTACTCCTGACTCCCAACCCTGAGCAAAGGAAAGGCCATGTTGTAGGTATGACTTGAGTTGATATGGCATTCTAGTAAAGGCATTTGCATTCTAGTATAGAAAGCAATATATTTGAAGCGTGAAGAGTAGGGGTCAGGATAGGATTTTCATGAGACCCAGAAACCATGTTCTTTAAAAAAGTTTTTCAATTCTGCTTATTGTTGAGCCCTAATAAGACCCTTGTTCCATTCTAAAATAAGACCGAAGTAGGGCTGCAGTGTAAGAGAAGTGAATATGAAGCAGTGTTAGGCAGTAGGAAAAAATGTGAGGTAACAAAGTAGATAAGGAACAGCAAAGCTTGATACTTGGATGACTCTGCTTTGGAAACTGGCTGTCACATGATTGCTAGTGATATTTTTCCATTACTCATGTTATTGCCTAATGCCCACTTTCTAATATTTTTGTACCCTTCTTTTTTTAGGTTCTGAGTGTTACTACCTTTTTCTTATTTCCCCTGTCTCACTTCTTCTAAGTTTTGATTTTCAAAAGGTTCTTGAGATTTTTTTTTCTAGAGTGCTTTTTCCATTTATAGGCTTTCTTAATTTTTTTAAAGCCAATTTTGAACACAGCCCAAATGCCAAATAATGCAGTATTTTCTTCTTAGCTATTCAGTGAGTATTCCTGATGCTGATAATATATCCTTTTACTAACCCAGTGTATTATTACTTCAAGAAAAAATGGACTTACGGTGAAATAGTCCAGTATCCTCTACTTGCTTTGCTTGGGTTATGGATAAGTACCTGGTCTGTTTCATTTATACACATATTTAAGTCCTCATATTGTTAGCTTAAAATTCACATTGCCTTTAGCGTCTACTTAATGATAGCAGTTATACTTTTCTATTAAATTGGAAAAAAATACAGTACAGTGTTGAAATCCAAACTTTGTGGTTATTAGGGTTTAAAGCTTACCAAGCTTCTCCTTGCTAATGGTTATCATTTAATAGGATTTTTCTCCCTCTGTAAAAAGCTATTATTCACTGTCTTATTAATTTTTATGGTAAACTTTTTGTGGAATTTATTTCATTTTAATAACTGAAATTTGAGATTAGGCATTTGTTGTAAATGTTGTTAAATGGTGTCTATTTGGAGTTACAGGATAAGGATAATTTATAGGATTAGGATGGCCTGAGCCAGTTCTTAAGAGAGTCCTAGAATATTGTTAAAGGATTTTGATTGATATGGTTTCCAAAAATATTGGAGCCATGAAGATGTCCATATTGATGAGGAAAAAAAAAAAAAAACTAAAACAAAAAAATTCATATTCAGGCCGGACGTGGTGGCTCACACCTGTAATTCCAACACTTTGGGAGGCTGAGGTGGGCGGATCATGAGGTCAGGAGATTGAGACCATCCTGGCTAACACAGTGAAACCTGTCTCTACTAAAAATACCAAAACAAAATTAGCTGGGTGTGGTGGTGGGCACCTGTAGTCCCAGCTCCTCGGGAGGCTGAGGCAGGAGAATGGCGTGAACTTGGGAGGTGGAGCTTGCAGTGAGCTGAGATGGCGCCACTGCACTCCTGCCTGGGCAACAGATCAAGACTCAAAAAAAAAAAAAAAAAAAAAAATTCATATTCAGTCTTATGTCTCACTTGTCTTAATATATATCCTGTTCCCTAATCTGGCCAGCATTCTTGCTATCTCAGATGGGCTGTATGAATCTTCACTCTAATTATATTTTTCTTTTATCTGAGTGACTTAACAAATGTAATTTATTCTTTTATTTCCAGAGTTTTGAGGAAAAATTTTAAACATACAGAAACATTCTAAGATTTTTATAATGAACATTTTTAAACTCACCACCTACATTCTAATTCATTTTTTTTCTTTTTAGCCTTTCTCATCATGAATTTTTTTCCCTGTAATTCCAGTTCTTTTCTTCCTTTTTTTTTCTTTCCTCAATGACTATTATGTAATTTATTCCTGTGGTCCAATTCTGGCACTAAGTCATATATTTCCTTTTATTTTGCTTAAAAAAAGAAAAAACCTCAAGACACCTGACAGTGCTGAACACATTCTTGTTAACTGGTCAATATCAGTACATATGATTGCCCCTAACTGGTCAAATCTTAGAACAGCATAAGGTTCAAAGCAGAACAAAATGATTATATATTAAGTGTCTTATCACCTAGAAGATGGGCTTTATTGGTTTATTGTCTGTAATGGACATCCTTAATTCTGTTACCCTTTTTTGATTTGTTATTGGTAGTCCTCTTCCTTAGACAGAGCTAGTGCTTTATCTGAAGAAATACCCTTTGATGATCTAGCCATTTTCTTTACACAAATGCTTATGTAAACAAAACAAATGCATATGAACATTTTGAACCTCTGGAAACCCTGCAAGGTTTCACAGATGAAAAAGTTTGCTTACTGAGATAAAGTAATTTCCACACTGTTGAATCACGATTTGAACTGAGGTCTTGGATTCAAAGCCCACCAGGTTTTCACTGACTTTCCCTCTTTGCTGATGCTGCTTCTGAAGAGCACCTTGGACAGGGCGGGGCCTGCTCTTCTACAGAATCCGAGGGAAGGGTGTGCATAAATGCATGATGTTTGCAAGTTGGAGTCCTTACCAAAAAATCAGGAAGCCTTTCTGAATTTCCATATCCTAGTTGTTTCCTGGTTGTATTTTCTCTCTACATCAGTTGTACTAGAGCATGACCTTCAAATTCATTTGATTTTACATATTGCTGACTTAAAATTGAATACATCAGTTTTAACCTCTCTTCTCTTAGTATCCAGATGCTTACCAGTTTACCAACAGAAAGTCACAATTATCTCCATGAAAGAAGCAATTTTATAGGGCGTAGCTTCATCATTGTATCAGTGTTGACTTCTTTATTGGGTATCTTTGCCAAAAAATGACTAACTTTATGCCTTATATAATTACATTTCTCCTCCTTTATTATTTTTGACTGGTTTTCCTCTTTCTTTCTTATTTCTTTTTTTGTGTATGTGCCATTTTGGTCTTTCCTGGGAATTTTCAAGTGAGAACTACTAACTCAGACAAGACTAAAGATAAAGAATTTGAAACTGGTATTCATGTTCTAAAGAGTACTAAGTGTCTGTTTATAAAACATTATTTACTTATAATGTGAAAGGAGCAAGGTAGTCCTGAAAAATTTTTTTAATTGCTCTCTATAGATTACTTGCCAAGATCTGCTTCCATTGGAACCAAAATTGTTGTAATTTATCAGTTTTTCTTTTTTATCCTTGTATTAGTCCAGATGTGTCCAAATGTTTCCTGATTTTTCACATGCTTAGGCTCTGTTTACCAAGCCAGGTTATTGGTACCAGGGGCTGCTAGAAAGATCCATGGAGGATGACAGCTGGATTATGTGTGGTCATCTGCTTGTTTCTTGTGATCTTGTCACAGGTCCCTCTGGGGAGGAACTATGGCTTGGTCAATCTGGTGTCTTAACACAGTGTCTAGCACAAAGTTGGCACTTAATGTTGAAAGAATGAAAATGCAAACTCCACATGGAGAAAGGACCGTGCTGGCCTTGTTCTATTTCACATATGTATCTCTTAGCACAATTCCATGGTGCATGGTACGTATGTATATACTGACCGATTCAGGCATTGTATGTCAGATTTGCTTGGATCCCCACTCTTGTGTTCTCTGATATTCATAGTTTGATGATTTCCTCTTTATAAATAAAATCTTGATTTTGTGTAGGCTTATGATGATGATTGAAAGGTTACATTTTACATAAGATACTGCTTTATAACTTATTATTTTCCTCTTACCTTCAAACCTCCCACACAACTTTTAAATAGTTTTTATAATTAGGATGACTTGTGGTGGATTTATCCACCTGGTTGCCATGGATGAGTGATTGGTGACTTTGTACAAGCTAAAATATAAGCAGACTTAAGAACAATTTTAGATGAATTAATGCATGATCAAGCCACAAGTTGTTATGGGAAGGAGAGAAATTTACAGTGTGGGTTGTTATGTAGTTGAGGTCAGCATCACCAAGAAACTCTCACTTGTAAGTGCTGTATGCCAGGTGGCAAATATGATTTCACTTGATTCTGAAAGCTTATTTAAAAAGTATTCTCAGTTTAAGTACTTCAGCAATGAACCTGGTGTACTTACAACTTTAAGCAATAATTTTCTCAGGAGCAGTGTTTTGAACCTCAATAACTTCCATAGTTACAAGAAGAATGAGGTAACTGATAAAGATTATTCCCTTTTTGCCAGGGATGATTTTAGTACCTCATTGTTATTGCTTAGATGAAATTTTTCTCAGAGGAAGTTGGGGCTAGGTACTTATTAGTGTGGTGGTTTTAAACATTTAAAGTGTATACAAAAGACCGGATCATCTGAATGATTCTTTGGCAATTTACATAGACAAGGAGATGCATTAACTTTGCCAATGTGTGAATGCCATAAAACTTTAAGAAAATTATTGGATATGACAACATAGAAATGTTGTGTTCATTTCTTCATGTATGTATGGCTTCTTTAGTATTTACATGATAGAAGCTTTTAACAGTGTTTTATTATTATGAAATATAGGTGCCCCTCACAATTCAGATAAGACAGCACTGAATTGAGCCTTTTCTTTTCAGCCTCTGAAAATAGCAACCACTTGTACCTTGTTTCCAGGGTAGCCTTTATTGCCCTTGCTTCCTTGGCTTGGAGCAGGATCAGCACACTATCAGACTGACACATCTCCCTCATGCTCCTTTTTAATCTCTCAGAAAAACACTTGCCCTGACTTTGTTGGGCAGGGGATGGTAGCAGTGCTCTGGTCAGCAGTCAAGTTGTGGAAATGAGAAGTGAAAGAGCAACAGTGTTCAGGTCTTTATATTTAAAATGTTCTTTTACATGATTTGCACTGGTTTCAGCTCCCTCACCATTGTGTCTTTTAACCAGTTGTTTAATAAAATTAATTCTTTTTTATTTTCGACACTTAAAAAAGTCTCAAACCATAAAGGCAACTTACTTTTTCTTAGTCAATAATGATCTCAGTATATTTTTTTAGTATCTGCTAAAGTTCTTAAGAAACAATTAAAAACAATAAAAAATTATAGAAATAAAGCATTTTGGCTTAGAAAGAACCTTAGGTATTACATCTAACCCTTCCTCCCCCTCACTTTTTTTGGAGACAGGGTCTTGTTTGGTCACCTAGGCTGTAGTGTGGTGGCACAGTCATAGCTCACTGCAGCCTCAAACTCCTTAGCTCAAGCAGTCCTTCCATCTCAGCCTCCCAAGTAGATAGGACTACAGGTGTATGCTACCATGCCTGGCTAATTTTTAAATTTTTAGCAGAGATCGGAGTCTTGCTGTGTTGCCCAGGCCTCGAACTCCTCACTTGAGTTCTTGCTTGGCCTCCCAAATAAGCCCCTTCTTGTTACACATGAGGAAATAGGCACAGAAGTGACTTGTTCAAAGTCATGGAGCTGGTTATAGACAGACACAGATTATCCACCTCAGGTCTCCTGAGTCTCATTACCATGCTCCTTTTTGGGTACTAGTGACTAAATGGAGTAGAAGTAATGTAGGAGAACATTACTGGAAAAGAAGAGGAAGCTCAAAATTCAGGGAATGTGAATTTAATGCAACTTTTATTAATGTTTCCCCCTAATTTACGTTTTAATCATGCGTACTACCTTATCACTAAGATAGCTGTGGCATCATACTTGGAAGCATTCTGTTTCTATCCTGCAGGTATCCTCAGCTATTTTGTGAAGGTCCATGCATGCAGGGTATGATGAACAGCAAAGAGAAGACATGTTTCCATTCTGTGCCTCTTAAAAGTAGTGAACATTTGACAGAACTTTCCAGAAGTTTCCAGAAATATGACAGCCTGCATTGGCTGCATAAACAACATTATAGTCAGTTAAATATATTGATTGCTGCATAAACAGGAAATAATCTTGCTCAGTGTTGTTTGTACTACTTAGAGCAGCAGAGACTGGAGTGAGAGTGTGGTTTGTTCATTGTGATGGGATAGAGATTAACACTAGTGTTACCCCATATTATCTGTATATCAAAGTGACTTCCTAGGGCAGATACCATCTTTCTTTTTTAGAAACCAGCTAAAGTTCAAAGAAGAAAATAGTAATCGTCTCTATTCCCAGCCTCCAGAATTAACCACTGTTAGCATTTTGATGCTGCTTTCTTCCTTCTTTTGGTATACTTTAATAACTACACAAGTAACATATGGGTGGTTATTAAACAATTAAAACAATATAAATAATATTCAATTTAAAATACTTTTATGTGCACATATAAATGTATGTAGAAATGTATTGTTTATTGAAAGTTTTTGAATGGTACTATACTATATGCTTAGCCATCTTTATATCCTCTGTACTTAGCATTGTTGCTTGATAGTAAATAAATGCTTACTGAATTAAAAATTCACGTAATAAATTTTGTATATACTCTATCCAAACTGAGCTTATTTTAGTTTCTTAAACAGCTACATTTTATTTTGCCCCTAGGCCTTCATATATGTTACTGCTTTTACCTGAAATGCCCAGGTCTTCCCTCAAATGCCATTTTTTCGGGGGTGGGGGTGTAGTGGGGCAGGCCTTCCTTGATCATTTTCTGATGAATAAGACAGCCTTGCTTCATGCTGTCGTGCTTCAGGGCTATCGTCCCTTTTTAATGCTCATCCATTGGAAATAATTGTTGAAGGGCAGTCTTCCTTGGTATATTGTAACTCCTTGAGGGCAGGGAGCACATCTGCTTGTTTGCCAAAAAAAAGTTTGAGGAATGGAATTATGAGCATAATTTTAGTATGAAATATTTTGACATGTAATTCAAGAGAATGACAAAATAACAGTGCTTTGACAGGCTACCACAGCCCCTTGACACTTTATCTCCTTTCTTCTCCCATCATTGCCCATCTAATTCCAGATCCTGTCAGTTCAACTTCCAAAATACATACTTAAATCTGCCCATTTTAGTCCATCTCCACTATCATCCTACTCCAACTATCATCTCTTGCCCTGGACCACTAGAATAATCTGGTTTCCCTATATCCATTTTTGTCCTATCCAGACTTTCAGATAGATGATTATTTCAAAATGCAGATACGATCATTCACCTCCATTTTAGAACATTTCAGTTACTTCGCATTTGCTGCAAATCCTTACAGGGCCTGCGAGGTCTTAACTGCTCTGGCATTTACATTGCCTCCTCCCATTTATGTCCCACTGTACTCTTCCACTTCCTGTGTGCTTTATCTACACCAGCCTCCCTTCAGTTGTCCATCACAACATGACCACTCCTGTCACAGGGACTTTGCATGTGACATGGCTGCTCTCTGGAATACCCTTGCCTACCCCACAGTTCTTTATCTAGACAACTCCTCCTCATTTTTGAGTTCAGCCTCTTCCTCAAAGACCTTTCCTGACCTCTCTGTATCTCTCTCATAGCACTTATTACACTCTTATGTATGTTTATGTGATTTTCAGATTGACCCTTATCATTCCATAGTTGGTTGTAAAAACTCGATGAGATAGGGGACTGGGACTGGCCTTGCTCACTGTTTTATGGTTCCCTGGTGCCTAACACAGTGCTTATGGAAGACCCTTAGTAAACACTGGTTGAAAGAATGAATAAGCCAAGTAGTAAGTGAGTGGGTAGATGAGTGGATGGATGATTGAACTGCCTTAGCAGGGACAAAGAGACAATCCACTGGAAGTCATTTTCTCATGGAACCAGGTGGAGGTTAGAATGTAGAATCTGGTAGTGGTGTTCATTTTCTGTACAATGTTTGTTCTGCAGATACTTAATGTAGTACGGAGGTAAACTAAATGTAAGGAGACATTCAGGATGATATTTCTTTGCTAACTTTTCCCCTTTTCTCATTTTCAGAAGGTAATAAACTTGAGGAGTGAGTAAACATCTGACCTTTAAACACCCAAATATCAGTATTTTCCAGACTGGCTCTAAGGGAATCACTTGAAGTGTTTTATTTTGGTGGTCTGAGTGAGAGTGGGGATCTTCATTTTTAAGCATGTCAATCAAGGCAAGCTTGGGAAACACTACCCTGGAATTATTATCTGGGAGTTGTATGTGACTTAAACATAAGTGTAGACCACCTAAAATAACTTTGAAGCTGTCAAACTGGTCAAAGAGGAATTGATTACTTACTGTTGAGCCATTTCCTTTCTACATATTATTCTACATAGTAACTATTTTTTTTTCCCTATGTACATGGGAGCATGTTATAAATTACTTGTGGAGTCATATATTTTATAATCTGAAATCTTTGGATATATTTATTTATATTTTGGAAACATTAAAAAGAATAGATGTGGAGGTCATTCCATTTATACATTTATTGTAAGACCGATGTTTGTGGTGTTAAACCTGTGGTTAGAAGTGTTTTCAGAGAGACTGAGCTAATGAAATCTAATATTGAGGAGAATGCATCTTTTGCATCTTGAAGGTACTAATTTGATAAATATGTCAAAGTTATTCTTCTATATTAAGGCAGATAGTACATGATAAATGGGACCTTTGTAAAATAGTCCATTGGAAAAGTATATTAAATCTTTTGTAGAGATATGTAAAAGGAGCTAGTAAAGGTGTTTTGATTCTAGGCAAAAGATGTCATTGAAGAGAAATTAGTTTTACTCAAGGGCTCACATTAAAGCTGGGTATGAATGAATGAAACATGTCAAGCAGGTTTACTCTTTTAGGAGTATAGTGGTTAAGATAGCTCACAGAAACAGTCAGTACCTTGGGCCAAACACATTTCTTGAGTACCAGATGTGTGAAATCATAAGCAATTTAACTTAAGATTATAGTTGTTAGATGAGTTTGAATGAAAACATGTTTTTAAATTGCTTATATTCTAAAGTTAGTCTGAGTTACATTTATTCTGATTAGGTATAAAAAGATTACTGGTTTGGGTGAATGTTATGTTATGTGCAATATATGTTGATAAAAGTATAAAAAACAAGAGTACTGGTCTTAATTACTTACCTTGCATACATATAGCCCTTATTGATGTCAGTTACAGTAGGTAATTCAGAATTAGCCAATTTAGATTATCATTCATCTTTTTCCTGTGATATATTAAAGATTTGGGAGGGAATTAGTGGTTGAGTATTTTTATTTTTATCTATTTTCTGAGTAAACAGATAACATTGTGAGTTTTATTGTATACAACACAATGTTTTGAAGTACATGTACATTGTGGAATGGTTAAATCTAGCTAATTAATAAATGCATTATCTAACATATTTATCATTTTTGTGGTAAGAGCATGTAACATCCACTCTGTTTACATTTTTCAGGAATACAATATCTTATCATTAACTATACTCACCTTACTATACAACAGATGTCCTGAAATGTATTCCTCCTAAATGTAATTATATCTCCTTTGAGCAACATCTCCCCAACCTCTCCTCCCCACTAACTACCCCACCTTCTGGTAACTACCATTCTACTTTCTACTTTTATGAGTTTAACTTTTTTAGATTCTATATATGAGTGATTGTGCAATATTGTCTTTGTGTGCCTGGATTATTTTACTTAACTTAATGTCCTCCAGGTTTTTCCATGTTGTATCAGATGGCAGGATTTCATTCTTTTTTATGGCGAAACATCTTAAAGTTATCTCACATCTTAAAGTTCATTCATCCATTGATGGACACTTAGATTAATTCCATACCTTGGCTATTATGAATAGTGCTGTGATAAACATGAGAGTGCAAATATCTCTTCTATATATTGATTTCAGTTCCTTTGGATATATTCCTAAGAATAGGATTACAGAATCACGTGGTAGTTCTATTTTCAACTTTTTGAGGAACCTCCAAACTCTTTTCTATAATGGCCACATTAATTTACATTCCCATAAAGAGTGTATACGGGTTCCTTTTTCTCCACCTTTGCCAGCACTTGTTGTCTTTTGATAATGGACATTCTAACTGGGGTGGAATGATATCCATGTGGTTTTGATTTGCATTTCCCTCATGACTGCACATTCTTTTCATATACCTGTTGGCTATTTGTATGTCTTCTTTTGAGAAATTATTGTTAAGCTCTTTTGACCATTTTTTAATTGAGTTGTCTTTTTGCTATGGAGTTGTTCGAGTTCCTTATGCGTTTTTGGATATTAGCCTCTTGTCAGAAGTATAGTTTGCATATATTTTCTTCCATTCTGTAGGTTGTCTCTTTATTATGTTGATTGTTTGCTGCACAGAAACTTTTTAGCTTGATGTAATCCCCATTGTCTGTTTTGCTTTGGTTGCCTGTGCTTTTGAAGTCTTATCCAAAAAAGTCTTGCCAAGACTCCAGCTTGTGTGACAGAGTGAGACCCTGTCTAAAAACAACAACAACAATACCAACACCGCCACCACAAACAGTGCAAGTGATTTATCTCTGATTTAACAGTCCAAATGTAAGCAATGCAGGACAGTATGGTGCCTCCATAGTGTTGCGGACCTAGGATCCTTCCATTTTGTTGCTTTGTCATCTTTACTTGAAGCTTTTATCTCATAGTTTGAGTTGGCCACCCCTACTCCAACCACCAAATTGTTACAGTTATAAAATGGGGAAGAAAAGGGAGGGCATCCTCCTTTTCAGGGTACAACCTAGAAGTATATCCTTTCTACTCATGCTGTTGATCAAATCTAGTGACATGGTCACACTTAGCTGCAAGGGAGGCTGGAAACAGTCTTCAGTTGGGCAGCCACGTGTTCCACTGAAACTTTTATTGCTGTAGAAGAGAACAGATATCAGGGGTATAAGGAGTAACTTCATCATAATAGTCAGCAACAGAAAAGAATTTACTTCTGGAATCCTTATTTTTTTCTAACTTACTGTTTTGTGTGGAGAAATTTCCTACTGAAGTTAGCAAGTGGACTTGAGTCGTGGAAAAGCGTTAACCTGAGTTCATGTATTTTGCTTTGGGACTTTAACTAAGTCAGATTTATTCTGACGGTTACAGGAATGAGTGTGAAATATATTAAGAGACAAGATTGCCCTTTGGTAACTCCTACTTTTCATGTACTGTTTTTATGTTTTTGTTTTTCACCTATCTTGAGACTAATTTCATAGTTGTTTTCTTTGTATTTTTAGGTATGGCACAGTCACAAGGGTGGGTGAAAAGATACATCAAGGCCTTT
This sequence comes from Papio anubis, assembly GCF_008728515.1. Classification (NCBI taxonomy): domain Eukaryota; kingdom Metazoa; phylum Chordata; class Mammalia; order Primates; family Cercopithecidae; genus Papio; species Papio anubis. The sequence continues at coordinate 47,284,700 of NC_044979.1, forward strand.
TGTAAAGGCTTCTTTGTGGCGGTGCCTGTGGCAGTGACTTTCTTGGATCGGGTCGCCTGTGTGGCAAGAGTAGAAGGAGCATCGATGCAGGTGAAAATGATATAACTTAATTCTTTAAAGCACATACTTCATTGTTTTTCAAGCACTAGAAATGAGAGTGCTAATTATTATTCCTATTCTGGGAACTGAAAGGTTATAAAAAGGCGTTGAAATGAAATTTTACTTTACTGAATGTGTTCTTAAGGTCTTCTAAAACAGTCATATTATAATCAGAGGAGAGGTTAATAAAAGTAACTATCAGTTCTCTGGGTCTGTAGTTTAAATTTTTCTGAGAATTTTAAGTGGAGATTCTTAAGAAATTATACTAAATGACACTATTTTCTATCAATATGGCTCTATTCGAATATCCTTTTAATGCCAAATTATTAGTGTAGTTGCAAGATAGGTTCGAGTCACAATCAGTTGCTCTGTTGTTATATAGGTATATGATTTCAGTTTGTAGAAATGTATAGACCATTGATCCCAGATATTGTATTGTATTCTTTAAGCATGTTGCTAATTGAAAAGATTAAGTGCAGTTTACAGTGGAAGAACTTTGGAGTGGAGATTTCCAGAAGTTTTATGCAAATAGTCTTCTGGAATAACTTGGAGAAAATTATGTTGTCCTAAAGTTGATGTCTAGAGCCTAGTGGTTTTAGTAAGTTTATGCAGTTAGGCAGAATTTGCATTTTGTTATGGGGTTTGGTTTCTTGTATTATCAATATGTATTAAGTTCATGCGTTGTGCTAGATAGTTATATAAAACAAATAACTAAAATGAATATATAACCTTCTAAAAAATCAAAATTATACAGAGAATAACCAGCTTAGTTTTTTTTTTCTTTTTGTTTTATTTAGAGCTAGTTAAGGGCATAGTTATCAGCTTTAGGGAGTTAGAATTAGTTTGCTTTATTTATTATAATTATGGTGTTGAACTTCTCCCTCAGTTCTGGTAGTCAGTGAGATACAGAAGGTCAGGGAATCCTTTAGCTTCTTTGGGAAAAGCTACATTTTTAAAGCTGGACTGCCTTTATATTCTACTTCCATCATTTGAGCACACTTAGGGCCTTCTCTTGGGCAGAAGATTCTGCTCTCAACCCTTGTCTTTCAGATTCTCTCCATAGTGGGTCACCAGCCCAAAGCAAACTGGTCACTTACTTTGAATGCAAAAATATCTTAATGTAGGGGTACAGTAAACATAGAAAGGGAGATTTACAGGCATATGGCTTTAAATACACTTTAACACATTAAAGATAGAATGTATTTTATATTTGTTGCCTCTTTAATCTTGAATTCCTAGCAGCCTTGTCTTAGACCCAATCCTTAGGAAAATGTAGATATTCTTTGCTGAGCTTTGGAATCAGATTCTTCATTTCAGATTAAAACTGCCTTCTTCACAGCCATCCACATTCCTTTTTGGTCCCAAGGATCCCTTTGAATCCATTCACAAGCATGTATCTTTTGGTAATAAATAATCCAGTTAAGAATGATTTTTTTCCCCCAATTTTGTTACTGTTGTCTTGCTATACAACTATCACTGTTCTAAGAAGAACTTTTCCAGAACACAAAATCTCCTTACTTTGGATCCAATGATATTCCAGAGGATCATGTGGCAATCATAATATCCCAGTCTTCATATTTTTAGCCCAATATATTCCTACGGAACATCTATGTTGATGGCTTGTGCTGTGAGCTAAAGCGGTTCATTGCATAATATGAGATACAGGTCTTGCTTACAAGATCCTGACTGTCTTATGAAAGAACAAGACTTATCCCCAGTGAAGAAGGTAGTGAAGAAAGTGTTAAATCATGTTATTTCTAAATGTCGATTCATGGACTAAAACCAGGTTTGCATTAGCTATATTTGAATTTGCAGAGGTATTAGAATTTCTTGCAGTATTCCTGGGCCCTACCCCTAAGAAGTCAAATTTATTATGTTAGAATTTGTTTGGTATATTGTATATAGTTTCCTCGGCTACTGGTAATAGGAAAATAGCTTGGTACAAAGGGAATTTGTTGGAAGGCTTATTATATACACACAAGGAAGTCAGGAGTGAGGCAGTTGTCAGGGACAACTAGAGCCAGGACCTGAATGCTGTTGGAGTGCTCCGTCTTCTTTCTAAGTTCTTCTCTGCATCTTGGCTTAGTTCCCTAAGACCAGCTTTCTTTGCATAGCAGGGTACATGGCTGCTGGCAGCTCGCATGCCCAGTTTCTTCACCGCCTGAGAGAGATTGCTCCTACTGCCTTAATTTCAGTTTGGAGTATCTTGGGGAAGGACTGTGATGTATTCAGCTTGGGTCACATGCCCTTTTCTATACAACTATACAGATCAACTTTGGCCACCAGGATGGGGAACTGTGATTGGTCCAGCTTTGAACAAGTATACACCCCAAGTCTGTGGCTAGGCCAAGTGATCTGTAAGAAAATGACAACATCTCTTTGAATCACATTGTTCTGTGGGAATTAGGAGGTGGAGTATAGGTGACATTTCCTAGAGGAAAGAGAATGCTATTTTCTGAATCAAAGTAGAATGGAATTCTAGGAAGAAAGGAAAACAGGTTTTTACAATCGGGTCTATATTTCATGAAATTTAGACCAACTCTAGGTATAATAGATAATTTAATTTACAGTTTCACTAGATACCAGTAAATTATACTTTAAATTATTTAAGAGCAGAAATTACAATAATGAGATTTACAGATTAACTAATTCAACATATTTGAAGATATCTTTGCTACTATACAGCTTTGATCAACTAAACATGTTTATGTCATTGGGTTCAACAGAATTTTTGGCAATTGGGATAAATTCTTCTCTTTAAATTTCTCTAATGACTCAAGGACTGAAATAGTTGGCATGGTGTGGAGATCTCTGGAAGTCCCTGAGCATCCTGCAAGGAACACAGCTGCTTTTCTTTACTCTGGGAAAAGCCACTCTTGAAGGTCACTCAGCAACTGGTAGAAACATTATTTAAGAAATAGCCAAGGATTGAAAAATTAAATCTCATGAAAGGGACATGTAATACTAGTATTTTGGGTTTATTGAATACATACTGTTATGGTAACACTGGAAATTCACTTTGAGTAACCAATTTTGCTGTAAAAATTGTTTTTTGATCTTTCAAAAATTCTGTTGGTGTGTGTTTAGGGGCAGCATGTTTTTAAGATTCCCTTTATGAGAAATACTTATTTACTTATTAAACACTACTCAGTGGTTCTTTTTTCAGGTTAGGATTTTCAATATTAATTTGCAATTCATTAAGTGTTTGACTAGAAAGATAAGGGTGATCAAACATGGGAAGTATCAGCTAATTAAAGGCAAGCCACAAATGAAAATAAAGTTTCTAATGATGTATTGGTACAATTCAATGGAAAATAGGATTTAGTTTATGAAATATTTGGTTTTTATAAAGCCGTAGAGCTACATTCATTTCATTAGATGAGTTGTCCCTTTTGCAATGCTCGACACAATAAATGCTGGCACAAATTGGTGGTTAATGATTATTCATACTGACCTATTCACCTCATGCACATGAATCACTTCTACTGGTTGCTGAAAGGTTACCTATGAAAGTAGATGTTCTTCCTTTTCTTAAAAAAGAAGCACCACATTACACGACATTAATTTAATTCAGGAAATGAAGACTGATATTGCATATAGTTGAAACTACAGAGGGAATTTATGTAGGTGGAATGTAATTATTCAGATTAGAACTTTAATCGCTTACAGAGGCTTTTAGAGTAAAAGGGTGCCCTAGGAATAGTTTAATGACCTCATGCCAAAGTTTTAGGTTTTATTTGAGTGATAATTCCTGCAGTGGGGTTACTGGTCCTGATAAAAAAAAGTATATGCTTTCCACATTTAAAACTAAGATTTAAGACTTTGAAAAGTAAGTAAAAGAAATAATTTTGTGTCATTATCTTTTTTTTTTTTTGTAATTGATACATAATTTTTACATAGTATGCCATTTTCCTATTTTCATTTGCATGGCCAGAGGGGAAAAATACTTGAACACACTACTACACAATCCTGTCTCTCTAGGTCAGACTTCAGAGATATATGTATGCGGAATATATTAGGAAATTACAGAATATGTAGGAAAATACAGTTTAATCAGCATTGAGGTTTTTGTTCATCAGTAACATACATTTATGGGTTTGAAATTGTCTTGACTTTCAGCTAACTGTGATTATCTTGTTTCCTGTTGAGTTTGAAATTAAAAGTATCATCAAAAAGCAAGCAAAGAGACTCTGTCTTTCAATCTGTGTTTAAAAAAATTTTTTTTAACCTATAGCCGGCTTAATAATATTCAACAGTCATTATTGGTTGTAACTTATTTTGACACTCTGAGAAGCTGCATACAGACTCTCAAGAAAAGAGATATATTGTGATTTACATACCAGCATTTAAGATAGAGTTATGGAGTTTTATGTTACCTGCTAAATTTGCACTTCCAAGATGCTGGGCACCAGCTGGCACACATTTCCTCCTGTGCTGACTCCTCTGTGTCATCACTCGCCTTGGTCTGCTGGGGCTGACGTCAAAGGAAGTCAGGATTTAATGTTGGAATGCTTTATTGGCTTACTTGTGTGCTTTCTGCCCAAATTATTCTTGGCTCAGAAATCTCACCTGATGTTTTACCCCTTAGGATGAGTTATGAGTTTTTACATAGTTCTGTAACCTGTCATTAGTAGAGACTTTGTATTTATAGCAACAAAAGTGTGATCCTGAAACATTTGGCGAGTGATAAATTTGTAATGTCCCTTTGTGGATTTTTCTTCACTTGCCGTGATAGAATAACTATGTGTTTCTGTTTTATATAGCCAGGGTTGTATCTGTTATTTAAACACAAACTTTATTACACTTTTTAAAAAGTTGTTGTAAATTTAGATTTACACAAAAGTTGCAAGAGTAGTGCAGAGAACTCCTATGGGTTCTCTTCCCAGATATACCAGTTTTCAATATTTTAGTATATTTATTTTATTATATTTTTTCCCTCCCTCTTCTCTCTCTCTTCCTCCTCCTCCCCGTCCTCTTCCTCTCCCTCTGTATTTATGCGTGTATGAATACATACCCACAAAAAGTCTTATTAAACCATCTGAAAGTAGGTTTCATACATCATGCCCCTTTAATTCTGAATACTCTTGTACCTTCTTCCTGAGTCATGATGCTTGCTGATTGGTATATTAATGCTTTTCTTTAGCTTATTTTAAAATTTTATACTTTATTCATAGTATTATAGAGCTTTAAATACATTAAGAAGTGACTCAAGTTCTAAACTTTACATTTGAAACAACTGAGACTCAGACAGTTGAGGTACTTTACGTAAGCTCACACAATCATTGAATTTTGGAATTCTGGCTTGGACCAACTGTGATAGTGCTGTCCATTTTACTAAATAATAACTAATAAAAGTTGTGCCTTGTCACTGTTATGATGCCTCTTTTTATACTATTCCTTCTCACAGTGATGTTTTATTCCATTTTATTTTGGTTTATGGAATGATGTACTTAGTAAGTTATTTAATTTTGGGATGATTCTGTAGTACATTTAGTACTTAAATATAGAAATTAAGCTTTATGTTATAATGGGGGATAAAAGCTTTTAAATTGTGCCGCTCAGATTGATAGAAGATACTCTTCTCTTAGAAAGTCTAAAGATTATAAAGTTTATAAGAAGGGATTAGACTATCTGGAAATATAGCAGATGAGACATATTGAAATATTCCCAATGCAAAACTCGTAAAAAATTAAAAACAAAACATTAAAAACTTTAAAAATGTAGAACTAGCTTGCAGGGAAGCAAGGGAAATTCTCAGAGACCAGAGTAAGGGGAAATACATTTCCAGGGCAGTAAGTACACATTAAAGTCAGTAGCTGTCACATGGATATTCGTCAATTCCTGGTCATTTAGAGCTTTTGGTTTCAATGGCCATATGGGGATCAGAAGACAAGGTCATAGGCTCATACAAGGCAGGAAATTGGAACAGATATTCTAAATAAAGTCAGGACCATGGAAGAGACACATCTTTAGGAAATGGATAGACTAAAACAAAAATCTGTTCTGTAAGAACAATTGTCTAGGCTCTGAGAGAGAAAGCCCTGATGTGGAATTGAGGTTTGAATTCGCATTCACTGCACCTGAAAAATCCTAAACTGAGATACTAATTTCCAGTAGCCTGGGTTTAGAGCAGCCCCAGGCACCAAATTCCCTGGGCACATGCAGCTTGCAACCAGGCCTTATAGAATCCCAGAGATAAAGTTTGATGAACATTATATCCCAGTAAAAATATTGCATGAGAAAATGAGCTCTATAAGTGAGAGTCAGAAGCAACTGTGAGCTGAACCAGACTTTAAAGACTTGAGAAATTGGAGCTATCAGATATTAAGTGTAGTTGAAACAAAGAGAGGAGAATGAAAATAGGAGACAGCAATAAGAGATAATCTAAAATGGTCAAGCAAAGTACTAATTTTATCACTTGTGCTTTGATACATTTTTTTTTGGGTGATGATGGCATTTATTGTGGTTATTGTAAAAACTTATCCTCATAGTGTGAATATTACAAAATTGGCAGTGAAAGACATAATAGCTGAGATGTACTTTAAAATAATATGACAAAAATAAAAGTGTAGTAGGGTTACAGATGAAACAAGATCGGCCATTAATTCATAATTGTTGGCTCTACGTGATGGATTACTTGATGGTTCATTATGCTAGTCCATCTACTTTTTAAAAACCATTTTTATTGAGGTGTTATTTATATACCATTGAATTTACCCATTGTAAGTGATATAATGATATTTTCCAGCTTTACTGAGGTAAACTGACAACAATTACATATATTTAAAGTATACATGGTATATATATATTTATTATACTTTAAGTTCTAGGGTACATGTACACAATGTGCATGTTTGTTACATGTGTATACATGTGCCATGTTGATGTGCTGCACCCATTAACTCGTCTTTTATATTAGGTATATCTCCTAATGCTATCCCTCCCCCTTCTCCCCACCCCACGACAGGCCCCTGTGTCCAGGTGTTCTCATTGTTCAATTCCTACCTGTGAGTAAGAACAGTATACATGATATTTTGATACGTGCAGATATTATGAAATGATTACCACAAACTAATTAACATACCCATTACTTCACATGGTTGCCTTCTTTTTGGTGGTGAGAACATTTAAGATCTACTCTCTTAGTAAAATTCAAGTGTAGAATACAGTATTATTAGCTATAGTCACCTTGCTGTACATTAGGCTTCCAGAAATTATTAATCCTGCATAACTGAAACTTTGTATACTGTGACCAACATCTTCTCATTTCCCCTACTTCTCAGCTCTTTGCAACCACTATTCTACTCTCTGCTTCTGTAAGTTCAACTTTTTTCGATTACACATAAAAGTGAGATCATGCAGTATTTGTCTTTCTGTGCCTGGCTTATTTCATTTAACATAATGTTCTCTAGGTTCATCCACACTGTCACAAATGACAAGATTTCCTTCTTTTTAAAAGCTGAATAATATTTCATAGTATATATACCACTGTGTGTGTGTGTCTGTATATATACACCTGCAGAAGAATATCCACACACACTCCTATATATACAAAAACCCACAGCCATACTGGCCATACTTCCCTTCATCCATTTATGAACATTTAGGTTACTTCCATATCTTCGCTGTTTTGAATAATTCTGCAATGAAATGGGAGTGAAGATATTTCTTTGACTTACTGATTTCTTTTCCTTTGGATACATACCCAGAAGTGAGAGTGGTAGATCATCTGATAGTTCAGTTTTTAATTCTTTGAGATATGTCCCTATTTTTCATAATGGTTGAACTAGTTTATGTTCCTACCAATAGAGCACAAGGGTTCTCTTTTCTCCATATTCTCACCAACACTTATCTCTTGACTTTTTGATAATAGCCATCCTAGCAGGTGTGAAGTGACATCTCATTACACATTTAATTTAATTTCCATTTCCCTGATAATTAGTTATATTGAATATTTTTTATATGCTTCTGGGCCATTTGTATGTCTTCTTTTGAGAATTCTCTATACAGGTCTTTTTTCTATTTAAAAATCAAGTTATTTGTTTTCTTGCTATAGAGTTGTTTGCATACCTTATATATTTTATGTATTAACCCCTTATTAGATATATGGTTTGCAGATATTTTCTTCCATTCCATAGATTGTCTCTTTACCATGTTGATTGTTTCCTTCTCTCTTCAGAAACTTTTTAGTTTGATAGAAGCTCAGCTGTCTATTTTTGCTTTTGTTGCTTGTGCTTTTGGGGTCATATCTAACAAATCATTGCTCAGATCAGTGTCGTGCAGCTTTTCACCCTATGTTTTCTTCCAGTAGTTTTACAGTTTCAGGCATCATCTTTAAAAATCCATTTAGAGTTGATTTTTGTATATGGTGTGAGATAAGGGTCTGATTTTATTCTTCTGCATGTGGATATTCAGTTTTCCAAGCACCATTTATTGAAGAACCTATTCTTTCCTCGTTGTGTGTTCTTGGCATCTTTGTTGAAAATTGATTTTTCATAAATGTGTACATTTATTTCTGGATTCTCTATATTCTATCACATTGGTCTATATGTCTGTTTTTATGCTAGTACCATACTGTTTTGATTACTGTAACTTTGTTTTTGAGTTAAGTAGTGTGATGCCTCCAGCTTTGTTCTTCTTGCTCAAGATTGTTTGGCTATTCAGGATCTTTTGTGGTTCCATATGAATTTAGGATTGTGTTGTGTATTTGTGTGAAAAATGACATCAGAATTTTAAAAGGAGTGCAGTTGAATCTGTAGAATGCTTTGGAGTGACTTGAATTTTTTATTAAAAATATTTTATATAATAAAATATCAATAAATAGTAGTAAAATTAATAAACTTATGGAGTCATGCAGTCATTACCATAACCCAGTTTTAAAATATTTTCATCACCTGAGAAAGGGACCTTATGCCTGTTTGAAGTTAATCCTCACTCCCACCTCTTTCCTTAGGCAACTACTGATCTGATTTATAGATTTGCCTTTTCTGAACCTTTCCTGTAAAAAGAACCATACTAATGTGGTTTTTTTCCTGACTGGCTCTTTTATTCACTAGAATTTTGCGAGGTTTAGCCATGTTATACTATGTATTAGCATTTTGTGTCTTTTTATTGCAAAAAGTATTCTCTGTATGAATATACCACATTTTGTTTCTCCATTCATCAGATGATAAACGTTTGGGTTTTGATGTTTTCATTATTGTGAATAATGCTGCTATAGATATTTGTGTACAGTTCCATGTATATACATGATTTCATTTCTCTTGGGCAGATACCTAATAGTGGGATTGCTGAGTGGCATGGTACATTTATGTTTAACTTTTAAGTAAATTGCTCAACTAACTCGGGTGGGGAAAGTGGGCTGCTGACTGGCACCACTTGCACTCTCATTCCACCTCTTTAACACCTGATATGGGGGAGTGAAGGGCCTACTTGCCCCATCTTCTTATTGCTGGGGAGTGAAGTCCCGCTCCCTGCTGGGCCCTGCTGACACCATGGTGTTGGGGGATTGGGCGGGTGGTTTTTCCTTTGATGTTTGACTGGATTAGGATGGTTATTAGCAAAAATGTTTCTGTTCTGCTAGGTCTTCCCTTTCCTGGTCCTTTGGCTAGAGAGAGAGGCTTTTCTTCAGGCCTTTTTTTTGTTTGTTTGACAGAGCGAGGCTCTTGCCAGACTGGAGGGCAGTGGCGTGATATCCACTCACTGCATCCTCTGTCTCGTGGGCTCAAGCCATTCTTGTGCCTCAGCCTCCTGAGTAGCTGGGATTACAGACTTGCATCATCATGCCTGGCTACTTTTATTTGGTATTTTTAGTAGAGATGGGGTTTCACCATGTTGCCCAGGCTGGTCTCAAACTCCTGAGCTCAAGCAACCTGCCCGTTTCAGCTTCCCAAAGTGCTGGATTACAGGCGTTGGCCACCACGTCTTCAGGCCCTTTTTTTGCTTGGTCTGTTGGTAGCTACAGGTTGCAGGATTCTCTAGTGCCTGATCTAGGATATATGGGACGGAAAAAGTCCAGGGGAGTTGCGATGGTGTCATTTCTCAAGTCCTGTGGTTCCTAGCCTCTAGTTTATCTTCTTTCCACCTTGCAGATCTTCCTATATTTTTGTTTGTGGTGTTATGTTCAGGGTGTTTTAGTTGTAAGAGGGATGACTAATGATGAATGGATGAATTCTGGTCCTGTTTTGTAATCTTTCCAGATATCAGAGGTTACTGAGGTTTGGCCAGTGGAAGATGGGAGGAAGTGAAGTGCCATTTTTAGACCTGGCTCATGAAAAATCTTTGTGATCCTCCATGCTCTCTCCTCTGTCTGCTGGCTGAATGCAGATGTTTTGTATTTTTTTATGATCTGGTTAGATAGGTGTGACCACTAGAGGAGACAGAGGAGAGGCTCAGGAAAACAAAGTGTATTAGACTTACAGGTCCTAGAGACAGGAGGTAAAAAGCATGGTATGTGGGGCTACATGGGAAAGACACTAGAGTGGTCAGGAAGCAGATGACAATAGCAGGTAGGCCAAAGCTTTTTTTTGGGTTTCTGTGCAGGAAAGGCAAGGCAAGGCAAGGCAGGGCAGGGTGAACAGTTTAGGATTGGCTAGTTTGAATAATTTTGGCAGATTCTAAGCTGTAGGGGTGGTCCCTGGTTGCTTGGTACCTGGCCTTGGGAAGATGAAGGCAGAGGAAATTGTCTCCAGAGTTTTACTGGCTGGAGGAGGTATGGTTCTGGATTAGTTAGTTTGCATATGAAAGGCATGCTTCTGGTTGAGCTCTTGCTAGCTGGGAGAATTGGCTAGGTCTGGCAGAGGCAGTGTCTCCCCAGCTAGGAATGTTTTTTTAAGGTGTCAAAACATCATAATATACAGGATATCTATACTGATATTGATATCTGTATCAATACCTATATCTATATTTACGTATATGTATGTATATAATATAATACAGCAGAGGATCCAGTTGAGGACACGATGCCACAGGGGATGGTAGAGGTACAAGCTCAAAAAAACTGGGTTTCTGAATGATTGTGTGGAGTCAGTCCACTCACTATTGTGTTATACCACTGAGCTTTTGCAATTCTTTTTACAAGCATTTAGCCTATTCTGACTATGTAACACAACTCATTATTTTACCTTTTCTTCTCTGCTTTTTGTTAAGTTACCTTTAAGTCTAAACTCAAGCTCTGTCTTCTTCATGCAACTTTCTTTAATTCTGTCATTCACTTATTAGAAATCCTACAGCATTGTAAGTTTAACTCATGATTATAAATCCTTTTGTACTGTCCTCTAATTATTAATTTCATGGGTTAACAATAACTCTACTTTGTAAGTTTCTAAAAGAAAGGGACCATAATCCTCTCACCTGCTAGTTCAGAGGGATGCTGGAATAAATGCATATGAAATTTCTTCTTTGAAGCATTGATATGCCTGAATAATTAAACCCTACAGAAATATGATAAAATGAAATTATGATCATTAAAATTTTTTTTTCTTAGACTTTGAGGATATTTCTGGTGAACTATTCTCCTAAAAAGTTTTTAGCTTCTTGATGAATTCATCATATTCTTTTTTTTTTTTTTTTTTTTGGAGACGGAGTCTCGCTCTGTTGCCCAGGCTGGAGTGCAGTGGCCAGATCTCAGCTCACTGCAAGCTCCGCCTCCCGGGTTTACGCCATTCTCCTGCCTCGGCCTCCTGAGTAGCTAGGACTACAGGTGCCCGTCACCTCGCCCAGCTAGTTTTTTGTATTTTTTAGTAGAGACGGTGAAACCCCGTGTTAGCCAGGATGGTCTCGATCTCCTGACCTCGTGATCCGCCCGTCTCGGCCTCCCAAAGTGCTGGGATTACAGGCTTGAGCCACCGCGCCCGGCCAAATTCATCATATTCTTTATGGCAGAGATTTTCAAACCTTTTTGCTCATGACTCATATTAAGTAATGTAGTTTTGCACTATACACACATACATGCAACTGGAACAAAAGTTTCATTTAACAATACTTAAACCATAATTACTATCATTATGTGCAATGCTGTCTGATATTTTCTGTTCTGGTCATAACCTGTTAAATTGATGATTCTGACTCACTCATTGGTTGTGACCTGTAGTTTGCAAAAGGCTGCTTTATTGCTGGAAGGAAGCTTACAAGGGTGAGAGAGCTCAGATTGAGCTATAACTAAGGGAGTGGAGCATGTTAGCTTTTGATTCTGAAATTTTAAATGTGGGCTTGCCATAAGCACTTCAAGCAATAAGTGCAACACGAAGGATAAGGAGCCCCATAGTCTGTCCCTTGTTTGAGAAAACGCTTTTGTAGCTGCTGTGGTCCTTGGGCCTTTTTTTATTACATCATCTGGGGTACTTATTAATGAAGAGTAATGAGCCCCGTTTCAGACCTATGAAATTAGAATCGCTTTGTGAGGATCTTGGAATCTGCGTTTTAACAAACTCTGTAAATACTAAAGTTTGAGAACCATTTTCTGAAGGAGAGCTCCATGTCTTGGGTGAGGGCAAATTGTTGGGGGATTTGCTAGACATGGTAATTGCTTTTGCTTGGAAAATCCTCATTGCCTTTGTTTACTAAACTTTTGAATTCTTAGTCTTATACCTTTTAAAAAATTTGTTTTATTTCCCATCTCTTTGTCTATTAAGTTATTCATCATATATTTGTGCTAGTTTTAGCTTATTGTTTCTAATATTGAGAATGGCAGGAAGCAGCCAAATGCCTAGGCAGAGAGGGTGGGTCCCCAGTGAAACCCCCTTCCAAGCCCAAGACAGTTTAAAGCCTGAAAGCCAAGCTACAAGTTACATCCTCAGACTGGATTGAGAACTTGCCTATTTGACATGCTTTCCTCTGATAGATCCCCACCATTCACCCATTTTACATATACCCACTCTTTCCTAATTGGTTTTCTACACTGTCGTGCCCACCTTTGAGTGTTGTCTTTACTTTAACCTTTTTTGCATAGTCACAAACCAATCAACACACTGTCCCCATTCTGAGTCTATAAAAGGCCCTGGACCCAGCCACACTGGGGACTTTCCTGCCTTCAGATAGGGGAACCATACCCCTTCCACCCGCTATGTCCCCTGTTTGCTGAGAGCTTTCCTTTTTCGCCTATTAAATTCTACTTTACTGACTCTCTGGTGTCTGCACGCCTAATTCTTCCTGGTTGTGTGACAGGAATTCGGATGTAGCCGAGCTAAGGAGCAGAAAGACTGCAACAATATTATACTGATGAGTACATCATTTTATATTATGTTCTTTTTTTAATTTTTAAATTTTAATTAAAAATTTTTCTATTTTACGAACCTTATTTTTATTTAAGTTTTTTTAATTTTATTTTTTAAAATGCCTGTTTTATACTTTTTAGCTTGTCATTTGCTTTTAAGACTATTTAGTTATCTTTAAAATTTTTATTTTGTCAGTGAATTTTTTTCTTTCTTTAAAAATATAAACTATCTTTTATTTCTGTAGCTTTAAAAATGATCAACAGAAAGCACAGTCACAAGATTGTCAGCTGAATGGATGGCCCATTCATTTAGCATGGGATATGTGTAGATTTTTATGGTAATGATTCCATAGTGAATCAGGCCTCAGTAGGATATAAGCAAATACTGCTCAAGAAGGAGCTTGGTCAGTACTTGTGAGCTGGTAACATGTAAGAACTCAGGCTATCCTGATGGAGGAGATTTTGGAGAATAAATGAAGCATCCTGGCCTTCAAGCCCCAGTTGAGTGCCTGACATGTCAATGAAGCCATCTTGAACTTTCCAAATGAGGGAAGCCAAAATCGCAGGATCCCAAGCAGATACATTTTGGTTGTTCTTTTTAGACACATAGTTTTGGAGTGGTTTGTTATAAAGCAAGAGATAACTGAAACAAAAAATGGCCTTTTGTTAGTGAAGTGATACGATAACAAAAACCTGAAATATGTAGCATTGATGTGGGGACTGGTTGGCAGTTTGGGGCTGGTAATGTGGTGAGGGGAGTGTTGGCAGAGGCTGGACAAATGGCAAACAACTGTTAATAGAAAACAGAAAGATAGTAAAGTATCTGTTTCTGGGTACTGGAATTATGATGATCTGTTTTTTATAGTACTGAAACATTTTTTAAAAATGTGAACTGTAAGAACTTCAAAAATACAGGATATACCTAATGATCTTATAGATTTGGCTAAGGAGATTTCCAGGCAAAAATATTGAAATTGTCAGCTGGCTTCTTACAGCTTTATATAAGATATGGGAAGAGAGAAATGAACTTATAGCAGAAATTAGAGGAAATATAGGGTGCCCAGAACTTTTTGGGTTGGAAAATCTTTGAGGCAAAAGATCCTCAAAGTAAGAAATAGCCTGGGGTAGAGATCAAATCAGGACTGGAAGACTCTTTATTAAGACCTCAGGGCCTAGTGTGGTGACTCACGCCTACAATCCCAGCACTTGAGGAGGCCAAAGCATGCAGATCACTTGAGCCCAGGAGTTTGAGACCAAACTGGGCAATGTGGCGAAACTCTGTCTCTACTAAAAATAGAAAACTTAGCTAGGCTTGGTGGCATGTTCCTGTAGTTCCAGTTACTTGGGAGGCTGAGGTGGGAGGATCACCAGAGCTCAGAAGGCAGAGGTTGCAAAAAACCAAGACTGTGCCACTGCATTCCAGCCTGGGTGACAGAGTGAGACTCTGTCTCAAACAAAAACAAAAGCAAAAACATAAAAAACCTCAGAAAGATATAAGGTGGTACTTAGTATATCTTTTTAATTAGACAACATAAATTGTAAACTCTTCAGGGCTTTGTGCCACAGCAGCCTGACAGTTTCAAAGTAAAGAAAGATCTGGTTTGAAAAAAATTATGGGTCGGGCATGGTGGCTCACGCCTGTAATCCCAGCACTTTGGGAGGTCGAGGCAGGTGGATCACGAGGTCAGCAGATTGAGACCATCCTGGCCAACTTGGTAAAACCTGTCTCTACTAAAACTACAAAAATTAGTCTGGCGTGGTGGCGTGCGCCTGTAGTCCCAGCTACTCCGGAGGCTGAGGTAGGAGAATGAACCTGGGAGGCGGAGGTTGCAGTGAGCTGAGATGGCACCACTGCACTTCAGCCTGGGCGACAGAGCAAGAAAAAGAAAAAAGAAGGAAGTTATGGATGCAGTTGGCGGGGGGAATGGAATGAGCCCCAACTAGATTAATGGGAAGTCTACAGCATTTTAAGGGTGTTGAATTAACTTGTACTAAAATGGGGTCAATTTAGAAAGAGACCTCTAGAGTGTGTCCGCTTTATTATGAAGGAGCATTTCTTTTTTTAAAATTTATTATTTATTTTGTATCATTATTATTATTATTTTAAAGACAGGGTCTTACTCTGTTGCCCAGGCTGGAGTGCATTGGTGCAATCAGCCTCGAAGTCCTGGACAGCTAATTTTTAAAATTTTTGTGTGTGGAGATAGTCTCACTATGTTGCCCAGGTGGTCTCAAACTCTTAGCCTGGAACCATCCTCCTGCCTCCCAAGAAGCTGGGGTTACAGGTGTGAGCCTGGCCTCCTTTCTTTTTAAAAAAGAGCCCAAAGCCCAGAGGACAGAGCTAAGAGCCATGCAGACCAATAAATTAGGGAACCATTCCAGAAAGCAGAAAAGAGCCCTAATTAAAGGACATTCCTCTCCATGAGATGGGAGGCCTTGACAACACATGCTGCTGGAATTTGGGCTTTCTATGGACAAGTGACTTCTGTGTTTTTTTCATTGCCTTTTAAAATCTATGGTTATCTTCTTTCTGTCTTCCCATTATATGTTTGGTGTTTGGCAGACAGATAATTTATCTTTTCACTTCGTAAGTCTCTGATTTGAGATGAGCTGCACCCTGGAGTCCTCATCCATTCTGGGACCTGATGCATATCATGAATTAACGAACATGAATCCTATTGCAAACATCTGAGGAGACTTTGGGGCTCTTAGGAAGGGTTACATGTATTTTGCATGTGTGAGGGATATGATTCATTGGATCTAGAGGGCAGAGCTTTGGTAGATTGTTACATTGATATTCCCTGTCTGCCCCATCCCCCATGAGCCATGCTCCTTGGTACTGAGCTCTATGTCGTCCTGTCCTACACTGATTCTTGACTTGGCCATATGACTCCCTTTGGCTGGTGGAATATCAGCAAATTCGCAAACAGAGGCTTGGTAGATGCTTACACAAGGGAGTTTGTGCTCCTGGAACACTGCTGCCTCCATGGCTGCAGCTGCCTGAGTGATCACAGCCAGACAAGCTGGCTAATTACATAGCTAAGCATAGCCTAAATTGTGGAATCATGAACCAATAAATGACTTTTGTTTTAAGTTTTGCAGTGGTTTGTTTTGCAGCGGTAGATAAGTGATATAAGGTATATATGCTTTTTTTTTTTAC
Source organism: Papio anubis (assembly GCF_008728515.1). Classification (NCBI taxonomy): domain Eukaryota; kingdom Metazoa; phylum Chordata; class Mammalia; order Primates; family Cercopithecidae; genus Papio; species Papio anubis. The sequence continues at coordinate 47,301,172 of NC_044979.1, forward strand.
CCCTTTTTATCTGCCACAGTGCTTTTCAGTTCCTTTTGATAAGCTCTTTCCTATGCATGTGAGCTCCTTTGTTCTAATAGCTTTGATCAATGTAATTTAGGGTACCCAGGTACCAAAATTTCTATTTACACACATTTGTAGTTTTAGGATGGTGACTGTTTCTTTTTTATTTTTTTCCTTATAATGCAGCATCAGGTTGAACAATGAGGAGCGAAAGGATCTAAAATCCATGGTATTATCTTCACAGATTTCTTCACAGATATTATATAAACCACGTGAATAGATTGCTACACCATTGTATACGTTGGGGAATTTGGCCTCTTTGGAGTTACATGCTTCTGAGGGAATCATGCAGCCTCCTAAAATCTTTGTTATTTGTTGAATCATTTCCTTTCTATGCTACACACCTTACTATGGACTTTTTTTCTTTTTCTTTTTTAATAGGTTAGGAGACAGAAAAGTGGTTCTGGGCAGGAAAAGCTTAGCAATGAATAGGAAAGCCTTATTCAGTTTTATGAGGAAGTTAAAGATTCAGCACGTATCTTGCTGGGGCTTTTCTGTGTAGCTGGCTTATTTTACATATAGCAGTCGGTCTTCAGGTTAATATGCAGATATGTTTATATAAATTTTATATTTCATTGACTATACATGATCTATTTCTGATATGGTTAATTAGAACTATACATTAGAATAGCTGTCTCAAAACCTGTTTTATTAGCTAGGAAACACTATGCACATATTTAATGGTAGTATTTTATAATTAGTGCATTGAAACAGAAACTTTGCAGATTTGAACCTTGCAATCTAGTTGTAGCAACCTGAATTAAAGAGATGCTTAAATACTGAAGAGCTTGTTTAAAGAACACAAACTTTAAAAATATTAATAATAAGAGGATATAAAAATCAGATGCTTTCCCCTTCAAAAGCAATTCATTGCTTAGTGCTTACAATAATATAAAAGCACTGCATATTGATTGGCAGAAAACTTAGAAAACATAGAAAAATATGGAAAATAAATAATTGATACCACCTTTCAGAATTATTTATTTTAAATATATTATTATATAATACTAATAGTTAAAAATTATTGAATGATCACTATGTTCAAGTCATTATAGTATTGACTTTATAGATATTAGTTTATTTACTATCCCCCACAACTGTATGATGAAGATACTGTTGTTAGGCCACATAACAGATGAAGAAATACAATCAGAGAGATTGGATAACTTACTGAAGATTGCAAAGATTTAAACCCAGCTTCTGACTTCAAAATTTGCCTTTCTAAACCATTATAAGTTATTCTGTTTCTTTTCTGCACAATTTCCGTCTTTACATTATTCTTTTTCTGTTCTTCCCTTTTTTCCTCCATCCCATCTTTCCTGAAATTGGATCATACCAGTTTGTCGCATTTTTCACTTATTTTCCAGACAAATCCAAATATATATTTTTGTGCAGTGTAATTTTTATAATCATTTTTTATATCCATGCAGTTTAACCATTGCTAAACCAAGGTTTAATCAGTTTCCTATTATTGGTTTTGAGCTTGGCTCAGTTATTCACTTGATTTTAGCTAAAAGATTGAGAAGCTATTAACTATTGTAACTAATGTATGATGAATATCTTTGTATGTGTTCCTTTGCACATATGTCTACTTAGTTTCTTAGAACATCTTTTTAAATGTGACATTTTCAAGTCTAAGGACAAGATCACTTTTAAGACTTTAAATATATTTTGGCAAATTACCTTGTTGATAGTTTATATAAAGATTTTCATTCCTACAGGTAGTATGTGAGGCCTGTGATACTTTGATGGATGTGATGTTCTATAGTAGAACATGCAGTTAAGTTTAGGAGAATGAAAAATTAACAACCCAATATAATTCTGAGTTAAATCAATATGTTATATGTTCACTTTTATTAATATAGTTTTACAGGCTTTTAAAAGAAAAATTAAGATATTATATTATAATTAGGGTTCACCAGAGAGACAGAACCAATAGGATATATATCTGTCTATCTGTCTGTCTGTCTATCTATCTATCTATCAATCAATCCATCAAAGGGAATTTATTAGAGGAATTGGGTCAAGTGATTTTGGAGGCTAAGAAGTTTCATGATAGGCTCTCTGTAAGCTGGAGGTCCAGGTAGCTTGGCTTATTCCAAGTCTGAAGGTCTCAGAACCACAGAAGCTGATGGTATAACTCTCAGTCCAAGGCCAAGGGCCTAAGACCTGGGGGCTGGTGGTTCAAGTCCCAGAGTCTAAAAGTCGGAGGACCTGGAGTTCTAAGATTTCCAATGGAAAGAGCAGGGTGTCCCAGCTTCGGGGGGCGGGGTGGGGAGAGAGAGAGAGAGAGAATATTTACCTTTCCTCTTCCTTGTTCTTGTGTCCAAGCCCTCAACTAATTGCATGGTGCCTGCCCACGTTGGGTGAGGGTGGATCTTTCTTACTCAATCCAGTGCTTCAAAGGCCAATCTCTCCTGGAAATACTCCCTCACAGATATACCCAGAAAAATGGTTTCTTAGCAGTCTGGGTAGCCCTTAATCTAGTCAAGTTGACACCTAAAATTAACCATCAGAAGGGGTATGGGTAATAAGTACCCATTATATAAGAAGAATGTTTCATTTCTAACTTACAGCTTTGTACAGACCTGGGTACATTATAGTCTATTTTATTATGCACACCTAGTGAGACAAATCTGAGAACTCTAGAAGCCATGCAAATTATGGAGACCCCTGAATAGCAAGGGAAGAAAGATGGCATTGTAGACCATATTGTCCACTTTCTTTCAAAGGTGTGGCATCTAAAAATTCTGTAATCAGAATGTACATTTACGTTAACTGTACTTACGTCATGCTTCTTGGCCAGTGCTGCAGTGTGAAAAAGTCTAAATCAACAGTACTATTTCAGTTTCTTCTATTATTGCCCCTGCCCCCACAGATATGTCTTCAAAGTAATGGTTCTTCAAAAGAAGTCTGAGGGCTACTGTTGGGTCCTTGTGACTGCAGCTGGGCTCCATCTCACTTAAAAGCACAAAGTTTGATATTTACCTGTTGTAGATTGTGTGTAGCCAGTGTGAGTGTTAATTTTTATAAGCCTGAAAAGGTTGAAAGCGTTGCACCCAAAGAAGTAAGGTCAAAACTAGGCTTTCTTGATGTCTTGGAAGCAGTGAATCATAGGCTATAGGTTCTTTAAAATTAAAATATGAATAAAAAATTTATAGTAAAAAGCCAGAATAATATCATTTATTGATTGATGGCTTCAGTTTAGTCTTACAAGGCAAGAAGTGTACTGTGACTGTGTTTAATTCTCTAGGAGAATTTTATTTTCGTAAACCAAAACGTGAATTCTTCCAAACCTGTCATGTGATTTGAAGTTAGACACAAGCTGAGGATTTAGGATACCTTGACAATAATATTTGTTTGTAGGAGAAAGAAAAATCCTTCAGCATAGTCTTTGATCAGAGAAAAGATTAAAGCCTAACTTTTGTGTTATGCTTGTTCCAAAAGCAGATTCGATAGATATTGGCTACTTCTAGCTTTAGTATAACTTATTGACATCTGTTGAAATATGCTGACTTATATTGTATTTCTTAGAGTGAACTATATAGTACTTAGGTCAGAGCAAAGCATACAAACTAAATATATGTTCATTAGAAAAAACAACTTGTGAGATACAACTGAGCCAGAGGAAAACAAGATGTGGGGAGGGGTAAGCAGTAGGGGAGAAGAAAATGGAAATCATAATTTCATCAACCAGAGCTAAGAACTGTTAGATTTTTAAATGTATATGTTTTTATATATCTCTGTATGTGTCTATATGTTTTAAAAAATAAGATTTTAAAATATAATGGGTGTAAAATTCTTACAGGTATTCATAACTAATTATGCACATTAAATTTTTTTGGATTAATTTATACAAGCAGAACAATTAAGACCCCAAATAAAAGCATCCTAACTTTACTTGCTTAAAAGAAGTGAGGAAACAACAAAAAATTTAGAAATGAGGGGTAGAATATTCTGCCTAAAGACTTTCAGTTTACTATGTAAAATGGGACATATGCAGGGCAATATTTAAATGTTTAATTTTTCTTAAATCTTGTGGAAAGGATACTGTACCTGATTTTGTTTCCCTTTATTTTGTTATTGTTGCCATCATCATTAGTGTCCTGTTTGTTGACTGCTACTCTGTTTCATGACTGTAATGTTTCGTAGACTGTTCTTGTAGCAACCCCATGAGGTCAGTGTTACTGCAGTCAGTCCTCATTTTATAGATGAGGAAATGAGACAGGTTAAATAATTTGTTTCAGGTAATATGGTTAATAAGAAATAGAGACAAGATTTGAACATAGTTTTCTGTGTTTAGGGCAAGGACTATTCAAAACACTTCTCCAAGTTTGATTTTTAACTTTAGTGGTCCACGGTAGAAGCAGAGAAATAGATGAGTGTGAGAATGCAAGTTATTGAGAGAGACAGAGAGAGAATATTTACCTTTCCTCTTCCTTCTTGTTGTATCCAAGCCCTCAACTAATTGTATGGTGGCTGCCCACGTTGGGTGAGGGTGGATCTTTCTTACTCAGTTCAGAGCAGATGTTTGGCTTGTTTTGTTCTTTGTTAGTGTTTTTCCTTTTGCTACTGGAAATCACTGTGACTACTAGCAGGAATATCTGATACAATCAAATACTTGGAGATATAGGTGGAAACCCCTAGATTAAATATTCTCTGAGATTTCTTCAAAAACGTTATTATTTGAAGTTAGTTATATTTTGATGTAGTCTCTTGGAATCTAGGATTTAAAATATTAACAACATAACAAGAAAGTACAGATTCTGTGGCCATATCAAATTATTATTTATGACTTTTAATTTCTACTTGATGGGTTTAACTTCATTGATTTGAAAAAATTGCTTGCTCTATTTTTTTTTTTTTTGAGGCGGAGTCTCGCTCTGTTGCCCAGGCTGGAGTGTAGTGGCATGGTCTCGGCTCACTGCAGGCTCTGCCTCCCGGGTTCACGCCATTCTCCTGCCTCAACCTGCCGAGTAGCTGGGACTACAGTAGTGGCGCCCACCACCACACCTGGCTAATTTTTTGTATTTTTTAGCAGAGATGGGGTTTCATTGTGTTAGCCAGGATGGTCTCGATCTCCTGACCTCGTGATCTGCCTGCCTTGGCCCCCAAAGTGTTGGGATTACAGGAGTGAGCCACCGCGCCCGGACGTTGTTTTTTTCTTTTTAATAAAGCTTTTGTTTTTAGTGAATTACAGAAAACTGTGGTTCTTATAGTGCTATAGGAACAGCCTCCCAATTCAAGAAGGTTTTTCTTTATGATGTTTTGTTGATATTCTTAGTGTTAGATTCATAAATAAATAATATAGTTTACTGTGTTGTGATTACCATTATTTCATTATGAATAATAAAGCCCTATTCAACTATTTCTAACTCTTAAATTGCCTAACTTGGTGAGACACAAAAAATTTCTTACTATACTTACTTATCTAGAATATGTTTTCATTGAAAGAGATGTATACATTATTTAGATAATGTATATTCTAGAAACTGTCTGATTTAAATAGCTTTTAAAAACCTTTAATCTTTTAGACTTTATAGAAATATTATTTTCCAACCACTGTTCTGGGATTAGGTGTACAAAAATGGCTAAGATATGGTTTCAGCAGTTGAGAAACTTAGACCTGAGTGAAAAGAGTCCTACCTGTAGGCAGATACCTATTAAGTACCTGCATTGCTATGGGAACGCACATGAGGGAGTAGCTAATTTAAACCTGTGGAGGAAAGAAAAGGTAAAAGAAAACTCTGTTGCTTCCTTTGTAAAATCAACCAATGTCATTCAGGTGTTGACTGTTGATTCTAGTATTTCACTGTTGGAGATTAGACATGCTTCCTTCTGTTTTCTTCCCTTGCATAAATCTTTTGTTTATAATGCTTTACCTTTTGGTTCTAACAATTACAATTAGAAAAGTTGGGCATTTGAGTGATTCTATAAGGGAAAGATGAAGTTAAAATTAGGGTCAATGGAGACTTTTCTATCTCCAGTGTTGGAACACCAAGATGTAATTTTCCAATTTCCTTAAGGGAACTGCAGCATGTTTTATATTTTTATATTTTTTAAAGGCTTTACAGAGGAGTCCCCATCAGATAAGGACTTTGACAAATGACTAGAAGTTTCCAAGTGGAGAAAAAACATTCTTGACAGAGGGGAAGTCTGATGATGAGGCATTCAAAGAGTGGGTTAGAAACTGGACCTGACTTACGAGTCTTCCAGTATGGGGGATAGGGTAAATGGTACTACTGTTAAATAAGGAGGGGAAGTGTATTTCGGGGCTGGAGTAGGCTGGAATAGGATCTTTGTTTTGACCTTGTTAATTTGGAAAATCTTTGGAAATTCCATCAATTGATTTTTAAAATTCTTTCCACTAAAATGTGTTAATTACCTGCAAAGTGCCCGATCTCAAAAATATAGGCATAAAAAATAAGTCTAAAAACTTAAAAAAATAAGAGCTTATAGACTCTTAGAAAGAGAGATAAGGGAACGATTATAATGCACATTTAAATATTATGATAGAAATAATCATAGGATGTGATGGTGAACTTGGGATTTTTGATCTTACGAGTTACAGTCACAAACTTCAAAAAAAAAAAAAAAAAAAAAAAAAAAAAAAAAAAAAAAAAAAAAAAAAAAAAAAAAAAAAAAAAAAAAAAAAAAAAAAACAAAACCACTGGTAAAAGATACCAAGAAGAACAGTCGGAAATAATTAAATCACCTTTTGTTCCTTCACTATTATGGCAAGAAAAAAAAAAAGAAAAGAAAAACCAAATGCAGTGAAAGTACAATAGGGAGATTTTCTCTTTATGGTCCAGAGTCCAGATAGTTTCCCTCCAGGTCACCTTTACTGTGTCAGTTATATAGGAAGAAGAATACAAAGAAATGAGGGAAGAGGACCTGTGGATACTGAGGTCAAAGACAGAGAGAAAGAGGGACATAGAGAATTTGAATGAGAAATATGAATGAAATAGAGAGTGTACCCTTGTGGAAGCTCAACTTTTAATAATCTAACCTACTGTTGTGATGACAAAAGCTCCGTTCCCTAGCACCATGGCTCAGTAAAGCCCTTTGGACTTATGCTACCATATCGACTCTGTTCCTCACTAGGGATAGAGACAGAGGAGGATCCTGGGGGTAGAGAGTACAGACCTGCCTAAAATTAAAATTGTGATGTAGTAATATCAATAATAGAAGTTATTGAGAGGTCACCTATGGGCCAAGAACTACCATAAGCACTTTAAATGAATGATCTTACCAAGTAAGGTAGTGTAGTCCACTCTTGAACAATGACGGGGTGAGGGACCCAACTCCCATGCAGTCAAACATTTGTATGTAACTTTTGACTGCCCCACACCCCACAGCTTAACTACTAATAGTCTACTTTTGACCAGAAGCTTTCCTGTTAACATGAACAGTTGAGATTAACACATATTTTTATATGCTATATGTATTATATACTATATTTTTACAATAAAGTAAGATAGAGAAAATAAAATGTTATTAAGAACATCATAAGAAAGAGAAAAAGATTTCTATTTCTTAAGTGGAAGAGGATCATCATAAAGGACTTCATCCTCACTGTCTTCATATTGAGTAGGCTGAGGAGGAGGAGAAAGAAGAGGAGTTGGTCTTATGTCTCAGGGGTGGCAGATGTGGAAGAGGTGGAAAGGGAAGCAGGAGAGGCAGGCACACTCAGTGTAACTTTTATTGAAAAAAATCTGTATACTAGTGGAACCATGCAGTTCAAACCTGTGTTGTTCAAGGGTCAACTATATTTGTAAAGCCCTTAAACAGTGTCTTGCACATGGTAAGCACTTAATGTATCTGGCTATTGTTATTAGACTAAGACACATGGTAAGTACTTGGTAGGTATTGGCTATTATTATTTAATTATTAATTAAATAATAATCATCACCATTTTCCTAGTAATGTATGGCATAATGAAGTTAAGTAACTTGCTGAAGATCATATAACTAGAAAGAAATGGAATCATTTCTAAGTTGGAGGTGACAGACTGATTAGTGTAGATATAGCATGAATTGCATAATGATTGGTGCTTGAAATATGATGATGCTAGAGAGGAAAGAAAACATGTGCCAAAAGTAGAAGATATTATGATTAAAAAAAGATCTCTTTAGCTTGCTGACTGGTTGGATGAGAAGTAAGAAGACAACTAAGATTTTTAAGCTGGTTGACTGGGAAAGGGTAAACCGAATGTAAGAAAATAAGAAAGGACTGGGCATGGTGGCTCGTACCTGTAATCTCAGCGCTTTGGATGATAAGACAGGAGGATTGCTTGAGGTCAGGAGTTCAAGACCAGCCTGGTCAACATAGCAAGATCCTCCCATCTCTAAAAAAAAAAAAAAAGAAAAAAAAGAAAAAAAAAAAAGAAACCAACTTAGCTGGATGTGGTGGTATGCATTTGTAGACCTGTAGTCCTAGCTACCTGGGACCTGGGAGACTGAGCCCAGGCATTCAAGGCTACAGTGAACTATGATCATGCCAGTGCACCCCAGCCTGAGTGGCAGAGCGAGACCCTCTTTAAAAAAAAAAAAAAAAAAGAAGAGGCAAATGCAGTGGCTCACATGTGTAATCCCAGCATTTTGGGAGGCTGAGGTGGGCGGATCATGAGGTCAGGAGTCCGAGACCAGCCTGGCCAATATGGTGAAACCCTGTCTCTACTAAAAATACGAAAATTAGCTGGGCGTAGTGGTGCGCACCTGTAGTCCCAGCTACTCAGGAGGCTGAGGCAGAAGAGACTGTTTCAAAACAAACAAACAAAAAAACAAAAAAAACCTTTTTATTATTAGGAAGTGATAACAAATTCCATTTTAATCCTGTTGAATTTTTTATCAGGTAGTCAAGTGAAATGACTAGCAGGGAATTTAAAACTAAGTTAGAGATTTAGGTATTATCACTAAAGGAGTTGGTGAAAGCTCTGGCAGTGTTTGAGATGTTCAAGGATAACCAGCGTTTTTCAGCTGCAAAACCCTGGATCAAAAATAGTGTCAGGATAATAGCCTCCAGGCAGAATTTTGACATATTTGTCAACTCTTGCTTTGTAGAAAATCTACAAATAATTCCAGGAATCTTTAACAAAAGGCATGCCATTACTGCTCCAGGGACTGGCTGTTGCCCTGTGTTCACTGTTTTCCTTGCTTCTGTCCCGGTTGCTGTTGTTGTGTCTCCACTGGCTGCTGTCATTGGCTCCTCAGTGAAGGCGGAGAGCCTCAGTTGTTGCTTGGCACCTTTCCTATCACCACAGAAATGGCCACTTCCCATGGTAGCATTCTTGGAGAGTCAGAACTGAAATCAGCAAGAAACAACCAACTGCATCAAAAAGTGGGCTGAGGCTGGGCGCGGTGGCTCACACCTGTAATTCCAGCACTTTGAGAGGCCAAGGTGGGCAGATCATGAGGTCAGGAGATGGAGACCATCCTGGCTAACATGGTGAAATCCCATCTTTACTAAAATACAAAAAATTAGCTGGGCGTGGTGGCGGGCGCCTGTAGTCCCAGCTACTCAGTAGGCTGAGGCAGGAGAATGGCATGAACCCAGGAGACGGACCTTGCAGTGAGCTGAGGTCACTCCAGTGAGACTCCATCTCAAAAAACAAACAAACAAACAAAAAAACAACAAAAAAAATGTGGGCTGAGGACATGAATAGACAGTTCTCAAGAAAAGATATACAAATGGCCAAAAAGCATATGAAAAAATCCTCATCATCTTTAATTATCAGGGAAATACAAATCAAAAGCACAATGCAGTACTACTTCACTCCTGCAAGAATGGCCATAATCAAAAAAAAAAAAAAAAAAATAGATGTTGGTGTGGATGTGGTGAAAAGGAAACACTTTTACAATGTTGGTGGCAGTGTAAACTAGTACAACCACGATGGAAAACAGTGTGGAGGTTCCTTAAATAACTAAAGTAGATCTACCATTTGATCTAGCAATCCTTAGCAATACTAGGTATCTACCCCGAGGAAAATAACTCATTATATGAAAAAGATGTGTGCTTGCACACACATGTTTATAGCAGCATAATTTACAGTTGCAAAAATATGGAACCAGCCCAAATGCCCATCAATCAACGAGTGGATAAAGAAAATGTGGTGTGTGTATATATATATGTATACACACACACATATATATATTACTCAGCCATAAAAAGGAACGAAATAATGTTATTCACAGCAATCTGAATGGAACTGGAGACTATTATTCTAAGTGAAGTAAGTCATGAATGGAAAACCAAACATTGTATGTTCTCACTGATATGTGGGAGCTAAACTATGAGGGCACAAAGGCATAAGAATGATACGTTGGACTTTGGGGACTCGGGGGAAAATGTGGGTGGTGGTGAGAGATAAAAGCCTACACATTGGGTACAGTGTACAATGCTCGGGTGGTAGGTGCACCAGAATCTCAGAAATCACTACTGAAGAACTTAATTCATGTAACCGAACACCCCCTTTTCTTACAAAACCTATTGAAATAAAAAATGAAAAAGAATTAAAAAACAGTGCAAAAGCTGTCTTAGCTCTTCTAATTATTTTGTCCCCCTGTTCTTGCCTCAAGCTTGTTGTTCATTGGATTTGTCTGTACCCCTGTCCAAATGACAGGTATGCTGGTTTCATAGTTCCCCAATCAAATTTTTGTTCCTGTATGGTTCCTGACCTTCAGAAAAATTCTTACACAAAATGTTTCTCAGTTCTTGATCCATTAATCCTCAGGCACAGTTAGACTTCTCTGAATCCTAGGATGAAAGCCCGTTATTAGGCTCAAACTGGGACCAGGACCCGTAGGACATGTGCCCTTTTGAGAAAAGAGAGGTCAAATTGGGAAATCCATACATTTAATAATGATAATTCTATCACATCTTTCTTTTGCCCTCTTCAGTTCTTCATATGACTGTGAAGATTTGTGGATATGACTGTGATTTGGGATTATTTCTTCTTTTCCCGAGATGGAACAATGATGTGTACTACTGTGGAATTATACTCTATCTGGATATTTTGTTGGGAGGTTTGACTTACTTCTTCGTCAAGTTTTTATATTATTCTTAAGGCTTTTCATACCTCTTTACTGGAGTTTACTAAAGATTTTAATGTCTAGCACATGTTCCTTTCAAATAAGTATTGGCAATTTATTTTTTTCTGGTTCATCTGTGAAGAATCCCAATGAGCCTTTTTGAAAACTCATCATTTGCAGTTACTTTAGAACAGCAATTTATAGAAAGGTACTGTATTAGAAATGTTTTATTTCACTCCACTCGAGCTATGAAGTGCAAGAACCATGAAGATTGAAAAATACAAATGATAGATGTGTCTCTTTCTCCTTATTTTCTAGCCTTCTTTGAATCCTGGGGGGAGCCAGTCATCTGATGTGGTGCTTTTGAACCACTGGAAAGTGAGGAATTTTGAAGTACACCGTGGTGACATTGTATCATTGGTGTAAGTAACTCAGAAGCATACTATATTTGTATATAAAATTATTTATACTTATGCTGATTAAAATGGTAATCCATTGTTAATATCATACTGCCAATTATTAAATTGAATACATGTTAAATATAATGTGTTTTTAAAAAATGAATTTTGCAGTGTAACAGTGCTCTAAAAAGAATTTTTTGTGTTTAAAATATGTTAACTGACTAACATATTTGGATTGGGTAAAATGTATTTAATGTTGATTAGAAATTATTAAAAATACATTCATTTAGTATTACTTTGGAATATTTTGAAAGTTTGCATTTTGGTAAGCAACTTTTTTGTTACACCAATGTTTTCTTGGTTTGTATAGATAAAAAGTATCCCTAGAAGGTGATAATTATGACATGAGAATCATTGACATTTATGTACATCAGGAGTTTAACTGAAAAAGGAAGTTTGAAAGACTAGTACTGGATGCTTCTGTTTGGGGCCAAAAGGTGGCACTGTTTCACTGTTACAATATTGTGACTAGTCAGGATCAAAAATTTCATTCCGGTCTTAATGTAGAAAAGGAATGTCAAAGTGTGCATAACTGATAAAATGATATAATACGTAGTCCTAGGACATGCTTAAATGGTTTGGAGATTTTTGTTTGTTTGCTTTAAAAGTAAATTTACACTAGGAAGACTGCAGCCAAACTTGTCTAATTTCTTCTGGTTTCAAATACTTATAAAAATGTTATAGTATGATTCCCTGTTATGCCAGTTAGGGGAAACAATTAATGTAGCAGTGTTACTACCATTTGATTTGGCTACAGTAAAAACCTGCTACTGGGTAAATACCTTTCCCATTTGTATTTCTGATTCTTGAATTGGAAGGATTTTTTTCTTGTTAGATGGTAACTTAAAATTGTTTGGTAAAAGCACGACATTGTCTGCTTATTTGTACTTAACTTCGGCTAGTGCTTTGTGGAAACAGATATTCTATAAATGTGTTTCTTTCAAGACTATTCTACCAGTATTCATTTGAAGATATATTAACCAACTCTGGTTAGTGACTAATGAAATAAATTCAAGTGGAGTTTTGTATGGCAGACATCCAAGGAGGGGGATTAAATGCTTCTCAGGTTTTGAGTGCTTTTAAAAATATTAACCTGCTCTTTGAAGTGTACTTTTATTTTGTCATTCAGAGTACTATTTTTGCAACCTCCTGAACAACCTTTTCCATGCTGGGTTAGCCTGTCATATGCTCATTATTCTTTTGCCTTTGGTTTGACAAGGTTACATCCTCACTTAGTTGGTGATGGAAAGGATACCCACCCAAGTGAAAGAGGTCACACTATACACAGACAATAGTGCAGTATTTTTTTTCCCTGTGAGAAACATGCTCACTATCTCTAACCAAGTGGACTTGAATAGATACTTGAAAAATAAAACAAGGCTCCTTGATATTCAAGGTTGCAATGGGTTCATAAAAGTACCCTGCCATATCATGGAGTATATTAAAAAGAGCACATTACTCTTTTATGTAAATATTCATAGTGATTGATATTTATTATATACATTAACTTCAAAAATATTCTATTCAAATTGGGATTGATATATAAATTATAGCTATTCCAGTTGAACTGTATTTTTTTTCTGGAGACAGAGTCTCGCTCTGTTGCCCAGGCTGGAGTGCAGTGGTGTGACCTCGGCTCATTGCAAGCCCCGCCTCCTGGGTTCAGACCATTCTCCTGCCTCAGCCTCCCGAGTAGCTGGGACTACAGGCACCCACCACCATGCCTAGCTAATTTTTTGTATTTTTAGTAGAAACGGGTTTCACCCCATCCGTGTTAGCCAGGATGGTCTCGATCTCCTGACCTCGTGATCCGCCCACCTCGGCCTCCCAAAGTGCTCGGATTACAGGTGTGAGCCACCGCCCCCGGCCCAGACTGTGTTTTTAGTGACTCAGTTATGTGCTATATCTTTGTCATGTACAAATAACACAAACTTTCACGTGCTTGTTTTTAGGAGGAGCCATTTACATAAAAGAATGCTTAGTTACTAGTATTACATATTTAACAACAGATGATCATGAAGCAATATTGTTACTTTGAGAAAGAAACAAAAAATCTGATGCTAAATTCTTCTTTAGCATTATTTAAAGTCTTTTTTTAGGTCAGGGTCAGGTGGCTCAGGCCTGTAATCCTGGCACTTTGGGATGCCAAGGTATGTGGATCCCTTGAGCCCAGGAGTTTGAGACCAGCTCGGGCAACATGGTGAAACCCTGTTTCTACAAAAAATACAAACATTGGCTGGGTTTAGTGATGTGGGCCTATAGTTCTAGCTACCTGGGAGGCTGAGGTAGGAAGATTGATTGAGCCTGGGAGGTCGAGGCTGCAGTACTCTGTGATTGTGCCACTGCACTCCAGCCTGGGTGACAGTGAGACCTTGTCTAAAAAAAAGTATCTTTTTAGTCTTATGAGCAAAAATGCTTTCTAGCCTATATCTGTGTATTTTCATACAAGTTAGAAACTGCTTCATTTTAGAAGATTGATGTTGATTTGATCACAGTTCATAATATACATTTAATTTATGTCAAATATTGAATATTTGCTTTTCTTACACAATGCATCAGTTTGGTTTTAACATAGATGATAATTTTTGTTACTACATTGGAGCATCCTATTTAAGAAATGTGTGACGAATACAGAAATGTGCATTAAAATGTTCAATTTAAAGCTAATTGTAAAATATACTTTGTAATTTTGTTTAGAAATTGATATTAACAGTATACTTCATTGATAAGTAATCTTTGAAAACCTTCTTATATTAAAAAAGTATAACCTTTTTATATTAAAAAAATCTTGAGACAGTGTATTCAGAATGTGTGGGAATACAACATTTCTACTATAATATTTATGCTTTTCTGGAAAATTTGCAGTTTGCAAATTCTTAAATCAGTAGGGCTTATTCAGCTTTATAACCAGAGCACTGATGAAAACAATAACAATCTCAATAAAAATACTAACACAGTGTATAAGACATAAAGTTTCTAATAATTAAACGGCAGTAAAAGTAGTATTTTACTTAAAACATAAAAGGTGGCGACAGCTTAGTGGTAGGTGGTATAAGGAAGGGTTGAGGCTGTCTATGGATACGAGGGCAGAAAGACATTATCATCAGAAGTCATAAACAGAGAAAAGCTTGTAAGCTTTGTATAAAATGTTCTGATACCAGAGTTGTATGCTCTCCTCATTGTTTTGTGTTACTTTATTTATTTATTTATAAACAAAGATCAGGATTAACTTTGCAATAGCACTTCTAAGAGAAAGGTTGAATGTATAATACTGATTGCTTCCTGGTTTGCTGCCATTAGTATACGTAGCCTTCAGTTGCCTTTACTAATGAAGCAAAACATTAATGATCTGGGGAAAAAATTACATATGAACCAATGTAACTTCTGCATTACACTGAAATCTTTTCTCCATTTACCAGTTGTCTATGTTAATTCATGTTGCAGAAACACACACTATAGCAAAGCAGACTGTCCTTTCTATTGGAAGGGGTTTTGTTCAGAGTTGGTTGACCAGTGTTGTTTCCTATAGCGTGGGATGTCTGGCAGAGGGAGGTCGGTGCATATTATTTTTTTGCTTATCTTTCTTATTTTTCACTGTCTCTTTCTTTCTTGTAAAAAGTTGGTCACAGTGGAGTTATTGTTTAAGTATGTTATTCAGTA
Source organism: Papio anubis (assembly GCF_008728515.1). Classification (NCBI taxonomy): domain Eukaryota; kingdom Metazoa; phylum Chordata; class Mammalia; order Primates; family Cercopithecidae; genus Papio; species Papio anubis. Next base: position 47,316,386 of record NC_044979.1, read on the forward strand.
GCTATATTTACTTAATAACATTACTGATTGCACAAAATATGATTTGCTGTCATCAAGTCCTCAGTATATGTAGGTGGCATCATACTCTCTTAGTGATTTACAAACTCATAGTGGTGATTAAGGAGGATTTTCTATACCTTGGAATTGACTTTTCATTAACCTGTGTGATGGCCTTCCTGGCTCACATAAGTGGCACTCTTTCACAATAATATATCACTTAACAAGTCCATTGGGACAGAGGTTCTTTCATAATAAAGTCCTAAATAATCACATTTAAAATTGTTTTAACTTTATTTTACTTTTATTTGTTTTGAAGAAAAGTTGCAAAAATAGTATAGAGAGTTCCCATAAATCCCCTAATGTTAACATTATATAGAACCATGGTTCAATTACTGAAACCAGTACATCAGTAGAATATTATTAGGTCTAATCTATAGACCTTATTCAAATTTCACCTGTTTTCCCACTAATGTCCTTTTTTTGGGTGAAGATCCTACTCAAGATCCCATATTTTCATTTTTTATTTTTTATGTCTCTCTAGTCACCTTCAGTATATGACAGTTCCTTGATCTTTGTCTTTTATGACATTGACAATTTTGAAGGGTACTGTTCAGTTATTTTGCAGAATGCTGCTCAGCCTCTTTAATGTTTGATGCCAGACTCTCTTTAAATGGAGAAGCACTAATGTTGATGGCAGTTGCTGAGGCTGAGGAAGCTGCAGCAGTGGGAACCCCTGAATGAGGGAGAAACTGTCTGAGTAGGCAGTTGGGCCAGCTGGGGAGGTGGATACCACAGGGGCAGAGGAGAAGGAGATGGTAGGATTTCTCTTTGAGGCATGGGTTTTTTTTAGTTTCTTGGAACCACATACGTGGGTCATGACTACAAGGGTTCAGGGGTTCTAGAAATAAGTCTACTGAGTCAAATTTATAGCTGCTAGGAAGCAAAGAACAGAGCTGTGTGGGTGGGAGAAAAGGCCACAGTTTATAGAGAGCTAGAAAGGAAGGATGAAGGGCTTCCTTTCTCTTCCTTTCCTCTTAATCTGGATCACAGATTTCACTGTATTGAGCCAGTGTTCAGTTCTATAGTAGAAGGTTGGTGTAAGGGAATTCTTTGAATGAGCATGCCTGTAAGTAAGCATTGTGCTAAGTGCTTTGAGTATGCTGTTTTGTTTTTGTTTTTGTTTTTTTTGAGACGGAGTCTCGCTCTGTCGCCCAGGCTGGAGTGCAGTGGCACGATCTGGGCTCACTGCAAGCTCCGCCTCCCGGGTTCATGCCATTCTCCTGCCTCAGCCTCCTGAGTAGCTGGGACTACAGGCACCCGCCACCTCGCCCAGCTAGTTTTTTTTTTTTTTTTTTTTTTTTTTAAATTTATTTATTATTATTATACTTTAAGTTGTAGGGTACATGTGCATAACATGCAGGTTTGTTACATATGTATACTTGTGCCATGTTAGTCTGCTGCACCCATCAACTCGTCATTTACATCAGGTATAACTCCCAATGCAATCCCTCCCCCCTCCCCCCTCCCCATGATAGGCCCCGGTGTGTGATGTTCCCCTTCCTGAGTCCAAGTGATCTCGTTGTTCAGTTCCCACCTATGAGTGAGAACATGCGGTGTTTGGTTTTCTGTTCTTGTGATAGTTTGCTAAGAATGATGGTTTCCAGCTGCATCCATGTCCCTACAAAGGACGCAAACTGATCCTTTTTTATGGCTGCATAGTATTCCATGGTGTATATGTGCCACATTTTCTTAATCCAATCTGTCACTGATGGACATTTGGGTTGATTCCAAGTCTTTGCTATTGTGAATAGTGCTGCAATAAACATACGTGTGCATGTGTCTTTATAGCAGCATAATTTATAATCCTTTGGGTATATCCCCAGTAATGGGATGGCTGGGTCATATGGTACATCTAGTTCTAGATCCTTGAGGAATCGCCATACTGTTTTCCATAATGGTTGAACTAGTTTACAATCCCACCAACAGTGTAAAAGTGTTCCTATTTCTCCACATCCTCTCCAGCACCTGTTGTTTCCTGACTTTTGAATGATCGCCATTCTAACTGGTGTGAGATGGTATCTCATTGTGGTTTTGATTTGCATTTCTCTGATGGCCAGTGATGATGAGCATTTTTTCATATGTCTGTTGGCTGTATGAATGTCCTCTTTTGAGAAATGTCTGTTCATATCCTTTGCCCACTTTTTGATGGGGTTGTTTGTTTTTTTCTTGCAAATTTGTTTGAGTTCTTTGTAGGTTCTGGATATTAGCCCTTTGTCAGATGAGTAGATTGCAAAAATTTTCTCCCATTCTGTAGGTTGCCTGTTCACTCTGATGGTAGTTTCTTTTGCTGTGCAGAAGCTCTTTAGTTTAATTAGATCCCATTTGTCAATTTTAGCTTTGGTGCCGTTGCTTTTGGTGTTTTAGACATGAAGTCTTTGCCCATGCCTATGTCCTGAATGGTACTACCTAGGTTTTCCTCTAGGATTTTTATGGTATTAGGTCTAACATTTAAGTCTCTAATCCATCTTGAATTAATTTTCGTATAAGGAGTAAGGAAAGGATCCAGTTTCAGCTTTCTACTGATGGCTAGCCAATTTTCCCAGCACCATTTATTAAATAGGGAATCCTTTCCCCATTTCTTGTTTTTCTCAGGTTTGTCAAAGATCAGATGGCTGTAGATGTGTGGTATTATTTCTGAGGACTCTGTTCTGTTCCATTGGTCTATATCTCTGTTTTGGTACCAGTACCATGCTGTTTTGGTTACTGTAGCCTTGTAGTATAGTTTGAAGTCAGGTAGCGTGATGCCTCCAGCTTTGTTCTTTTGACTTAGGATTGTCTTGGAGATGCGGGCTCTTTTTTGGTTCCATATGAACTTTAAAGCAGTTTTTTCCAATTCTGTGAAGAAACTCATTGGTAGCTTGATGGGGATGGCATTGAATCTATAAATTACCTTGGGCAGTATGGCCATTTTCACGATATTGATTCTTCCTATCCATGAGCATGGTATGTTCTTCCATTTGTTTGTGTCCTCTTTTATTTCACTGAGCAGTGGTTTGTAGTTCTCCTTGAAGAGGTCCTTTACATCCCTTGTAAGTTGGATTCCTAGGTATTTGATTCTCTTTGAAGCAATTGTGAATGGAAGTTCATTCATGATTTGGCTCTGTGTTTGTCTGTTATTGGTGTATAAGAATGCTTGTGATTTTTGCACATTAATTTTGTATCCTGAGACTTTGCTGAAGTTGCTTATCAGCTTAAGGAGATTTTGGGCTGAGACAATGGGGTTTTCTAAATATACAATCATGTCATCTGCAAACAGGGACAATTTGACTTCTTCTTTTCCTAACTGAATACCCCTGATTTCTTTCTCTTGCCTAATTGCCCTAGCCAGAACTTCCAACACTATGTTGAATAGGAGTGGTGAGAGAGGGCATCCCTGTCTTGTGCCAGTTTTCAAAGGGAATTTTTCCAGTTTTTGCCCATTCAGTATGATATCGGCTGTGGGTTTGTCATAAATAGCTCTTATTATTTTGAGGTACGTTCCATCAATACCGAATTTATTGAGTGTTTTTAGCATGAAGGGCTGTTGAATTTTGTCAAAAGCCTTTTCTGCATCTATTGAGATAATCATGTGGTTCTTGTCTTTGGTTCTGTTTATATGCTGGATTATGTTTATTGATTTGCGAATGTTGAACCAGCCTTGCATCCCAGGGATGAAGCCCACTTGATCATGGTGGATAAGCTTTTTGATGTGTTGTTGAATCCGGTTTGCCAGTATTTTATTGAGGATTTTTGCATCGATGTTCATCAGGGATATTGGTCTAAAATTCTCTTTTTTTGTTGTGTCTCTGCCAGGCTTTGGTATCAGGATGATGTTGGCCTCATAAAATGAGTTAGGGAGGATTCCCTCTTTGAAACCAATGAGAACAAAGATACAACATACCAGAATCTCTGGGACACATTTAAAGCAGTGTGCAGAGGGAAATTTATAGCACTAAATGCCCACAAGAGAAAGCAGGAAAGATCAAAAATTGACACTCTAACATCGCAATTAAAAGAACTAGAGAAGCAAGAGCAAACACATTCCAAAGCTAGCAGAAGGCAAGAAATAACTAAGATCAGAGCAGAACTGAAGGAGATAGAGACACAAAAAACCCTCCAAAAAATCAATGAATCCAGGAGTTGGTTTTTTGAAAAGATCAACAAAATTGACAGACCACTAGCAAGACTAATAAAGAAGAAAAGAGAGAAGAATCAAATCGACGCAATTAAAAATGATAAAGGGGATATCACCACCGACCCCACAGAAATACAAACTACCATCAGAGAATACTATAAACACCTCTACGCAAATAAACTGGAAAACCTAGAAGAAATGGATAATTTCCTGAACACTTACACTCTTCCAAGACTAAACCAGGAAGAAGTTGAATCCCTGAATAGACCAATAGTAGGCTCTGAAATTGAGGCAATAATTAATAGCCTACCAACCAAAAAAAGTCCAGGACCAGATGGATTCACAGCTGAATTCTACCAGAGGTATAAGGAGGAGTTGGTACCAGCTAGTTTTTTGTATTCTTTTGAGTAGAGACGGGGTTTCACCATGTTAGCCAGGATGGTCTCGATCTCCTGACCTCGTGATCCGCCCGTCTCCGCCTCCCAAAGTGCTGGGATTACAGGCTTGAGCCACCGCGCCCGGCTGAGTATGCTGTTTTTATTTAACTCTCACAATAGCTGGAGATAGTAATTTTTAACATAATGAAACAGATTTAGAGCAAGTGCATAGCAAGTAAAAAGCAGGGCCAGAATTTGAATCCACATTCATTTGACTGTAAGCCTGTACTGTCTGATAGAGCAAGCACCTGTAGTTATTGAACACTTGAAATATGGTGATTGCTGCTTGTTAAAATCATAATAATTTGGATATATTCTTGCAAATAAATATATTACTAAAATTCTACCTGTTTCTTTTTCCTCTTTTTCTTCTAGTTTTATTTTATAAGAGATTGGGTCTTGCTATGCTGCCCATGCTGGGCATGAACTCCTGGGCCTAAGTGATCCTCCTGTCTCAGCCTCCTGAGTGGCTGGGACTACAGGCAAAACCAGGGCATCTGGCTGATTCTTCCTTTTTAAATGTGCCTAGTAGAAAATGTAAAATTACACATGTGACATACATTTTATTTCTATTTGATAACTGTGTTTAAATCTTTTCCCATTATACACTGCTGCATCCCTGGAGTGTGTCTGAAGTGAACTAAGATGAAATCCCAAAGTCTGAGATGGACAACACTAAGGTAGTTGCTATAAAGCAACGGTAGACTTCTAAAGATAGGTAAACACCTGGTGTTGGTGAGAGTGCTGGAGTGATCAGGTCCAAAGACAGAGAGAAAAAGACACATAATCTATGGAGAGAAAAAAAAAAACCATAATATTTTTAAAGTATTTACTGACTGCTTATTTTTTTTTGTAGCCATTGGGTTAGGAGTTCTAACTTCACTTTTATTTGATTCTAATTAAGAAAAACCAATGAAGTAGGTATTGTTGTTATCCCTGGTTTTATAGATGAGAACACTAAAGCATAGAGAGGCTAAATAACCTGCTTAAGGACATAGTAAATATTAATAAATGGCAGAGCAAAGACTTGAAGTGCCTCACATCAAAGCTGTGACTTAACCATCATCCTATAATGTCTCCATGTAATGTGGTACGATGCTGTGGTTGAGTAACATTGATTCTCACCAAAGAAGTCATGCTGGCCCTGGTATGTCTACATCTCTTATTTTACTTCCATTTCTGTAGTCAAATTTCTGATACAGTGGTTCCTGAAATACATTGTAGTCTCCTCATCGATAACAATAATACTGTATTGTGAACATATAGTGTGCATACAGTTTCAACAGCTGGTTTTTGTCATGCTAAACTAATTGCCACTTTCTGACAGATGGCCAGTGTAGTGTGGTGGCTGCTTCTCTATGGATAAGTATGAGCAAAGAGTCATAAAGATTTGAGCCAGGGAAACAGATGGAATAGAATAGAGCCTTTGAAAACAAAACGAAAGGTGCTTTGTGTCTTGAGTGCTTGTAAATCTTGAAAGGTCCCTTGACCCACCAAGGAAATTAATTGGAATCTGCTAAAAATGGAATTTCATGTTTTGCCCACAGTAATAATAATACTGAATAATGACCCATAATTGTATTAAAAGCCAGTTATCAGTTGAGCTGGGAAAATATAATTGTGTATACTTATCTGTTCTATCTGTACTCATTCCCAATTTTTAAAATCTATGGCCAAACATTTTTCTGAGTTTGTAGTTAATATAGTACATTTAGGAACCAAATATAGAAAGACCATGACTTTTACAGAAAGATTCTTTAGGGAGGATGAAGTACCTAGGTGTCTAGTTTTTTTTTTTTTTTTTTTTTTTTTAAATTGACAGTAAAATGCTGCGGAGGGAAATCCTGTATTGCAGTTTATTTTTGGCACTTTCAATTATCCATAGTAATTTGCAGTCATTACTAAGTATATGTACAAGTGACATTTTTTAAATAAAGAAAATGAGATAGTAAAAGTATTATTATTATTATTAGATATAGATTAAACTGAATTTTAAATACTGTTCATAGCCATACAAAAAGTTGGTATCCTTGGCTGGGCACAGTGGCTCATGCCCGTAATCTCAGCACTTTGGGAGGCCGAGGTGGGTGGATCACGAGGCCAGGAGATCGAGACTATCCTGGCTATGGTGAAACCCCTTTTCATACTAACAATACAAAAAATTAGCTGGGCATGGTGGCAGGCATCTGTAGTCCCAGCTAATCAGGAGGCTGAGGCAGGAGAATGGCGTGAACCCGGGACACGGAACTTGCAGTGAACCGAGATTACGCCACTGCACTCCAGCCTGGGTGACAAAGTGAGACTGTCTCAAAAAAAAAAAAAACCAAAAAAAAAAAAACCAAAAAAAAAACAGTTGGTATCCTTAGGATAGTCCTTAATAGCAATTTGTTTTCTTAAGTAGGATAAACTGTCTTCACAATGCTTATACACTTAATTATGTAATAAGACATTTTCTTAGTTCAGAGACAAACTACAGCTTAGAAGTGTTTCATAAATTTCAATTTTGAATTACTGAGATTTTGTGTTAATGTAACCATAGGAGATATATATAGCTTCTGCTCATCCTGTTTTATAAATTTTATATCCTTTGAGAAGTAACTATTAGTTTTCAAAGAACAAAATTATACAGGCAACATTCTATTAAATACTAGTGCTTATGTTTATAAATGTTTTTATTTTTACTCTGAAATAATCTAGTCTCTGAGAACGCTGTTTCTTATATTTAAAAAGATGAGTAAGTACAAGGCAGCATTTACAAAGGACCTCCCAAATACACGTTAAATATTATATGTAAGGAGTCAGATTTAGCTATTGAGGAGAAGCATTTTGAATATGTTTACATAATGATTAAAACAGAATTAATTAATATTTTAGAGTAGTAAACAGTTTAGGTTTCAAGCAGGAAATAGAACACAAGGCAAATCAACCATCACATAGGTGTGTCAACCTATCTTAAATACTTTTGGAATCAGTAAGATATAGAGGCATACGTAAGGATAGGCCACAGATCAGTCAGTGGCTGATTTCTATTTCTGGCTGTAAATGGACTAGTTTATTTCAAACTAAGGCCTACACTGTCAATAATGAAAAAAACTGGATTAAAAAAATGTGTATGGCCGGGCGCGGTGGCTCAAGCCTGTAATCCCAGCACTTTGGGAGGCCGAGACAGGCGGATCACGAGGTCAGGAGATCGAGACCATCCTGGCTAACACGGTGAAACCCTGTCTCTACTAAAAATACAAAAATTAGCCGGGCGTGGTGGTGGGCGTCTGTAGTCCCAGCTACTCGGGAGGCTGAGGCAGGAGAATGGCATGAACCCGGGAGGCGGAGCTTGCAGTGAGTGGAGTTGGCGCCACTGCACTCCAGCCTGGGCGACAGAGCGAGACTCCGTCTCAAAAAAAAAAAAAAAAAAAGTATATCTAAAGGCGTTGGAGTACTACCAAGGGTTAAAGATCTAAGAATGAAAGGAAACATACTGAAGTGAGCCCTGTATTTGTGTCATTTTTCACCTTAGATTCTGTCAATTTGCAAGCGATACAGGCCAAGCTGAGAAGCCGAGCAGCAATAGCTAAGATGGTGAGAGGGTAAGCAGAAATTTTGTCAGTTTCACAGTGCTTGCAAGCTAAAATTCAGGAAGGAGGAAGAAGGACCCTGGTAAAACACTCTAAGCTTTTCATTGGGATTCCTGTGGGGCTATATCCTAGGAGTTAGGAAGAACTATAAATAGGCCACTACTTACAAAAATCAAAATGTATTCTTTGATAAACCCAATCTTGATTTTAAGGTGGTCTGCCTTTACTTTAACGGTCATTCCTGGAAGCAAGAGACATCATGCAGAGTTTCTGTAATTTTTTTTATGCACAGCACTTGACATTTAATAAAAAATTATACCATGCATATTAGAAGCCAGGACCAAGAAAAACAACATAAAACAAGAAAGGATAGAAACAGTCTCACAGTAATCCAGATATTGGAATGATTAGACATGGACTATTAAATAACTATAATTGGGTAGGTGTGGTGACTCATGTCTGTAATCCTAGCACTTTGGTAGGCCGAGGTGGGAGGATCACTCCAGCCCAGGAGTTCAAGACCAGCCTGGGTGACATAGCAAGACTACTCTGGTCTCTACTTAAACAAAAACAAAGAAACAAAAGCTGGGCATGGTGTTGCATGCCTGTAGAATCAGCTAGCTACAACAGAGGCTGAGATGGGAGGGAGGATAACTTGAGCCTTGGAGATCATGGCTGCAGTGAGCTATGATCTCACCACTGCACTCCATCCTGGGTGACAGAGTAAGACTCTCTCTCCAAAAACAGAAAAAAATTATAATCAGTATTTTTAAAAAAACTGATGAAAAGATGGATAATTTCAGCACAGAATAAGAATCCATAAAAGTAATTTAAAGAAATTCTAGAAATAAAAACTGTGACTGAAATGAAGAACTCAGTAGATTAGTTTAATAGAAAATTAGACACAGCTGAGGAAAGAATTAGTGAACTGAATGATGGGTCAATTAGAAAATATATAGAATGGGGTATGGAGGGAATAAAAGAATGGCATGTACAATCAATAGTGTAAATAGTGTAATAGTGAAAAAGGCTGACCACCATCTAATTGGAGTCCCAGGAGAATAGAAGAGTAGGAATTGAGGAAGAACCATTATCTTAATAGATTCAGGCCAAGAGTTTTCCAAAATCAATGAAAGACATCAATCCACAGAATTAAAAAGCACTAGTGGAATAAATACAATGATAGATATTTAGGGTACGCAGCAGTCAAACCACTGAAAACCAAAGAATATAAAAGTCTTTTTTTTTTTTTGAGACAGATTTTTGCTCTTGTTGCCCAGGCTGGAGTGCAATGGTGCGATCTTGGCTCACTGCAACCTCCACCTCCTGGGTTCAAATGATTCTCCTGCCCCAGTCTCCCGAGTAGCTGGGATTACAGGCACGCGCCACCACACTTGGCTAATTGTGTATTTTTAGTAGAGACGGGGTTTCTCCATGTTCGTCAGGCTGGTTTTGAACTCCTGTCCTCAGGTGACCTGCCTGCTTTGGCCTCCCAAAGTACTGAGATTACAGGTGTGAGCCACTGAGTCTGGCCGATAAAAGTCTTAAAAGGAAAAAAGATGTATTAGCTTCAAAGAAGCAAAAATGTAGCCTACTTTTCAACTGATGGAAGACAGGAGATAACTGAATGACATCTTTAAAGTCATAAATGAAAAAAAGTCAATCTAGAATGTTGTACCTGTTGGAAATATTCTTAAAAAATAAAAGAGAAATGCATTCTTTTTCAGATAAACAAGCCCCTAGCACATGCTCAATTGTTCTTTTGGACTTCCTGTACAAAACAAATTCATAGGGTTAAGAATTTCTAATTGGTAGGTTCAGAGCATTAAGCCCCAATTGTGGTGTCCCTTCTGAGCCCAGGATTATGTGTGACTGCACTGGTCACATTGCCATGAAGCCAGCCCTGGTGGTTGGTAGAGGGGTGGGCACTGGACCTAAGCAGGGCCAATCAGAGCTGTTCCTGGAAATGGATATATAAATATTAGGAATGAAAAGTTCCTTATTTTGTTAGAATTCGAACAATATGATCTGTAGAAAATCAGTCATATTTCCTTAAGGATACATCAGTAAAATATGAGGCAAATGTAATAATTAGAACTTCGGTTTCAAAGCAGATTCCATGCTCTAATTCCCTGGATAGTGAATATAATAAGATGATATATCCATAAATAAGTTACTTTACATTGCCAAAGGGACAGATGTAAATAAGGCTACTAATCAGTTTACCTTAAAATAAAGGTTATCCTGGATTATCCACGTAGGCCCAGTGTAATCACATGAGCCCTTAAAAACAGAGGCAGAAGTAGTAGTTAGGGAGATGCAGCATACGAAGTCAGAGATCCAAAGGACAAGAAGGATGCAACACATTGTTACAGCCTTTGAAGATTCAGGGACCATGGGCAGAGGAAAGCAGGCTGCCTCTAGAAGCTAAGAATGACCTTCACTCAAAGATCAGCAAGGAAACAAGTACTTCAGTCTCACAACTACACAGAATTTTGCCAACAGCTTAAGGAGCCTGGAAATAGATTATCCTGGGATTTCTAGATAAGGGCGTAGACCCGCTGACACCTTGATTTTGGCCTTGAAAGATCTTAATATGAGGACCTAGCCAAACTTACTAGACTTCTGTCTTAGAGAGCTGTTAGATAATAAACAGATGTTATTTTAAACCCCCAAATTTGCTGTATTTTGTTACAGTGGCAATAGAAAATCATGTTAAGCAATAAAAAATACAGACAGTTCTAAAACCACCTTTACTATGTACAAGGAAATGTACTTTTACAAAAGATTATTAAGTGTTTGAAAACACCAATTTTATTTACAGAATTGACTAATTTAAAAAGTATTATTTTCTTTTCTGTGAAACAAATCTGAAAGCCTCTATTTGCCTATTCTTCAGTGCAAGACTATGGGACTAGGCTTTGGGAGATCTTGTTTCTGCTTTGAGTTGCATCATTTTTAACTGGCTGAGTGAACCTGGACAGGTTATTTTAACTGTTCTTGGATCAATTACATCATCTGCAGAATGAGAGGTACAGACCAGTTGATCTTTCAGGTCTCTTTCATTTAAAAAATGCATGAAAATAGCTTTAGGGATCAAATGGAATTGTTAGGAAGTTCAACATAAGAATTAATCCCTCAGGATATCAGAAAACTATGCTGCATAGTTTTAAAGTTGGAGTCAAAACTGATTTGAAATTTTTTAAAGAAGAAGAGCTATATTGACACATTAAGTAGAAGTTCTGGAACAGATAGGAGACTTGGAACACCAGGTCTTTATTGGTGAAAGACATCAAATGAATATATACTTATCAAGATTATATCTGTAGTTGCAATTATTGAAATTTGCAAATATAAACGTTGGCAAGTAGACGTTTTAACAGAAGGATGAGATCAAAATCCTTTCCTATTTATTTAAAATTACTCAAAATAAGATAGTGGTAGAAATCTTTGTTTCTTCATTTCTTGTAATTTATTCTGGGAGTAGAATTTTTAATATTGGCTAATTTAATGGCTAATTTTGTTCTGGTTATCTCCATCTCTCTTGTCAACTTAAGATGTATTTCCCACCGGTAAACACAGTGTCCACTGGTTCTTGCTAAATAAAGATACCATAGTCTGTATTCTGCTTCATAGTTTAGGTCTTGGAAAAGTGGAAGAAATCTCTCAACTAAACTTAAACATAACCTTATTTGATCCAAGGTCAGTGGATACCTTTAATTTTTCTTTTCCTTTTAGAAAAAAGAGGCACAGTTTTGGTGAGTAGAGGTGGCAAGGCTGGGAAATGTGTCTGTAGCTGATAAGAAAGGGAAAGGGCTTAAAATGACCAAATTTTATCAGTGCCTTGGAGCTCAGGAAAGTATTTCTTTCCAAGAAGAGAGCAGGAATGCCTTTTAAAAAAATTGTTTATTTCCATTAATGAGAAACCTCAAGGACCTTTGAAAGGTTATTCCTTTGCATTATCTAGTGACAGATTTACTCATACTCAGAGGTTACATTAATATTTACTGATGGCACAAGTATAGGTTTCACTTTGTTAAAAATTGTATGGATGTTGGAACTGCTGTTGAAGAAGCTGACTTGGTTTGATTTGGCTATGGATATGATAATTATAATATGGCTTTCTGTACTTTTAGAAGTCATAAGTTACATTGCAAGGATTTGTGTATTTGGTTTGCTAGAAAGTTACCATATAGTATTATGACAGTATAGTAGAAAACATTTCAGTGTGAAGAATAGTATGTCTCACATAAATTTTACCATAGAATTAAGTAAGAATCATTAAAATATTCCAGGTTTATTAAAAATTCATTATTCTACTAGAGGATCTTTAAAGAGCAATAAGAACTTGAAGAAATAATAGGAAAGCTTTGGTAACAATGACACTGTGCTAATTGAGTTTAAAGAAGATAAAGAATGTATTAACAGAATGGATCCAAATTTGGCAAAAAAGATTTGTAATAAATCAAGGGGGGAAATCAGTTAATAAAGAAAGAGGCCAATTATCAGTGAGGGGAGGGGAGTGTGTTTCCTGATTCTAAATGAAAGGTTAAACTACTTGGGTGAATTTCAGTTTAACAGAAAGGAAGAAAAGCAATATGGATAATTAGGCAGTAATAAGATCATACTGGAAAAAAAAAAAAAAAAAAAGAAAACTGCCTTAGGTGCTAGGGGAATATTGGCTAATGAACTTAACCTCCTGCAGTTATCTTTGAATATTCATTTTTGCTTTAGAAATGGGAGAAGTGATGTTTTTCGTTATTTTCAAGGAGGTATGATTCTTAGCACACTTGATCATATTGTGGACTTAAAGAAAAGTCATTTCAACTTTCATTTTAGATTCTGGGGGCACATGTGCAGGTTGTTACTTGGGTATATTGTGTGATGCTGAGGTTTGGGGTATGATTGATCCCATCATCCAGGTAATGAATATAATAGCCAATAGTTAGTTTATCAGCCCTTTTCCCCCTTTTCCCTCCCCCCTCTAGTAGTCCCCAGGGTCTATTATTGCCATCTTTAGGTCCATCAGTGACCAATGTTTAGCTCCCACTTGTAAGTGAGTACTTGCGGTATTTGGTTTTCTGTTCCTGCGTTGATTTATTCTTAGGATAACGGCCTCCATCTGCGTTCATGTTGTGGCAAAGGACATGGTTTCATTCTTTCTTATGGCTGCGTAGTACTCCATGGTGTATTTGTACCACATTTTCTTTATTCAGTCCACTGTTGATGGGCACCTAGGTTGATTCCATGTCTTGACCATTGTGCATAGTGCTGTGATGAACGTATGAGTGCGTGCATCTTTTTGGTAGAATGATTTATTTTCCTTTGGATATATGCCCAGTAATGGGATTGCTGGATCAAATGGTAGTTCTGTCTTAAGTTCTTTAAGAAACCTCCAAACTTCTTTCCACAGTGGCTGAACAAATGCTATTAAATGCTGCTTATTGCAAATATTCTCTAGAATATTGATATTGAATCTACCACAGATGCTTAAGCAATGTAATGACTATCAACTGTCAGTTATTCTTAACATGAAGTAGGTTGACAGAAACACCAGCAATGTGATTCAGTCTGCCAGTATTGAAGGAGCAGTGATACTCTGTAGCTCCATGCTGGATTATGCCTTGCTAAGAATAGTCAACAGTGGGACACTTAACATCTGCTATATAGTAAGCTAAAAGGGGACATATACAACCAAGGAAAACTTGAAAACTTTTAAGGATGTGGTAAAGCTCAGGTTTTAATGACATGTGGCTCTGTACTTTTGTATTTTTTTGTATTTTGTATTTTGGGGAAGGCTGCCACATAGGAGTCCAGATGGAATAACTTTGGAATAGATGAATACACTAACTCCAGTTATGTGAAGAGGGGCCACAAACAGCCAGGCAAAGAAAAGAAGACATGCAGATCGCCACGGAAAACTCCTCTATGGAAAGCATAGACACCCTGTGAATAGCTAACTCTATTAGCTAGATTTTCACCTTCCTTTTTATTTATGTGATAACATTGAAATAACAGCAAATATTCAAGAAGTGGAACTGATATTCTTTGTTTTTATTACTTTTAATAATGTCATTTTGGAATGACAATAATAGTTTTATTTGTTACAGTAAATATAGGGTATATGTACAAAATAAAATAAGTATGTTACTTAATCAAATAATCGTTATTCATTTTTATCAGCACTATTTGCATTGTTTTTTTTTTTTTTTTTTTTTTTAATTTTTTTCTTTTTAGTAGAAGAGACTTGGTTTCGCCATTTTGGCCAGGCTGATCTCGAAATCCTGGCCTCAAGTGATCCACCCACCTCAGCCTCCCAGAGTGCTGGGATTACAGGCATGAGCCACCGCATTCAGCATAGCACTATTTTTGGAACAATATTTCTACAAAGGAAATAACTACCATGACTACAACAGTTATTAGCTTATTAAGATGTCTCATAAAAATTAAGTTTTAAAGTTTCAAGTGATGTTTATTTTTCAATTTCACATGGAAAGCATGAAAAAACTAATTTTTTAAATAATTGTGTCTTTTCTTAATGAAAAGTGTAAATACAATTATAATTGTTGGAATATTGAAGAAATTACAGCTAAAGATTTTGGTTGGTTATAATTTTTGGTGATTCTGGAACTGTGGTTTACCTACAACATAATGGTTGAGTGTCTGAAGATTTCACTGAGCAAAGCAGGATTTTAAATCTTGTCAGAATTTGAAATACAGTATATCATCATATACTATAGCTATATTTTGAATATAAGTCTTAATTTTGTGTGAATATTACATTATTGAGCAACATGAGGCCTTAATAAGTTACCACTATCAAATGGCAGATAATAATATAATGGTTGAGAGTAATTTCTCTGAACTTTTCCAGATATGTTTTCTTAGAACTTTTTTTAAAGAGGTGTGTACTTGAGAGGAGGATATTCTCTTTAAAATTCATATGGAATTGATTGAAGTAAATTCAGATTGTGTGTGTGTGTGTATATATATATACATATATATATACACACACACATATATATACACATATATATATATATATGCCCACAGTAAAACAAAACAAAACTGAATCATGAGTTGACATACCTTACAATATCTGTTAAATTACAAGTTGACTGGTGAACAAAGGATATTCTTAGGGAGATTGTGATTTTAAGTTTTTTTTTTTTTTTTTAACAAGTCATTTTATTGAATGTGGTGTAGAATAAGATTGTATATAACTGTTAAATTTTCACTGACATTTCAAGTGGTGGAATAATAGAGGAAATATACCCAGGGACTAGGTTCTAGTCTAGGTTCTGTTTCTAGTAACTAGGTGACCCGAGTAAGCCACTAAATTAGTTAGGACCTTATTTTCTTAAACTATAAAGTCATGAAGTTGTCTTGGGTGACCTCTTCATTAACTTTCACACTAATGTGATATATATAGGCTGGCTCTGATGGAACCTTTCTGAGTCCTGTTCTTCTAATTTAGTATCTATTCTAGAGGATAACATTTTGAATGTTCAGGGACGTTCAAAGAAATATAATATGAGCCATATATGTAATTTTAAATTGTCTAGTAACACTTTGAAACAAGTGAAAAAAGAAACAAGTGTAATTTTAATTTTAATAATTTCTAACCCAATATATCTAAAATGTTATTTCCACATGTAATTAATATTAAAATATTAATGAGATATTATACCTTTTTTGAAATAAGGTCTTAAAAATCTGGTGTTGGTTTCATTTGGCACGTCTCAATTTGGATTAGTTGCATTCAAGTGTTCAGTAACCACATGTGGCTTTTGGCTACTGTGTTGGACCTTTTTTGCTGCTAAAGTTATAGCATCTTTTTATCTATACCCATGAATCAAATTTAGAGACTTTAGAGTCAGCTTTAATTACCTTTCGTTTTCTCCTCTCTACTCTATACAATAATGACAGAGACTTATATTCTCTAGAATCTGTCAAGATTTACAGGTAAATCAGTACATTTTGCTCTTATTTCCAAGCATCTGGAAAGAATAGTGATGTTTATTTCCAAACATCTGGAAAGAGATATTTCTGGGAAGAAACATCTGTGAATCCTCTTCAATTCCTTAAGTCACTTACTCCCTTAGTTTAGTAAAATCAGACTTCTATCTCTAATATTCTACAAAAACTCTTTGGAAAAATTCTCAAATCTTCTAATTGCTAAATCTGATGGCCACGATACAAATGTTTCTTCATCTCTTAGCAGAAATGCACACTGTGAATACTTCCTCCTTGAAGCTTTCTTGCCCTTTGTTGTGTATTACATCCTTTTTTCTTGGTTCTGTTTTAGCTTTGTCTGCTTTGTGGTTCCTTTTTTGGCCCTCTTTGTTTTCCCTTTGTCCACTGCTCTTGACTTCTTGCCTACCTGATTTCTTTTTGAAGCATCATACCTGTAATTTTAGCTCTCTATTGGATATATGTGTATGATGATATTCCTCAGACGTCTCAAACCCAACCTAGCCCATACCAAACTTGTTTTCTTCTTCTGGTTACTATTTTGATTCTTGGCATCATATTTAGTTACACGTCAAAGTTAGAGACTTCACTTCCATCTTTAACTTCTAGGATTTTCTGATCATCTGTATCCAGTTAGACTGGATCTACCTGAAAAATATCTATTGAATATTTTTTGGGTCTACCTGAAAAATATCTATTGAATATTTTTCTTTTCTCCATTTGCAAAGTCCAGGTGCCACATAGATCTCTCCTTCATTGACTGTGATATGTTTTCTCTAGTACATTTTCCACATTGCTAGCAGATTTATTTCCAACATAATTTGGATAATATCACTTTCCTGCTTAGAACTTCTGCTGATTCCATTTTCTTCTTACATTGCATATGAGTCCTAGACTGCTGTTCTATCTTTAACTGTAGACATTCTCTTTTATAGTTCTCTCTCCTCTAAAAGTCAAGACTTAAAAATATTTCAAATGATGAGATTTTAGGCTTCTTGATGGCTACTGGGAGAAACTAGCCATCAAATATGGATAGTATGGCCCCTAGAGCACCGCTATACTCATAATAAATGGGCCAATATGATGTATTTATGTGATACCCATAATTAGGTTAATAAGCATGTTTCTTTTTTTTTTTTTGTAAGTAAATCCCCATATGGATATTTTAGTTACTGGGAGCAAGAGTTAATAACATCCAGGTAACAATGAATGATGTATGTTTTATTTACACACATGCTTTCTATACTTGGAAACTAATATAGAGGTTTATCTTGGTTAAGCTGTACAGCTCAGCTGACTTTTATAGGGAAAAAATAGATCCCCTGAGGTAATACTAATGTAAGTAAAAAGTAACTTTGGCCATTAGTATATCTAGCTGGGATGAGAAAGAATGACTTTAATTGTTACCTATTTACTAATATTTTTACAGTTGGTTGTTTCCTGACCTCTTTATTCTCCTAGCATATTTAATTGAGGTGAGATGAGATGTTAGTTCTCTAAAGTGCAGCTTATTTTTTTTCTTAGCCAAATCCTGTTATTATTAACCTCATTTGCCTTAGCTGACAACAGGCTTCCCTTAGGCAGTGTAAGCATCAATGCTCTGAGGAAGAGGATAAATATTAATTGGAGTGTACTACTTCTTGGAGACCTTTAAGAAGTCCTAAATAGTCTGAGAAAGTGATTTTTGCTTCTACTTCAGGAGTGTTTGTTTAAATACTTAATTGCTGAATTTGAAAGAATACTGGAGGTCATAAACAGTAATGAATATATTGTCAACTGGAATATTTCTGCACATACTCAGAATGTTTTGCCCCTTTCTGAAAACTATAGCAAGGTAATAAACTGATCATATTTAAAAGGGTAATTAACCTTACCATCTCTGTAATCCCGAGGAAGTCTAGACATGAACTCAGGAGTTGGCATATTGTTTTCAATGTACATACCAGCCATCTTTGAACATTTATTCTGTAAAATGACTTGTATTATGTTTAAGTGAGTATGAGCAGTGTGACTCACATAAGTAGGAGAAAAGAAGCCAAAAACTGCAACAAAATATTCCCTTTAAAATGAATACCATCTTTTACAGAACTGAATATATTTCTGGACCGTATATAGAATTGGAAATTTTAGAACTAAAAGTTTTTAAGAGCTTACTATGTGTCAGGAATTGTTCTAAATACTTTACATATATTACCTCATTTAATCTTTCCAATAGCACTGTGAGGTTAGAACTATTATTTTATAGTGAGGAAACTGAGGCACACAGAGACCGGGTGACTTGCCCAAGGTCACTCAGTAGGTGCTGGGGTGAGGATCTACACCAGGGCCTTCTCACCTCAGGGGCTGTGCTTTTGACCACTTGGGTCTTCTGCTAATCAGTGATTTAATCTGCTATTTAGTCAATCTGGTTTTTTACTTACGAACTTTCCTGCTACTACTCTTAGCTCATACTTAGTACAGTTGTCCCTTCATATCCATGGGGAATTGGTTCCAGGACCTCTCAATTGTACCAAAATCCAAGGATGCTCAAGTCCTTGGTGTGAATGGTGTAGTATTTGCATATAACCTATGGACATCATTTCGTATACTTTTCTCTAGATTACTTAGGACACCTAATACAATGTAAATACTATGTAAATTGTTGTTATACTGTATTGTTTGGGGAATAATAACAGGAAAAAAATGTCTGTACATGTTTAGTACAGTTTCTTCCCCAATGTGTGTGATCTGCTTTTGGTTGAATCCATGGATGTGGAACCCACAGATACGGATGGCCTACTGTACTCTCATTTCTAAGTTCAACGTTTCTTGAGATCTAGATATTTCTGATGGATTGATAGATGTACTTATATAAATACACAGATATAGTACATAACTGCATCTCAGGGCCATTTTGTACAGTAACAGTAATCACTTTTTGTTAATTGTAGTTATTGTAACTGAGGTATATTTCTGCTAAGCCAAGTAAGGGAATTTTTTAAATAAGTTTTTTTGATGTGTTTATTTTTACTCTAAAAAGATGGTTTATAATTTGCTAAGATCAATGAGGATTTCTTTTCCCATGTTCACTCCCCAACTCCGTACCCTTTCCTAAAAAGCGACTAAATTTGGTAATTTTTAATTTTTTTGTTTTGAGTGATGCCTGGTCTCAAACACTACTACTCCTCCCCATCCCCCAACAATTAAACAAAACTAAGTACACGTATTTTGGGAGGAAAAGCACTATTAAGGACCATTTCTTTGGCTGAAGTAGGGGTTTGAAAACTGTCTTTTAAAAGCCGAAATAGACCCTGGGAAGTGAGTGGGAGTGTAATGTTTCACATATAGCCAAAATAGCCCAGGTAGGGGATTGATGAATATCAGAATCTTGACTGAGAGCAGTCATCAAAAAATGTGTTATAAGCAAATAAAACACCTGAGGACTTAGGATGTACCACCAAATAGGGGTCAGAGAGCCCATTATGGCAGAAATGGCAGGTGTTAATGACCTTTTGGACAATGGGTAGTTTACCTAGTAAAATTTAAAGAGTTGGCTGTGTTGGCTGGACACGGTGGCTCATGCCTGTAATCCCAGCACTTTGGGAGGCTGAGGCGGGCAGATCATGAGGTCAGGAGATCGAGACCATCCTGGATAACATGGTGAAACCCCGTCTCTACTAAAAATACAAAAACAAGATTAGCCGGGCGTGGTGGTAGGTGCCTGTAGTCCCAGCTACTCGGGAGGCTGAGGCAAGAGAATGGCGTGAACCCGGGAGGTGGAGCTTGCAGTGAGCCCAGATCTTGCCACTGCACTCCAGCCTGGGCAACAGAGTGAGGCTCCGTCTCAAAAAAAAAAAAAAAAAAAAAAAGAGTTGGCCGTGTTTGTGTGTATTCCCAGCATACATTTGATTGGTGTGTATTCCCAGCATACATTTGATTGAGGCTAGATTGACTTAATGTGTAGGTCAAGGGAAAAACATCAGAGGAAAAATTAATAATAATAGCAGCCAATGCTCATAGAACACTTACTACAAGCCAGGTATTGTTCTAAGCACTTTATATAGATTAATTGATTTAACTGTTAAAAAATTAATGTAAGTAATGTGGCATGTATTTCACATAGCAGTCCTGTGACTTGTAAACTTTACTTATTTTTTTATTTATGAGACATAAATAAAATGTCCCGTGTTGCCCAGGCAGAGTGCAGTGGCATGGTCACAGTTCATTGTAACCTTTAATTCCTGGCCTTAAGTAATCCTCCTGCCTTCGCTTCCCAAGTAGCTGTGACTGCTTACACCTGTAATCCTGGCCTTGTACATTATTACCTTTATACCCATTTTATTAGTATACAGAGAGGTAAATTAACTGGACTTATATAGTCTAGTATGTGGTAGAGGCTAAATTCAAAGTGAAGCAGTTTGCCTTCACAATCCATGCTCCTGACCTCTGCCATATCCTTCTAGATTAAGATATAAGTATGAAAGAGGAAAGGAGCAAAAGAGTAGCAAATGTATATATGATAGAAAGTGATGTCTTTACTACCAATTTTATTTCAAATCTCAATTTGTGGCAGCCATGCTGAGGCTAAACTACTTTTTAGAATTTGGATAAACAAATTGTGTAAATACTCTAAAGAATTGGCTTATCCCTCTGTACCAGATAGGGCCTTGGTGAGAAACAGGTGGTACATTCAATGGGGACAATGAAGAGAGTTTAATGAATGGACTTCATTATAGAGGGATGGGTGGTAGTGCAGAATGCAGTCATTGAATGATAGTGAAGTGCCCAGGGACTAGCAACAGTGGGATGTCATCATAGCCTGATGCCAGAAGGAAAAAGAGGTAGGGATGGAATTACCCATTCTGGTGAGAGCTAGAATTATGGGAGTGGGGCTAGTGGATAGGGAATAGGACTGTGGATAGCCGAATGTAGTTGCTACCAAAAGAGTGGCCTGGTGGGGGTATGGAGTGGCAATAAATACCCTCCCTTCTCTCTTCTGTTGTATCGTGATCTTGAGCAGGTGCCTCCCATTTGCCAACCGCAACTTGAGGCTAGAAATTAAAGAAGCATGGATGGTGCAGTTCACAGAGGTTAGCCTCTGGGATGTGGAGCAGAAAG
Source organism: Papio anubis (assembly GCF_008728515.1). NCBI lineage: Eukaryota > Metazoa > Chordata > Mammalia > Primates > Cercopithecidae > Papio > Papio anubis. Next base: position 47,337,640 of record NC_044979.1, read on the forward strand.
AGCAGGGAGTAGATTTAGAGGGCAACAGAGATTAACCAGCGTGCCACATGTTACAGGTTGAGTTGGATCCCCCCAAAAACGTTGAAGATCCGCATCTTTACAGAAGTAATCAAGTTAAAATGAGGTGTCATTTGTTTGGGTCCTAATCCAGTATGACTGGTATCCTTATAAATGGGAAATTGGGACAGACAGACACACACACACACACACACACACGGAAGATGATGTGAAGACACACAGGCAGAAGATGGCCATATGCACGTCAAGGAACACCTGAGGCTGCCAGAAACTAGGAGAAAGGCATGGAACAGATCCTTACTGCCTTCGGAGGGACATAGCCTTCCTGGCACCTTAATTTCAGATTTCTGACCTCCAGAACTGTGAGAATACATTTATGTTGTTCTAAGCCACCCCGTGTTTGGTATTATGTTATGGCAGCCCTGTGGGATAACATACCATGTGTCATGAAACAGTTCCTTATTGATTGGATTTGTTTCCAGTGTCTTTTTGCGTGTATACAGCCATAGAGCCATGAAGACCTTAGAAATCAACTGATGTAAAATACTGATTTTGGAGATGCAGACCTTGCCATTGGTCACACAACTTTAATGGCGGGGACAGAGCTAGGACCCTATAGACAAGCTGTATTAGAATTCTTAGAGGTGGACATGCTAGGGTTTTAGTTAGGGCCACAAGCACATTTTATCATTGAACTTCTAGTTAAGAAAAGATTTATCACACAAAGAAATGATAAATGTTTGAGATGATGGATATCCCAGTTACCTTGATTTGATGATTACACATTATATGCTTATATTAAAATATCACCTGTACCTCATAAATAAATACAACTATTATGTATTCATAAATAATTAAAAAAACTTTTTAAAAAGGAAAACCATTATTTCTAGATTTTACAAGTTTTAATATCCTAATCATTAATTTCTAGATGTAATTAACTGTGTTTCATTGGTTCATTAATTTCTTATCTCTACTTTGAGCCAAAATTTTCTTGTTAATATGAGGCAGTTTTGGAAAACCTTTGGCCACAAAGCTCTCTTTTGAAAATTTAGAAGAAAAATAATGTTATTCAGGTGATGATCATGTTGTCTGTTACTTTGTTTAATGATTATAAATTCACTAAGATGTATCCAGTTGGGAGACTATTTATGTAAGCAAGCTGGAAATTGTCATGTGTACATAATAAGTTGCTCAAACAATTACTGGTTATACTTTGAGTCTTACTTTGGCTGATTATTTAAAAATTATACATTTAGAATAATTATTATTAAAATAAACATATATGGATAAATATAAAGATGTTTCTAGAAATCACTTATCAACTCCCCAAGATGATACTGTCTTTTAGTACATACACATCCAGGTTTTTTAAATCTCTGTGTTTGTGCCTGTGTATGTGTATGATCTATATAAAATGGAATTGTGTCATACAAACAATCTTGTAGCCTACTTTTAAAAACTCAACATTATAGTGGCAAATTATTTTTTTCCATGACAGTAAATACATTTTGAAGGAATGCTGTGACCCTGCAAGTGATACAGAAACAGCTGTTTCCAGTTTTTACTAAACATTATGTTAAATGTATTTTTGCCTTGTAAACAATGTGAAAAACATCCCTGTAGGTAAATCATTGTACTGTTATCCAATTCTTATTCTACATGGAATCAAGTTTGCATGATGAACAAAGAGAGCATCTTAAGAGCAATTTCCAGTCTCCAGAATAAAGTGAAAACTCAGGAACATATCTCAATAGGAAAAATTTGCAGTAGGTTGCAGAGATGTGCCAAAGTCAATGTACAAAGACTTCAAAGAAAAGAGGAGTTAAAAAAGCCTTCACTATAAACCTTAAGCTAAATATTGGGAATAAAAATGATTACAACCCTTTAGGGAAGCAATTTGGCAATGTGTAGCAAGAGCTATAAAAAAACTTTCATCTTTGCTAGAATGTGTGTTCCTGTGCGTGTGCATGTATGTGTGTGTGTATTTCAGGATGATTTTTTTTTTCGCTTTTTATTTTTTGTTTGAATGTCTTATTTTGAAAAAATCTAAACGTGCTTCACTTGGAACTCCCATCTGCTTCCCCAAACTGTGTTTTTTTGTACCAAATCCCAGCTATCATATTGGCTTTTAATTTTGATTGTTGTTTTTGATATATAGTACTTCAGTTGTGAGGAATGTATTTTAGGAAAAGAATTTGAAATATTGGAAAGACTCATGTTTAATAGGTTCCTAATGGAATTATTTGTAATGGTACAAAAATTGAAAGCAGCTCTCCAACACTAAGACAAAATATACATTGTGGAATGTACACTTGATGCAATACCATACCTAAAGTGAAGCCTGTGAAGAGTTTGTGGTACCATGGGAAAAAACTTATGCTGTTAAATAAATAAATGAATAAGATGGTTAAGCAAGTATATAGAATCAAGTAAGCAAAAACGTGGCTTGGAAAAATATGAGAAGAAACGATACTAAAATGCTGAATAGTGGTTTACTTGTGTCATAGTCTTACAGTTTTGTGGGTGTATTTTTTCCTTTTGCCTGCTGTTCATTATAGTCCATATTTTTATATTGACCATTAATTAGTGTTATAATAGGAAAAATGCAATAATCTTGAATCGTGATAAAAACATAGAACATCCATCATGTTGGGCTTTAGATAATCATGCAACCTGACTGTAATCTTTTTTTTTTTTTTTTTTTTTTGGCAATTGTGGGAACAAATTATAGGGACAAATAATATCAAAGAAGGATTCTGATAGGATTTTCCTTGTGGAAAAATTTGCAAATAACTGCTCTCATTCCTCTCATCTCCTGGTTAACTTTTCTTCTTTGACCACTTAAAAAAAAAGACAAGGAAAACATTTACTTAAAAATCTCCCACAAATACCTTTGTTTATGAAGTATAAACAAAACAATAATAAAATAGTGTGACTATTTTATTCTTTTTTTCTAACTTTCTGAAAGATTAATTTGTTGGCATTAAATTAGCTTCTCATTTCTAATTTGTCTTCCTCTATTTTCTTTTAGTTCTTGGAATTTGCACTAAAACTCTTAAACATCAATGTGTTCAGATGTATTTGTGAAAGAAATATTCCTTATAGCATTTAGATAATAACAGTTAAAATTTCTTAAAAAACTCAATTTGAGTGCCCAAGTAGTTGTATGCTTATTCTGTTTAGTTTGTTTATTGCATTTCAAATGAGTTTAAGTGTGAGTTACAATTTATGTCTGAGGCTCTGGCTACCCTCTCTCCCTGTACTCCTTCGACCCTCATGCTAAGGTGATTCAGCCCACACAGCTGAATTTCAAAATGAAGCATATTGCCTGCTAGTTGTCTTCTGGGTCCTCTAGAGGTGTAGTAATACTAAGAGCTACTCCATGAAGCATTTTTCTTTCATTGAAATCTATGATAACTTTATTCACATTCTGATTTTCAAAGTCAGTTTCATTTCAAAGCAGAAAGCCAAGAATGCTTTCCAGACTTTAGCAATTTCCTTTATTGCTCCATATTCTTTCTTAGGAATGACAGTGTACACTTGTAATCCTCCTACCATAGGATCCCCCTGCACTGAAGAGGGAGTTCCCTGTGAATTTCTGATCAGTAAAAAGGGTATGTTTTAAGGGAAAAGTTATATTTTACTGTAAGAAATTAATGATAATATATAATAATACCAGAAACTTTTGCCTCTCATTTAGGTTGCTGTGACAGAGGGAAAGGACACGATAAATGACTCATAAAACTTGTGACTAGAAGTATCACATACCACTGTTGTTTGTATTTCATTGCTCAAAGCAGTGACATGTTTACTCTTAAAGGGGGAGTAAGTAAGTATAGTATAAAGATATAATAAAGACATAAAGGAATGTTTATTTATTATTTCTAAGTACTTTCATAGACCTGATTGGTTGATTGGTTTATTTAAATAAAATTTATTGAGTACTTACTGTTTATTGTCATTTTTTATTACTAGTGCCTGTCATATGCACAAGGGACAAGATTCCTGCACTCATTGAGCTAACATTGTTGTGATAATACTGTTTTGGAAATAAGCTTTTCAGTATTTATCAAGAACCTTAACAATTCTCTTATCTTTTTTTCCTATTAAATTCACTTCTGGACTCCTACACTAAGGAGATATTAGTAAATATGAAAATATGTATAATGATAAAGATAACAGTTTTCTTTGTAATATTGAAAAATTAGAAACAGATGTCTAGTAGGAAAATAGAGGGAACTCTATTATATTTACTCATAGAATGTAATGAACTCATCACTTTGTATTAGAAACAGTTGCCACATTTTTTAGTGGTTATTTTCAGTAACATTTTAGCATCCTGTGGTGACATAAAGCAGATAACGTAATTCATTCTGGGTGTAAGGACTAGCAAATGGTGAAGATTTTAAATTGTTAGGATTACATAGAAGAATTCTATGTCCCCAAGCATGGAGTTTATGTACAAGGAGATGAGGAGGATGTAGAGAAACTGGAAGTTTTGAATTCTAATAGTGTATCCAGTCATTCAAGGAGACATATCCTGAAGGCAACTGGAAATATAGAATCAGAGACTGGTTAAAAATAAAGGCTAAAAATGTTCTTTGGGGATTCATCAGTATGGAAATGTTAGTTGATCTTGTGGAAGCAGATGAGCTGTGAAGGAGTGAATCAAGATGAAGGAGAATATAGGCAGAGAATCAAACGGGGATGCTGGTGGGAGAGAAGAGGAAAAGGATCTTGAAGAGAGTGACAGGAAGAAGACAGGAAGAGAGGGATAGGAGAATCAGGAAAATTTTCTGTTTGAGGAAATTGTGGAGAAAGAACTTTTTGAAGGGAAATAGAGCAGAGGCAGAGGAGAAAGATAGGAGGAACAATTTTATTGGTAATTTAGGGTGGTTTTCCTAGTAACTTAGGGTGGTGCAATGGTAAGTTATTCATTTGTTAAAATAGAAAGCGTATTATGTTTATTTTTGATAGAATAATAGCATTTCATAAGTTTTTTTTTTCTTGAGATGGTGTTTTGTTCTGACGCCCAAGCTGGAGTGCAGTGGCACGATCTTGGCTCACTGCAACCTCTGCCTCCCGAGTTCAAGTGATTCTCCTGCCTCAACCTCCCGAGTAGCTGGGGAGTACGGGCGCATGCCACCACGCCTGGCTAAATTGTGTTTTTTGATGGAGATGGGGTTTCACCTTGTTGCCCAGGCTAGTCACAAACTTCTGACCTCAAGTGATCCCCCTGTTTCGGCCTCCCAGAGTGCTGGGATTACAGGCATGAACCACCGTGCCCTGCTGCGTTCTATAAAAATTGATCAAAGTCTTTTGACTATTTAAAAACCACATTTAATTAAACACTTGATAGCGCAAGCAGAAATTATTTACATTTTTAATAGAAATTTAGTCATACAATGAAAATGCACTCGAACATTTCTTGATACAAAGAAAAGATTTATGCTAAGAAGTAGTCAAAAATACCAGTTTTATTTATTCATTTATTGAAAAAATAATGTATATCTCGGAGACTGGAGCAGGCTAAGTGACTTGAAAGCTGCAAGAAAGAAAAAAAGGTAGCAAATGTAACTTTTAAATCTTTTAGACAAAAATATCTAGGTAGTATGATTCTGCTTAGAAACTCAAAGATTTATATGCTGTATCTTGAAGCAACTAAAGGACATGGTGAACATTTTTCATATGTCGCAAAGTGTTCTATATTTTTGCTTTAAGGGACAAATTAGCAATATTTGGAGACTTCACAATAACTTTGTGGGGAGAGCTAGGGCATTTGTAATGAGAAAAATATAGTTTTGTCTTGTATGAAAAAGTAAGTTATAGGCCAGTAAAATGTTTCAGTATCTTGTATACCTAGAAGGACAGCTGTGACAATTGTGCCTGTATAGATCTCATTTATCCTTAAAACCTTCTAGTTTTAAATTGGTACGGACAGTGTCCTTAGTCAAGTAGTATGGTCAGAATGTATTTAAATTTCTGTCTGTATATTCTGTTTTTGGCCCACTGCAGAATCTAACAGATAGGTTTTTATAGTTTTCTTTTTTTCTTTCAAGGCCAATATTAAGTAAAATGTAACAGCTAATCTGAGTTAGCATCATTGATAAGTATTAGAATATTAGGTTTTTAGTTAGGAAAAGACTTTATTGATCATTTGCATTTCACCTGCTTTTGCAGATGAAGGACTTGAGACACAGGAAAATTAAATATGCTAGTCCCACTAGAAGTAAGCTACCTGACCGTCAATATGTGTATTTCCAATAATCTCTGCTGCACCTAATTTTACAATATCAGTGCTAAAATGTAAATGTAACCAGGCAGAGAATTACTATTGACTCAGTGTTGATGTGGTTTCAGTAATTCGGCAAACCAGAATCCTGAGTCAAGCATCATGTAGTAGGTAAGAGAAGAGAGAGGGAAGGAAATCTAGGCATGGGATGTTCAGTCTGTAACTGTAAGAATTGCTCTGGACTTAGAGACAAAAGACCTGTGATTCAGTTTTGACAATGTCACTTATTAACTGTGATTTTAGAGCGAAACCCTAAATTCTCCAACCTTCAGTTTCTTTATATATGAAATGGGAATAAACATTGTTGCTGTACTTACTTCCTAGGTTAATTGTGAGAATCAAGGCCATTGTGAGAAAGAGTCAATTTCTAGTTTACCAACATTTATTTGCTGTTACTAGGTACTAGGCAATATTGTAGCCTTCAGCAATACAAAGACAATGGAAACTTTTATAACATATTACAAAAGGCTAAAAATTAAGAAGTAAAATTTAGCAGGAAGTCTGATTGATATCATTCATAAATATTTAGAATATTTGCTTTTTAATTTGGAAAAGACCTTAGAGTTCAATAGAGACTTTTGTCTCCTTAGTCTTCAAAGAGATTACAACTTGGAGAGATGATCCTTTAGACAAAAAGCCTTATGATACATTGATTGAGACTGTCATTATAATAAAAGCAGTTTTACAAGCTGTTAACTAATCTAGGATTGAAAAGAGGAAAGGAATGTCAGCAGTACATCAGAAAGAAAGAACATAATTTTCTTAGAAGTAGAAGTAGAGGAATGAGTGTTTTTTCATTTTTATTATTTTGCTTTAAGCCAGCTCCATTATGCGACACCATCTTGTTTGCCCTTCTGCTAGAGACCAAACCATCCCCACCACTCTTTTAGTAAACAAGAGATTGAATAACCTTAGTTCAGTCAAGGACCTCACCTTTTCTTGCCCTAAGGAGTTATTTGGCTTCATTGTGATTTTGGCGTCAGCTTTAAGATTCATAAATTTCTAGCAGTCTGTGTGGATTAACCTAGTGTTACTATTTAAGGAAATGATGACCGTCTAGTAATAGGTTTTCTGATTGTAAGCTATTTGCCATTTATAATCCTGCTATATGTTTTTACACTGACATTTGTGGTGTTTTATGGATTCTAAGACGTCTATTTTTTTCATATTTGAACGTATCTGAAACTGGGATGCTTCTTTGAATTGATAGATTCAAAATCCATGTTGGGTAAGTGGTGGTTTTGATGGAGTTGTTATCTGTACATGTGTGAATGTGGCTGTAATGTCAACGTTTAATTGAGTTATGTACACTTCAGGTATTCTAATAATTGCCAAATCCTATGATTTAGGCTTGGAAAGATAAGTTATATATACTCAAGTATATACGTAGAGGCATGGGAGCAGAACAGTGGAATATATGATACAGATATCCAAAAAATGAAATCTAAGTGATAAAAAAGCATTATGTCGTAGTTTAATTGACAGCCTTTTTCCTTCTAGGGATATATATAAATAGTAAACATACATCATATAATGATGGTGCCTTGGATTCATTCATATTTGGATTCAAAATATTGATGCTGCAACAGTTTAATTTGAGTGATTTGAATGGATGACTTATGTCTTAATGGAAATTTTAAGAAAGCCTGCTTATGGAAGGTGGATATTATTTCAAAAGTCATACTTTTAATGATAGAATATGTTAAGGGATACTTTTAAAGAAAGGTTAAAATCATGTCTTTTATTCAAATATAAAAAGAATGGGTATCAAAGACTTTATTAAGCTCGTTAATTAATGAGGGGATCAGTAAGATGTTAGAAATTATTCAAAGGAGAATTTTAAGAGCATACATATATAGGCAATCGAGGATGCTGAAATGAATGTGCAACAGATGCAAAACTGGTTAATATACTCAGGCCAATTATCCATTTAATTTCACTGGACACAATTTATTTGCATTTTTATGGAAAAGAATTACTTGTATTATTCTGTATCTTACAACTACATAGTTGTAAAGTAGCTGAAAGACAATGTAAGGCTCATATTCTTACTGAATCAGATAATCTGGAAGGGTATACTAAATAGGACATCTACTAATAGTTTGCATATTTCAGTGTTTCACAATTTTTCCTGAAAAATCTTAGAATTTAGAAGGTTTCCTGATAGACTTTGTATCAAATTTTAATTTCATAGGAAGGATTGCATTCAGACCATGCTAGAAAGATAATTACCTGATGTTTTTTTATAGCTTCTCCCTTAATCAGTCATCATTCCATCTAGCTGAATTAGAGTGTTAATGGTTTTGAATTTTTCATTTATATCTTTGGGTCAGTAAATTGAATTTAATCTTGATTATATCTTTGGGTAAAGAGAAACTTTAAAAAAAGCTTTGAAAATAAGGAATCTATAAACACTTATTGATTACATACTTTATGAAAACACACCTAATTAAAATAAATTATCTCAATAATTCTTAATAATGAAACTATAAAAATTATAAGAAGACTCCTAGGAATATTTTTTAGCAATTTTTTTGAAATGATACACAGGAATTATTAATGAAATTAGCTATATTTGAGCGAGTCTTTGTATTTAATTCCTTTTATACTTCCATTAGTGAGTTGAGAATGAATCATTTCCTATTTTTTAATGGAGTTAATTGCTTAAATATGGAAAAATGGAAAGTTAAATGTATTTGATGGAGAGCAGAATCAAAGCTATTATGACAAAATATATACTTTTTTCAAAATTGAAAGTAAATTAAAATTAAAATGTTTAACTTTATTTTTGCCCATGAATTTTGACTGAGAATAAGTTGTCACTTGATGAGCCATGTGTGGTGGCCTGTACCTGTGGTCCCAGCTATTCTGGAGGCAGGGGTGGAGGATTACTTGAGACCGGGAAGTCGAGGCTTCAGTTAGCTGCGATCACGTCACTGCACTCCAGCCTAGCTGACAAAGCAAGACCCTGTCTCTAACAACAAACAAAAACCAAAAACCCTCAAGAAGTCCAAAGTTGTTTATATGATTTCAATTTGCTGTTACAAAGTTGTCTCACAATGCTTTGTTGATGTATTAAATATATGAATACATAAAGTTCTTACTGAGCATGCAGATATAGTTATTTAAGTGTTATGTTTATTAGCTTGGTAAAGTATATTTTTGAGACGTAACCCTTTACATTTGAAAGTCTGGCATTCAACTTGGGCTCCACTTCCCAAACCATAGGGAAATACTCATTGATTCATTAACTTATTCAGCAAATATTTATTGAGTGCTTGTTGTAAGGCAATCATTTTATAAATGCATTTTATCTTAGGGATCTTTCCCTTGCCACAAATAAAAGAACAAGAAAGATTGAGTTTTGCTGTGTAAGAGTGATTCTTGGGTTGGATCAAGACATTGGTGAGGGATAACCAGTCAATTACCTGGACTTCCCAAAATTATCCTTCCATCGTTTTGCTTTCCTCTCAGTGGCTCCCCATTAACCATAAAGATGATCTCTCGGTTTCATCCTCTTCTATTGGTAGCATGTATCTTTACATGTGCTTAATCAGTTTAAAGCAAGATACCGATATCAAACAATGCTCCAATTTAAAATGAATACTTTTAAAATCACACTTAAATTTGTTGAATAGCTTCACAAATGTGTCTCTGAATCTGTTTCTTACGGTCTTTTGTGAAGGTTTTTGAAGGGCTGTGCTGATCAGTGGAAAATCAGAAGAGTGAATCTGCTGTAATGGTGGGGAGAAGGCATCAAGGAAAATGTGCGCAAAAAAGAATTAAGGTGGTAAATTTATACGAGAGGTATTCAAGGCAGGAAACTGTGAAGACACTGCCTAAATAAGAGTGAAGAAGCAAGCTATACAGTGGGATGCTTTGAGTTTTTGTGGCCATAAAATGAGGTCAGCTAAGAAAAGAAGTATTATTTGGGTTTCAATGAAGGCTGCACTGTGCATAGATTACTTCCAGTTGTAGCTATGGACACTAATCTATGATAATGACACGAGGATTAGAAAAGTCACATGCAAATTAAGTAACTAGAATTGGAACAACATGTAGTTTAGGTAGTGCTACCTCCGGTGGTGAGTTTGATACAGGTAAAGTGAGAGTTTATTTATTCAGAACTCCTACTGTGTGTCAGACACTGTTCTAGGTATTTGAGATTGGCCAGTGAACAAAATGATGTAGATCCCTGCCCTTTTGAAGCTTACTTTCTAGCAAGAAGAGACATACATAGAGACATAATAGGTATAGTAATTGTGTACATTTTTTTGTTAGGAGATAAGTGCTATAGAAAATAGTACTGTAAAGAGGATCAGAAGTGTTGGAGGAGATTATGGTAGATTGCTGTATTGAATAGAGTAGTAATTTGCTTTTGAATTGGAGAGTTATAGCAACCTGCTACTTTATTTCCTCTCCCTTATGACTTCAGAGAATTGGAAGTTGGGCCTCCCCAGAGAGATTTAGTGGCAGACGAACAGGAAGTAAACAGATGTGTATTTTTCAAGATTGTAGTAAAATTTGGATAGTTTAGTCATGATCTTCTCTTTGTCCCTTAATTTCTTTTTTATTCAGCAATAGAAAATGATAAAAATACGTTACTGGAAAATGGGCTGCAAATTATCAGAGTTCTAAAGCAGAGATATATAATTTATTGGAAATAAATCTCACTTATGAAGGAATTTGGTAGCATTTGAGTCATATGCTTCATAGGAGTCTCAGGACAATTTTGTGTAACTATGGTTTGCTTAGGGAATTCTAAGTTTTATCTACTTTTCAAAAGACCAGTGTAATCAATGTTTCTTTGGCAAAACTCTATATATCTTGACAGCTTGTTAAAATAATAGTTAGCTTCTGGCTTTCCATTTCACATATGCAGACTGTATCATAAATTGCTTTACTAAACTTGATGCATATGTATAGTCGTGGTAGATTATACAAGATTGTTGCTGATAAAAACTTTAAAGTAAGGCTCAAAATTAGATTGTAAACCTGCATGTTGATTAATATATAACTGTTACTAGAAAAACATAAGTCTAAAGTATTTCATGTATCACTGAATAATGTAATGTCTCCAGTAGATATTAGACTGAAGGACAGTAGGAAGGGAGATACCTTCCCCAGCCCTACTGCCCTTCAGTGACTAGAATTGTTTCAAGTCTGTATAGAAAGGCACCGTTAATTTTTTATTCCCTGTGACCTGTATATCTTCTCTTATCTTCTACTTAATCCTTTCTTTTAAAAAAGTATATATTGATTTTTTGCATGTGCTACTAGTGATATGTCCAGAGAAAATGTAGGATTTCTTTGTTTGCAAGGGTTTCTTCCTTTTCTACTAAGTCATTTTGCCTTGCCTTCTCTCTCCTTTTTTCCTTTATTCTCTTGTTATTGCCTGTTCTTCAATTAATCCCGTTTCCCAATCTCTACCCTTTTAGCACTCCATAAAAAGGATCATGTAATCGGAAATCTAGAACGTTAGCATGTATTTGAGAATGCCCATGTCTCAGAGAACGTGCTTGAATTCTAATTCTCCATTAGTTCTTTCAAGTTTCATTCTTCTCAGCCTTCACATTTATACTTCTTTATTATTCATCATGATCTTGTATGGTTTTGTTCCTTTGAAGGCCAAAGCAGTTTAAACTCATGTATGTATGTATGTATGTATATATGTATGTATATATGTATGTATGTGTTATATATGTATGTATGTATGTTTGTGTCTTTTTTTTTTCATTCTTCTAGGAAAGAGGGGGAATAAATTGGTAGGAAAGAGTAAAGATGGTAAGATGTTTTCTCATATGGAGAGCTGGTCCTCACTTAAGCTGAGAGCACCTGTAGTGGAAAAATACATGAGATTTTATTTTTTTGTGGCTCCCCACAGTTTGTCTGCCCTAAACAATGTCCTGTAGTATTCTTGGGGATGTGTAAGAGCATGACTTTTTTTTTTTTTTTTCCTATAAAGCTAGAGAAGGATAATTGTGAGAAGGGAGATGGGAAAGGATATCATATTTGAGAGGCACTTTCTCACATAGGTCATTTTTAGGAAAAAATTTTATAGAAGTTTAGATCTAGCAGTTGATTTCCTTAAATATATTTATGTGCCTAGCTATTTCTTAGAAAAATCTTCAAGTAATTAAAGGGGTATATCTACTCCAATTTGAAGACCACTGCATTATACCATATAGCTTCTGTTCCTGCTTATCATTTTTACTCTCTTACTTCTTTGTGTTAGGTATATTTGTTATCATCAGGGTTAACAGCGTCCTGTTGTTTATTTTCTGAGTGTAGGAAGTATATAAATGTTATCTATATGACTGGATTTGTAAGTACTTGATAAAGATGTAGCAGTGGAAGTGATGAGGAGAAGAAAAGGAAGAGGAGGAGAATGAAGACAAGTAAAAAATAATTTTAAAAAATTCAACACTTATTTGCAGGCACTTAACAATGCTAGATACTGTTATAATCACTTTAAATATTAAATCTTTATTTAGTCCTATTTGTATCCTGAGAGGCACTTACTATTATTATCCCTGTTTTATAGATAAGAAAATTATGGCACTGAGAGGTTAAGAAACTTGTCCAAGCTTGTCAGTGGTGGAAGCAGAATTTGAACCAAGCAGTCTTATTCTAGAAAGAGCCTTAACCACTGTGCCATCTTTCTTGTTATGTGCATGTGTGTGTATGTACATATACATACATGTGAACATATTCACCAATGCATTAGCTGGGCTAGACCATAAATATTTGTGTGTATCAACAGATATATGAATATTCACAATGTTTTAAACCATCAGAAAAAGGACAATGTAATTAATGAAGAAAAACATAAAGGATATGGGAATGGGGAAAATAGAAAAAGAGTAACAACCTTATTTCTCTCAAGTGACAAAGTAATTTTTAAAAAATAGAAATACAACATTTAAAGATACATTCATAGCAATTAAGCCTATACCTTTAACATTTTGTGATATTTACAGAGAAATAATTATAAAATCTATTTAAACATTTTTCACCTTTTGAAATTATATACCCTGTCAAGATGCACATACTATATTCTTTACAGTTCAGTTTTCACATATAATAATGACATTAAACTTTTCCTTCCTTCTAATAGATAAAAAATCAAATTCCTTCTTTTTTAACTTTTTTTTTTTTTTTTACTTTCCACCACTTTAACTGTGGCTGTAGAGAAAAAAATTGAAAATGCACTAAGTTTGAAGATACTTAGTGATCCCCACATTTAAAAATAGGAGGAAGAATGAGTGGTAGCTTAACATATTTGAATTGAATGTAATAGTTTCTGATATTTTGATAATTACAACCTTTTCAGTGTTGTGTCAAAACATTTGAAAAAATGGATTCTGAACTCCCTCTGGGATATTTTGAGGAGAGTTCTGTTCTGTGAAGTCTGGACTGGGAAGGAATGTAAAGCAGCACACTAGTATGTCCCCATATTTAGAACTCTTCAGAGGAGACTTGATAAATGTTTTGAGCTCTGTGTGCTTAGCTGCAGCAAGCTGCTTCAAGTTTACTAGGCATGCTGGAAATTAAGTTGATTTTGGGTCAAAGAGTGACCATGATTTCATCCTCCTCTGCATCCTTAACCGGCCCACTCCGGTTTCCTTCTCTTAAGACAGTGGTCGTAGTACTCCAATTGTTTGTAAAGTAGCAGGTTCCTTTGATAGGCTTGTAAAATAACTTACTGCATTTGAAAATTTGGATTACTGTATTGAATAGAGGTATAAGTAACAGATAAATTATTGTCTCTGATATATCATGTAGCCATGTGTGAATTACCTTTTTGGGTCTTTGTTTTCTCATTTTTAAAAATGAAGGGGATTGAATGAGATAACCTTATAACCTTCATCTTAAGAAACGTAAAAGCAACGTATGCTATTACGTGTGTGTATTTTTACTAATTTATCTTAAAAGTTTGTGATACATGCTCTGGAAAGAAAAATTCAAATGAAAAATCCTCAGTATTTCTGAAGCAAAGGTGAAATTGAGAGATTCTAGATGGTTGTGTGAGGCCTGTGTTCCACTTTGGTGTTATCCCTGTCAACATAGAGGCTTTTGTTCTGTTCTGTTTAAATGGTGTTTGTGACTAGGTCCAAACCAGCTCAGTTTGGCTTTTTAATTCATAGGACTTGCTATGAAGTGGCACTTAACTATATGGGCAAATTTAATTTTAAAACCACTTACTCTCCTATGATTTAGAAAGGACCTCCTAGCACAGAATTGTAGAAAATTCTATTAGTGTATGTATTTAACATTATAGTATCATGTGCTTTATTAGCTGCATCCAGTACTAGTTTATTTATACCAGACTGTTTTTTTGTTTTTGGTTGTCACATTTGAGGCACCTATACAGACATACTGCAGTGGACACTTCGGCCTTCTCATTAGCACAGACCATTTTCTGAGGGTTAGAGATGTACCTTGTAGCCATCTTTGATATGATGGCTGATTTCAGGGTTATTTCGTTCAATATTCTGGCATTGATGAAAGTTTATATAGGGAGAAAAGGGTCATGAAAGGGGTAAAATCCAGTATTTGGAAGGTCTAGAAAATCATTCAACTGTAAATGATGAAGTTCTCAAGTACATGTCTCCATAGCTACTTCCAATGATTGAAACTAGTTTTGAAAAGACAAAATACCTGGAATAGTTTTTGGCTTTAACTTCCTATAGTTCCCCTAAGGAAGTAGGACTATACTTAGTGTAGTTATCCTGAGACTATTGTGGGATCAATTTGTGAAGCGTGGTAAGTGGCTCCCAAAAAGGAATCCCTATTTTGCAGTGAACACTTAACTGTATGGCTTTGGACTCCTCTGATAAATAGTTCAGACCACATTACCTGTAGAGCTTTTTTTTTTTTTTTTTTTTTTTTTGAGAGGGAGTCTTACTCTGTCACCAGGCTGGAGTATAGTGGCACGATCTCAGCTCACTGCAATTTCTGCTTCCTGGGTTCAAGTGATTCTCCTGCCTCAGCCTCCCGAGTAGCTGGGATTACAGGCGTGTGTCACCACACCTGGCTATTTTTTGTATTTTTAGTAGAGACAGGGTTTCACCATGTTGGCCAGGATGGTCTCGATCTACTGACCTTGTGATCTGTTCACTTTGGCCTCCCAAAGTGCTGGGATTACAGGTGTGAGCCACTGTGCCTGGCCTACTTGCAGAGCTTTTCATGTGACTGTTACACTGCCTTATTTTCCAGTTAGTTGTATACAGGAATACTTTTTTAAAAATTGTGTTTCATCTCACTGCACTTGGCAGATACTGTGTTTTTTTACAGACTGAAGGTTTGTGGCAGCTCTGTGTCAAGCAAGTCTGTTGAGACCATGTTTTTAACAGCACGTGCTCACTTCATGTCTCTATGTTGCATTGGTAATTTTCACAATATTTCAAACTTTTTGTTATTATATCTGCTATGATTATCATAATCAGTGATTTTTGATGTCACCATTGTAACTGTTTTGAGGCACCATGACCCACACTCATATAACATGCCTGACCTAATCAGTAAGTGCTAGGTTCTGACTTCTCCACCTCCACTGACCTGCAGTTCCTCCATCTCTCTCCCTCCCCTTGGGCTTACCTATTCCCTGAGACACAACAATATTGAAATTAGGCCAATTAATAACCCTACAATGGCAAGTGTGCAAGTGAAAGGAAGAGTTACATGTCTCTCACTTTAAATCAAAAGCTACAAATTATTCAGCTTAGTGGGGAGGGCATGTTGAAAGCCTAGATAGGCTGAAAGCTAGGCCTCTTGTGCTGAGCAGTTAGGCAGGTTGTGAATGCAAAGCAAAAGTATTTGAATGAAGTGAAAAGTGCTACTCCAGTGAACACATGGGATGATAAGAAAGTGAAATAGACTTATTGCTGTTATGGAGAAAGTTTTAGTGGTTGGAATGAAGATTAAGCCACAAAATTCTCTTAAGCCAAAGCTTAATGTAGAGCAAGGCCTGACTTCCTTCAATTCCATGAAGGTTGAGAAAGGTGAGGAAGCTTCAGAAGAAAAGTTTGAAGCTAGCAGAGCCTTTAGTTCATGAGCCTTAAGGAAAGAAACCATTTTCATAACATGTAAGTACAAAGTGAGGCAGCAAGTGCTGATGTAGAAGCTGCAGCAAGTTATCTAGAAGATCTAGCTAAGATAATTGACAAAGGCGCCTACACTGCACAACAGATTTTCAAGCTAGACGAAACAGCCTTATGTAGGAAGAAGATACCATCTAGGACTTCTCTAGCTACAGAGGAGAAGTCAGTCCATGACTTTAAAGTTTTGAAGGACATCTGACTTTGTTGTTAGGGCCTAGCGTAGCTGTTTACTTTAAGTTGAAGCCAGTGCTCCTTGACCATTCTGAAAATCCTAGGCCCCTTAAGCATTATGCTGAATATACTCTGACTGTGCTCTATAAATGGAACAAAGCCTAGATGATAGCACATCTGTTCGTAGCGTAGATTGCGTAATATTTTAGGCTCATTCTTGTGACCTACTGCTCAGAAGCAAAGAATCCTTCCAAAATATTACTGCTTATTGACAATGCACCTGGTCACCCAAGAGCTCTGATGGAGATGTACAAGGTGATCAGTGTTTTCCTGCTCGCTAACAATATTCATTCTGTTGCCCAAGGATCATGGAATAATTTTGACTTTCCAGTCTTATTAGTTAAGAAGTACATTTGTTAGGCTATCGTTGCCATAGATAATTATTCCTCTGAGGGATCTAGTCAAATTAAGTTGAAAACTTCCTGAAAAGGATTCACCATTCTAGATGCCATTAAGAACTGATTCATGGGATTCATGATTTGTGATTCATGGGAGGAGGTCAAAATACCAACATGAATAGCAGTTTGGAAGAAGTTGATTCTTTGAGGGTTTTAAGACTTCAGTGGAAGAAGTAACTGCACTAATAAAACAGTTTGAATTAGAAGTGGAGTCAGAAGATTTGATTGAATTGCTACAATCTTGGATAAATCTTGAACGGATGAGGAGTTGCTTTCTGTGGATCAGCAAAGAAAGTAGTTTCCTGAGATGAAATCTATGCCTGGTGAAGATGCTATGAACATGGTTGAAACAACAACAAAGGATTTGGAATATCCCATAAACTTAGGTGGTAAAGCAGTGAGAGGGTTTGAGAGGACTGACCCTAATTTTGAAAGAAGTTTTACTGTTAGTAAAATTCTGTCAAGCAGCATTACATGCTGCGGAGAAATCTTTCATGAAGGGAAGAGTCAATTGATGTGGCAAGCTTCATTGTTGTCTTATTTTAAGAAATTACCACAGCTACCTCACTCTTCAGCAACCACCACCTGATCCGTCAGCAGCCATCAACATTGAGGCAAGACACTTCCATAGCTGAAAGACTACAACTTGCCAAAAGCTCAGATGATCATTAGCATTTTTTTTAGCAATGAAGTATTTTAAAAATAAAGTACGTACATTTTTTTTGGCATAATGCAGTTGCACACCTAATAGATTACAGTTTAGTGTAAATGTAACTTTTATATACACTGTGAAACCAAAAAATTTGTATGACTCACTTTATTGAGGTGATCTGGAACTGAACCCATGGTATCTCCACTGGTGTACGTACCTCTGAGGTCTTTCCTTGATATAATGTGTGAATACCAGTTTCCCCTGCCTAGAGCTTCAGGACTAGAAGTGCAGCTTTGAGAAGGTATGAGAGCACTGGACGGGGAGATGGAGTCCTTGAGACTGGGCCACTAGAGTTGTGGAGTAGAGGTTGGAAGGGAAGATTGGAAAGAGCCATTTCTGAAAAGCAGAGATGAAGGGATTAGCCGTGAAGTAGATGAATGAAATAGCGAAGCAAGGATGTAAACTTCAGGGAGAAGCATTTCCAGAGGAGAGCTAGATGCTGGGGTATAAGACAGAATGATTTGTAGTAGTCTGTGCCTGGTGTAGTTAAGGAAGGGCTGATTCTAACTGCTGGACCCTGGCTTGATTTCACAATGTGTCCACATCTTTTGTTGCCAAGTAATGTTGTCATTTGCGTGCAAAGTTCCTCTGAGGCAAGAAGTGTTTCCTAGTCATTTTTTATCCTATTAGTGTCTAGCACATAGTAGACAAATAAAACTTTGTTGAATTTTAGTTCATATTTGTGAAGACCTGTATGTTTAAATTCAAGATACATGACAAATGGAGATTGGAAGTTGTAATTTCTTTTTTAAGAGAGTGTGTTGGGGTGCAGAATGAGAGGGCTATGTTTAGTAACTGATAGTCTTACTGGTCAACATCTATCTTCTGGGAAGAAGCATGACTAATCCTATACATTCCTTTCACATTGGCTTTCTCTGCTTTCTTTTGCCTATCAGCTTTGTCCAGATTGTAAACAATAACCTAGAAGAGAAAGGTTTTATATTTCATTATCATTTCTTCTAACAACACAGCTTTGTGTGAATAAGACAATATCAAGTAGATTGTTTACTTTCAATTAAATTTCCCAGGAAAGAGTTCTAGCATTTAACTTTGATTAAAAGTGAATTTTTGTTCTCTAGAGGATTGTCAGAAGTCATTATAAAAAGAGCTATGTTTGGAAACAGTGGGTGTGGGACTCCTGAATATAATAGTAATTTAAACTCAGAGGTTTTTCATAAAAATCCTTTTTTTTTTTAAATAAAAAAGAGATGACAGTTTATAAAGAAATGTAGTTCTATAATTTTAGATGTTTAAGAACATAAAAATGGATTATATTAACGATATATAGATTTACAGTATTCCTTGAGACTGTCAGCATGCTATTTTAAAAATAAGTGACATGTGTCTTATAGTAAACAATTTAGTATTTCTGGTTGAAAAATACTTTAAAAATGTACTGCTATTATAACTCATTCATATTGGCCTTTAATAGGTAACTCCATTGGATTGGTTTCTGCCTCAGAAATATTTTGCTGTTATAGATTTCATGGAATAGCAAAGAACAAATAATGTGTACATGCTTGTGTAACATAATGTTAAAGAAGATTTAGGAATTGAAAATGTTGAGAAACAGCTTTTCCTGGCATGCATACCTAGAGAGGGTTTGCATCACCACTAGGGACACAGAATTGTTATGATCTCTGGCTTTTTATTACATGTCTGATAATTATTTGTTCACAGCCAGACCTACCATATTCAGTTCTGCAGGTTGTGCACTGCATAACTGTAATGATATTGTGTAAAACCTACACATTTGTATGTAGTGACTCTGGGTTTTGAACAAGATAAAGCAATTTCTTTACTTAAGGAGTTTACATTCCAGCGGGCCAGACAGATAATAAATAAGATGGGAATATATCAGGTAAAAATAAGTACCATACAGTTAATTAAAACATTGTAAGGTGATAGTGGCCAGATTAGGTGGTCAGGAAGAAACAGTAAAATTAAAAGAAGTGGTAATTTAAGAAATAAAATATTTGGTAAATGGTATAATTAAAATTATATATATTTCTAGACATTATCATTTTTGTATTTTGTTGCTAAAGATAGTCTGATACAGTTGTTTGTTTTCACTTTGGGTTTTTAAAAACTGTGATAACAGTGGTATGTATTTATTTTTTTTGAGACGGAGTTTTGCTCTTGTTGCTCAGGCTGGAGTGCAATGGTGTGATCTTGGCTCACTGCAACCTCCGTCTCCCTGGTTCAAGCGATTCTCCTGCCTGAGCCTCCCGAGTAGCTGGGATTACCGGCATGTGGCACCTCGCCTGGTTAATTTTGTATTTTTAGTAGAGACGGGTTTTTTCCATGTTGGTCAGGCTGGTCTCGAACTCATGATCTCAGGTGATCCACCCGCCTTGGCCTCCCAAAGTGCTGGGATTACAGGCATGAGCCACTGTGTCTGGCGGTGGATGTATTTTTTTAAGGATATATTTTGACTGATTTTCATAAAAAAAAGAGTAAGTGCGTTATACAGTTTGGATGTTTGTCTGCTCCAAATCTCATGTTGAAATATAATCCCCAATGATGAAGGTAAGGGAGGTGTTTGGGTCATGGGGGCAGATCCATAATGAAAAGCTTATTGCCTTCCTCATGATAAGGAGTGAGTTCTTGCTCTAAGTTCATGCAAAATCTGTTTGTTTAAAAGAGTGTGGCACCTCTCCACTCTTGCTTGCTCTCTTGCCATAGCTGCATGCCCTTTACCTTCTGCCATGACTGGAAACTTCCTCAGGCCCTCACCAGGAGCAGATACTGGCACTCTGCTTCTTGTACAGCCTGTAGAACTGTAAGCCAAAATAAACCTCTTTTATTTATAGATTACCCAGTCTTAGGTATTGCTTTATAGCAGTGCAAACAGATTAACACAATGCAGTTTTGTCTAATGACCTAATGTTAGATTCTTTGAGTTTAACTTAGTGACAGTATTACAAGTATAACAAAATATTTAGGGCTTAAAAACTTTTGAGTTACTTTATTTTGATTTTTTACATAATGAGAAAAAATATTTGAAAAGTATTCATATGTGTGTGGGGTGTGTGTGTGTGTAAGAAGAAAAGACTTGGAAGACAAGTCCGAGCTGTCTTACTTAAGAATACGTTTGTATGTAAGTTTTCTAGTTTGTGAAATATTATGATGAGAAATTTTGTTTTCGTGTTTGTACATTGTTTGGTTATAAGTGTACCTTTTTAGAGTGTAGTGTATTTCCTTCCAGCCTAATGTAATTTTTTCTTTGAAACAAAGCTTTTCCATGTTGCCTGTTGGTTTTTATGTTTAATATCCTAATGGATCTTAAATAGAAGGTCAAGTGGATATGACATAATTTATGTAATTAGTCCTTTATTTTAATAATGTTTGCTTTTTCTGGAGTTTTACTGGACAGGTCCTCCTGTCCGTCTTGCTGCCACTGGACTGCCCAGTATGTATGTTCCCTTAATAAACTCTGTTGTCTCTTTCACTAATTCTGGGTTTCTTCTTTGGCCTCTCAAACATAGTGCCATCTAATTGAAGTCCACAGAGGTTTGGCAGGACAACTGGTATGCATGGCAAGAAGTTGAAGAAAATTCTGTGAGTGCCAAGATGATGGGATTGGGAGAGAGGAAGTGTGCGGAGGAAATTCTAGGCTGACTGTCTACATCTATAGGGGGTCTGATAGCTGCTATCCTTGGTGAATGGGGCCCACTGCAGCAGTATAGGGATGCCCCCAAAACACTGAAGGGTCTGGAAGAACTGTTGCCAGGGGTGGATCTAACTAAATGAAAGTGAGATGCCCAAGCTGTGGCAGCTGTAAGTGGCTGGCTGCTTCTATAATTTGTAGCTTATAGTTTTTTTTTCTGTATTTTGGAATATTAAAATAGATTGTCCAATTGTGAATTTCTTTAAAAATATATTTAGTGGGGACAAATGCAGATTTCTTACATGTGTATATTACACAGTGGTGTAGTCTTGGCTCTTAGTGTGCCCATCACCTGAATAGTGAATATTGCACCCAATAGGTAATTTTTAAACCCTTACCCACCTCCCACCCTCCCACCTTTTGGAGTTTCCAGTGTCCATTGTTCCACTCAGTGTGTCCATGTGTAGTCATTGTGTAGCCTCTACTTATAAGTGAGAATATGCAGTATTTGACTTTGTGAGTTATTTTAATAAGGTAATGACCTCCAGTTCTATCCATGTTGCTGCCAAGGACATTATTTCATTCTTTTTTTGACTGCATAGTATTCTAAGTTGTATATATACCACATTTTCTTCATGAAATCCTCTGTTGATGGACATTCAGGTTGATTCCATACCTTTGCTATTGTTACTAGTGCAGAGATAAACATACAATTTCAAGCATCTTTTTAATATGATGATTTCTTCCCTTTGGATAGATACCCAGAAGTGTGATCAGTAGATCTAATGGTGGTTCCACTTTTAATTCTTTGAAAAATCTCCATACAGTTTTCTATAGAACTTGTACTAATTTACATTTTTACCAATAGTTTATAAGTGTTCACTTATCTGCATCCTTGCCAACATCTATTGTTTTTAGTCTTTTTAATAGTAGCCATTCTGACTGGTGTAAGATGGTATGAGAAATATATGATTGTGCTTCTAATTTGAATTTCTCTGATGAATAGTGATGATGAGCATTTTTTCACCTTGTGTCATGATTGGCTGCTTGTTGGCTGCTTGTGTGTCTTCTTTTGAAAAATGGCTGTTTGGCCAGGCACAGTGACTCATGCCTGTAATCCCAGCACTTTGGGAGGCCAAGTCAGGTCAGGAGTTCAGGACCAGCCTGGACAACATGGTGAAACCCTGTCTCTACTAAAAATACAAAAATTTGCTGGGCATGTTGGAAGGCGCCTGTAATCCCAGCTGTAATCCTAGATGGGCGGCTTAGGCAGGAGAATCTCTTGAATCCAGGTGGTGGAGGTTGCAGTGAGCCAAGATTGTACCACTGCACTCCATCCTGGGCAACAGAGTGATACTCTGTCTCAAAAACAACACCACCACTACCACCAAAAAACAAAACAAAACAAACAAAAACAAAAAAACGAAAAATGACTGTTCATGTCCTTTGCCCACTTTTTAATGCGGTTTTTTTTTTTTCCTGTGGAAAACATTCTGTAGTTTGTCTATTTACTCTGCTGATTATGTTTCTTTCTTTTGCTGTGCAGAAGCTTCTTACTATAATTAATTCCCATTTGTCTATTTTTGTTTTTGTTGCATTGGCTTTTGAGGACTTGGTCATAAAGTCATTGCCTCATCCAAAGACCAGAACATAAGACTTTGTGACAGGTATGGCTCCACTTTCATTTTTCTGCATATGGCTAGGCTATTCAGTTTTCCCAGCACTATATATTAAATAGGATAGAAATTTTTCAGTGTATATTTTTGTTGACTCTGTTGACGATCAGTTGGTTGTCTGTATGTGGCATTGTTTCTGGATTCTCTATTCCATAACATAGACCTGTCTGTTTTTATACCTGTACCATGCTGTTTTGGTTCCTATAGCCTTGTAGTATAATTTGAAGTCAGGTAATGTGATGCCTCCAACATTGTTCTTTCTGCTTGGGATTGCTATGGCTATTTGGTATCTTTTTTGGTTCCATATTAATTTTAGGATTGTTTTCTCTAATTCTGTGAAAAATGATGTTAGTAATTTAATAGGGATTGTGTTGAAATTGTAGATTGCTCCATGCAGTATGGTCATTTTTAACAATATTATTTCTTCCATTCCATGATTATGGGATTTTAAAAAATTTGGTTGTGTCATCTGCACTTTCTTTCATCAGTGTTTTGTAGTTCTTCTTAAAGAGATAATATGGTTTGGTCCTGTGTCCCCACCCAAATCTCACCTTGAATTATAATATCCGCACGTTTCAAGGGCAAGGCCAGGTAGAGTTAATTGAATCATGGGGTCTGATATGGTTTGGCTCTGTGTCCCCACCCAAATCTCATCTTGAATTGTACTCCCATAATTCCCATGTGTTGTAGGAGGGATCTGGTGGGAGATAATTGAATCATGTGGGCAGTTTCCCTTGTGATTAAATTCTCATGGTAGTGAATAACTCTCACAGGATCTGATGGTTTGATAAGGGGTTTCTGCTTTTGTGTCTTCCTCGTCATTTCTCTCCTTGCCTGCTGCCATCCGTGTAACATGGGACTTGTTCCTCCTTGCCTTCCACCATGATTGTGAAGCTTCCCCAGCCACGTGGCACTGTAAGTCCAATTAAATCTCTTTCTTTTGTAAATTGCCCAGTCTAGGGTATGTCTTTATCAGCAGTGTGAAAATGGACTAATACTGGGGTGGTTTCCCCCATGCTTTTCTCGTGATAGTGAGTGAGTGCTCACGAGACAAGCATCTGACATTTCCCCTTCTGGCACTAATTCTCTCTGCCATGTGAAAAGGTGCCATCATCAGGATTGTAAGTTTCCTGAGGCCTCCCAGGACATGCAGAACTGTGAGTCAATCGAACCTCTTTTCTTTATAAATTACCCAGTGTCAGGTTTCTTCATAGCAGCATGAGAATTGACTAATACAAGAGATATTTCACCTTCTTTGTTAAATATATTCCCAGGTTTTTTTTTTTTTTTTTTTTTTTTTTTTTTTTTGTAGCTGTTGTAAGTGGAATTGCCTTCTTGATTTGGTTCTTGGCTAGGTCATTATTGGTGTATAGAAATGCTACTGATTTCTGTATATTAATTTTGTATCCTGAAACATTACTGAATTCATTTATCAAATCTAAGAGTTTTTTGGTGGAATCATTAGGGTTCTCTAAATATAAGATCTTATCAGTGAAGAGGGATAATTTGATTTTCCAATTTGGATGCCTTTCAATATTTTCTCTTGCCTGATTGCTCTGGTGAGAACTTCCAGTATGATGTTGAATAAGAGTGGTGAAAGTGGGAATTCTTGTCCTTTTCCAGTTCTCAGAGGGAATGCTTTCAACTTTTCCATATTAAGTAAAATGTTGGCTGTGGGTTTGTCATATATGGCCTTTATTATGTTGAAGTATGTGCCTTCTATACATAGTTTGTTCAGAATTTTTATCATGAAGGCATGCTGAATTTTACTGAAGGCATTTTCTGCATCTGTTGAGATGATCATATGGGTTTTGTCCTTAATTCTGTTTATGCAATGTATCACATTTATTAGTTTGTATCTTTTGAACCATCCTTGCTTCCCTAGGGTAAATCCCACCTGATCATGGTGTTCCAGCTAATCTCGCTTTGCTGACACCATTTGTTTAAGGAAAACTCTCTCTAACTGTGTCATTCCTCTACTCTCACACCACAACAATCATCAACATAGATGACTGTTGTGACCATATGTGTGGGTTTTTTTTTCCCCACACTCCAAACAGCAGACACCAGCTGGGTATCCTCTAATTCTGTTCTCACATTACCTACCTGGAGATAGTGTCAGATTCCACAGGTTTAGGGCTTAGTTCCCAAGACTGCACCTTTCCCTGTTCCCCCTCTACCAGTCTCAAGTCTAGGCCTCTGGAACTTCTGATGGACTGGCTTCAAGTTACAGTTCCCATGACCCTCTCTTTGGGTTCAATTAATTTGCTGGAGTGGTTTACCAAATGTGAATTTCTGAATACTAACTTTTTGTTGTCCAAAGAATACAATTTTTTTTTTAATCTGCTGAAAGTTTGGAAAAAGTATAAATATCTTAAAATAGAAATTAGGAAAGGTTTGACTTCATTGTTATTCCAATTGTTAGACATTCAACAAAGGTCTCAACTGGAAACAACGATGATGACAACAATGAAAGCCATTACTTCTGAAAGAGAAATTATACTTCTATGACTTTTTTATCAAGTTTAGAATTAGAGCTTTTGGTAGAGTTTTAGTAAAGTTTGACGGAGGCCGCTTGAACTGTAGGAAATTGTTTCTTTCTTTTGTGATCATCAGTTATTTCTACCACATTTTTGTGGACCTAACCACCCTCTTTTTTTGTTTTAATATGCATTATGGACCTACCCACCCAAATATTAGACTTTAAAAATTATATAATTGAAAATAAAGTTGGCTGGAAAAAACCTGTGTGATCTTGCATTCTGCACATGCATATTTTTTGGCTACCTATATTGGGCTGGTGTTAGGGTACCATGATCCTTGCTTGTAGAGTTTATAGATTAATAAAAGGAATGAGTAGAATACTTTATTATATATGAGAAAAATGAGACCAAGCAAAGTGACTTGCTCATGAGTATACAACAGTTTCTCTTTACGCTGACTAGTGAAATCTTGAGGAAGTCCAAAGTTCATTAATGATGGGTATTGTTGTACCATAGGTTGCGTTTCCTCTCTAGGTTTATCTGGATTTTGTTATCTAACAAAAGAGCTATAAATCCTGGCCATATGCCATGGAGGTACTGCAAATATGATACCTGTTACTGAGATGGAGACCTTTTGTGGTCAAGATAAAAAAGGGCACAGTGTATTTAATTTTTTTTTTTTTTTTTTTGAGACAGAGTCTTACTCTTTTGCCCAGGCTGGAGTGCAGTGGCGCAATATTGGCTCACTGCAATCTCTGTCTCCTAGTTTCAAGTGATTCTCGTGCTTCAGCCTCCCGAGTAGCTGGCCCTATAGGCGCTGACCACCATGTCTGACTAATTTTTGTATTTTTAGTAGAGATGGGGTTTTCCTATGTTGTCCAGGCTGGTCTCGAACTGCTGACCTCAGGTGATCCACTTCCCTTGGCCTTCCAAAGTTATGGGATTGCAGATGTGAGCCACCATGTCCAGCCTGTATTTAACTTTAATAGTATCTTTTGTCTATTTACCTCTCTGGGTAAATGAGAAAACAATAAAAATATTCGCGAACTGGCATAGGTTTTTATTTTGTGCACCCAGCATCCAGGACAATATTTAGGTATAGTACTTAGATCTCCTAAAAAGACTTACTTTTGAAAAGATTAATAGTTTAAAATAGTTATCACACCACTTTTCTAAGTGATTACTTTTATTTGCCCTGCTTAAGTAAGGATTTTGGTTTGAGGATGGAGAGTCTGATAAATCAAGGAAGTACAATAATTTTATTTATAATTATTTATCTCTTTTTAGGCTAAGAGGATTATATATTCTCGGAACTATAGATCTATTTTAAATTCAAATTTTGAAAAGAAGTTAAAGAAGGCTAAAAGGCATACTTGATGACATTTTTAGCTTTTCCTAAAAATGTATAAATTTATATGCTTTTATTTTTTCTACCAGGAAGGAAAAGAATAATAATATTCTGTTATTTTAGATTCCATAGCTGTAGTTGTCAGACATATTTCAGTTAGGTTATTCAGGAGGCATATTGTAGAAATTGTCAAAAAATTCAAGTTTCTCTACTTTGTTATTAATTTTCAATATTCTTACCTTATGTATTCTCTAATTTTGCCCTTTTCCCAATTTTATTTTTTTTTTATTTTTATTTTTTTAAATTTATTTATTATTATTATACTTTAAGTTGTAGGGTACATGTGCATAACGTGCAGGTTTGTTACATATGTATACTTGTGCCATGTTGGTCTGCTGCACCCATCAACTCGTCATTTACATCAGGTATAACTCCCAATGCAATCCTCACTCGAAAAACCACATGATGATAGGCCCGATTGTGTGATGTTCCCCTTCCTGAGTCCAGTGATCTCATTACCGGTTCCACCTGGTGAACATGCGGTGTTTGGTTTCTGTTCTTGTGATGGTTGCTAAGAATGATGGTTTCCAGCTGCATCCATGTCCCTACAAGGGCCTTAAACTCATCGCCTTTTTATGGCTGCATAGTATTCCATGGTGTATATGTGCCACATTTTCTTAATCAATCTGTCACTGATGGACATTTGGGTTGATTCCAAGTTTTGCTTATTGTGAATAGTGCTGCCAGTAAGCTTATCGTGTGCATGTGTCTTTATAGCAGCATGATTTATAATCCTTTGGAGTATATCCCCAGTAATGGGATGGCTGGGTCATATGGTACATCTAGTTCTAGATCCTTGAGGAATCATATACTGTTTTCATAATGGTTGAACTAGTTTACAATCCCACCAACAGTGTAAAAAGTGTTCTATTTCTCCATCCTCTCCAGCACCTGTTGTTTCCTGACTTTTGAATGATAAGCCATTCTAACTGGTGTGAGATGGTATCATTGTGGTTTTGATTTGCATTTCTCTGATGGCCAATTTTAATATTATAATAAGAATTTCAAATAGGACTTTGTAATTTATGAGTTAAAACCAGATGGATGAGAGGATGAGTACCTTAAGAATAGAATGCATTTCCTTGTGTTTGTTTTGTATACACGTGGCAATAGGCACTGAAAGGGAACTAAACTACATTATGATCATTCTTGCTCAGAAACTCATGTCTAACTGGCTAATTTAAGAGCCAAGACCCTATATAATACTGTGTTGCCCCTTTCCAGCTCTAATTTTGATTTCTGGGTCTGCATTTTTGAAAGTACAGGCCAATATGTCCAATAAACAAACTAGTGAAATTATTTTGCCCACATGATAAATGTTTGTAAAAATGTTCCCCAAAGGGATCTCTAGGAAGATATCATTTCTTCAACAAAAATCTTTTGCCTTTGAAAGGTGAAATTTAGTTGTGGGAGTCTCAATTTAAGAAACACAGGCTATTTTATCTGAGTTGGAGCTCAATTAGATGTGAATCTTTAAATTGTTTACTTAATTCTTCTGTGCTATTGCGAAAGGATGCTATTTCGTAAATGTGAAATCAGGAATTCTATGTTGATTTTTTTTAAAGCTAACTTTTAGTGCTTTTATTACATAGTGGACAGGTATTATCCTGCTGTTGAATTCAGGAACCATTCTTAGCACCAGATGTGGGTACTGAAGCTTTCCTGGTCTATGTGTGGAAAGCTTGCTTGTTTAGGCTGCCAAGCCAGAGGAGGCATCATACTTTTCACTCAGGCCATTCCTATTCTGCTGACAGATGAAAGATTGGCAAAGTAGAGTTTTTAAAAAGGGTAGGTTAATTGTTTCTGGAGATTAGAAGAAGGGGCCTTTTTTTGTGTCGATGCCTATAGGCATGCTTACCCCCTGCCCCAGCCCCCACATATATGTACCTATATCAACATGCATTTCCCTACATACGGTTCCCAGAGATTCATGAAGCTGCTCTTGAAGCTCATGAGCAACCCCCAGATTAATATACAAGCGTTACTTAATGAAAGAAGAAAAAAAGATTGCATGTTCTTTTATTTGATAGAAAGCACCATATTCATCCATTCATATGTCCTGAGCACCTGTTCATCCATCTACTCATGTATCTATCCATCCACCCACCTACCCATCCATCTACCCATCCAACCTTCATTCATGTTTTATCTGATACTTTGTTTGTCAAAACTCTGTGTATTTTATTTTTATACTTTTAAAATTGAGTACTATACTGCTTTGTAAGTACTTATGGAGCTTTGTAAGTACTTACGGAAAATGAAAGAATGATTCATGACAACTATGGAGGTGTTCTAGTAGAGAGTGTGTACATATTTGTTTGTGGTTGTATAATAATGCAGTTTGAAGCATTAATAGGTTTGGAAAGGTGGCATAGATAGTTATTTCAGCTTTGCTTTTCTTAGACTCATTTTATATTTCAGAAAGTCTTTTTGTGGACTTTTTGTACTGCTCTAGTTTTAAAATAAAGTGCATTGTCAGTAAAGCAGAGTTAGATTTTTTTTGGTGAAAATAAAATTGATAGACACTTGAACATTTCTTTAGAAAGTTACTCTATCAAAGAAAAGTTTAAAAGGTTTTTAAAAGATTTTACTCATTTTACCAAAAAAAGTTTCTCTTCTTTTGAATTGATTATTAATTTATTTCACATATGAGGCATCTTGTAAAGGTTTTATTTAGGGCAGTAAGGAATCATTTTAGTATTTTTAATCATTCAATTTTTATATAGAATTTTTTTCTAGTCCTTGTTACTTTAAAAAATTACTGTTGAAACCCCCTATTTCTCTTGACATTTTCAGTATTCATTTTTCTACTGCTTTAGTCTTTATCATCTGTATATGAAACAGAAAGTATCTTTTTTAGACATGGAAGACAGAGTGACTTATTTGGAAAATAAGATTCTAATTACTCTATCATTTTCTGTAAGGGTGAAATACAATATAAGGGAACAATAAAGAAAATCTCCTAGAATATTGCAAATTCTAAAAAAAGGAACATAAAGATTCAAATGCACACAATCTGCTGACAGGACTGAGCCAATGAGGTGCACAGCATGAATGTGTTGCTACATAGACTACACTTGTATCAGGAGCATATGATGAAAGATGAAAAAGTGAAAGTGGGTACTAATAGCACTCAGATTTCAAAATGAATATCATTAGTATTCCAGCAAAATTATATTCATAGCTATATCTTAAATCCAGTGTGTTTCATGGGAAGAAAATGTCAGTAATATGAACTTACCTAATAGAATCGAGCCTGAGGCTCTGTATTTGCTCTTATGACATTAAATATGTAACTATTTAAAAGTCTTTTGATATGTGGGGCTAGATTTATAATTTAATACTGTAGTAAATATTAAGAGTGCTTAATTTTTTGGCATAATGGAAACATAGCATGGAGATTAATATCTGATCAATAGTCAGGATCCTTTTGCAAGGTTGTTCCCAGATTCACACTGTTCTGGCACTCTGCATATAAATACTTTTCTGTTTAAGGTTTATTGAGTTGGATCACTTAATTGCATCTCAAAGTTATACCTTCGAATTCTCACTTTTTTCTATTTCAATATGGTAATATAGTTTTCTGTTAAATAGTGACAGTATTATTATTTGTACCAACAAATGAAATCAGGTTTTCTATTTATTTTTTATTCTAGAAGTCTCTTTTCTCTTGGATCTCTGAATGTTCTTCATTTTCTTTTATAGTGCACTGTCCAGTCCCAAGAAGTACCCTAATATTAATACTACCTTTCTTAACTGATTTCAGTTATTAGAGCAAAACATTTCATTTGGCTTAGGGATCGTTTGATAGTACCTATAGAAAATAATTTGAAACAAATTACAAGGTATCTTGAGTCTGAACCTCTGGCCCAACTCAGTCGCTGGGAATATTTTTAGAGGATTATTTGAGGTGAAGGTCCACTGATACTTCTATCCTCAGCCACTAACAGATAAATGATAAAAGAATTCTAAGGTCTTTTCTAGTGAACTCCATAAAGAGTACCAGTCTTGAGTGATCAGTGAAGTAAGAAGTTTGGATCTGAACAAGGGAGCAAATGAAAAACTATCGTGACATTAAAGTGGTCAGTAATGCAATGAGACTAAGAGTTAGGGCTTTGTAACCATACTCATAAAATAAGGTGAATTCTGTTTCACCTCAGTTCCTGTCCCAAATTTAAAAGCATGGTTGTACAATTGCATGAATAGGTATATGGGTAAATATTTTTTATTATTAATTACTACTATTTATTAAACAGCAAACACTGACTTTCATTATTTTAAAAAATCTCATATAATCTTCACATTAAGCACGTGAGATACACAGTGATATCCACATCTTGCAGATCATAAAGAAATAATATTGCAGTAAACTCACATATGCCAGCATTTTGGTTAGGTTGTTTACAAAGGCAAACTACTCATCAAAGTAAATGTGACCAGCCACATGCCTTAAAAAGGGCAACATAACAAAGTCTCTAAATAGATTGTAGACAATTTGCACAATACTTTGGTATTTGTCCTTTGTCACTTTTTGGGGGGCAGAGTTGCTATGTGAAAGATTTGCATTTTTATTTGCATCCTGGTCTAGGGAAAGCTTTCTAATCCCTGAGTATGCATTCTTGGGATTTCAAGACTTTAGAGAATTGTTTCCCAAAGTGAGTTCTGGGGAAAACTTGTTATTGCAAAAAACCTCTCAGTGGTAATACCATCAAATGTGAATGAACATACCTTTAATTATTATAAATGGAATACATGTTGCTGTGATTTAGTGGTGAATAAGCAAAACCTAAATTATATTGGTGATTGAAAAGATCGCAGTATCTTCTAAAATCAGTATATAAGATACAAAAAGGAGGGATTAATGTACATATATTTTTTAAAAATTATTTTGACATATTTGAGAAGCAACTACCAGAAATATATAATTTACCTCTTTTAGCTGTAAAACAAAGTTTATGTATTATAAGGTTACCTACATGATATTCCATACCCTGGGATGAACTTTCTGCTCCCTGTACCCAATCTGGTAAAATTTTACTAACCTTCATGGTCCTGAAAATCCCTGCCTGTCGTGTTTTTATAGCAGTTAATGTATATCACATTGTATTACAATTCAGTTCTCTTTTTCTGTATCATTTAGAGACATCTGCTTCTTAGAGGACTTTGACAAGTATTTGTGGAATAAATGAAGGAGTAGATGAATAAATTATATATTTAATTAATTTAGCAAGATTTTTATCCAGTCTTAACTATTTGGACCAGTTTTTCTGACTACTTGATCTAAGAATGATCCAGCAAGTGGGTAACTAAGATTATGGTTCAAAATGTTTGGGAACACTTGCCGATTCCTCTTTCTTTACTGAGTGAATTTGAAAATTAAAAGGATTTTGGAGAAATGACTTTTTAATTTGAAAATGTATTTTATTATGGAAATTTTCAAACATACAGAGAAGTCGAAAGACATTTACAGTGAACATCAGTATACTCACCACTCACATCTTATCACTTTTCTATTATGTATCTATCTATATTTTAATCCCTCTATTCATCCATCAGTCCATCTTATTTATTTATGATGCATTTCAAAGTAAACTATAGGCACTTCCCCCTAAATACTTTCAACATGCGTATTGTTAACTAGAGTTCAAGAATAGTTTACAGGTTTTTTTTTCTTTTGAGGTAAAATTTAAATACAATAGTGTGTATAAATCTTAAGTGAACATTTGCTAGTTTTAACATATGCCTATGTTGTGTAACCCTAATGTCTATCAAGATATAGAACATTAACATCATCCCAGAAAGTCCTCTTGTGGTCCTTCTCAGTCACCTTCTGCTCCCACACCTTACAGGGAACCACATTTCTTACTTTTTCCCTTTTTCTATAGATTAGTTTTGCCAAAACATGATGTCTTTAAGGAATCAAAGTATGTAAATGTTTATGTTAAAAACAGAAAGCAATCCCTAAGTAAATATTTACATCGATTACATTTACATTTCAGTTGAAACTAACAACTGAAATGACAACTGGAAAACTACAGAGGGCAATTGATGAAGGAAACTTAAAATGACTTCATGTAATGACTAATGACCTGGATTTAGAGGAATGTCAGAAGTACACGTGGCTAGCGTTCCATTATGCCTTGTAATTGCTATAATGGCAGCAGACTGTGTAAACCTGAAAGTCACTTGACAGAGAATCTTGCCTGGTGGTCAGCAAATGTGATACAATTCTGTGACCCAAATCAGCACATATTTTACAAAGGTTGTAAAGTCAAAATATGGTGATTGTTTCAAATGTTTTGGTTTTGTGATAGAATTACTTAATATTTGGCTTTTAGAATGATCTATTATAAAATGTTGAAAATACAGTTTTAATTAATATACAATGAAGAGAAATATTTTGGAATGTATGAAATTACTCTGTGTTAAGAGTCTCCATATTAAAAATATAGTTTTAAATATCATGGTTATACATCATGCATAGATGATTATACAGATGTAATGAATCCCAGCTCTTATTCAGGTACCTTGTGATATATGCATCACCTAATATATTTAAATGCTGAGCTTTTGTCAGTAGAGAAAAAAGTCATCAGTAATATCTAAAAATTAGCATGGCTTAGTCTGGGACACTGGCCCTTACAGTCAATTAATTACTTATCGTCTCTGGCCTCTCTCTGTTATTCATACCACAGCCAAACACTGAGTACTAGCCGATGCGTTTTAAGAATCTACTGAAACCACCCGTCTATCTCCCTTCTCTCCCTCGTTACCTTCTTCCTTCTCTCCTTTCTTCCCGGCTCCTTGAACAGATATTTGTGGTGCACCGGCGTTGTAACAATGTAAAATGGTGGAGATACTGTTATGAGTAGGAAGCACCTTACTGTAAATCAGGTTCTACAGATGCTGTTTATGTTTGTAAACATTAACTTCTAATGAATCAGAATTCACTTAAAAAATCATACATCCTAGAATTTGTGAATAGATTTTGTGAAAAACAGGGCATGTTGGTATACGTGATAAGACGGATTATTCAAAGTTGATCAAATGTCTATACTGTTTATTTAATTGCGTTATCTCTACAACTGAAACAACTAGACTTGCTTTACCATTAACCATCTGCAACAACTATCATGCTCAGTGTAGCCATTAGTATAGTTAACTATCTTTTTATTTTAAAAAGTTTCACCTGCCAATTTTGTTGATCTTTTCAAAAAACCAGCTCCTGGATTCATTTATTTTTTGAAGGATTTTTTGTGTCTCTATCTCTTTCAGTTCTGCTCTGATCTTAGTTATATCTTGCCTTCTGCTAGCTTTTGAATTTATTTGCTCTTGCTTCTCTAGTTCTTTTAATTGTGATGTTAAGATGTCGATTTTAGATCTTTCCTGCTTTCTCTTGTGGGCATTTAGTGCTATAAATTTCCCTCTACACACTGCTTTAAATGTGTCCCAGAGATAGACCTCTAGCAAGATTAATAAAAGAAGAAAGAAGAATCAAATAGACACAATAAAAAATGATAAAGGGATATCACTACCGATCTCACAGAAATACAAACTACCATCAGAGAATACTATAAACACCTCTACGCAAGTAAACTAGAAAATCTAGAAGAAATGGATAAATTCCTGGACACATACACCTTCCCAAGACTAAACCAGGAAGAAGTTGAATCTCTAAATAGACCAGTAACAGGCTCTGAAATTGAGGCAATAATTAGTAGCCTACCAACCAAAAAAAGTCCAGGACCAGATGGATTCACAGCCGAATTCTACCAGAGGTACAAAGGGGAGCTGGTACCATTCCTTCTGAAACTATTCCAATTGATAGAAAAAGAGGGAATCCTCTCTAACTCATTTATGAGGCCAGCATCGTACTGATACCAAAGCCTGGAAGAGACACAACAAAAAAAGAGAATTTTAGACCAATATCCCTGATGAACATCGATGCAAAAATCCTCAGTAAAATACTGGCAGACCGAATCCAGCAGCACATCAAAAAGCTTATCCACCACCATCAAGTTGGCTTCATCCCTGGGATGCAAGGCTGGTTCAACATACGCAAATCAATAAACGTAATCCATAACATAAACAGAACCAATGACAAAAACCACATGATTATTTCAATAGATGCAGAAAGGGCCTTCGACAAAATTCAGCAATCCTTCATGCTGAAAACTTTCAATAAACTAGGTGTTGATGGAACATATCTCAAAATAATAAGAGCTATTTATGACAAACTCACAGCCAATATCATACTGAATGGGCAAAAACTGGAAGCATTCCCTTTGAAAACCGGCACAAGACAAGGATGCCCTCTCTTACCACTCCTATTCAACATAGTGTTGGAAGTTCTGGCCAGGGCAATCAGGCAAGAGAAAGAAATAAAGAGTATTCAATTAGGAAAAGAAGTCAAATTTTCCCAGTTTGCAGATGACATGATTGTATATGTAGAAAAGCCTGTCGTCTCAGCCCAAAATCTCCTTAAGCTGATAAGCAACTTCAGCAAAGTCTCAGGATACAAAATAGATATGCAAAAATCACAAGCGTTTCTATACACCATTAACAGACAAACAGAACCAAATCATGAATGAACTCCCATTCACAATTGCTACAAAGAGAGTAAAATACCTAGGAATCAAACTTCCAGGGGATGTGAAGGACCTCTTCAAGGAGAACTACAAACCACTGCTCAACTAAATAAAAGAGGACACAAACAAATGCAAGAATATTCCATGCTCATGGATAGGAAGAATCAGTATCGTGAAAATGAACATACTGCCCAAAGTAATTTATGCATTCATTGCCATCCCCATCAAGCTACCAATGACTTTCTTTACAGAATTGGAAAAAGTACCTTCAAGTTCATATGGAACCAAAAAACAGCCCGCATTGCCAAGACACTCTAAGCAAAAAGAACAAAGCTGGAGGCATCACCCTACCCAATTTCAAACTATACTACAATGCTACAGTATTTAAAGTAGCATGGTACTGGTACCAAAACAGAGATATAGACTAATGGAACAGAACAGAGGCCTCAGAAATAACACCATACATCTACAATCAGCTGTTCTTTGACAAACCTGACAAAAACAAGAAATGGGGAAAGGATTCCCTATTTAATAAATGTTTCTGGGAAAACTGGCTAGCTATATGTAGAAAGTTGAAATTGGATCCCTTCCTTATCCCTTATACAAAAATTAATTCAAGGTGGATTAAAGACTTAAATATTAGAACTAAAACCATAAAAACCCTAGAAGAAAACCAAGGCAATACCATTCAGGACATAGGCATGGACAAGGACTTCATGACTAAAACACCAAAAGCAATGGCAGCAAAATCCAAAATAGACAAATGGGATCTAATTAAACTAAAGAGCTTCTGCACGGCAAAAGAAACTACCATCAGAGTGAACAGGCAACCTACAGAATGGGAGAAAATTTTTGCAATCTACCCATCTGACAAAGGGCTAATACCCAGAATCTACAAAGAACTCAAACAAATTTACAAGAAAAAAACAACCCCATCAAAAAGTGGGCAAAGGATATGAACAGACACTTCTCAAAAGAAGACATCTATGCAGCCAACAGACACATGAAAAAATGCTCATCATCACTCGCCATCAGAGAAATGCAAATCAAAACCACAATGAGATACCGTCTCATGCCAGTTAGAATGGCAATCATTAAAAAGTCAGGAAACAACAGATCCTGGAGAGAATGTGGAGAAATAGGAACACTTTTACACTGTTGGTGGGAGTGTAAATTAGTTCTACCATTGTGGAAGACAGTGTGGTGATTCCTCAAGGATCTAGAACTAGAATTACCATTTGACCCAGCGATCCTATTACTAGATATATATCTAAAGGACTATAAATCATGCTACTATAAAGGCACATGCACACGTATGTTTATTGAGGCCCTATTCACAATAGCAAAGACTTGGAACCAACCCACATGTCCATCAATGATAGACTGGATTGAGAAAATGTGGCACATATACACCATGGAATACTATGCAGCCATAAAAAAGGATGAGTTCATGTCCTTTGCATGGACATGGATGAAGCTGGAAACCATCATTGTCAGCAAACTATCACAAGGACAGAAAACCAAACACTGTATGTTCTCACTCATAGGTGGGACTTGAACAATGAGATCACTTGGACACAGGGTGGGGAAAATCACACACGGGGGCCTATTGAGGGGTGGGTTCTAGGGGAGGGTTAGCGTTAGGAGAAATACCTAATGTAAATGGTGCAGCAAACCATGATGGCACATACATTCCTATGTATCAGACCTGGACACGTTGGGCACATGTACCCTAGAACTTAAAGTGTGTGTGTGTGTGTGTGTGTGTGTGTGTGTGTGTGTGTATATATATATATATATATATATATATAGTTTCCCCTGTACCTCTATTGTACAGATAGTTTTTTATTTGTTTCAAAACAACTATCCTTGGTCGGAGAAGTTTAGAATTCCTTTTGTGATCTCAATTTGTGTGGTAGTAAAGTGCTCACAAAGTCACAAGTTTGAAAACTTGATTTCTTTTCTCCATTTTGTTGTGAGTTTGACTGACCAACTTAAGTGTTTAATTTCCATTATTTATAATGAAGCACTTTTCAATTCAGGCTGAATCTCAGAAAAAAAATACATATAAAAATGTAAATGTAATTACTTTAGAACAATTGAAACATTTTTATTGTGATAGAGTATATATAACATATAGTGTACCATTTTAACCATTTTTAAGTGTACAGTTCCATGACATTAAATACATTCTTATTGGGGTGCAGCCATCCTCACCATCCATTTCCAGAATGTTTTCATCTTCCCAAACTGAAACTCTGTATCCATTTAAGCAATAACTGTGTAACACTTCTCCACTACTTCCAGTGTCTGGTAACCACCTTACCATTTTCGGTGAATACGACAGTATCTTTTGAGTAAGGGCAGTAAATTACCATTTTGCTCTATTAACCCTGAAAATCTGAGACACATCTCAGTTAATTTAGAAAGTTTATTTTGCCAAGGCTGAGGACATGTGCCTGCGACATGGCCTCTGGAGGTCCTGACGACATGTGCCCAAGGTGGTCAGAACACAGTTTGGTTTTATGCATTTTAGGGAGATGTGAGACATCAATCAACATATGTAAGATGAACATTGGTTCCGTCTAGAAAGGCGGGACAACTCAAAGCAGGGAGGGGCTTCCAGGTCGTAAGTAGATAAGAGACAAATGGTTGCCTTCTTTTGAGTTTCTGATGAGCCTCTCCAAAGGAGGCAATCAGATACACATTTATTTCAGTGAGCAGAGGGTGACTTTGAATAGTACGGGAGGCAGGTTTGTCCTAAGCAGTTCCCAGATCCACTTTTCCCTTTAGCTTAGTGATTTTGGAGCGCATTTCCTTTCACAGCTCCAAATCCTCTTAGGTAAGAATTATTTTCTTCCTTTTTAAAAAAATCTTTGGTAAAAGTGTAACAGTCAGGGTCTAATCAGAGAAACAGAGCTACAGAAATATATGTATTTCAAGTCTAGATTCAGTTCTTTAATGTATTTAACAAAACTTCCCATTTTTATTTAATAATTTGAAATTTTTTGGTCTTGGCTGCCAATATATTCTTCATATATTGGAATAACATTATTCTGCAGCTGTGGGAGGCAGCAGCAAGTAAGGCAATTATATAAATGCAATTTATTTAAAGCTTTAACCATTTATGTGAAGCTAGGCATTTGATTTGATTTCCACCTATGGCAATGGCTTTCAGAAATTTCATTTGTAATTTATTTGATGTAATTTCAGGCTGAGAATATCTTCACAATGCAATATTGAAAAAATAGTTTATTGAAGGATGGCTTAATGAAATATAAAGAGTATGAAATGAAATGTAAATCAAATAAAACTTAGGGGCTATTTGCATAAATGGCATTTAGCTATTGGGCATTTTAATATTTGTATGTGTACAAATGTAATTTTCATAGTACAAAAAGGTGGTTTTACAAATGTTTGTTTTATTAGGAGCAATCTCAAATATAATTAGATAAAAGAAATTTTTCTGTATTTTTTATTTTCTTAAATGAATTGGTATTGTCAGGGTAGCATTTGATTTGATCAATATATTGTTTACTCAAAGAAAAGCCTTAGTGATTTAAATAACCATAACTGTAAATGTATTAAGAACTTCACTGGCAGTAGCACTGCAAAGCTCAAAGGCACTCAGTGTAACCTAATTACTAGGAATAACATTTGTATTAGTGCTAGTGAGATGTGAGCTTTTTGCACTGAAGGCTGAAGAGTTATCAGATTAGGTCCAGTGTGAGCAGAAGGGACATATTTCAAATTTACCCTTTTAAATCCTAGAATTCAGTGACAATGATGTGACTGGGTTATTGATATTCTAGTGCATCTAGGATGAATAAATGAATATGTAGAGATTACTAATTAGTGAATATATATTTTAATCAAGACATAATTTTCTAGCATCAGGGTCAGATCAAGGTTTTACTGGGGATCTGAAACAGACTATTTGGAGGCAGCCCTCCTAAAAAAAATACAAAATTACAAATACAAATTTATATACAAGTCAATATGTATTTAGAATGAGAAAAGAAATCACAACTGATTACAATTTTGTAAAAGATGGTCAATGACATTATCATAATAATATTTGGAAAAATAGCTGCTGATCACAGTTTTAAACTACCTCTTCCACATCTATAGGATACATAATGTTTGAGCGCCTCCTCAGATGACAATGACTTTATAATTTTTTATACATTTAGAAAGATAAATTAGACTTTCCTGTAGTATAGTTAAGAAGATTTTGTTTTTATTATTGATAATTGAGCTGTACAAAATGTGCAGCTTCACTCACAGACATAGTATTTATAGAACAGGTACAGATTTGGGCTCTGCAAACTCAGTGTCTGAAAAGTTCTGTTTCATTGTGAGTCCCATCTAAAAGAAAAAACAAATGTCTGCCACATTTATAATGGTATATGCACTATTAACTATATTCCTAATAAGAGAAAACTTGACTAGGCATTGGTTACAAATGGAATTATCTGCTTATTCTATTTCATGTCTCCTGATTGGAAGAATTTTCCACAGAGTAGCTTCTGGCTGTGTGAATTTCAGACTCTGCTTCTCTCCCATTTGCCACAAATCTTTAGTTCTAGTTGCCACGGGACACATTCGTGGCAGAGGTTACACATTCAGGGGTCTTCATAGACCTCTGACTATGTACCTTCATATCAGAACCCCATGTGAGTTAGCACAATGGGAAACGGATGTATTCCTAGAAGCTACTCCTATACTGGAACAGATGGTAAACTAATTACACATAGAAATGACCGAGAACCACTTACATATATCCCACTAAAAACAATGTGCTACCAGTTCTGAACATACCACCAATTCTGAATATACCACCCAAACTAAATATATCACCCTTTGCATGATCCCCAGGTTGCTCGCCGTGACTCCTTCCACCCGACAGCAGAAGATTGGTTGAGGGAACTGGGAGTGGTAAGGGAAAGATATTTTATGGGCAAAATATCTTACTTTTACAAATTTTACTAAAATATATAATCATGGATACACTGCTAGGGTACCTGCAGGGACATTTTCAAATGAGGAAGGCCTGAAGCTTAAGCTTTATGATGAGTTTTATGGTAAACCCAATTCTGTCAAATAAGTGCTGTTTCTTCAATGATAGAAATCTTCTATATCTGTGCTACCTAATATGGTAGCTTCTAACTACATATAGCTGTTGAATACTTGAGATGTTGTGAGTGCAACTAAGAAAGTGAATCTTTAATTTTGTGTACTTTAAATTATTTTCAGTTTAAATAGATACATGTAGTTTATAGTTACTGTATTGGACAGTATATATCTAATTTATTAATATATTTGTGTAAAATTGAGGCTCATTTAATTCTATTAAAGGTATTATGTATCATACTATATTCTGCTTAACTTTGGATGTTGTTTAGGGATTAAACTCTCAATTGTGGTCTAATTTTATACTACATATGATTCATATATTGCCTACTGAGCAACTAAGCAATTTTCTTAATTATGGACAAATATTATGCTGGCAGACCTATGCATATTAAACTGAAACAATACTTTTAAAGTGCTTCTTCTGGTTGGGATTTTAAAAATATGATTATTAAAACCAATCATTAAAAAACCTTATATGATGGGCTAAAATATGTGTTTTCAAAGCAGGGGTTAAAACTTTTTACATGAAATACTTTTATTTTTCTCTTAGTAAATTTAATAAGGCATCTCCAAAGACAGAGGGAAAGTGGATTATTTGGTTGACGTGCTTAATATTTTATTTCACTGCTTAGTTTGCTAATTCTAGTGGTTCAAACCAGATTTCAAAATCTGGGCTAAATCTCTGTCATGCTATGACATGGCATTTGACAGTAACTCCTGAATATTTAATTGATAGAAAAAGAGAAAGCATGCATATTGTTTAGTACAATTGTGTGAACTGCTATGACATATCATTATGTACAATTTTCTGAAAGACTGCATATTTTATTCATTATATGCCTAGCACAGGGAAGAAATTTGTCATTACTGTTAATGCAGTGAACAGGTGACCTTTCAAGCATCATATATAAAGTTTCAATATGTACTTTAATGGGATAGCTGATGATTTTCTGTTTATGTGCTGTTGATTTTATTTGCACAATTGGGTGTTGACAAACACTGGGAATAGATGT
The DNA here is from genome assembly GCF_008728515.1 of Papio anubis. NCBI lineage: Eukaryota > Metazoa > Chordata > Mammalia > Primates > Cercopithecidae > Papio > Papio anubis. The sequence continues at coordinate 47,379,311 of NC_044979.1, forward strand.
TCTCCATGGATCTACATGTAATAATTATAATTAATATTTAGAATGACCGGATTAACTTTTTAAAATTGAGATGAAATTCACATAATATTATGAACCATTTTAAAGTGTACAATTAAGGAAAATTATGCAAAATCTCTTTTCAGAAATTTAGGATTCATGATATGTTTTATTTGCAGGTTTCAAAATTTTTTTTGTTTAAAACCTGTATATGTTTAAATATTAAAAACATTTAATTATCACTTGATAGCAATTTGTAAAATCCTAAGTAGAATTTTAAGTTGTTATGTAAAATTTCTTTGAAATGGAGAATTTTAATCCTAAATTGCTTCCTGATAGATTTGTCATTGCATTTTATTCTCAGGTGTGTCATTTTTTTAATAGGCTGTAGTTGTGTCATATATACTGGTTATAATTTGGCTTTTCAAAATATCAAATGCCAACTATATGCAAAATAAGTAAATTTTTATGACTATGAAATTCACTTCAATTGTTGAAATGTACAAAAGCCCCAAATGTCTTCTTTTAGCCTATTTTGTTGACTTTGGTGATTTGTCAACCTGAAGGTAAAAGACTGTATTAGTTTTCTATTGCTGTTTAATAAACCACAAACTTAGTGGCTTATAAAAATGTAAATTCATTATCTCAGACTTTTTGTAGGGCAAAAGTCTGGGTATAGCTGGATTTTGTGCTCAAGTTCTTAAATGCTAAAGTGAGTGTCTCCCCTGGGCTACAGTCTCATCTGGGATCTCCTAGGATCCTTTTTCATGTTCATGTGGTTGTTGGCATAATCCAGTTTTTTGGGGTTGTGTGATTGAAGTCTACATTTTCTTGCTAGCTCTTGTCTGGAGACTGCTCTCAGTCTCTAGAGGTCCCCTCCTGTAAGTCCTTGCTACATGGCTCCTACACAGACCCCCTTCTTTAAGACCATCAGGAAAAGCTCTCTTAAACTTTGAGGCTTATCCTTCAAGGAGGCCCCAGTCCCTTTTAAGGACTCCCAGAATCATCTCTATTTTGACAAACTTGAAGACAGCTGCTTTGGGACTTTAATTACATTAATAAAATCTTTTCATCCTTGTCGTATAATGTAACATCATCCTGGGAGTGAAATCTGTCATACTTAAAGCCCTACCCTCCCCCAAGGGGAAGGGAATCTTCGGAGTGTGTGTACCAGTGGGCAGGAATATGGGATGCCACCTTAAAATTCTGCCCACTACAGGAAGCTATGGGAAAATTTGAAAATGTGTGTTTTTAAAAAAATTAATAGACTGTATTTTTTAGTGTAGTTTTATGTTTGTGTAGAGAGCTCGCATATAATCCCTTTTTCCCTGTGCACAAGGAATAATAATTTCACCTATTATGATAGTCTTACATTAATGTACATTTGTTAAAACTGATGAACCAATATTGATATAATATTATTAACTGATGTCTATACATTGGGGTTCATTCTTTGTGTTGTACAACTCTATGGATTTTGACAAATGCATGCCATGCATCCACCATTGTGGTATCATACAGAATAGTTTCACTTCCCTAAAAATCCCATGCTCCTACCTATTCATCTCTGTCTTCCTCCTGCCCATCACTCCTACTAGTGATCTTATTACTGTTTGTACAATTTTGTCTTTTTTAGAATGTCATTTAATTGGGATCATATAATATGTAGCTTTTTCATACTGACTTCTTTCATCAGTATGCTGGCTAAGACTCATGTCTTTCCATGGCTTTATAGGTTATGATTTTTTAAATCACTCACTAATATTTGATTACATGGATGTACCCTAGTTTGTTGATTCAGGAAGCTACCCTCTGGGTCTTTTTGAGACTTGCTGGGAAATTGCCTGCAGAGGTGACATTGAAATTCACTTGCAGTCTTCCTGCGGGGGTACAGGAGGAAGTGGCTTCTCTTTGTGGTTCCAGCGTACTTTATTCTCTTCTTGCTTCTATGGTATGTGGTGGAAGTGAGCAGCCCCTGAGGAGGGGATCAAGTTCACTGCAGAGATTCTCATGGAGGTGTTATTGAAACTTTCCGGAAAACTGCTGGTTGGAACATCTTGAGACTTGCCAGGAAACCACTTGGGATGCTGGTGGAACTGGCTGGGAAGTTGCTTATGGAGGTGCTGCTGCAACTTGCTGGGATGTGAGTATCACTGGGTATCTTTGTGATGCTGATTGCCATAAGAAACACAAGAGAACAAAGCATATCAGAACCGGAAGGAGAAGCTCCTTCCTTCTGCATTGTTCTCTCCAGCAGCCTCTGCTAAGAAAATTTAATGCCAGCTGCTGGCAAAGAAAAGATATAGGGTCCAGCTCCCATATCACAAAGCAGGACAGTGAAGGGTAAATTTGGAGCTGACAGGCAAGAGGTTGATAACTGGCACACTTTCTGTTTCAACTTTGCTGAGAATTTTTTTTTTTTTCTTGAATCAGGACTGAGTGTTTGATAATTGCCACATCCTTTTCTGTAACTATTGATATGGTCATGTAGTTTTGTTTTTTAATCTGTTAATATGGTAAATTACATTGATTGGATTTTTGGATGCTAAACCCATCTCACATTCCTGGATAAGCCAAACCTCATCATGATGTATTTTTTTTTTTTTTTATATTGCTGGGTTTGATTTGGTAATATTTTGTTAAAGATCTTTATGTCTATATTTATGAGATATATTGGCCTGTCATTTTTTAAAAATATCTGGATTTGTAGACTTGGTGGCTTCATTAAACAAACTGGGAAGTATTTCTTCTTTTTTTCTTTTCTAAAAAAGTTTGTATAGGGTTTAATTCTTCCTTAAATATTTGATAGAATTGACTGGCAAAACCATCTGGTCCAGGAATTTTCTTTTTGAGATGATTGTTAATTATGAGTTAAGCTTTTGAGATTGATGAGGGGTTTATTCTGAGTCAGTTTTGTAATTTGTGTCTTTTAAGCAATTGATTCATTTAATTTATCTAAGTTATTGGTATAAAATTGTTCATAATATTCCTCTATTTTTGTTTTGATGCCTGAAGTATTTGGAGAATATCTCCTTTTTTATTTCTGATATTTGTAATTTGTATCTTTTCTGTTTTACTCCCGTGGTCATTCTAGCTATTTATCATTTAAAAATGCTTTCCAAAAAGCAGCTTTGGGTTTGTTTTTTATGTCTTTGATTATTTGCTTGTTATTATTTCTTCCCTTCTATGTACTTTGATTTTAATTTGCTTTTCTTTTTCTACCTTGTTAACGTAGAAGTTTTTTTTTTTTTTTTAAACTACAAAATTTCTTCTAAACCAGTGGCTCCCAAATTTTGTTGCAAATTGGAATTGTCTGGGGAATCCTTAAAAATTAATAATTCTGTCTCCCATCCCCAGATATTTTTATTTAATTATTAAATTGATATGAGGTACAATGGGATTTTAAAAAAACTCCCTATGTGATTGTTAGTGTGTAGCACATTTGGGGAAACACTGTTCTGAACAGTAGTTTAGTTTTCTCCCAAAAATTTTGATATAGTGTGTTTTCATTTTATTCAAGATGTTTTTAAATTTCCTTTGTGGTTTCTTTTTCCATTGGTTATTTAGAATTATGTAGTTTGACTTCCAGATATTTCAGGACTTATTCCTTAATTGATTTCTGTTTTAACTCCTTTGTGACCAAAGAAAGTACTCTGAGTGATTTCAATACATTTTTTTAAGGCCTGGCATATGCCCTATTTTGGTTAAATTTTTTACGTGCATTAGCAAATTTTGTGTATTCTGCTATTGTTGTTTATAAATATCAAATAGGTCAACTTGTTAATGGTGCCACTCAAGTATTTATATCTTTACTGTTTCTGATCTCTTTGTTCTGCCAATTACCAAGAGAGTAGTGTTGAAATCTTCAACTATTATTATGGGTTTCTTTTTTTCCTTTCAGTTCTAGTTTTTGCTTCATGTGTTTTGAAGCTCCATTATTAGGTGCATAAATATTTAGAATTGTTATCTGTGTGTGTGTGTGTGTGTGTTTAAATTGTCATTTTATAGCTCACTCCTGCAGTTGTCCCCCACCCTTCCCTTCGGTGACCAATTTTGCAGGCTTCAGGGAGATCAGGGAACAAAGTTGGGCGCTGGCAGCTCCACTGTTCTGCCAGCTGGGGAGAACAAGTCACAATTACAAATAATCACAACAATTAGCACCTGTACTTGGGAGATCTGCAAAGTGAGGAGGCCCCAGCTCCCGTTGTACGCGGGTCTATTTGACAGTGATCTTACTCTAGAAACAATGATATTCCTTCGCCTGAGGTAATTGATGTTGATGAAACCGGTGGCATCGATTGGCTCATAATTCCCCTGCACGCTGACGCTCACCAGCTCCTCCTTGTAGAGAGACAGTAGAGACTTCTGGCTGAGGATGTACACCTGGCCCTTGAAGATGGGCACCTGCACTTTTCCTTCCATTTCCTCCTGGGACTTGGTGATGCAATGGTGGACAGATTTACACTCAGGGTTGATTTTGTGCACGTCCCGATCCGTGGTGAAGACCTCGATGTCTAAATGAGCCTGGTGAAGGATGGTGCCTGCTGGGGTCTTGTAGATACCTCTGGACTTTATTCTAATGAAGCGGTTCTCCACAATGTCAATACAGCCCATGCCGTGCTTGCCCGTGACTTCGTTCAGGTACGTGAAGAGCTCCAAGAAGGTCTGGTGAGGTGGTGCCATCTTGATGCTCACTTTCATGGGGACCCCTTTTTTTGAACCTGATCTTGAGAATTTCAGGGATGTTGTGGGCTTTGACTGGGTCATGGGTGTATTGGTAAATGACATCTTTGCCTTTGTATTCATTTTTGGAAACTATTTGATCTGGCTGTATGATTTTAGTTTCACAATTTTTTTCTTATAGCACTCTAAATATGTCATTCCATTTCCTTCCAGCTTGCATAATTTCTGACAAGACATGTTTATTATGTTTACTCCTATGTACATTATATGCCTTTTTTTCTTACTACTTTTAAGATTTTTCTCTTTATTACTTCTTCTTTTTTTTCTTTTTTTTTTAAGCAATTTGATTATAACATGTCTTGTCATGGTTTTTCTTTATTCTGCCTGGGATTTGTTGAACTACTTGGATTTGTAGGCTGATAGTGTTTATCAAATTCAGAAAAATTGGAGGCATGTTTTCTTTAAATATTTTCTTGACCTCTTTCCTCTTATTTTAGTGCTTGAATTACAAAAATGTTAGATTATTTGTTGGTACCCTCACATATTATCAAGACTGTTTATTTTTTAAATGTTTTCTTCCTTTGTACTTTGTTTAAAATTATTTATGTTGCTATGTTTTCAACTTCACTGATATTTTCTGTAGTGTCTTATCTGCAATATTTTCATGTCAAAAATATTTTTAAATGTTTGGACACTTACTTTGGTGGTTCTCAATATATTCTCTTTGTCTTTTCATTATGTTCATGTTTCCATTAAGTCTTTAATCTTATTGAACTTATTTTAATAGCTGTTTTAAGGCCTTTTAATGTAAATTTTGTTATCTTTGTTAATTCTGGATCTGTTTTTATTGACTGATTTTTCTCCTAGTTCTGGGTAATATTTTCCTCCCTTTTATTTGTCTGTCTCTAATTTTTTTTTTTTTTTCATTATTAGGCATTGACTATTAGTATTTACATTGTTCAGCTGAATTTGAACAATGTAGATACTAATTTACATTGGTTTTTCTTTTTGGTTACTAATGTAATACTAGTTGCATTTTGGTTTTTCTTTTAAATGGTCTCTCTCCCTACCACCCTCCACTTTTTTGGTAGGTATTTAAGTTATTTGCAGATCAGCCTGCTCATTTCAAGGCTATTTTTATGCTTTTCAAGGATGATCTAGGGTAATCTTTAGAGCTAGTTTAGACTCACTACTAAGGCATGAGCTTTCTGAAGTCTCTACAGAATACTCTGGGTATTCAACAACAAGGGCTCTTCATTCTTGGAATTGTTCACTTTATAGCTCCCCTGAAATTGATCTTTTCCTGCTAGCTATTTTTCACTTGGCTGCTTGGAGTTTCACCCTATGCAGCACAGATTCCTATTCAAAGCCTCATGAGTATTCTTATGCCAGTCTCTGCATAGTGTTCTCTTTATCTGTAATATGTCCCACAAATTCCAGCCATCCCAGACTCTTCAAACTCTAATCTGTTTCTCAACTTATTTGGACCATGATGTTCTTTTTGAGTTCCCCATTCTTATAACACAGTTTGGACTTTGCGTCTAGGTTGAAACAGAGACAGTCATAGATATCAACTAATTTGTTTCCCTTTTGTTAATAATCACATGCCTCTTCTGCCATTTGTCTACTATCTGAAGTAGCTTTATATATGTTGCCCACTTTTCTAGTTATGTATGGGATTTTAAGGGCAGTCCTGTAGAAGTTCAGCATAATTATTTGTTCCACTTAAATTTAATGTAATGAATGTAATTTTTCTAAACCTGAATATTGAATCTGGCTACTCTTAGAAGCAAGCTTTATGTTACTGTATGTTTTTATATTCAGAAATTTCAAATCTTTGTATAGACCATAAGGTTATTTAATCAAGGTTATACTGATGTCTTAAAAAAAAAAACTCTCAAGTTTTTCACAAGATACCCTTTAGGTCATTTAATTTTGCATGTGTGTATGTGCAAGTTGGTGATGTACATGTACAGCTTCTTTTAAACATGTACTGGGACCCACCAATGAGAACATGCAGTTGTGATGGTTCTTACTGTAGAGCATGCTGAACTATGAGAGTTACTCATGGTTGTATGTTACCCCAGGGACTTTTAATGTGCTTGGTTATATAGGTCTGCAAATTTTTAGCTATGGTCTGATAACTATATTGAATCATAAATTTATTACTGATGCCTTGCTTTCTAGGTAGATGTTAAATTTTAAGACAATTAAGGGTAGGAATTAACTTTGTATTATGGAATGGTTTCTTCAACTTTAAGTGAATGTCTTAAATGTAAATATTACTAATTTGTGTAATCAATACACAAAAACATTGTTTAATTATTAATTTGGAACAAAAATTAATTACAGTTTCTTAAGAATCATAGAGGAAATGGAAAATATTTCTAAATAAAAACAATTTAACTGACAGAAGCTTGTTAGCACTTAGCAACATTTATTTTCAATTACAAATGGTACTTTTTTATCACCATTTTTATTCTAGGTTTGTATCAATATATCATCTAGACAGAAAGTGCTGATGTAGGTTTTTCAGTGCTAGCCTGCAAAGGAATTGAAGGTGAATGTGGTTTTAGTTACATATCCTGCTTCCTCTACATCTGTGCTTTGTGTTTTATTAGACTGTTTAAAATACATTGTTGTCAAATATCTAAATGTCAGGCTTGCTGATCATTTATATGCCTTCTTTTTAAAAAAATATTAACTACATACAATGTGATTATCAGCTGTCTTTTCTAGGGGTATCTGTAAATTTGAGAGTGTTTTACTGGTAGATACATGAGAAGTTAGTATCTCCAAGTTTTTCATTCATATTGGCTTACTGCCATGTGAAATTTATTACTGAACTTTCATATGAAAAAGATAAAACACACTGTCATCTCATCTTGTCCCATTGTGCATTTCGGTTACAGGAACAAAATGATATGCTTGCAGTTCTGTGACATGATGCACTAGAAAAATCTTTATTATAGAGACTGTGTGACTCAGAGTTTGTGTGTGTGTTTATGCATGACTCTTGCAGAATAAAGTTGTATTTATGTGTACCCATAGTGGTATTTCTGTGTCTGTATGAACATAGTGATTCAGTAGATTAGATCATGAGCATTCTTTATATTTGTCTATAGTAATTAAGTCTCTCACTGAATATGAACCAGGTACTGGCCAAGCTGTCTTATAATAAATATTATATTTATTACTTGTTTCAATGGCTATATAGATAATCATAAGTGTTGCAAGTTGGTCACTCATTGGAAAATCTTAAATACACTACTTACAGGGAACTTACCATGTATAAACACATATGGTGTTGTCTTCTCCTTTTTTGGTTTGTTTTAGATAAGTGCTGGTGCTTAGCATTTAAGGCCGAATGTTTTATTTTTATGTTAATTAACATATATTTAGTTCTATGACCTTGAGCATGCTATTTAATTTTCCCATGCCTGAGTTATCTCATCTCTGAAATAGGAATAAAATAGTTCCTGCTTCATAGGATTGTGTTGAAGATTAAATGAGTTAATACATATGAAGCACTCAGAACAATTCTTGAACCTAAGCAAATTTCCAGTGAGTAGTAGTTATTGTCACCATTATTATTAGTCAATTTAAGAATCAGCCACTAATCTTTCTTTTTTATGTCTTTATATATAATTTACATTTCATAAAATTCACTCATGCTAAGTATAGAAATTGATGATATATAGTGAATGTATAGGGTGGTACATCCATCACTATAATTCAATTTTGGAATATTTTAATCATCCTGAAAATACTCCCCATGGCCATTTGCAGTTACTCTTATTTCTTACCCCTACCTCCAGGCAACCACTAATCTACTTTGTATTTCTATTGATTTTCCCCTTCTGGCTATTTCAGTTAAAAAGAATCATACCGTAAATGGTCTTTTGTGTTGGCTTTTCTCCCTGAGTGTAATGTTTCTGAGGTTCATCCATGTTATAGTATGTATCTGTATTTTGTTCGTTTTTTTTTTTGCTGAATATTAGTTTTTGTTTAGATGTACCTCATTTTGTTAATCCACATACCATTTGCTAGCCTTTTGTGTTGTGTTGCTTTTAGGTATTATGAATAATACCATGAATATGCTTTTATAATTCTTTCTGTAGATATATGTTTTCATGTCTCTTGGGCAGATTTCTAGGTATGGTATTGCTGAGTTGTGTGATGTATTTATGTTTAACTTTGGAAGAGACTGCCGAACTGTTTTCCAGGGCTGCTGTGTGTACCATGTTATATTCCCATGAGCAATGTGTGAGGGTTCTGTTTTCTCCACATCCTCACCAACATTTGTTATTTTTTTATCTTTTTTGATTTTAGCTATCCTAGTGTGTGTGTAGTATCTTATTTTAGTTTTAATTTGCATTTCCCTAAAACACATATTTATGTGTCTTACTCAAGGTTACACCCCAACTCTGGGGATACCGGGAATTTCATTATGCATATGTGGGCTCAAAGACTGTGCCTCTTTTCCTCATGTGGGACAATTTTCAAATACTGTATCCACTGCAGAGGTTCCTGTGGCTCAAACCTCTGTTACAACCGCATTGCAGTTAAGCTTCTTTCTCTGCCTGTCCTGCTTCCTTCGCTCCCTTTCAGATGTTGTTTCTAAGGGCACTCCCCAAAATGCATGCAAATCCCAGAATCTTAGAGCCTGTTTTCTAGGGAATCCACCTATAACAGGGATATAGAGTTGATAGGAGTCACTATTTTAGAGAGAGTGATTAAGAAAGACCTCTAACTTGAGGTAATCTTTGATCAGAGACCTGAATAAAATGAGGAATTAAACAAACTAGATAAGTCAGGGGAAACTTTTCCAGACAGAACAGCAAATGCAAAGATCCAAGGCAGGACCATGCTTGACAGTAAAAGACCATGTGGGGAGTGACCAGAATCAGTAAGAGGGAGGGAAGGTAGGATATAGCAGGAGGCCACACCTTGCATGGCTTTTGAAGTGCTTTCAGTAGTGGAATTCCATGATCACTGTACATGCTCTGTAAAAACAGAGTGTAAGGGACCAAGAGCAGAAATAGGGAGCCAGTAAGGAGGCTACCATAATAGTCCAGGTGAAAATGATTGTGGCTTGAGTTAGGGTGGTAGCATTGCAGTGGGTGAGAAGTGACTAGATTCTGGATATATTTTAAGGATATACTTTTTTTGATGACTGGGATATGGAGTATGAGAGAAATAGAGGAATCAAGGAGGATTCTGAAGTTTTTGGCTTAAGCAATTCCATGAATGGAAATTGTGTATTGAGATACAAGAGGCAAAGGAGTGGGTACGGGTGGTAGAAACCAAATTTTACCTTTTAGGCATGTTAAATTTTTATGCCTATAAGACATCTAAGTGTAATGTAGAGAACTTGTCATTCATATCTGAGTCAGGACTGAAGATAGACTTTGGGGAATTTTCAGGATATACATTATATTTAAACTATACATCTTAGTGAGATCACGTAGATAGAGATTGGCAATTTTTCTTCTGTAAAGGATCAGAGGCACTATCTAGTCATTGTTGCAGCTATTCAGTTTTAACCTTGTATTGTGAAAGGAGCTGTAGACAATAATTAGGATAATGGGTGTGGCCATGTTCCAATAAAACTTTATAAAAATTAATAGATGGTAAGCTACATTTGGTCTGTAGGCAGAAGTTTACTGACCTGTGACCTAGACAGTGAATAGAGAAAGACAAGAGTACTATACTCCTCCTAGGGCAGTCCAGCACTTAAAGGTTAGGAATAATGGGAGTCAGGAAAATGAGAAGGAGCAGCCAGTGACCTAGGAGGGAAACTCAGAGAATGTGATTAGATTATCATTTATGTTTCTCCTCACTTCAACTATGTTTTTAAGTACATAAATAATTCATGTAAAAATCGAAACATAATATTCTAATCTTTCATGATCTTAGACGTATTGTTTCTCTGATATTATACTTTGATAATCACTCATTAGAATTTATGGGTATTACAATGTAAAATGTTCATAACTTTTTAGGCATTTGAGTGTGAAGTTCTAATAATAATTTTTAGTGCACTTTTTCAAATATACTATTTTTAAACTATGATGTGTGGGGCTATTTGTTAAGATGATGTACTTGGAGTTTTCTGTTCCTGAACTTTTAGCTGGTCTCTGGGGGTGCCTGTATACTTGGGAGCAGTAAAAGCAGAGAAAGAGAGTTCAGAGATAACAGATAAATCTTTTAAATTTGAGTATTTCCATTTCTTGAGACCTTTGACATTTTTGTAAAAGTACACCATTGCACATTGTCTAGTAAGTAACTAAAAATGAGCTGTGTAAGCACATGTGAAACTCACTAAACCATACTTGGTAAAAGAAGTTACAGACTTGTAATGTCTTAGCTCAGAAAGATAACTGATTATATATATATTACCAGAAATCTTGGTTAAATTTGTATTGTATTTAATTTGTAGAATTGTTGTTCTAGCAATCTACACCTGCTGTAATTTTTATTTTTCTGATATTGCTATAACTAACAGATGCAAGGTGAAGTAGGAATTAAGGAATTACTTTAGACACATTTTTTTGGGTTGCATTTTGGAGTTCAGACACCAGAAGTGATTCTGAAAGTTTTGTATTGCTTACTGACAGACATTATGTACCAAGAACTCACATTACTGTAGGTCACTGAATTAATTTAAGAAATACCAATTGACATCATTCCTTTAGGGAATTGTGGGCTACTGCTTGATATTACTGTCTTTGACAAATGTGAAAATTTAGAATACACTTTATTTTTAGTGTGTTGGGACTTTAAGAATGAAGTGATTCCAAATTTAAATTTTTTCAAATGGATAAAAATTATACTTTATAGACTTTCTTTCTACCTCTTTTCACTGAAATAGTTAAGTGCTTGAGTTTTCCATCAACTGTTGTACATAGTTGCTTATTTCTAAATGGAAAAAGAGTCCCAGAAAGTATTTAAAAGTCTTGAGAGTTATGCTCAGAAGTCACTTATGATTTATGGGAAGAAAGTAGTCAAAATTGGTATTCCTTATGTGTCTATTACATTTGAATGCATGTATATTCTGTTATGTATAATGTGTTCTAGGTGAAATCATTAGGAAGTAAAATGTTTTCATTATAATTGCAGTGGCAGTTAGGAAAACCCTTTTTGCTTGAAGACTCTCAGTAATTCCACTGAACACTCCTGGTATTTCAGCTTCTTGTGGTAACCATTTTAACTGTAGCATACTCAACCTGATTTCTTTGCATGCTAGTTATGTACTCAGATGAATTTATATCCTTTGTACTCCAAAATATATATATAAAAAATAGATTGACTAGCATGAATTTCTATGGCCATTTGTTTTCTAGCCAAGTAGATAAAGTACTGTGAGCTAGGGCTGTGTTAAACGTGATGCATGTGCTAGGCCTTCATAAAGGATAAAACTCCCTGTGTGTTATGCTGCCGCTGGATTAGTTAATCAGTATATGTGTTTGCAGTTGTTCCAAGTATGCCTCTTACAATAATATATAGGTTAAAAAAATAAGCAGAAACCTTTCAAAAGACTTCCAAGTGACATGGCTAATTTTGCCCCAATATTATTTTATATTTAACTGATGGCAACTCTATATTTAGAATTCAAGCTATCATGTAAATCAAAGGATCCCAATTTTAACAATATCACACAGAAAGGGATCCTCACTTCTACCCTTTCACTATCCTCTGCAGGATTCTTTACAACCCAAAAAATATTGGGTTTTGTGTTTGGGATGTAGCTTTCAAACTATGTAATCTGAAATAGCTGCTTAACTTTTTTCCTGTGATTCTTCATGTATAATAAATAAAATAGTTGACTTAGATTATTTTATTGACTCCCTTTAAACAAAACATATATCTTGAATACTTACTATTTGAGGCTACAGTGAGCCAAGATTTTGCCACTAGGTGTGATTGCACCAACCTGGGTGACAAAATGAGACCCTGTTTAAATATATATATCTATATCTATCTATATATATATCTGGGCTGTATTAGTCTGTTTTTATACTGCTATAAAGAACTACCTGAGACTGGGTAATTTATAAAGGAAAGAGGTTCAATTGACTCACAGTTCTACATGGCTGGAAGGGCCTCAGGAAACTTACAATCATGGTGGAAGGCAAAGTGGATGTCTTACATGGTGGCAGGAGAGAGAGGAGAGTGAGAGGGGAGGACCTGTCAAACAATTTTAAACCATGAGATCTCGTGAGTACTCACTATCACGAGAACAGTGTGGGGAAACCGCCCTGTGATGCAATCACCTCCCACCAGGTCCCTTCCTCAACACATAGGGATTACGATTTGAGATGATATTTGGGTGGGGACACAGAGCCAGACCATATCATGATCGTGGCAGCTTGCACGTAGTCCCAGCTACCTGGGAGGCTGAGGTGGGAGGATCACCTGAGCCTGGGGGGGTCAAGGCTGCAGTGAATCGAGATTGCACCACTGCACTCCAGCCTGGGTGACAGAGTAAGACCCTGTCTCAGAAAAAGAAAAGAAAAGAAACAATAGGTGTAAATAGACATAAATATACATAATGTGTTTGTGGAACTATGAAGGCAATGTGTCTGGAACAGAAAATTTCCATTGTGAAGGTATTAGGAAATAGTTTGAATATACAGATATGCAGAGTCTTGAATGCCACCTTGAGGATTTTTAATTTGATTTTATAGTAAATTGAAACTTTTTTTGTTTTGTTTTGAGACAGGGTCTCACTCTGTTACCCAGGCTGGAGCATAGTAGGGTGATCTTAGCTCACTGTAACCTCTGCCTCCTGGTAATTCAAGTAATTCTCCTGCCTCAGCCTCTCGAGTAGCTGGGGCTACAGGTGTATGCCACTGCGCCTGGCTAATTTTCATATTTTTAGTAGATACTGGGTTTCATTGTGTTGCCTGGGCTGGTCTCGAACTCTTGACCTCAGGTGATCTGCCTGCCTTGACCTCCCAAAGTGCTGGGATTCCATGTGTGAGCCACCATGCCCAGCTGTAAATGGAAGCTTTTAAGGTTTTTGAGCAAGTAAAGTGATAAAAGCAGCATCTTAATTCTGGAAAAGGATGATTCCATTTCATTATATGAGGTAATCTATAGAGATGAATAAGGAAACTTGATATTGCCGGGAATACAAGCTGGGGTCTTTCACAGAAACTTAGTTTCAGAACAGAAGACTTTTGCTTGGTTTTAATTTGAATATGTAGGACATGTACATTGTGAATGAATGAAGGATTGTTTTTCCTAACTTATTATTATTAATATTATTATTTTTGAGATGGGGTCTTGCTATGTGGTCCAGCCTGGAGTGCAGTGGCAATTCACAAGCACATTCATAGCTCACTACAGCCTTGAACTCCTGGGTTCAAGCAGTCCTCCTGCCTCAGCCTCCTGAGTAGATGGGACTAGAGATGCATGCCACCCTACCTGGCTTCTATTATTTTTTAAAAACCATGAATTTATAACATGATAAACAGTCTCTTAGATAATATTTTTATGGATTTTATTCACCAGTCTTGCATTTACCACTGTGTTTGGAATGTTGGCAGTGCTAAGTAAACAATGGTTTAATAATGAGCCTATAGCCTTCCTAATTCTATTCCTTAATAGCCTCTCAAGTTATTCCTTCTACCTGCTGTTGAATGTAGCTATGCAGTCCATGGTTTACCAGTTGAATTGCTCAGTATAACCATGGCTTGCTTAACATTTTTCTCAATCAGACTTCATGAATATTTAAAGAACCTCTTGAACAGAAGTAGTGGTCTACTACCAGTCAGAGTCCATATTTCCAGAGTGCTACAGGAAGTGTAATCTGTAGTGTTTCTTTGGAAAGGACATGGCTGGTTAATTTTTCTCTTATTCAAAAAAGTACATTGAAATTTGGAAAGGTATTAGAACTGTAGTTTTAATCCTACTTATCGATGTATTATTTTCATCCTAAAATTCTTTTGCTACTACAGGATTTGTTTTTCTTTAAAGAACCATATTCTGTCTTGTGTTATTGTTAGTTAAGCACAGGTCTCTCTTACCAGAATACACTCCTTGGAGGCAGAAAATTGACTTTAATTGCCTTTGCTCCCCCATAACACTTAGCATAGGTTGGCAAATGTTTAAGTTAAAATACTGTCTTTAATATTTATAGGTAAGTATTCACTAGCAAATTGGAATTGTATTTTACTTACAGATTAACCTTAACTCATATAACTTATTGGATTGCATTTTAGATCAAGAGGCTGAGTTTTTGGGGTATCTCAACAAAATAAACAATCTCACCACATGCTATCAAATTCTTAAAAATAGAAGCAAATCTGTTCTGTCCAAAGTAAACTTACGCCCAACATTTATGGAAATATTTAAAACATCTAAACTAGAGCAAGGAAATGACAAAAAGTGAAAAGACACAAAATAAACCTTTCCTCACCAGAATATATTTGGGAAGAGATTATCAGTATAATCCTTTTTTTTTCTTTTTTGGTAGGATTGCAAAATGTGTCACTTCTATTGATCATTATGGAAACAAGAAAAGTTGTAAAATTATAATACTAGTACTCTTAAGGCATTTTGTTTTAGAGTAAAAATGCAGTCATTAATCTAATGTCATATGCATTTCCAAAGATGAGTCTATGGGGTAAGCAAGACAGGTTGAGACCTCCTTTTTAACCTCATGCCTACGCATTTCACATCACCAGTATCTTCTGAATGAGCCATGCAGTATACCTACACACAAATTTAGCATGGGGAAGGTACAGTAAAATGCATTGTTGTTCAGACTACAGTTGTAGATGGCTGATCCATAGAAAAACCCTAAGGAGCACAAGGTGAGAACATTTTAAATGGACAATGGGGTAGGCGGAGAAGGTCGAGTCTGGAAGGGTCAGACTGGTGGGGATAGGGGAATATTACCAAGTAAGAGGTGTAGCAGCAGGGCGTAAAATTGGGTTCTGGGGATACAGGTCATGTCATCATAGAATTCTGAGATTGAAAAATCTTAAGAGATCATCGTGCTAAGAAATTACTGATTTCTGAATTGTTCACCACAGTCTAAAATATTAAGTGACTTGTTCACTGTTGCAATCATTAGTCACTGGCAGGCCCGAAAGGAATTAAAAGTCTTGTAGTCTTGTACTCATTCATTTATTTAATGAATATTTACAAACTGCTTACTATGAGCTAGGTGATAATGATAAAATATCTGAGACATAGTTCTTCTGAAATTCTTTTGATTTAGTTGGGGGACTGACTGGTAAGTCAGAAATATAAGGTGATAAGGGCTGTGATCAGGTATGTTCAGAAGTCTTGGAAAACAACACAGGAGAGGTATCACATTCAGATGGAGAGTGGGGCTAAGGACTCAGAAAAGACTTCTGGGGCAAATCTTTTTCAATAGTTAGAGGAATTGAGTCCACTTTTTAAATTAATACATTATAGATGTAATTGGTGTGTTCTACATAGAGCCAAAACATCAAACTATTCTTAATAATGTAGGATGTTTTGTTGATTCTCTTATTTTATAGTGCTGGTAGCATGGAAAGCAAGGAATGAAGGAGAACCTTGATTCTGTATTAAAGGAGCCTAAAGATAGGATATGCTAGTACATGTTTAAACGATAGGATAAGCTACTACATGTTTAAAAGGTAGGAAATGCTAGTACATGTTAAACAAAAACAACTTAGGTATTGTTAGTATGAAAGGATACATTCATAATAATACATTAATAATACATTTAGGCTGGGTACAGTGGCTCATGCATGTAATCCCAGCACTTTGAAAGGCCGAGACTGATGGATAACTTGAGACCAGGAGTTAGAGACCAGCCTGGGCAATATGGTGAAACCCTGTCTCTAATAAAAATAAAAAAATTAGCCAGGCATGGTGGTGCATGCCTGTAATCCCAGCTATTCAGGTGGCTGAGGCACACTTGAATCTGGGGGGTGGAGGTTGCAGTGAGCTGAGATCATGCCATTGTACTCCAGCCTGGGCAACAGAAAGAGATATTTGTCCAAAAAAAACCCAAAAAAACAAAAAAAACCTCTTTGCTTTGTCGAAGATCAGTTGGCTGTAGGTATTTGAGTTTATTTCTGGGTTCTCTATTCTGTTTCATTGGTCTTGTGTGCCTATTTTAAAATCAGTACTATGCTGTTTTGGTGACTATGGCTTTATAGTATAGTTTGAAATCAGGTAGTGTGATGCCTTCATATTTGTTCTTTTTACTTAGTCTTGCTTTGGCTATGTGGGCTCTTTTGGTTCCATATGAATTTTAGAATTGCTTTTTCTAATTCTGTGAAGAATGATGGTGGTATTTTGGTGGGGATTGCTTTGAATTTGTAGATTGCTTTTGGCAGTATGGTCATTTTCACAATGTTGATTCTACCCATCCATGATCTTGGGATGTGTTTCTGTTTGTTTGTGTCATCTGTGATTTCTTTCAGCAGCATTTTGTAGTTTCCCTTGTAGAGGTCTTTCAACTCCTTGTTTAGCTATATTTCTAAGTATTTTATTTATTTTATTTTTTTGCAGCTATTGTAAAAGGAGTTGAGTTCTTTATTTGATTCTCTGCTTGGTCACTGTTGGTGTATAGAAGAGCTACTGATTTGTGTACATTAATCTTGTATCTGGAAACTTTGCTGAATTATTTTATCAGTTCTAGGAGCTTTCTGGAGGAGTCTTTAGGGTTTTCAAGGTAAATGATCATATCATCGCAAACAGTGACAGTTTGACTTCCTCTGTACCGATTTGGATGCCCTTTATTTCTGTCTCTTGTCTATTTGCTCTGTCTAGGACTTCCAGTACTATCCTGAAGAGGAGTGGTGGGAGTGGGCATCCTTGTCTTGTTCCAGTTCTCAGAAGGAATGCTTTCAACTTTTCCTCATTCAGTATTATGTTGGCTGTGGGTTTGTCATAATGGCTTTTATTACATTGAGGTATGTCCCTTGTATGCCGATTTTGCTGGAAGTTTTAATCATAAACGGATGCTGGATTTTGTCGAATGCTTCTGTATCTGTTGAGATGATCATGTGATTTTTTGTTTCTAATGCTGTTTATGTGGTGTATCACATTTATTGACTTGTGTATGTTAAACCACTCCTGCATCCCTGGTTGAAACCCACTTGATCATGGTGGACTACCTTTTTGATATGTTGTTGGATTAGGTTAGCTAGTATTTTGTTAAGGATTTTAGCATCTGTGTTCATCAAGGATATCAGTCGGTAGCTTTCTTTTGCTCATGTAACCAATTCCACCTCTACCCCAAAAACTTATGGAAAAAAATTGATCTGAAAAGTGTTTATGGTTTAAACTTGACGTGTTAAAATACTTTTGTCTGAGGAAAACGTGATTAGCTGTCTCCAATTCTGTATACAAAATGCATTTCAGATGGGTTAAAAATAGAAACAATATTAAATGTAAGTCATAAAATACTTAGAAGAAAGTGTAAATGAATTATTTCATAGTAGGCTGAGAAAGGCCTTCCTCAATATAAAACCAAGGGGACATATAATGAAGGAAAAGCTTACAAATTTTATTATGTAAAATGAAACTCTCTTATATGTCAAAAAAGTGAAATGATAAAGTGAATGAGAACCTAGAAAAATATTTGCAACATCAAACATGTCACTCCTGTATAAAAAACAGCCACAAAATAGTAATAAAAAACAAATACATTCAAAGGATAATAGGCAAAGGTAATGAACAAATAGTTCAAAAAAGAAAATGAAAAATGAATTTATTAAAGTGATTAATCTTACTTGTAAATGAAATGGCATGAAATTAAATGAGACATATTTTTTCACCCATCATACCATCAACACAATATTGATGAAGTTTCTTTAAACCTGTACTCTTATGGATATTGGAGAAAGAACAATTTGGCTGGTAGTGCAGTGGCGCGATCTCGGCTCACTGCAAGCTCCGCCTCCCGGGTTCACGCCATTCTCCTGCCTCAGCCTCCCGAGTAGCTGGGACTACAGGCGCCCACAACCGCGCCCGGCTAATTTTTTGTATTTTTAGTAGAGACGGGGTTTCACCGTGGTCTCGATCTCCTGACCTTGTGATCCGCCCGCCTCGGCCTCCCAAAGTGCTGGGATTACAGGCGTGAGCCACCGCGCCCGGCCTTTACATGTCTTTACTTGGTACTTTCAACTTTTAGAATTTTTTTCCAAGACATAAATCAGAGACTAGAGCAAAGATAAAGGGAAGTTCACTGCTGCATTATTATGGTAGTAACTGGCCAATAGTGGTGGGTTAGCTAAATAAACTACAATATTTACAAACGATGGAATATTCGTACAGCCATTCAAAAATCATGTTTTTGAAGACTATGAATATTGAAAATGCTCCTGTAATATTGTCAAACAAAAAAGCAAGTAATAAAATGATGTATACTATAATTCTAGTATTTGAAAAATATAGTACATATATATAGGTAAAGGATTAGAGGACTACAGAGAATATAAATATTGGAAATATGTCTATTATAAGTGATTTTATTTTCTTATAATGAAAAATGTTTTCTTTTCTTTTTTTTTTTTTTGAGATGGAATCTCACTCTGTTTCTCAGGCTGGAGTACAGTGGCGCGATCTTGGCTCACTGCAGCTCTGCCTCCTGGGTTCACACCATTCTCCTGCCTCAGCCTCCTGAGTAGCTGGGACTACAGGCGCCCGCCACCATGCCCAGATAATTTTGTTTTTGCATTTTTAGTAGAGACGGGGTTTCACCGTGTTAGCCAGGATGGTCTCGATCTCCTGACCTAGTGATCCGCCCGTCTCGGCCTCCCAAAGTGCTGGGATTACAGGCTTGAGCCACTGCATCCAGTGAAAAATGTTTTCTAAAGCTTCATTTCTTTTATGAGAAACAGTTATAAACTACAGACTAGCATTGTATATCGTTATAATAGTGTTGTATATATACAGTAATTTGCCAACTATATTTATCTATTCTTTTGAATTTTTATTTTACTTTAAGTTCTGAGATACATATGCAGAACATGCAGGTTTGTTACATAGATATACATGTGCCATGGTGGTTTGCTGCACCCGTCAACCCGTCATCTAGGTTTTAAGCCCTGCATGCATTAGGTATTTGTCCTAATGCTCTCTCTCGCCTTGCCCCCACCCTCTCCAGGCCCTGGTGTGTGATGTTCCCCTCCTTGTGTCCATGTGTTCCCATTGTTCAACTTCCACTTATAAGTGAGGACATGTGGTATTTGGTTTTCTGTTCCTATGTTAGTTTGCTGAGAATGACGGCTTCCAGCTTCATTCATGTCCCTGCAAAGGACATGAACTCATTCTTTTTTATGGCTGCATAGTACTCCATGGTGTCTATGTGCCACATTCTCTTTATCCAGTCTATCATTGATGGGCATTTGGGTTGGTTCCAAGTCTTTGCTGTGGTGAATAGTGCTGCAGTAAATATTTGTGTCCATGGGTCATTATAAACATGTGTCCATGAGTTTTTATAGTAAAATGATTTATAATCCTTTGGGTATATACCCAGTGATGGGATTGCTGGGTCAAATGGTATTTCTAGTTCCAGATCCTTGAGGAATTGCCACACTGTGTTTCACAACGATTGAACTAGTTTACACTCCCACCAACAGTGTAAAAGCGTTCCTATTTCTCTACAGCCTCAGCAGCATTGTTGTTTCCTGACTTTTTAATTATCGCCATTCTAACTGGTGTGAGATGGTATCTCATTGTAGTTTTGATTTGCATTTCTCTCATGACCAGTGATGATGAGCTTTTTCTCATATGTTTGTTCTCCATTCTTCAGACACTCTGGATATATACAAATTCAGTAATATGAATTTTATAGTTTAAGAAAATTTGTTTAATAATGCTTATTTAGTGGAGAGTCCAGATGGAATTAATGCCCAATAATTTTTCTTGAGAATGTTGCAGAATAATATTACTACAGATAGTTAGTTACATATTTTTAATACAATAGAGATGAAATTGTACTATGCTTTCAATTAACTTATTTAAATGGGAGAAAGGCAAAAACTATCAACAGCAGAATAAAGAAAGATTACATATATAAAAGTACCAAAAAGCTGTATTGTGTTTGCTTCATTTTCTCACTTTTAGAAATTTTGTACCTATACTATGATTTTCATTAAAATGTAGATATTTCTTATACTAGCACATTCATTTACAAGAAATAAATTTTGCTCTAATGACTATAACACAGTATAAAGTAAAACTGAGTTCATGTAGTAATGTGTGGAGACACAAACAAAACTGGACTAAAAATTTTTATTGATTGCTTTCTAATTGTGGTAGAAATACATTTTAGGTTTCCATTTATGGAGAAAGAAAAAAATGGCAGAGGGTAGAAGAGTCATGTGGAAGAAAAAATAGAAAATATAACTTGGTACTTATGCTTGAAAAAAAAAAAAGATGATTCAGGCAATTGGCCCCATTCGCTCTGTCTGACCACCCTTGCCTCGTTTGGCTTCTCAGCATTTTCACCATCCTAACTACTGCTGGCCAGTTTCATCATAGCTGCCCTCTGCTTCCTGCTGTAGTATGTGTTTGGCCACTCTCTTGTTCACATGAATGGTACAAGACATTAACTCATGAAGTCAAAGGATACTCACCAGATGGAGAGCAGCTGCACACATAATGCACGGCTCCACAGTGACCATAGAACAGTGTGTTCAAATACTTCAGAAGGACTTGCCACTTCGAGGACACCAATCAAGGACCTGATCAGTGGCCACCATTTCTGCATGTCGAGTAGCCTGAAAAGAGAAAGGGCCTTGCACTGATATTGTTTGCTTCATGTAACTACTATTTTACAAATATACAAAAAATAAGTACTAAAAAAAAAAAAAAAAGATGATCGATTAGAGTCATCTTCTAAAATGTGTAACCATGGAATTGTCTTATAGTCTATTATCCGATGAGATTCCTAGGTTTTTGATTTGGTAGCTAGTGATAGGGACGGATATTTAAAATTCTTTGAGATGAAAAGATCCTGACTTATTTCGGCTTGAACACTCTGAGCTAAGTCATTTAGCACAACCTTATATAACCCCGTCAGAGTGTTTACTGTTTTCTAATATGGGGACAAATGAAAAATTTAGAAAATTAGGACAGAAAACAAACAAACAAAAATGGCACTCAGAAAAGAAGTAGAATAAGGAGAACACATCAGAACCCTAATTTGATTCATATTTGTTTCTCAGACTTTTGTTATTTGTTTAGATATGACGATGATGTTGTCATCAATGATGGCAGCAATGAAAATCGATTATACTATATTTAATGCTAAATGCTTTACATAGGTTATATCTGAGGTAAGCCAGAAACTGTTGAGAGAGGAACTTAATATATTTATCAAATCTAAGATTCATCTTTGTGTCATTTATTTTATCTTTGTCGTATATATTTATGATAAAGTATTTCTTCATGTACTTTATGAAAAATATTGTCAATTAAACTATGATACTGTTTATTGACTGTAAGATATGTCTTGATTCCAGAGATGACAAAATATTTTAAAAATTATATCCTCATCAATGAAATATGTTGATTGGTGAAAGTGAGACTAGCAGACTGATGAATAACTGTTTGCTATTTTGAAATCAGTTTTAAAAAGTTTATCATTAATAAAGGTGGAAGTTTTGAAAATGTGAGAACATGATGTTAAAAAAAACCTGTTCCAATCCTGATCTCTTGGCTATCTTTGGGCCTTTCCTTTGTGGAAAAAAACACACATCTATAAAACCCACTTATGTGAGCAGAGAATCAAAAGAAGGATTTGGAGAGGTCTGCATATCTTCAAGTAGGAGTCGCCTTTAATGTAAGTATAGGATAAACTTTAATTTCTGCTAGTTTTATACATTAGATTTCAAAGTTGTACTCTTGGGAGTGAGGGATGGTGGTAGGGAAGATTTTAAGAGTAAAACAGAAAATGAACATTGAGAAATAAATACATTGTTCCTTGGGGAGTGTTCTTTCTAGAGACACTGAGCCTGTAAACCATTCCCTCCTACGTAAAATGTCAGGAGCAAGATTAAATAGCTCTTCCTAGCATGCAGAGTTTACAGACCGCAGATATTCCCCGAGCACAGCAGACAATAGAGTAAGTTTAATTGAAAATACGTTATGTTTTAAATTCTGCTTATTGTTTATTGCAAAACTTGAGGAAGGAGGAAGGAAGGGAAAGGGAAATGGGACAAGTTTTTTACAAAAGGTAATGGGAGGAGAGCTGTTGCAGAGCCAGGGAACAAGTAACTGGCTATTCACTTGTAAGATCTGTGGAAAAGTGGAAAACAGATTAAAGCATTACAGTAGTGTAGAAAGATATTTCTTTTTTTGTTTTCAGTTCCCAGCAGAGAGCTTCAGAAATCCTTGGAATTGTCTGAGTCATTAGGGTGACGAGAGCATCTTTTGTTCTAGTGAGGTTATTCTTGGTGGGCCCTTAAAAAGCTTTAGGTTGCAGGCTGGTTGCCCAACAGACCAAGCCTTGATTAGCAGCTTGGGACTTTTAATCTCATGTGAAAACCTTTGGGGAGGGGAAAGGGGCTGGAGATTGAGCTAATCACCGATGGCCAGTGATTTAATGAATAATACTTATTAATGCAGCCTCCACAAAAACCCCTACATGCCTGGGTTCTGAGACTTTTATAGTTGGCAAACACATCCACATGCCAGGTGGGTGGTGCCCCCCAGCTCCATGGGGACAAAAGCTCCTGTGCTCTGGACCCTTCCAGACCTCACGAGATTTACCTCCTCATCTGGCTCTTCATTTGTGTTACTTATAATGCGCTAGTAATGATAAGCAAAGTGTTTTTTGGAGTTTTATGAACCACTCTAGCA
The DNA here is from genome assembly GCF_008728515.1 of Papio anubis. NCBI lineage: Eukaryota > Metazoa > Chordata > Mammalia > Primates > Cercopithecidae > Papio > Papio anubis. Next base: position 47,402,816 of record NC_044979.1, read on the forward strand.
AATTGCTGAACCTGAAGTGAGGGGAAGACCCTCCCACTTCAGACTTTATAGTCAAGTTGGACAGAAGTGTGTGTAACCTAGGAACCTTGTTTTGTGGGACTGAGCCCTGAAGAGTCTGATGCTAACTCCCGGTTGTTATTATCAGAATTAATTGAATTATGGGACTTTCAGTTTGTGTCAGAATTGGTTGGTGTCAGAAGGAAAAACACTTCTCACTTGATGTCGGGGTGGTGTCAGTAAACACAGCTGAAGCGTACTTAGGAGAGGCATTGAGTTAAAGGCCAGGAAAACTGGAGGGAGGTAAAGAAGTAATAGGTTGATGGGAAATGTGTTCAGTTGTAGATAAGGAAGTTAAGGCAATAAAATAAAAAAGTAGTCACATCAGATGCTTTAGAATCTAAATCTATAAATTCTTGGCCTTGGGCTGGAAATTGTTTTTATTGTAGCTTCTGTACATTTCCAGTGGGAGACATTGATCATTAATATGTGGCTAGAATAGGAAAAAGAGACTTGACTGGTCCAGTTAATCTTTTTCCTGGTTAGACAGTATATCAATTGCAAGGGTGCTTAAAAATTTGGAAATGTGATTGCTCATGTGACTTTGGGGCTAAAAGTATGTTCTTGTCTGAGGCCCTCCTTGGGTAGCTAATAGCCAAAGAGAAAATATAGTTTGCACGTTGCTGTATGCTGGAGATAAATGCAATCAAGCTGGTAATGAAGAATTTGTATATGCAAAGCTAGGAGAGGACATTGAGGCAGGGAGGGAAAGAACACTTTCTGAACCTCCTTTGCCAACCGAGAATTATTAACCTGAGATTGAAGAAGTGCATATCTGAGGTCAAGAACAAGGGGGCAGTGCTCAATGTCATCCTTTAGAACAGAGGGCAGGAATCCCACCCGGAGAGTGGAGGCAACTGAAAGAGAGGTATGGTTGTGTTGCCATATATTAAGGAACTCTATTCAGGTTTCCTTGAACTCATACTCTTATCATAATTGTTGTCATTGTTGTGTGTCTTTTTGCCATTTTTGTGGTTGTATAAGGCTGAAGCTTTTTATTTTAAAAAATATGCATCTTTGGATAGTCATTCTGTATAAAACGCAGGCAGTGCAGTACCTATGGTTTTTGCATTGGGTTATTTAAAAATGCAGAAATTTAAGACACTTACAAAGCAATCTGAGTGTAGAATCCTAGATTTGAATTATTTTTTCTGTAACTGTCACACAATCTAGCATTGCCCATACCTAATTTTTCATAGTTTTAGTGATTCATCTTTATCAAATCTTTGTAAAGCATTGTACTTACTTTTCTTGGATACAATAATCCTTTCTGCACTCATGTTTCATCAGGTTGTGAATAATTTAGTTAAACCATATAATTACTATAACAAGAAAAAATGGTAATAAGTGTGGGAACAAAACAACCCCTCTTGGTGAGTGTGAAACTCAAGGGTTGGGAAGAAGAGCAGGTGCAGAGTAGAGAGTGGCCTGTACAGGGTGCTGCATGTTCCACAAGGGAGTGGAGAGCCTCGACTAATGGAGTATCAGCAAGAGATCTGCTCCTGATGCTCACAGTCTTTCCAGTTCCTCTGTTCCTGTGCTTTCTAGAGATTCTTTAGTCCTTTGAAAATCTTTCATTTACATATTAGCAATAAGCCATGTTTGTAATTATTACTAAAAATGAAAATAACAGGATATGTTAGTAACCGGGACTGCTATTATAGTAGATAATAGGCTTTCAAAGAAGTGTAAGAATTCTGAAATTTATAAGGTAAGATTTTTTATGTTAGTTGAATGTATTTTAGTAGTAAAGTAAGGAGTAATGTTACAGGCTGATTACTGAGGTCTCTTAAATTTATCCTATAATTAGAATTTTATTCTTCATAGTTACATGTTAATGTGTGTCTGCATTTGTTTGTGTTTTTTTTTGTTTTAAAATGTGATACTAAAAATACACAGAAATTGAAATTTAGCCCCACTGCAGTTCCATAATCTCTTCTTGCTTTGTTCTGTTGCTAAGTCAGAAATTCACATTTGCTAGATTATTACCTATTGCCATGGAAATAGTTTTGTTGTATTACTATTTCACTATAGGAACAAGCAGCAGGAGCTAATGGACCATAAGAGGGAAATTTGTTGTTTAAACAATGATTATCTTTATATTTGGCTAACATGAAAAGGGGAAAGTACAGTTTTTCTGTCACACAGCATGAGAAGTAAATGAATGAGATTTAGAGACAGAATTTACCTGAAAAAAATTTATACCTGTCTTGTGAGTTGGAAATAAAGTTACCTACTCACAAGACAAAATTATAAAATGTGTCTATATCAAGCTGTGTTTTGTCAAGTCACAGAAGAGGGCCTGTGGCAGGTTGGGTTCCCTAGAAGCAGACAATGAGATGGAGTTTGGGGTGTGAGATGTGTTTTAGAGATCGTCTCTAGGGAAAGGAAGAAGGAAGATACAGGATTGAGCAGGGGAGGAAGCCAAACTGTGAGGCAGGCCTGACAGAACCCTAGACAAGCCAGTGGGACCCTCAGACAGTGTGGCCTTCAGAGTTGTCTCAAGTCACCCCTGCCCTGTCAGAGGATGTCGAATACCCCAAGGGAGGGCGGTTCTCTGCAGCTATGACGATGTTGAAGTCTACTGACCTGGCGGCTGTCTACTGACTGCACTGCCCATATATGGGCCATGAGTGAGTGCTTCTTTGAAGGGGGCTCTGGGTGATGCTTGTTGTTGTCTACATAGGTCTTATTTTGTGACTATCAGGGAAATTTCGCAATTTTATCCTTATAATATTTATAATTCCGTTCAAAACACCTTTTAACATCCTTATTTTATTTGTTTAGTGCCCTTAGAATTATATAGGCTGTATTAGCCTCTAGCGCAAGCACACTTTTTTATTTTTCAAAATTCAGAGCAGATTGTGGCTCTTCATAGAGAGTTAAGGTTTTTCTTAATAGTTATATGGGCATTTAGGGCCAAACGTGTCTTTGTTTTTTAATCATTTAACAATGATTTCAAGCTCATAGAAACATAGCAAGAATAGTACAAAGAACTGATATGATTTTCACTCAAATTTTCAGTATTAAGATTTGTATAGCTGCTTTATCATATTCTCTCTCTGTCTCTCTCTCAGTTTGTCCTCCCTCTCCTCTTACCATTACACATTATTATTTTGAAGTTTTTTTTGGCTTGAGAGAACATTGGAGACATGATGCCCCAGTACTCCCTTAGTACTTCAGTGACTGTTTTCTAAAAATAAGGACATTTCCCTACATAATCTCAGTATAAACAACAAAATAGGAAACTAGTATCGATACAATGTTACCATCTATTACACAGATTCAATTCATAATTCACCAACTGTCCCAATTATGTTCTTTATATGTCAAGAATCTAAGCCTTGTATTTAGCTGCCCTGGTTCTTTGCTCTCCTTCAATCTGGAATCTTCATTAATCTTGCCTTATCTTTAATGATTTTGACATTTTTGAAGAGTACAACTATGTTTTATTTCTCTACTTGGATTTATCTGATGTTTCCTCATGAATAAGTTATTTTGGGTATTATTACCATAAAAGCGATGCTATCTTCTCAGTTCTTCATGTGAAAAGGTGTGATTCGAGCTTATCTTGTACTTTTCTTGCCCCAACCCTGGTGCTACCAAAGACTTCTCGTTTCTTTTAGTGGATTCTAAGGTTGCCCTTTGCTACTGAGTTCTAAGGTTGCTGTTTGCTACTGAGGTGTCTTTGCTTTTAGATCTTTTCAGTGAACAAACCTAGGAAATATAGGTTTGCACATTTTATGTATATATGTATGAACATATATATATACACACATACACATATTGATATGGCTTGGCTGTGTCCCCACCCAAATCTCAACTTGAATTGTGTCTCCCAGAATTCCCATGTGTTGTGGGAGGGACCTAGGGGGAGGTAATTGAATCATGGGGGCCGGTCTTTCCTGTGCTATACTTGTGATAGTGAATAAGTCTCATGAGATCTGATGGGTTTATCTGGGGTTTCTGCTTTTCCTTCCTCCACATTTTTCTCTTGCCACTGCCATGTAAGAAGTGCTTTTTGCCTCCTGCTATGATACTGAGGCCTCCTCAGTCATGTGGAACTGTAAGTCCAATTAAATCTCTTCTTGTTCCCAGTTTCGGGTATGTCTTTATCAGCAGCATGAAAACACACTAATACATATGTAAATTACATGTATATATGTATGTACATATATACATATACATCTCCATCTATCTATCTGTTGATCGGTGATCTATCTATCTACAAATATACGATCCCACTGATCTCCTCAATTCCAAACGACAGGGTTTATTCTTCCTTCCCCTTTTTGTACTTGTAGGTTCCTTCTCCAACATTAGAAAAGCTGGCTCCCATTATCCTCAGCATATTTATTTGTTTGCCCAATTTCCCCTTTTTATACTTAATTTTACAGCTATATGGGTCATCTCCTTGACCTCAACCCACTATCCCCAGCCAGCTGGTTGAATATTTGGTCCCGGTCTTACTGTCTTGTGCCAGCTAATTTCTCAGTCCTAACCAAGGAAAACGGGCCCAGATACTTCTTGTTTCCTGGCACTTTTATTATTTTCCTTTAGATATAAAGGGCTGTATGGACTCTAAAAGTGATTTGGCTGAGCACCTAGCATTTGGTATGGGTTATATCATAAAACAAATTGCTATTAAAAATGGGGTTATTTATTTATTTATTTATTGAGACACAGAGCCTTGCTCTGTCGCCAGCCTGGAGTGCAGTGGTGCGATGTTGGCTCACTGCAACCTCTGTCTCCTGGGTTCAGGTGATTCCCCTGCCTCAACCTCCTGAGTAGTTGGGATTACAGGCAAGCGCCATCATGCCCGGCTAATTTTGTTGTATTTTAGTACAGATGGGGTTTCTTCATGTTGGCCAGGATGGTCTCGATCTCCTGACCTCGTTATCTGCCCACCTCAGCCTCCCAAAGTGTTGGGATTACAGGCGTGAGCCACCACGCCTGGCCATATTTTAGTTTTTGTGAAAAAAGTTATTATTCTAGATGTGAATGACAGAACTTTATTGCTTAGCTTAAGATTCTATTATGGAAGATAATAACACTGGCATACATGCTAGCCATTTTTGATGTTAAAGATAGTTTATGAATAAGAAACTATATTGTTAAGGCAAATTTTTCTTTGGTTTCTTTTAGATTTATTTTTTATCAGCTTGATAAGCAATAGCTAAAATGAGTTCTTGTTGAACTTTGTTTATTGGTTTGCAATAATGAGAACAGTTATTGAGTCCAATAATTTTGTGCTTTTATTTTCAAGTAACAAAGTGTTCTTATTTTGTGATGATACCACAGAAAGCTAGTTTAAAAGCTAGTTTTAAAGGATCTGTAGCTTGAGAGGTTATAATTTAGAACGGAGGCATGATGGTCAGAGGAAATGAGCCAAAGTTAAAAGCCTTTTCTGTGCCATTGCATCTGTAACCATCCTCAAAGTACTCTGCACTTTATGTCACAAAAAGCCTCAAATCCTGTGGGTAAATGTTATCTGCAGGAACCTCATCATTTCTGAAAACAGTACTTTTATTCTTAGAGTGTTTGAACAAGAAATACAAATAATAGTATTTTCTTTTCTTTTTAGAGGACAACAGATAGATAGAAGTATTCTTCTGCTATTTTTGAATAAGTGCTATGTGATATAAGAAGCAAAATCAAATTTAAAATTAATGGATGGTGAGATAGAAACTTAAGGTATTATCTTGGTTAAATCTCTTTTGCCTCCTTCGTGAAACAGTCATTCTCTTCTTTTTGTGGGGTTATTTTATGCCTAATTTTCTTTTACCAGGTAAAATATAATTACTTGTCAGCTAATAGTTTATGGCACAGATGTTTTTGCCAAAAGCATTAAAGGTAGATCTTGGTTATATATAACCTTTAAGGGACACAGGGAGCACACATGATATGGACAAAGCAGTTGATAGGCGGTGATTATGATCGCACAGGGAAGGGGAGTGAAGGCTCATGTTATTATTTTTCTTTAAATGTATTTACATTTTATCATGAGTCTTTTATGAGTTTTCATGTCCTTGTCTGATGTAACTTTACTTGCTTCTTATCCATTCCCTCTCTCTTTTTGTCTGCCTTTGTCTCTCACATACATTCATTTATACACACCCAAATATACATACCTTCACATTGAATTTAAGTAGCTGGCATGCTTAGAAATATCCTCACATGGGGATTGCATAGGGCCAATGTATATAAATTGGTGTGCCTTTGTGTATATATGTATACATATATGTACCTTTATGTATATATGTATAGTCACACACTGTATTTTCAAATAGAAAACCAGTCATACAAAGTATTTGCCATATCTTAAACATTCAGTTTATGTTTGTTAAGTGAATGAACTTGTGAGTCTAAAAAGAGCAATGATATTAAGGATTGAGGAAAACTGGGCATAGGAAAGGATTACTCATGGAGAAGTTATTTATTTAGCAAAGATTGACTTGTCTAGATGGTTATGTCAGGTTATTTATCAATCATGTGGAGCAGGCTGGGAGTGATGGTTTATGCCTATAATCCCACTGCTTTGGGAGGCAGTGGTGGGAGGTTTGTCTGAGGCCCGGAGTTCAAGACCAGCATGGACAACAGAGCGAGACCCTGTCTCTTAAAAAGAAACAAATTAGCTGGGAGTGGTGGCATGTGACTGTAGTCCTAGCTACTTGTGAAGGTTAAGCCCAGGAGTTGGAGGCTGCAGTCCAGCCTGGGTGACAGAGTAAGAGCCTGTCTCTATTAAAAAAAAAAAATTTTATGTGGAGCAATTGGGAAGTTGAGTTTATTCCTTCAGCCTGCCTTGCTGAACCAAATCTTATTTCTGATTAGTAGAGGGTAAGTGTATAATTAATTGAGATGTACACATATGTCATTGTAAAAGATAAATTATGCTTTAGATGAAGACAGTGACCTGGGTATGGGATCAGATATTTGTAATTTTTTTCCCTTTCCATCAGCTTTTCTTATGGCAGCTCATTTTCTGTCTTATGACAGCCAAGTAACTCTGTAGAGTAAAATGACTTTTATATGATAGAAACCATAATGAACCACTCAGGACATTTGCCTTTAAAAACAGCAATAAAAAGATCAAACATTCTCTAGTTACAACTTTAACATTTTACCATTTAGAGTGATATTGCTAGTCCTGTCAATGAAAATGACCACTTGGCATCTTTTTGGAGTATGCGAATGTATGGTTGGGGACTCACTTCGGCCTGGTGTAGCGCTCTGGGTCTTGTACAGGATTTTCTGAATCACTTTTCTAATGTGCCCAAAATGTAGAGAACAGGATACTGCTTCCCCTGCTGCTTTCCTGAATGTCAACATCTTCCTCTTTTATAAAGGGCAAATTGCTATATTGAAAGGAGTGTGAACAATGAAAATCCATGATTTGGTTAATAGTTCAGATTAAGGTACCAACCACTTGGCTTTCTTACCCCTTTTTGCTCAAATGCCACTTGTCAGTGAGGTGTTCTTTGGCTATCTTATTCAAAACTGTACCCTTGCCCCCCACCTCCACCTTGCCTTATTTTCCCAGTAGTACCATCTGACATACACATTTTATTTATTACACGTCTTTCCTATAAGAAAGAGGTCCATGAGGGCAGGGTTGCTGCAATCCCAGTGCATTGCACAAAGTAGGCATTTGTTCATTATTGGTTGATGAATAAGGCCTTACAGAACCTACCTAATTTTTCTAAAAATTCATTTCCTCAAGCATAAAATGGAAGTGTTAGGAAGTACTTTGTGTGCTGTAATATACTTTATGAGGTGTTTTGTCATTATTAATCAAGTTAGAAATTCTAAATTTAATACAATTTATGTATTTCCTAACTTTATCCAGTTGAAAAAATATGTGTTAAATGCTCTTTTTGAAATGAATGGGGACAACTCCAAAGCTGCCTTTTTGGCCCCAGTTCTGTTTACTGCTACATGACTCATTTTCACTTGTTTATGAATCATATTTTTTGCTTGCTGCTTAAGAGATTCCTTACCTGGAGGCCAAATGGAGCAGTGATTGACTGAAGAGTCAGAAGATTGTTTACCTATGATACAAAGACCTTCAGGATCTCCTTCTTTCTGTCTTCTTTCAATAGTAGAGGGACAGTGCTGATAGAGTGCAGCAAGGGCCAGTTTCTGCCCTCCAAAGTGCTTTAGGAGTTTGGGAGAAGTAGGAATGAATTGTGACTTGGAGTGGGGACCAGTCTTGACAATATGCTCAAGGCCAGAGATACAAAGCTGAATTCAGCAATCTCTACCTGATTTCCTAGTGGAGATACAATTGCTGTCACCACCACCACCACCACCACCACCACCACCACCACCACCACCAGCAGCACTACTACGTCGTCGTCCTCCTCCTCTTCCTCTTCCTTGTCTTCATCTTCTTCTTCTTCATTTAGAGATGGGGGTTCTCACTCTGCCACCCAGGCTGGAGTGCAGTGGTATAGTTATAGCTCATTACAGCCTCAAACTCCTGATCTCAAGTGTTTCTCCCACCTCAGTGTCCTGTGTAGCTGGGACTGAAGATGTGAGCCACCTCACCTAGCTGGGAGATACTATTAAATAGCTAATTATAACCAAGTTCTTAATTGAGATATAAATGAGCACAAGAGCATAGATGAGGCAGTGATATTGAAATGTAACCGGACAGGTCAGAGAAGACTTCCTTGATAAGGTGACATATTAACTGAATATTCATGGGCTTGAACATATAAAAGTGGAAGGAGGGAGATTTCAGAAGGGGCAGAGTGAGGAAAAACATGAAAAAGAAAGAGGCAGGAGAACTTAGTGCATATTTTAGTTTGTCACTAGGATTTTTGGAGGTTGAAGGTGAGATTTTGATTATTGAATCCTCCACCTACCCCTCCTGCCTTCTGGGATTCTGGACTGAAACATTATTTATACAAGGTATAGAAGCCAGCAGGGAAATAAAGTGCTGTTTAAAAGGTGGACGAATTCTGGGTAGCCCTCAGTGTGACCATGAGGCTTGGTTTCGTAGGCTTAGCTTGGTTTTCTGATCCAGTGAAGCCCAATACCCTTCACACATTCACTTGTAGGTGGAGACACTGGAGCAGAGTAGAGATGATGATGGGCGAGCCAACAGATTCTTATTAATCACACAAAATAATTATGACCACTCAGCCTGGAGAACCACATCCTGCCTAGGCATGCCTACCACTCCCAGAAACAGGCAGAGTGGAGGTATGGAGAATCTGGGCTCATTTCTTTAAAGCACAATAACTCCACCCAAAAGGTTTAAATGTGGCAAAGTATGATAGCTATGACTCTTGCCTTAGGAGGGAACTAATTAGGGTTATATAGACTGGAGGGAAACCCTCTTTATTCTCTTCAGTCTCTCTACTTCACATGTGCATAGATAGAAACCCTAGAGGGATACATGGGTTCCCTGTCCCCAGTCACTCTAGTCCACGTTTTCTTCCTCCATTCCTCTTTATGACTAATGGCAATCATTTCTCACAGGTTTATTTTTTGTGTGTTAGAGTATGGATCACTGGCCACAGAGTAGACTGAAGATGATTCTCCCCTACCTGAATGAATCTATGTCCTTGGCTTTAAAATATTTGCTGTAAATATTAAATCCTTGGAAGTATGGAACCACATTTGTAGCTACTGTTAGCCAAAGGTGCCCAGTAATTACCATATAACCTGAGTAATATTTTAATACAGAAACTAGAGTTCTTACCTGCATCTGAATTTATCTTTGCCTCTTGAGCCACCTTCACTTTTATTTCTGGAGGAAGAAGTGTTCTTTCTTCTGTTCAGGATTGCCTGTCCATCTGTGTTCTAGGTCTTCTCTCCCAATTCCTTAGGCTCTTGCTCCATTAGATATTCCATTTCTTGCCCCTTTAATCAGCTTTTCTGTACTGACTGCTTTTCTGAGCTTTTGAACATGCTCAGGTCTCTCATGTCCAAAATAAAAAATGACAATACCCCAAACCATCCCTTGATTCTGTGCTCACTACTTTATTATTTTTTTATTTATAGTTAAGATTTTAGAAACAGTTGTTTATACTTGGTCTTTATTGCTTCTCTTTTGCTCTTTAGCCTTTGGAGTCTTTGGCAGTCTTGCTTGTTCCTACCACTGGGATCGCCTTCATGAAGGTCATCAGTGATTTCTGACTTGCCAAATACTTTTTGATTTTTTTTTTTTTTTTGGTATTTTGTATACTTTTCAGTGCTTCTCTGAAGTTAGGTACTTTTCTTTTGTATTTGATTCTATTGAATGTTACTTCCTTAAAAAGTTCTCTTGGTTTTTGTGATTCTGTTCTTTATGAAGTAGACTCTACTCTTTCCTTGCCTTGGGAAGGAACTAATTAGGGTTATATAGACAGGAGGGAAACCCTCTTTATTCTCTTCAGTCTTTCTACTTCACATGTGCATAGATAGAAACCCTAGAGGGATATATGGGTTCCCTGTCTGCAATCACTGTAGTCCACATTTTCTTCCTCAATTTTTCTTGTTCATATGTGGCTATTTGTTAGTGAACTTGCTGTCGATCCTTTCTCTCCTTTTCAGAATTTTTGTGTTGCTGTTCTTTCTTGGACCCTTGACCTTATCACTCTACAACCTCTCCTGGAGCAAACACTTTTATGGGTCTGCTGCTAATTCCATATTCTCTAGCTTCAGCTTAGGCATTTCTGTTATACTTCAGGTCGTGACATCCAATTGCTTCCCAGACATTTCCACTTAAATAACCTACACGCATTTCATACTTGATACATTTGATGATAATAAAAGTGTTCCTTTTTCCTGTTTGCTATTTCAATGGGTGATAACATCCTTTCCACAGTTTCTCAAACCAGAGAGTTGGTAAACATTTCAGACTTCCATTTAGCTCATTGCAGTATAACTAGCATGGTACCTGCATATCCTAGGCATGCAATAATGATGTGTTTGAATGAATGAATGAATGAACACATGACTTCTCTCTTACTCCTTATATTCAATCAGTCACCAAGTCCTGCATCTTCTTTTCTTTCTTCTCTTGAACTTTTCTCTTCTGTTCTTCTCCATTCTTAATATTCTGGATGAGACTGTCCCTCTCACCTTGGTGATTTCAATAGTCTACCTTGTTCTCATGATTGCTAGTGTATTTTCCTCGTCACAGTTTTTCATCTGCACAAGTACTGTCCAATTGAAATGTATTATACAAGGCATATATACAGTTTTACCTATGCCAGTAGCTACATTTAAAAATAAAGAGGTGGTATTGATTATAATAATATATTTTATTTGATCTAGTTTATCCAGAATAAACTAGATGGTTTATTTCAAGTGCTCAGTAGACATGTGGCTAGGGGATATACCATATTCACTAAAGTAGCTCTACACTGCAAGCAGAGTAAAAATCTCATCCAGTCTCTGCTTACATTGCTCCTCTGTTTTCACTTTTTCAGTGACTCCCATGTCTTACAGGTCAAAAAAAAATCTCAACTTAGTAGTATCTCCTGTAAGGCGTGATGTGGTCTGGCCCTTCTCTAATTCCCTCTCTGACCTTTGTACTTTGCACCCTACTAATGCCAAACTAATGTCGTTGCTAGTACTATGCTGGGTTAATCAGCTACAATAGTTTGTGCGGTGTTGTTTCAGCACTTGTGGATGGAAATGCAGGCATCTGGGTGAAAACATGGTTTTCTTTATTCTCAGATCTACTTATTTTTAAATAAGGTGCTCAGATTTGCTCTCTCACTTTGGAAACATGGAAAACAGTAGTGAGAATAACCTGATATTTTTCACTTAGAATCAACTCAGGTACCTTAGAGAAACAGATTCTGTTACTTTTTGTGAAGAAAACTGAGGTTAAATTGTCTTCTAAGGTTAGCAGTTTATGCCTGGTACTTCTTTTTACAATTTCTGATGATAAAATATGATATCAGAGTGTATCAGAGACAAGCCAGATGGCCAATTTTAGACTAGTTTTAGTGCTAACCAAAGGGCTAATTTTTCTCTCTCAAACTCAAGCGTGACTATTTATTGTCAAAATATTCAATAGCTGGACAAGCTAAATTGGTCCAGGAAAACCTAATTGGATATTTTCCATCTTGCATACCTCTGCTGCTTATATTTAAGGAACCCTAGGGAATAGCTGTTTGTAAAAATATTGATTACATGTCTGCTGTTTTTTAATAGCTGCATATTAATTCAAGAAGTTAAATTTCAAGGGACTAAAATTTTAAAGAAAAAGAAAAATCCGAACCCTAGCACTAGTCCTTTCACATCCATTTAGGTGAATAGTTTTGGTTCTATTGCATTCTGAGTGTTGTTATCAGTCTGCGTGAGGAGGACCACATGATTAGCTTGCTCATACTTTGACAAAAAATCATTACATGGCTCGAGCATGTTGTAGGAGTCAATGAATATATAATCTATTTCAGATTCCCTAAAGATATTAAATATCATCTAACTTTGAATGTAGAGGGTATTTCTTAATAAATGTTTAAAAACTCTCATGGCAGGGCCTTCATATGACAACTAATAAACATACCATTGTGAATGGTGTTAACAAAAAGACATAATACTGTGAAGTGCCTTCAAATTTTTTGGGTGTTATAATAAAGTATTATTTTTTTCCTGACAAATAAATTAGCAGTGATTTAATCATTTTATGGTAATTAATGTTGCAGAATATGCACAGAAGAGTTTCAATGGAGCTATTTTACTATTTTCTAGTAACTTTTGATTTTTATTTAGATAATTCATAGTACTAAATCAGCTGTAGAGAACAGTTGCCACTTGCAATGTATACATGGATTTTGTTTTTACCTAAACTTATGTGGATGTATGAAATCTGTTATTAATGTTAGAAAATAAAGTTGTTCATGAATGTTATTTCATCTAAAAATTCCAGACTTGAACTAACTTGCTAGTTTTCTTAATCTCAAAATGAGTTCTTATTTACTTGATGAGCAAATAGTAGGCAGTTACATGTTAGACAATTTTGTTATTTAGAGTTTGATAATATGTGCCGTTTTATATTTCTGGAATTTTCTGATCTTGAAACTATAAGCCTTCAGATATGTATTATTAATAATATATTATTATTTGAGAAAATGACTGGTATTTCTTTTTGACTTTCAGCATGGTTCCTTTCCACCATATTCACTTGATAAGGGAATTATTTATTTATTTTTTGGCTCAGTGAAATATCAATAGTGCTTTTCTGAGGTGCAGCAATCTAACGTGAGATTGTTTTAAGGTGTCATATTATGAAATTTCATTTCACCATGTAAACATCTTGACATATTTTGCAGTTTTTAAAATGTCTTTTATTTAGATATTTATAACGACTATTATCCTGCATAATACACATATAATTTATGCACTCTCATGGGATGCATTCTTTGACTGGAATATAAATTTTCATGTACGTATCAGTTTAAGTTTGAATTATGTTGTAGAAGTGAGGAAGTGATACTATACATGGTATTTCTTATCTTTAATAGGACTTTTTTTTACTGTAAGGGTCACTTGAAGTTTTGAATGATATTTTATTGGCAATTTTGGTCTTCTCTTACAGTGTACAAATGTCATGTATTGTGTTCTTCAATTAATAAACAGATTGTATTCTACTGCTGGATTAGCCTTTCAGTAAATATATTTCAAAATGGTGTCATTAGTCTTTTAATAAATATTATTATTAAATATGTATAAACATAGGAAGGTCTACTGTGTAATTATATGTTTTAAATTATCTTGTATTCTTATGGAATTGTATACCTGTTTCTCATGCAGAATAACTACACCATTAAGAGAGTATACTAACCTGTTTTTATGTTCGTAAAGATTGCACGTCAACCAGGTGGCTTGAATTAATCTGAATTCACCTTCATGATAGTGCTGAAGAAACTGATACTGCAACTTCTCATGTAACAAGAAGATCTCAAGTTTAATAAGTCTTTGAGCTGATTCAGAAAATAGATTTGTTGCTAACAGCTTTTTTGTTAATATTGATGTGAGAATGCAATTGGATATTATAAAAACTCTTCAGTTCAACTGTTTAGTCGTTAAAATAATTTTGATATAACAGGTATTGATTAAGAAAGGGATTTTAGAGATAGAAAGACCTGACTTCAGTTCTCTGATTTGCCAGTTACAGCTACAACGGTACCCTTGGGTGATTATAACAATACCTGCTTCATAGAATTGCTTTGAAAATAATTTAGATAAGATTTAGTAAGTACTAATAAATATGAAGTATTATTATAAAAGTCATGAACATTATTGTCTTAAATATATTTAAATTTGCCAGAAGTTTTATCAGTTTTTCTATTTGTGACAATTATAAAATGTTGACTAACTGGATTATAAGTATGCTAAGCTATAGACTTTTTGGAGGGTCCTTTGAATGCCAATACAATCCACATGTCAGAGAACATTATACAGTTGACATTTAATAAAATTGAATTGAATCTTCATGGCTTCAGCTGGTATGATTGTCATGCAATTTTGCTTATATCCTGACATATAATTGTTTTATAATTTTTCTATATTACCTGCCAAACTACATTGTAAACAAAAATTGATTAGAGATTATATTTCAGCTTTTAAAAATATTATCTAAAGTTGTGTGAAAAAAAAAAAAAAAGACCTTCAACTACCAAGTCTGTTCCATAAATATTTCTTGGATTTTAACATGATTTTTTAAATGGATTCTCTGTATTCCCCTTGATTTTAAAAGAAAAATGAATAAGTAAAACTTAGTTAAGTTAGAATTATTAATGGAAGAATGCTAAAATCAATTATGGTACCTTAATACTATGTATAGTATTATAAGATATATATGTGGATGTGTAGTTGTACGTGCATAGAAAATACTGTGGTAGGATTAACAGCAAATTGTTTATAGAATTACTTCGGGTGAAGAGATTAAAATAATTTAGAGTGTATATCAAATTGAGTTTTGTAATTGCAAGCAAACTAAACTCAGAGATTATCTAAGCAAAATAAGAAGGAGATTTATTGGATAAAATGTGGTTATATCATAGAATCAAAAGCCAAGCTGAGTAAATAGGCCCCTGGAAGCATGGAAATATAAACAGCTGAGACAGTTCATTGGCAGAAATTCCTGTGCAGTTTCTGTGGCAGGAGTGGGATTTGGGAATTTCCTGTGACTGACAGCCCTACTAGAATGACATAGAATGGAGGGAAAAGCAGTTTACCAAAGGAAAAGGTGCTGGGCATGAAGAGTATCATAGAGCTGTACTATAGAGGGATACTATACTGTAGAGCTGTACTATAGAGGGGTTACTGTACTATAGAGCTGTACTATAGAGGAATACAATACTATAGAGCTCTACTATAGAGGGATACTATACTATAGAGCTGTACTATAGAGGGATACTATACTATAGAGCTGTACTATAGAGGGATACTATACTATAGAGCTGTACTACAGAGGGATATTATACTATAGAGCTGTACTACAGAGGGATACTATACTATAGAGCTGTACTATAGAGGGATACTATACTATAGAGCTGTACTACAGAGGGATACTATACTATAGAGCTGTACTATAGAGGGATCTATACTATAGAGCTGTACTATAGAGGGATCTATACTATAGAGCTGTACTATAGAGGGATATTATACTATAGAGCTGTACTACAGAGGGATACTATACTATAGAGCTGTACTACAGAGGAATATTATACTATAGAGCTGTACTATAGAGGGATACTATACTATAGAGCTGTACTACAGAGGGATACTATACTATAAGGCTGTACTATAGAGGGGTACTATACTATAGAGCTGTACTACAGATGGATACTATACTATAGAGCTGTATTATAGAGGGATGTTTTTCTTCTTTATATATGTATGAACACATACACACATACACATATATATTTATATATGAAATGGAAATAAAAGAGTGATATTTTAGAAGAATGACTAAGAAAAACCTATAGAACTCGGTGATAAGGAGCTACTTCTAGGGGGAAAATCCAATATTAGAAGAAAATAACTATATATACTATATTTTTTATTATGCAAATATATATTACATGTATTTATTTTTAAAATACCTTTACTGAAATTTAATTCATATACCTTATAATTCACCCATTTGAAGTATACAATTCAGTGACTTTTAGTATATTCACAGAGTTTTACATTCATCAGAATAATTTTAGAACATTTGTGTTACCCTCAAAGGAAACCCCACATCCCTTAGCTGTCACCAGCATACCATCTCCATTCACTTTGTGCCTAGCAACCACTAATGTGCTTTCTGTCTCTATAGATTTTCCTATTCTGAACATTTCCTATAAATTGAATTACACAATATGTGGTTCTTTGTGACTGACTTTTTTCACTTAGCATGGTGTCTTCAAGGGTCATCATGTTTTATGTATCACTACTTTTTATTCCCTTTTATGTCTTAATAATATTCACTGTATGGATAGGCCCCATTTTATGTGTCCAGTCATCAGTTGATGAACATTTAGATTGTTTCCACCTTTGCCTATTATGAATAATGCTTTTGTGAACATTTGTATACAAATTTTTGAATAACTTTTTAATTCTCATGCATATATAGCTAGGAGTAGAACTGGTGGATTTTATGGTAACTCTGTGTTTAAGCATTTGAGGAAATGCCAAACTGTTTTCTGAAGCAGCTGCTCCATTTCACATTCTCACCAGCAGCGTATGGCGTTCAGTTTCTCCACACCTTCATCAACACTGTTATTATCTATTTCTTTGATTGTAGCCATCCTAGTAGATGTGAGGTAGTATCTCGTGGTTTTGATTTGCATTTCCCTGATAACTAATGATGTGGAACATCTTTTTATGTGTTTATTGGCCCCACATATATTTTAAATTAATGAGATTATGAGGCTTTTTTACCTTCAGAATTTATTTTTTTAAAAACTTGTCAGATTTGTTTAGATATTTGTACCATTACTCTTCATTGTTTACAGTTTTGACTGTGTGTTATGTAACACAATGTTAGTTACTCTACATAATTTCTCTGTTAGCTAACTGTTGTAAGAAATTGAGACTGAGAGAAGATAAGTAATTTGTTCAAGGTCGCAGAGCTAGTAAATTGTGTAGGATTTGAATCCAGGTCATTTTAAATCCAGAGCCTGAGTTCTTTAAAAATGCTACTATAGCATGTCTCAAGTAATATATGTTTTTAGGTTTCCTGTATTACTATTGTTATTGTTGTTGTTCTGGTTGTTACTTTATTTTACTCAACTACATAATCTCACAGAGACAAAGACTCTTAAATTTCACATGAACCTCAGTTCAAAAATGTCACTTTTGGCCTAGCGTGGTGGCTTATGCCTGTAAGCCCAGCACTTTGGGAGGCCAAGGTGGATGAATCACTTGGGGTCAAGAGTTCAAGACCAGCCTGGCCAACATGGTGAAACCCCTTCTCTACTAAAAATATGAAAATTAGTCAGGTATGGTGGTGCACGCCTGTAATCCCAGCTACTCGGGAGGCTGAGGCAGGAGAATTGCTTGACCGGGAAGTGGAGGTTGCAGTGAGCTGAGATGGCACCACTGCACTCTATTCTGGGTGAAAGAGCAAACTCCATCTCAAAAAAAAAAAAAAAAAAGTCACTTTTACCAAATGCAGGAAATCTGTTCACAGGTTTGCTGAGGTACGGTTGTTTAGCCAGGATTACATGTTGTTTTCTATCTACATGAGAGCTGTATTTGCTAAAAATGCACATTTCCAGGCTTCACTCAGATACTATGAATGAGCCAGTTGAGTACCAGAGCTGGAAATCATAATTTAAGCCAATGGATTGGATCAAAAACCACTTTTTTTGGTGGCAGATATTTTACTGTCTCACAAGACTACTGTTATTATTACTTTTGATGGTTTTTCATCTGTTTCCTGGTAGTTGTAGCAACACTCAACAAGCCTGTTCCTTTTAATGTTTGCCAAATATGGCATCAATGTGTGAGTTCTTTTAGTCTATAGTTTACATCCTGAGAGTTCTACTGAGTTAATCATCAGTGAAGACTCTCTTACTGAGCATCTCCTCAACAGTGGGAGACAGCACTAAAGTATAAGACCCCCCACTATGAAGGAGCTAAACTTCTGATAGGAACTGTGAACATTTACCAGAAATATTCAAGTCTTCTTGATAGATCATGATATCATATTTGATGCTTAAATTTCACATTTTCTTGTCTCTGAAAACAAAAGTCTAGACTTAGTGACAATAGTTTTCCCTGATTTAATGTAACTTTTCCTCAGCAATGTGATAGCTATCGCTAACATCGAATACACCATCCAGTCTTCGCACAGGCTTAGATAACCCTGAAACTTTGTTCTGTCACTTGGGTTGCCAAGCAAGAAGAGAATACTATTAAAGGGTCAGACTCACATGATCAGGTCCCATTAGCTTTTGATTTATGGCCAAAGACATTTTACTTACGTCTTTACTTGTTTGACTCTCAGGATCTGACTGTCTTTTGGTTTTAACTTGGTAAGAACTATTGGGCTTTTTCCCCTTTATACTGTGAAAAATGCAAGGAGCTTTATGATAAGTTGTTCATCAGAGTACTTGTTAGACATAAGGACAGTAATAATGTGGGAGAAAGAATGGACTTTGAAAAGCTTGCTTTGTGGAATTGTTGAGTCTTGTCATTTTTTTTGGGGGGGGGGTGGTTTCCTCTTGAGAACTAGCTTCTTATCACTAAATTCTTTTAGGTTTTTATTAGTTGTTCTTCTAGGATGCCAGTCTTTCCATTTCATTTACCTAAAGTTACCAGCCTAGTCTAGGACTTTACTAGCTACAGAATGATCAGTATGAGGAAAGAGAACAGGCTCAATGATGAATTTATTACATGAATATTGACTTGATTTATGCAAATGCATTGTCAACGGGTTACCAATTTACATTATTCAGTATGCATTTGTAGACACTTATGACAATATCAAGCTTTAGCATATGAGCAATTTTTGGAGACCTGCTTTATGCTTGGATAGTTCAGAGCAGCTCCCATTATATAATCTGAAGTAACCATGATGAGGGCTTGGCTTTTTTCAGGAACTGAATGAGGTCTTTGCTGCAGACTAAAATGGGAAGGGTCAGAGCAAGCTTACCATCAGAAATCGATGTTTGCCTTTTTCTTCTTCCTCCGTGATTAAAAAAGCAGGGGGAAAAACCCACTTCAACTTTGATTTGATTCAAAATAGTATTTCCTAAAACATAAGCCATTCTTGTCAAATATGAGTTCCTTAACTTAAAAATGCGTTCATTTAAATCCCTGATGTATTTTCTCGTGTTCTTCATTCATGCTTAGGGACAGAGTGAGTGGGATTTATGAGTTACTGTACTCAGCACAGGAGAAATTAATTTGGTATAAAATATGTAGAGTATAATCTTACTATTTTTGTATAATATTAGAATTTATCCTACTCTTACCAACCCATCCTCGAAGCCATTTTCCTTTAGTTCATAATCCTCACTAACCAATTTTTCTCCTGTGGGAACTTATAAGCATTAGCAAAGCTTATAACTGAAGTTGTCAAGAAAACAAACAAATTGAAATATCTGCCACAGAGCAGCTTTACAAGTAGCAGCTCCTGGATCATGAAAGGACCAAGAAAGAGGATCCTAAATGCATGGCCTCTTTTCCACTTCACTTTACTTAGTAGCACTGAAGAACAGGTTTCTCTCTTTTAGTCAGTGATTTTTCTCTATTTCAATGTATTTACTGCATGACATTTGCTGAATACATTTGCAAACATCTCATCCAGTTTTCAAAACAATTCTGCCCAGTAGATGATAGCAGCCTTCATTCCTCAGTGCCGCACTGTCTTCCAGTATGTTAACTTTTTTGATCATCTCGAATTATTTTTCCTTTTCATAGAAAATTTATTTCTTCTTTCCTTTTATATATTTTCAGTTAAATTTAAGAAATATTCATTTAACAACTACCCTGTGGGAGGCATGTGATCTCTTTCTCTCCACATTTTTTTTTTTTCACCACTTAACGCTACTTTAAAGTGTTTTGGGGAAAGTTTCTTAATCCTCAATAATGAAAATATTGGATAATTTTGTAGGGGCAAGTCTCTTAATCCTCCATAATTACAACTTTGGATAATTTTATAGATTCCTTCCTCCAGTGGGTAACAAAACAGATTAAATCAATGTTTTATTTTCACTTTTACCCTAATTGTTCGTCTTCAGTGTGTAGACTTTATGGGTATTTGCAAGAACATGATCAGTGATCTACAGCACTTGAAATAGAAAAATGAAACTGATTAGGAATTATGACTGCTCATAATGTTCTGTCCCTGTTTTGTTTTTCTAGTGCAAAACTAGTGTTTCTTATCATCCTTGCTCATACATTATGTTCATAGCCTTTTGGGTAGAGTAGGAGGGAAAGAGATAGATTAAATTGCCTTTCTTATCTGCCATCCTGTACCACTCTCATCATTTCCTTTTTTTAATGAAACAGAATTCACTTATGTTAAAAAAAAAAAAAAGAACAGAACTCATCAGAAGAAGTGACAAAGTCAGTGATCATTTGAATGCTTATAGGCAGTCAACTCCATCTCTCTTCTCTGCCTTCCTTGGTATCTGCTTCCTTGTAAGGTGGCTCATCTTGTGGTTATATGATAGCAGCCAGTGGCATCTGGTGGGTGGCAGGTGGAGGGTGAAGGAATATTTATCTCGTGCCCACTGACAGAAGGAAAGAGAATAAGAGATACATATTCTTTTCTTTCATGTGGCTCCAGCATTTTGTAGAAATACTCAGCATAAAGGAAGTATTATTCCAAAGTTTTCTTTGTTGTGTTTTGTATTTTTTTTCAGATTTTTTGTTTTAATTTTTGTGGATACACAGTAAGTATATATATTTATGGGATACATGAAATGTTTTGATACGGGTATGCAATGTATAATAATCACATCATATAAAATGGGGTATCCATTTCCTCAAGCATTTGTCCTTTGTATTTTATATTTTGTTTGGTCATTGCTTGCAATTTTTATGCATGATGTTGGCACAGAACCTCAGACTGGCAATTGTATAATGCTGGCTGTTTCTCCTTGGTAAAATTGGAATACTGAAACTTTGGAAAATGTTTCTCAAGGTGATTGTTCTCTTACCCAAAATTGTGGCCATTTGTCAATATATTCTTGAGTTTCACAGTTTGAAGAATACCAATTATGAAACTTAAGACACGCTACTTTGAAGTGCATGTTTGATGCTGACCAGCTCAGCTTTAAAAACAGTGTTTTCACAATATTTTATTTGTACGTTTGTTTTGTTTTGCTTCAAAGAATAGTTTCCTAAGCTGAGCCTATTTAAATTACATAAACATATGACTACACCCACTTCTTCACACCTTTTAGAATTTTAAATTTTTAGTATAGGCTATATATATTTGCCAGTGTTTACTTCTGTGCCTTTAATGAAATGCCTTAACATTGTGGGAGTGACTTTTAAGTTCAGTCTCTGTACATACAGTCTCTATGGTGATACTGTGTCACTATTATATACTGAACATTCCACCGAAAGTGCCTGACAGTCAAAGAAATGGCCCTACTTTGTGGGAGTGACTTCTCAGCTCAGTCTCAGTACATACAGTCTCTATGGTGATACGCTATCATTACATGCTGAAGGGTCCACAGAAGGTACTTGCATGTCTTTCTTAGAAACTTCATGTTACCTCCTATGCTATAGTCCTCTTTTGATGGGTGCTTTAGGCATATGCTAACAAGATTTTGTTTTTTTAAAATCTTGTGACCCCATTATCCAAAGGCAGTCAAAAGCACACAGCCATTAAGGGGCTGAACATGAGGACTTTATACTGCATACTGGAAAGTCACCACAACCCTAGTAAGATCTTCTTTTCTAAGAAAGGGATGCAATTAATAGAAAGATTCAAAAGTTTTGAGAAAAGGCAGGCTGCAGAATCTAGGATACTGTAGCAGCCATGAGGAAGACATTACCATAAGAGAACAGGAAAAGTCCTACAGAGAAATTAGTAAATTAGTAAACAAGAGTCCAAGCATGGAAGATTGTAAGACTTGCCATGACTCTCCTCAAGTTGCTGTGTATTTTGAGGGTGGCTATATTCTGTTCTTCCTTACCTCATCATGTATCCTTTCTGTAGCCCCTCCATCACCTGGCATACTCTGACTGTGTTTCTGTTTTGGAGATGCCTAAGAGTGGATGTCCTACAATTGCCTATTGAATAATAAATCAGTTTTCAAACAGTGATAATATATAACTCAAATAAAAATCTTGTATAATAAAATAGCCTAAAATGAGGCTGAAAACACCAAGTATGGAAGTGGAATGTCTGAAAAAGAAGTGAGATTATAGGTTTTTGTGTTAATATTTTCTCACCATATACAGATTTTATTTATCTTTAAATAAAACTTACCTGGTTGTATCATAGTTCTTAAGAAACTATGGAATAATTTAAATGAGGAAAAAATATGGCTATATACTAAATTGGTTTAGGGAAATCTCATTAACATGCTGCCTTTTTGTCAAGCTGCTAAGGCTCACTGACTCAGTGTGAATTTAGAGAAACGTGATTTTGATGGTAGTGCTACTAACTATACTTCATCACTGTCTAGATTTCTTTCTCTGTGTTAATATTTATGGTTATTTGGAAATTTTCCAGTGTTAACTATTTTTTAACATATATGTCAACTGTACAGGGAAGTTCTGTTTGAACAAGGGTGCAATAAAGAATTTTAAAAGTTTTTCCATAGATGCTTTCTGTGTAATCTCCCTGAGAACAGAGATTTTTGCTTATTTTGTTCAATGATCTCTTTCACTTGCTTTGCCCAGTAGTACCTAGTTGGGTGTTCTAGAGGTATTTGCTAAATGAACACATTCAATATCAATAGGAATTTCTCTAATTTACTGTAAGGTATAGAGTCATGTTATTACTGGAGGGGAAATTAAAGGATCATAGAGAATGACTCACTGACTCATTTCATTGATTAGGAAATTGAGGCTGAGAGACGTTAAATGTTACCTAAGGGTATGGCTGAAGAGCAGCAGAACTAGGCCTAGATTCTAGGTTTCCAAACAACTGGCTCAGTTTCACATGACCAACACGGGTTAGAGTTGGGTTTAAACTCAGATCTGACCGACAGTGAAGTCCTTTGTCTGGATAAGAGTTTTTGATACTTTTATAAAATTTTAATATGTCACCTTTTCTTTATAGCTTTTCCTCTGTCCCTAAACAGAATTAATTACTTCCTTAACAGATTATACTAAATACTATTGTTTTCTAGCATGTATCACATTATATTGAGTTGATTCCATGGTGGTGAGTGCTTAAGACCAAGGACTAATTCATCTTCCTCTTTACCATCCAGAATTTAGCCTGACTGCCATGATAGATGACCTGTGTTTTGAATTGCTGTGAGAGGTGGTAACAAATAATATATCTAAGCCTAGGTCTAGGGAGATAAAACTTTTATGAGAAGAACAAAGTCTCATCACCTTTTAAATACAGTTAATGCTTGATAAGTGTTAAAATTAAATAATAATTATTCTTGGAGATGTGATTTAATGATTGTTAATCTTGATTGGCTTTTGAAAATGACTTCATTTTTTAATTTTTAAAGAATTGGTAGCAGTACTTTTCTATTGATGTATTGGTTTCAACATTAAAACTCCTTCTGACCTTATTCTACGATTTCCTACTGGCTTTTTAGACTCTCACCAATTCATGATTAATGCCAGTTTGCAAAATTTTGCCTGACTTTGACACGAGTAATTTTAGCCCTTTCATGAAAACTGAAATCCTAATACTATTATGAATATATTCCTTAGTAATTATACCAATGAATTTTATACAGCTGTAGCAAAACATGTCTAATCATCAGTTATCTTTTAAAGGAATTTTTTATTCTTTTGAACTTGAAACTTTTATGTAAGGCTGGTGTTTATACAACATTTGAAAACATGAAGGGAATAACATTTCAGGAGAATGTTGTGGTATTACAAAATGTAAAAACCTATAGAAGATGCCTTGTTTTGCCTGTGCATCTCACAAATGTAATGCTATTTACTGATAGTAATATTTCAAACCAGTTTTTTATTACTGCTAAGTCTTCTGAGATACATAATGTCATCCCTTTAGGGAAATGGTCTGAAAGTATTTGATTCCTGTTTGTCGTGTGAAAAACTACTGTAACATCTTATTTCTATGAAAACAATATTAAAAAAGAACAGGAAATACTGTAACAGTCACCCATGTGCTAATTTCTTGAAAGAAGGTCTGTATTATTGGTATTGTCATTGAAATCTTTGGTCCCTTCTATAAAACATAATATTTTATGAATATAACAAAACTTGAAGTTCAAACCATCTTCCTTTACAGCTTTAAAAAAAATGAGGACCAGAATGAATTCACACTTCAGATGTTGAAGCCAGCTGATGGAAAGCCTGGACTAGATTTTAGCTCTTTAAATACTTTGGCCAGTACTTTTCCCAGTATACTAAACCATTGGAAAAGAATAAAAGTCACCCAAAGAACTGCTAAATAAGATTATATAATTTTATCCCCTTATGCTTTTATATTTTATTTTACAGATTTGTCGTTGTTGTTACTCTTGTTGCCGGTAAAGGAAACAGATTGACTTAAAAGCAAAAAAGGAGTTTGTTAGACAAATCTGGTATCTGGGATGGGAAAAAGCTCACAGGATTGAAGGGAGACTAAAGAGTTATGCTTGAAACAGATAAGAATTAGGCAGATCTGGAAGATCTTGGTAGCAAGAACTTTCAGGAACAACAACAACAAAAAGGTTAGGCTGTGTTGCTGGCGTAAATAAACTCTAACCACATTTTTGGTATGTGCATTGATTCTACTTAATACACTAAATCTTGAGAGAATGTGTCTGATTCACTGAACTTGGATTCTATGTTCACTTCCCTATACCTTTGGAGTGAGCAGAGAGTTTTCTGGAAGCAGCCTTTAAAAGATGTCTTTAGTTTCCATAATGGAGAACATGTCTTTGGATTTATGCTTCCACCAGGACTGCATAGTACAAAAAATTCCCCCAAAAGAAGCAGGGATGATGTCAGGAAAAGGGCTGGATGCTGGGCTGCCATAAAATGACATATCCACATAATACACCTGAGAATTCTATTATGCTAGAAAACTCTTTTTTCCTATATCCATTATAACCAGCATTTTCCATATAAGCATATTCAATATTTTTAAAATGTGGATTATGTAGTGTATATAGATTGAGAATATCTTAAAAGTTTTTCTATCTGTTCTTCTGTCTCTGGTAGCATCTTAATTACTTAATAATATCTTTTCCTTTTTTTCATGAGTGGTCAGAAGGAAAAACGAAGAGGGGGATGCAAATCTAAGATAGTCTTTATGTACAGCATTCATTGCTCAGTGAATGGAAATAATAGCTATAATCTATTGCTTATCCACTGGTTTTAAAGTACTATATGGGCATTTTACCTAGGTTTTCAATGTAAGAACTATTTGAGAACAGAATCTCAGGTTCAGTTGCAGTGGAGCATGTTGTTTACAAGTATGAGGTCTAGAATGAGACTCTCTAGGTTCAAATTTGGACTCACATTAAGTGTGTGGCCTTGGACAGGTTACTTAACCTTTCTGTTTTTGTTTTTTCCCCATGTGAAAAGGGGGGAAATAATAGGATCTATATCGTTTGAGTAACTGTGAAAATTGAAAGATATAATATATATCAAGTACTTATTAGCATAGTGCCTGGCATTTAGTAAGCGATAAATATTAGCTATAATTATGTGTATTAACTTTTGTTAACTGTACTACATGTTGTGTTAATAAAAAAAAGCCTTTTTGCTGAGAGAAAGAAGTACTACCAAATTGAGGAAGAATGAAGATAACTAAATAACTTGACCTAAATATAGTATTATGCTTTTAACCCAGTAGGAATAAAAACAAATTAATGATTATTACTCCAGAAATACCTATTAGTGTATGTCCTGTTGTGCTTGCATTGTGTGGGCTCTTCATATTCTTACTGTAGTTTTAAAGAAATTATTAAAACAATTCACAGAGTATTTTTTTATTCTTCTTTCTGATGTAATATTTACTAATGGAATATTTTAGCCACACGGGAATATAGGTAGCATGTAGGTAGTTACAAAGCATAGCAATAAGAGGAACAGCCACGAGTGTCACCGAGAACACGGTCAGCACGTTCTTCTGTGCGTTCCTTCTCTCTCCGATTCCTCTCTCTCACAGTACCTGAATTTTGTGCTTATCTTTTGCCTGCTTTTTTCACCCTCAACGTTTGTATTTAGAAATAATTTTAAACTTACATCAAAGTTGCAAAGATAGTACAAAGAATACCCATATTCTTTTAAAGCTGGGACTTACCAAGTGTTGACATGCTAACATTTTGTCCCATTGGTTTTATCATGTGATCTCTCTCCCTGTCTCTCCTCTCCACATATATATGTGTGTGTACACATATATACAGAGAGAATGAATATATTTATGATATAACATATAGAGAGAATGCATATGTATAGAGAGAATGAATATATGTTTATATTCTTTTTTTAGAATCTTTTGAAAGTTGCAGATATTATTGCCTTCTTTCACCTCTAAATATTGCAATGCAATTTCCTAAGATTAAAGAATTTTATTTATATAATCACAGTATAATATCCAGTGTCAGTAAATTTAACTTTAATATATTGCTATTACATACCTTACCATTCATATTTGAATTTTGTCAGTGTACCTAGTAATGTAGTTTATAAACATTGGCTTTTTGTTTCTCTCCAGTACAGGATCCAGTATGGAGCCGTGTATTGTACTTGCTTGTCAGGTCTCTTTAATTCACCTGACCCAGCCACTTTCAGCTTGTTTTATCTTTATAATAATTGAGTTTCAAATACTTTGCCCTTCCTTTCCTTCCCTTCCTTTCCTTCCTTCCTTCCTTCCTTCCTTCCTTCCTTCCTTCCTTCCTTCCTTCCTTCCTTTTTAATAGAATGCTTCATCTGAGGTCCGGTTTCCAGATTGCCTCTCTCATGAGTTAGGTTCAAATTTTGCATTCCTAGCCAGGATATTATATAAATGATTTTTCTTTTCCAGGCATCGCATCTGGAAGCACTCAACATTTATCTGGTCAAGGTACTGTCTAGTTTCTCTATTTTTTAGTTACTACTTATCCCCCTGCTATTAATGAGCAATCCATGGGGAGATATTCAGATACCCTGCGTATATCCTGCTCTTAATTGAAATTTCTCTTCTTGATTTAGCATCTACTAATAATTCTTGCCTGGACCAGGCTTTATTGTCATGGTTGCAAAATGATGATGTACCAGTGCCAGTATTTCCTCTTCATTTACTAGTCAGTCTTTAGCATCCTGCTCTGCCAGTACTTCCCTTCTTCATCATTTCCATCTACTTTTTATTAAAAAAAATTTTTTACTGGTGGTTTATAATTCTAAGTCTTTGTGATAGGTTTAAAATATAATTTTTGAGCGTTTCCTTACTTTTTGGCCTAGCAAGGTGATCCAGGGTAATTGTGTATCTTCTGTATCTAGCCCTGAAGCTAGCTATTTCTCCAGAAGCCATGATTCTTTTTGGCAAGGAATGGCATGAAAAACCAAGATTGGAGTGCTAGGTTTATTGGCCCTGTAAATTGATTAAACTGTAGTTTATAAACTAGTTGGTAATTGTTTCTCCTTTTCATCCTTCAACTTTGGTTATTTATTGAGTTTCTTTCACTTAAGTCAAGATGCCACCTTCAGAACCTATGATGTTTTAATTCTTGTTGCCTTATTTATAGTCCTTTATATATTTATCATGGTATTCCTCATATGAATGTCAGGATTGGCTGCCATGTTGTAGGAAATTCAATAGCTGCTCTAGCGTGGCATGAAACAAGCAGCTGTATAGGATTAGTAATGATGTCTGTCACAGGCAGATGAAATAAAGCATTATGATGTGGCATTATTGAAAAGGATAAGCATGAAAATATTTTCAAGAAATGAAATATTCATGATAGCAGATCGTGTTTCCCAACCTGAACAGTTTCAAATAATCACTTATTTCTCCTACATCTTTCATGAGGTACAGGAAACTAAGGAGATATAGGATTGTGCAAAGGCCACTGCGGGATATTAATTTTATACTGAATTAAATTTTAAAAGTTCAGCAGCAGAAAGGTTAAGACCTTCTTATTTAAAGTTTGTCTTATTTCTTAAGGTATTTCCTGTTGTTTAGAGTGTTAACCACTCTACTTTTTGTTATAATGGATGTGATTTTAATAAAATAAACAATTTTTATTATGTACATAATGTTTATAGTTTTTGTTTTGCTTTTTTTTTTTGTTTTTTTTTTTGTTTTTTTTTGTTTTTTTTGAGACAGAGTCTCACTCTGTCGCTCAGGTTGGAGTGCTATGGCATGATCTTGGCTCACTACAACCTCCACCTCCTGGGTTCAAGTGGTTCTCCTGCCTCAGCCTGCCGAGTAGCTGGGATTACAGCGCCTGCCACCACACCTGGCTAATTTTTGTATTTTTAGTAGAGGTGGGGTTTCACCATGTTGCCCAGGCTGTTCTTGATCTGCTGACCTCAAGTGATTTGCCTGCCTTGACCTCCTAAAGTGCTGGGATTACAGGCGTGAGTCACCATGCCTGGCCAGTGTTTATAGTTTATATAAAATATTTCACATGAATCCTATTATTATTACTATTATTTTTGAGACGGAGTCTCACTCTGTAGCCCAAGCTGAAGTGCAGTAGTGCAATCTTGACTCACTGCAACCTCTGCCTCCAGGGCTCAAGTGATTCTCGTGTCTCAGCCTCCCAAGTAGCTGGGACAACAGCATCCTAATTTAATCCTACCTACTGAATGTGATCCTGTAATTACTATTTTATTAATAAAGGAACTGTGACTAAGACACATTATGTAATTTCACCAAAGTCACAGAGCTGTGCTCTATATATGTATATATACTCTGCCTAGTTGCAAAAAAAGGAATTGAGATAGATTATTTTTTTAACCACGATACAAGTAAAACGTAAAAACTAGCAGATGACAGAAGAACACTAAAAGCATATGAATAGAGAAGTGAATATGCTAATTATAAGAGCTAGCTATTATAATTCTTATGATTAACAGTCAAGTTTTATTTTATTCAATTTGACTTTTAATGTTTGGCACCTGCTTTGTGCTGTTAGTCCTTAGAAGAGGTTACTGTCTATATAGGGAGACAGAGATATAATTATATTATTTAAATACAAAATGATAAGCGCTGTGGCAGTACAAAGAAAATAACCTGTGCCCATTGTATGTGCAGGAAGGGGTAGATGTGTGTGTGTGAGGGATCTTACATGAAAGTTTTCTGGAAAAGAAGATTACTGAATCAAGCCTTTAAGCACAGGTAAGAATCAGCTAGGCAGTAAATAGGGAATGAATGTTCTGGTAAGGGACAACATGATGGAAAGGTAATGCATAAAACCATGTGGTGTGTACAGGGAGCTAAAAGAATAAGTACAGGAGAAAATGGGAGGTGGTTGGGAGATCAGGCTAGAGAGGTTAATAGGGATCAGGTAATCTTGTCCTTATATGCTTGTATTTTAATTTGGAGATACCTTGAAGGTTTTAAAACAGGAGAGTCCCATGATTAGATTTTTTATATAAATTTTACTCTTGCAGCTGTGCAGAGGATGGATTGAAGAGGGGAAAGACTGTAGGCAGACAAATCAGCTAGACTAACACTCTAGAAATCCAGGATAATGAAGAAGAGATACATTTCCAATGTATTTTTTACTTCAAGCCTTAACGGTCTTAGGAAATACACTGGCTGGTGCTAGTAAGATTGACAAAAGTGGAAACACGAGGGTTACTTTATTATGATCAAAAAGGAGGAAATATTTCTACGATAGGTATGTTTTTTACAGACTACATTTTTAAAAATTATTTCTCTGCTGCTTAGGTCCATGCTTCTCAAACTTTTATCTGCATAGGGATCACTTGGAGATTTTGTTAAAATCAGATTCTGATTCAGTATGTTTGGAATGGGGCCCCAAGTTCCACATTTCTAACAGAGTTATAGATGATGCTTTATGCTCTTGTCCTGAGGGCTATACTTTGAGTAGCAAGGATTTAGAGCTTATTCAATGTTGTGATTATTGTGGCACCAACACTAATTTTATAATAAATGCAAAGATGTGCCTCATATGATTGCTTTCTGCGAATGGGCTTTGGCTTATTCATGTGTGTGTAAGAAAAAGAGACAGAGAGAAGGGATTCAAAACACTTAGAGTAGCAAAGGGATAGTGTCCCTTGGATTTGAGGTCTTCAAAATTGTACATGATTGTTTGCCAAGGGACACACAGTTGATTTTGAAGGAATCGAAGTCCTCAGTTTCCATGTCTGGCCTAAAATTGGTCCCCCTGAGAAAGCAAAAGCAACTTTTCCTTTCCTAACTCCCCTTTCAGAATTGCTCTTGACTCATGTTACAACAAGCAAGGCAGAGCAACTCATATGGTTTCTAATTCTTCGATTTCAACAAACTTAAGGAAGATGTAATTGAGTTAACAGCTGATAGTTTTCAAACATCAAATATTTTTAATAAGCTATGTGATTTTGGTTTCAGTAACATTGCCATAACAAAACATCCTTCTCGTCTACTTAGTGAACAATTTCAGTTCTTTCATAAACAGAAAATAAAAAATAGAAAAAATTGATGTGAAACTTTATACTAGCAATGAGTAACATTCATTCAGAGGCCTATACACTATTTTAAAAAAGAAAAAAATCTAGCCCTTCTCATTAAGAAATACATTTCCATGTATTTCTTATTTTGAACATAACAGTTTTAGAAAATTAAACACAATTTAAAAGTTCAATTTTAAGATACATTTTTATTGAAGAGAAGTGATCAGTTAAAAACTTTTAGAAATAAAAATGATTAAATTAGGGTAAAAGCCTGTGGGGAGATAACTAGAAATGAGTTTAAGCAAAAAAGTGTATATACATTTTCTAACTCTTGAATTTTTTAAAAAATAAAATTGTTGCTGGCGTATATCAGATTACTGTGGAATTTAGATTTTTTGGTTCCCTTAAAAGACTGATATAACAGTTTTATATAAAAATCACAGTATTTGTGACATGCTGGAAATTATAGCCTTTGCAATCATTTAAATTCATAATGAAAATTTTTACATGTCAACTGAAAATGTATGTTGTGGATTTTTAGAAAATTCTTTTAGGAATATGAGAGGGAAAAAAAATGAAGACTATTGTTTTAGAGCTTCCTTCTTAGAACCTAACTTTCTTCAACAAGCCATTTTGTAAAATGTAGATGAGTAAAAGAATTGAGATCATACTTACTGAAAGGTTATTATTTTGTTAGTAATGAAGAGTAGTTTCCTAGGTTTTGGATGCCTGACATACAGGTTATGATAAAGCTGATCTTCTTTTATCAAAGATGAGTGGTCTAGACAGCTCTCTTAGTTGAATACTTTTTTTTTTATTGAAGGGTACTAGTATCCCTAGGCAGCACCAACATTTTCCTGAAAGGAAATCTTTGGATCAACATAGGCCCTTGAACAAGTAAGTATTTTGTTGAGTTTCCATAGAACAAGACAGATATAATTTGGCAAGGAAAAATTTTATGTTAGAGTTTATTAATTGCTTGCTTTAAGAATACTCAGTTATGCTGCAACTGCTACTATAGAAAGTATAACTCTGAATAGTGAGTTAGCTAAAATATACTCCCAGATAATTGAATTAGTAAGTGTATATAATTACATATAAATTACTCTCTATAATTCTGCGTAATTAAGTGTTCAAGAATGCTTGCAGAATGCAACAATTTTAGTTTTGATATGCATAATGTTGAGTTTGTTGTAATGGTAGTAGTGAGAATAATAGGGACCAGATGCCCACACAGCTAATAAGTTGTGAAACTGGTATTTAAACCCATGTGTTCAATGCCATGTTATTTCTACTACAGCAATAGGAAGACTGCCTAGCATTTTATTCATATAGCAAATTGGCTATATTTAAATATAGTTTATTGTTTACTATTAATAAAAGGAATCCTGGCATTGTTACAGAATTTCACTAATTTATTTATGGTTCGTTAAACTCTTAAAAATTTAGGACCCTAAAGAGCTTCTGTTCTGTAGGTTAGTTTTACCAATATTTAGCATATTGGAAATTAAGATTGAGAACATTTAAAATATATATTCATTTAAAAATAAAAACAATAAATTTATTATGTATCAACATAAATAAGACAGTTTTATGAAAAGTATATATTTCAAAACAAAAATATTTAGTGAGAAGAGGGTACTGTTTTACTTTTGCTTTGTTCTTTGTTTTTTGGAAACAAGGTCTTGCTCTGCCGCCCAGGTTATAGTGCAGTGGCATGATCATAGCTCACTGCAGCCTTGACCTCCTGGGCTCAAGTGATTCTCCTGCCTCAGCCTCCCAAGTAGCTGGGACTATAGATATGTGCCACCATACTTCACTAATTTTTTTATTTTTTGTAGAGATGAGGTCTCGCTATGTTGCCCAGACTGGTCTCAAACTCGTGAGTTCGAGCAATCCTCCTACCTCAGCTTACAAAAGTGCTGGGGTTACAGGCAAGAGCCACTGTGCCCTAGGCCTGTTTTACATTTTTGTAAATCTCTTTAATATCTGGCCTATAGAAACAGGTGGATTCTCATATCTGCTTTTGCATTCAATATGTTGTGTAATGTTATTTGATTTGGAGTATGTATGAAAACAATCATCCCTCACAGATACGTACTTGGAAATGGAGGCCTTATGGACCCCCTGAAAAGTTCATGGGGACCATCAGAGTGGCGTCTTTGGAGCACACTATGGGGACACTGCTTTAAAATATTATCAAAAGTGTTACATTTTAATAATTAGTATGCATGTAATAAAATGAAAATCTAGTTTTTGCATATGTATTATGTTGATGTCTATATTTGATTTTAGCTTCATGTATTATGGAGGACTTTCCCTAACTTTTGGATTTGTAATTACATTATGGCAAAATTGTAATCAGAAACCAAAATCATTTTTTAAAATTTATGGAGTGGATTAGAGTATAAATTTCAACAGGATAGGAATTTTGAACAGATGTTATACTGAAAAACCAATAGAAAATAAATTCAAATAGGTTATTATTAATTTAGTAATTGTAATAGTATGAAATAATTCTGTACTCCAAGAGAACATTTATCCCATTAATTCTTTAAAAAATCAAGATCCTCAACCATCTGTTTATCTTTCACCGTATTTCCCACCCTCACTCCGCCTCCTTCTTGCATTTACTTCCTCTTCTTTAACATTCGTTCAATAAGTATTTATTGGACTCCTTATCAGTTAGGGTAACCACTAGCTTATGTAACAAAGAGATTAAAAAAATGTATAATGGTTCAGACACAATGAAAGTTTATTTCTTGCTTAACAACCAATGAGCATATTTCTGCTTGGAGTAGTGGCTGCTCATTTTATAGGTGGCTAAGGAAGCTGCAATTTCTGTGGCGTTTATGAACCTGGAGAGGCCCAGCACGGTGGCTCGCATCTGTAATTCCAGCACTTGGGGAGACTGAGGCATGTGGATCACTTGAAGTTGGGACTTCCAGACCAGACGGGCCAACATGGTGAAACCCTGTCTCTACCAAAAATAGAAAAATAAGCCAGGAGTGGTAGTGGGTGCCTATAATCCCAGCTACTCGGGAGGCTGAGGCAGGAAAATCTGTGGAACCTGGGAGGTGGAAGTTGCAGTGAGCTGAGATTATGCAACTGTACTTCAGCCTGGGTGACAGAGACTCTGTCTCATTAATAAAAAAAAAAAAAAAAAAAAAAGAAGAAGAACCTGGAAAATTAGGAGGCCACCTCACATGGATGCCCTGGCCGTAGCTTTTGTCTTCATGAAAGTAGAGTTTGGACATTCAGATCTATGTTGCAGAAAAATCAGATTTTTGTGTCACTGACCTTGCCAGTGAAAACAGCAGAGGCAACAGCAGCCGGCCTCTGTCTCACTGTGTTAACCTTGCTTTCCAAAGTAATGCCAGTGTATCTGCTTGGCAAGAGCTAGGTGATGTGCCAACATCTAACTGTCAGGAAGTCTAGGAAATAAACTTTAGCTTTCTAGCTTAGCTTTTGTTCTAGCTGTCTAGCTTAGAGTACGTTAAAGAACACAACTGAAATGGAGTTGAGTACACTCATCTGCACACCTAGGAAAGAGATCTAAAATGAAATATAGTAGTATGTCAGCAATTATTATGTCTGGCTAAATCACAGCACCTTCTCCTTCTTTTACTATCTTGATTTCACTCCCTTGTTAATCTTCATCAGTATAAAAGAGACTTTATCCCATTTCCAGTTGTCTCCCTTGGTTGCTATAACAGCATAAGATAAACAGAACAGTCATATTGGTGATTTCCAGCAGTCATGGGAAGACTTTACTTTTAGTGCATAAAGTATAGAAATTTCACCCATGCATAGTTCTTTTGTGGGTGGGATTATTTAGTGAATTGGTTAAGGGAGCCTTTCAATGCAACTATATGTATGTTGAAATATGTCAATCTTGATTATTCTTGCTTTGCTGCCTGGTGTGGATACTTTGGGGTTTCTAACTTCTAATTGAGATTAGGCATTATGGTAACCAAAGATTATTATGTTATGGAAGAAGCCAAGATAATCACAAGATAATGTGATTTTTTTTTCCTTAGGTAGGTCAGAATCAGTCACTTTCTCTTGTTATGCATTGCTGCTTACTGAAGCTTCTATATAATACATGATGGCAAAAGATGCTTTCATTAATGTTTGGGTGTTGCCTAAGTAACAAGTGGAGTAATTGATTTATCCTCAGTTCCTGGTTGTATCCTGGTCATTGGGGAGCTGAGAATAGAGGGTAGTAAGATAATGCATCTGAAGCTGTGGGGTAGGTGAGGAAACGTGAAAGAGTAGTCCAGAAGGGAAGGGAAATCTAAACATACTAGATGTCTACAAATCAATAGTTCATTCTAGAGTGTGAGGCACCCAGAGGGTGTAGCAAAAACAAGCCAAATGATTATGTACTCTGAATCTAAAATGTGAATGGTTGACAGCCCAGTACGAAGATTGAGTTTCTACTCTGAGATAGGGTGTCAAAAGAGTCT
This sequence comes from Papio anubis, assembly GCF_008728515.1. NCBI lineage: Eukaryota > Metazoa > Chordata > Mammalia > Primates > Cercopithecidae > Papio > Papio anubis. The sequence goes on from NC_044979.1 coordinate 47,438,005, forward strand.
AGAATGCCCTAGGGTGAAAACCTTGGCTTTTTGTGGCTTGCAGAAATCAGAGTATGGGAGTGTGGTGCGTATGGTGCGTGTGGTGTAGGAGGGATTATGGTAGTAATTCCAAAACTGGCTAGTGCCCTTGGGTTACTTTCAGTTTCCATGTTCATGGGAAGATGGGTATGTCCCACATGGTTAAAAGTACCAGATAGAAATGGGTAACATCATATATATATATATGAATAATTCCTTCATGATGACTCATGTTGCTTAGGGCTAAGAGAGTATTTCCTTTCAAAAATGCATTGCTTACCTCCTTATAACCAGTTTGATGGATTTGATTATTTTATTCTGTTTAATGAAAATATTTAGACATAATAGCTAGAGCTCATGAATGTTCCCAGCTATATAAATGAAAAAACAAAGTGCAACATTCAGACAAAACAAGTTAATTCAGTTGACACTACTCTGAGTTGTAAAAGGACAGACCAGCATCTGAAGGGTTTTTAATGTGGCAATTAAACATGGTTAGGGGGCTATGTAAATTAGCATGTTTTAAACTGCATTTATGGTCATCTTAATCTGATATGGCTGACTTAGTTTCATAGTCATTTGAGGATGGTTAATTCTACTTTATAGTTGCTTACCAGGAACGTATGCCTCATGCTGTGTGGTAGGGTTTTGTAAATGAATTTAAAGAAAATTGTTATTGTTGGAAAAAAAATTCATTGTTTAAGCATCATCTAAAGTCGCTGCCTCTAAGGGATCATCGCTGCATGGTATTTAAAAGTAGGTTTTAAATGGATTTTATATCTTGACAATTTGAAAAGAACAACACAGATGTGTGTATTTAGCCAAAAAACTTTAAATGCTACAGTGGGCCAGTCTGTGTCCACATTCCTTCTTGAAGTGGTTAGTGATTAATCCTAGGGCAAAGATGAGTTTGTAGTTTATAAAGTGCTGTACCAGTTGATAGTAATCTTGTAGCTTGTATATATGCTATATATATGTGTGTGTGTGTATATGTGTGTGTGTGTGTGTATATATATATATATATTTTTTATTTTTTTTTGAGACAGCATTTCACTCTCGTCGCTCAGGCTGGAGTGCAATGGCACCATCTCGGCTCACTGCAAACTCCTGGGTTCAAGTGATTCTCCTGCCTCAGCTTCCTGAGTAGCTGGGATTACAGGTGCCCACCACCATGCCTGGCTAATTTTGTATTTTTAGTGGAGATGGGGTTTTACCACGTTGGCCAGGCTGATCTTGAACTCCTGACCTCAGGTGATCCGCCCACCTCAGCCTCCCAAAGTGCTGGGATTACAGGCGTGAGCCACCGAGCCCAGCCTATATATGCTTTTAATATCTTCTGAATAAACAATCTGTAAAATTGTCAATTCTTTCTCTGTTTTTTTAAAAACCAGTTTTATTTCAGCTTATCTAGAAGGTTAACTTTATAGCATTGTTTATATGAGAATTCTTCTAAAATTTTTCAGTGCTACACTAAAAAGTGTACAATTGGGATTTAACATTGAATAAGGGGTTACAGTCATTCCCCAGCATCTGTGAGGGACTGGTTCTAGGACCTCCCTTGGATGCCAGAATCTGAAGATGCTCAAATCCCTGATATAACATAGTGTAGTATTTGCTTATAACCTATGTATATCCTTCCTTATACTTAAAATCACCTCTAGATTGTATATATTTCCTGATACAATGTAAATACTATATAAATAGTTGTTATTCTATATTGTTTGGGGGAATAATGACAAGAACAGAAGTCTATACGTGTTAAGAGATGCAAATTTTTTTTGAATATTTTCAATCCTTGGTTGGTTGAATCCACAGATGAGGAACCCATGGATACGGAGGGCCAACTGCATCTGAACATGTTGAATGAGTCAAATTTACTAGTCTAAAAGGAATCTGATTCTATTAATCTGCTTTGTAGTTGAACATATTTTATTCAGTATAACGTTTTCTGTGTATATATATATGGTGTGTGTTTAATTTTCTAAATTTAAATTTAATGTTTAAATTAAATTAATTAGAAAATTAGTTTAATTTTCTAAATTCTGCCTATGTGGAACCTCGTGTTGCTTAATTGTTGCCCTTTGGAGTTTGTTATTCAAATAATCATATACTCATGAAAGCAAATATTTTAAGAATCATTAAGTTTTCTAACAGAATTAGACTTTGTATTTTCAGATATATGTAATTAAAGACCTATTGGTAGGAAAATAACTTAAAGAGCACTCTTAATAAAGCTTAAACACAAACCTTTGAAATATGAAGAAAATTAAAATAGACTACATTGTATGTTCTCCTTAATTAAAAAAATGCTTCAAATATGTTTGGATCATTGCTCAGACAGTAGAAAATAAATTACATTTGATATAGAGGTGAACATTTACAAGATTACTCATGAACAACATTTCTGTACATCTTATGAATGAGCAGGAGGTTTTTCTATTCTATTTTTTCCCTGTTTTTTATTGTTTCTCTGTTTTGAGTAGAAGTTTTCAAAATTGCTTTTAAAACTGGTGAGTATTTATGACAATAATTGAAGAAAAGAAAGAAATTTTGAAAAAATATCTCAAATTACTAATTAAGAGGATATACACAGATTATATACATTAAGTAATAAAGCCCACAATTATAATTTACACTGAATAAGTTTTGAAGAGTAACAACACTTTTCATTTATACAGTATCTGGTTAAAGATTTATAGTGTATAAATTACTGATTTTCATAATTAATTTATATAAGAAAAGCATTTCACCAAACTGATTTCATGCATTAGAATTATGTATATTATATTTTTAACTTTTAAAAATTTATTCCATTTTTATTTTTTAAAAATTCCATGCACATTGTAAAAAATAAAAGAACTTTTAAAAAGAAAATTTAATTTCGCTTTTCAGAGGCAACCATTGTTCTTTATATTCAATACAAACTGTCAGCTTTAGCATACTGTGTTATAAATTGGACATTCATAAAATGTTTTGCATGGATGCTGGTGCTAAAGATTAGCTTGTGGAAAACTAAATTCATTAGTACGTTTCTCCAGTAGCATCCTTTTCAGATCCTTCACTTTCTCTTTTTCTCTCATATTTTATTCTAGTACCTATACAATTGTGTTTATTCTGTTGAGATTGGAGTTCAGTATAGGGTAGGGATTTTTTTTTTTGTCGAACGAATGGTGTATCTTCATTTTTCAGAACTTCTTTTATTTCCTTTGGTTGAATTTTACAGTTTTCTTCATATAAACTTTGCACATTACTTCTAGGTTTTCTGTATTTTTTTGTTATTGTTAAAAATATTCTCTCCAATAAATCTTCCAATTGCTTATTTATGATAATGTATAACAAGGCCATTAACGTTGATCTTGATTCCGACCGCATTTCAAAATATTCTTATTTATATTTTTCAGTTTATTGTCTGTGTCTTTCTAGGTAGTCATATTATCCAAAATAACACATTGTCTTTTTTTTTTTTTTTTAAAAAAAAAGCCTTATACATCTCAGTTTTTTTTCTTTGTTGACTAGGACCTCTCCTCCCTCTTGACTTTCATGGGCATCCTTCTGATATTTATCATTTAATGTACTATTTCCCTTAGGCTCCTCATATGTAATCAAATAAGTGTTTTCCCCTCTATTTCCAGTTGGTCAAGTGGTTTATTTTCATTGTTGGTTGCTGTTTGTTTACTTTAGGTGGAAATTAGATTTTTCAAGTACTTTGACTTTCGATACTAGGTATCAATCAAGATGGTAATATATGTGTTGTGTATTTATTTGTTAATATGGTAAATATATTACCTTAATGGATATCTTTAAATTTACCTGTCTTACATTCCTGGATTAAATATTATTTGGTCATATTTTTAACTATTCAGCTGGATTTATCAAGATTTTATTTGGAAAATTTGTACCTATATTTATAAATAAGGATCTGTAGTTTTTTCCTGATATCTTTATTCATTTTTGGTATCAGAGTTATTCCATCCCCATTTTTCCTAAATATAAAGCTCGATGTTCTACCCTTTATTGATTTTACATTCTCTCTGAATAATATCTGTTCTTACCACTTCAATTACATGTCTCCTTATACCATTTTATCACCTAATAGTCTGTCGGAGGACCTACATAGGCAGCTATATTTGATATTTCAAATGTTTTCAGAAGACAGAGAAGAAGGAGAAAAAAGAAATATGTGGATAAAACCAGTGTTTTCATAACTTATGTAACACATATAGCTGACTGTGTTTATGGAGTCTATCACAAAAATGTATAGTCTTTTGATATATTAAGTTGTATATTTTCTTCTAAGTTCTTTTTTGTGTATGTATATATTTATGTATATATGTGTCTGTATATGTTTTCAATACCCATAGCCCTTTTCCCACTAAACTGGATTGAACCTTATTGCCATTACAATGTTTTTTCAGAGAAGAGTGTTAATGCAATAAAAAAAAAGTTAAATTCCTTTTTTCTGAGTTCTGAGTAGGCTACTGAAACTTCTAGTTGGTTTAATGGTCTTGACACCCAAGATAGTGTATTTCAAGCAGCTGAGCTATATGAGATAGAAAAGTGTTTTAAGTTTTTAAAACAAAGCTCTGAAGATATCAGTGCATAAATTTATTTTTATTTTAACAACAGATTGGAAAGAAATTAGCCAAAGAGTGAGATGATCTCATCACATTATTAAGTAAGTGTTGCCTTGGTTAGAAGGGGAGTTGAAGCAAGATTCAGTAGACATGGCAGCCGTGTGTTCTGCCGTCTTTCCTCTACAGCCAGGGATAATGATAGAAGCTCCCTTTAATAGAAGATTTGAGCATTAGAGATTTGTGCTTCACTCTCTAGGTGAAAGCCAGGGGATGTCAAGCCTTATATAAAGCCCCTGTCTGATGACAGTGTGCTGGTGGCAGAGTTGGAATGGCTGCACAGCCCTCTTCTTCTGGAATTTTGTGAAGCAACAATCTCGTGGGTGTATCCCATATCGAATGACATGGGATCAGTTAGATGGAGAGGGTTGACCATATGAGAAGAGTCTGCAGATAAAGCAGGTGGAAGATAGTTAGCAGGCTCCTATGCGCCCAGGAAGGCAGTTAAGACTTCTTGCACTTTTGGGCAGAACAAGGGAGCTGGATGCAAGACCAGTGCTTTAAAGGACCTCACAGTAATGATGAAAAGAAGAAGCCAGGAATGGTAGTATGGAATACATGATTAGAGACTACTAAGACTACTACTGAAAACCAGGTTACACAAATGCTATTGACTAGAGACTTGACAGGTGCCAAAGCAGAATGCTACAGGTCTAGTGCCTTTCACCAATACCATGGGGCTGCTGTGTGAACTTCCCTCACCATGTAACCCTCACCTTCGGGAAGAGAAAGATGAGGAGTCATGAATTCTTAAAATGAGAATATGCAGAAATTACTGAGGAGAACCAGAATGATGTAAGTATTTCTAGTAATGACTAGATGATGTCTTCTGATACTTGGTGCTACAGAAGCAAGAGAGGGAGGAGGTAAGTTCCATTGTAGAAAACAATATGACCAGGCACAGTGGCTCACGCCTCTAATCTCAGTACTTTGGGAGGTTGAGGCACAATGATCACTCGAGGCCAGGAGTTTTAGATCAGCCTGGTCAACACAGTGATACCCCATCTCTCTAAAAAAAAAAAAAAAAGGTTGGATGGGCATGGTAACATGTACCTGCATTCCCCAGCTACTTGGGAGGCTAAGCCAGGGTGGTCGCTTGAACCCCAGGAGTTCAGGGCTGCAGTGGGCTATAATTGTGTCTTTGTCATCTTTGTGCTATGCTTATAAGGTTTTCTTAAAAAATACTTCTCCTGTATCCTGTCAAGTGTTACCATTCATGTAGGTTTTATAATGCTTCTGGTGTTTGTGTCCATGATTCCAAACATTTGGCTAATTGACTGCATTTATACCTTTTACTCATATGTCTTGGTGTTATGTATATATTTGTTGTCTTAATGGGAAGCATACTGATACAAACTGCAACTGGAAAAAGTAGTAGAAAAGGAAATATTCTCTGTCAAGTGTCATTCTGTTGAAATAAAACTGATGTTTAAGTACATGAACATCTTTTCACTGAGAAGTTGTGACCTAATCAGATTCAACTGCATATTAATATATCAAACAGGAAATATTAAAGTACTATGTAGCAGCTGTCTTGAAATAGGCAGGTTGAGAAAATTTAAAGTGATATACATTGGATATATGATACAACATTTATGAAATTGAGATGGACAATATGTCTGCACTTATTTAAAATACATTGCTTGAAGTTTAACAGAATGATCATGTAATTAGATAATAAAGTACAGTTAGTGGATGCCTTTTGTTTTTGGAATCACATTATAGCCACTTATTTAACAATTTTTATCTGTAGCACTCATTTGAAATTTACATGTGTCAGAAAGGAATAGGTTTTATCAGATATGAGAGAACTTGATGATAAAATGATACTGATGATGAATTGCTCCTGTAGCTGGCTATCATCAGGAATTGGGAGTTATCTATAGTGCAGTGTAAGTAGAAAAGATGGGTCAGGCACGGTGGCTCACACCTGTAACCCCAGAACTTTGGGAGGCTGAGGCGGGCAGATCACGAGGTCAGGAGTTCAAGACCAGCCTGGCCAACGTGGTGAAACCCTTTCTCTACTAAAAATATAAAAATTAGCTGGGCACAGTGGTGCATGTCTGTAATCCCAGCTACTCGAGAGTCTGAAGCAGGAGAATTGCTTGAACCCAGGAGGTGGAGGTTATAGTGAGCAGAGATTGCGCCACTGCACTCCAGCCTGGGTGACAGAGCAAGACTCTGTTTCAAAAAAAAAAAAAAAAAAAAAATTAATGCCCCCCCTTGTTCATTTTGATTTAATGAGCTGGTATAGAATGCAAGATATTTTCCCCAGTGTACATGCAATAGTGAATTGAGCAAAAAAGGTATTAAGTAGGCTTTTTACTTTCACATCAAAATCAATACCAGCCTGTTGTTGAAAATTTTAAGATTATGATTTCCTCATCAATTTGCGTTGTATTTTCATCTCTTACAATGTAATACTTGGCCATCTACTGTAATAATATTAAATGCAGTGATTGAAAATGCATAGCCTATTTTTCATCTAATTCATCATCCCCAACAATTACAGTATTCACCGTTTTGGTCTAAGTGGAAACTCTATAAGTAAATTAGGGTAATGTAACCTCTAAGACAATTAAAAATAGATTTAAAAGATGAGAGGTGAAAGTCCTCATGGTGACTATGAATAAACTATTAAACGTTATGGATTATTTTTGGAAGAGATGTTAGAGTCTGTTTTCCTATAGTATAAAATACTCTATAGAAGTTTTCCTATAGTATAAAATACTCTATAGAAAATTGAAGTGAAAAGTTGATATTCTATGGTGAGGTCAAGCTGAAACCTTCTCCTAATCAATACACAACTTCAGATAAAAGCTGCTATTGTGGCTATGATTATTTATGCAGAATGATCATATAAAATGCAGATAATTAGTATACTCCTAGACCCCCCTCTCTGAGGAAGGAATATTGTAGCATTACAGTGTGTTGAACGCCTAGTGTATACTGCTTTAGGATCTGGGGATACTAAGATGGCCTTGTTCAATGAGTTCATAGCCGAACAATTTATAATAATACACACTAATAATTAAAAAATAAAGATAAGTCCAACAATAAAACTATATATGCAAGCTTGATTAAAATAATAGTTTATTATTTTAATAGTTAACATCAGGATTCCTTTTAAGAAGGGAACATCTGGGCCAGGTGTGGTGGCTCACGCCTATAATCCCAGCGCTTGGGAGGTTGAAGCAGGTGGATCACAAGGTCAGGAGTTTGAGACCAGCCTGGCCAACATGGTGAAACCCCCTGTCTGCTAAATGTACAAAAATTAGCCCGGCGTGGTGGCATGCACCTGTGATCCCAGCTACTTGGGAGGGTGAGGCAGGAGAATCACTTGAAACTGGAAGACAGAGGTTGCAGTGAGCCGAGGTCGCGCCAGTGCACTCCAGTCTAGGCAATAAGAGCTAAACTTCATCTCAAAAAAAAAAAAAAAAAGGAACATTTTTGTTTTGATAAATAAAGTAATGAGCTCACATGCAGTAGATGAGAGCCATGATATCGGGTGTGGATCGGGGACTCTTATTCTTCTACATCAGAGAAGAGACATTTATTTTGACTGGAACAGGGAGCGGGCTCCTGAGAGACAAGAGGAGAGGAAGTCAAGGTAGAAGGCTGGATTGGGCCTCGTGATTTGGCCCTACCAAGAGAAGGCCATGTATTTTCTTTGGCCTCCCCTTCCTTTCCGTTCTTTCAGTCACTATTTCATCCAGCTCTTATCTCTCTTCAAAGCAGGGACTCCATTCTACTCCCCTTGCTGGTACCACCTGACTACCCTTCCTCCTCTACAGACATTCTTAGTGAATGAACTGTTGCATAGTTAAGGCTCCTAGGGCTTCATGAAAGCCAAGAAATATTTATTTGCCTTATTAAAGTTTAGAGGGAGAAGCTGACTTTTATCATTTGAAATTTAAAGAGAAAGGCAACTGAAGTAAGTTAACTGGGTTGCATTTGGTTAAACTTTGCTCAAAATTTTAAAACTATTTTTCGCTGTCTCTTTTTTTTTTCCATAGTGAGGTATATTGCATCCCACTTACCTGTAAAATTCTTGGGAGGTCGAAACAGGGTTTCATGCATTTTGGTTACCATCCCAATGCCTAACATAGCAGCTGCTCAACATAGGTGCTCCTTCATATTTGTTAAATAATTTATTGTTATTAACATTAGCAATAATTTTATTTAATTTGTTATTTTGGCAATATTTTAGAGAAAAATAGAATTGAAGTAGCAATCCTATGTTCTGATTCTGGTAATTAGAGCTCTGGGAGGCTCCTCGTAGATAATGTAGTTCGAGCTCTGAAATCAGTTTTTTCCTCATGGAAAACAATTAAAATTGCAGAAAAACTATGTCTGGAAATAAAACAGCCTCTGATGTGTTCTGCATGCAAGCTCAAGCTTATAAAGTATTAACCAGGACACACAGAACTCAGTCTACTTGGGAAGGAAATAAATACTTGAAAGGATTTTTGATAAAGAAAATATTTCTTTGCTAGTCTAAAATCTTTCCAGGAAAGTCCTTAGGAGTTTTTGAGATACACATAAGAAGGATAGAAGAAGTCATATTCATTGCTTTCAGATACCAGAACCCTTGGATGTCAGAGTCAGCTAGTATGTAAGTGGCACAGGTTCATTTTCTACCAGGAGATCATCTAGGGACCTATGAGACATATTTTAATGCTATCGTAACAGTTTCTAAAGACTATCAGACAAGTCTAGTTCTATAAATGATACTAATAATGCCATTGGGGATATTTTAAAAACCTTTGGAAGCAATGACCTTATTCGTAGGGCAGACTTATGTTAACTGTTTGCTATTAGGACAATTTTGCAAGTTTTACTTATTTGTTATTCTCAAAAACTGCATCATTTGGTTTCTAACGTACTGAAATGGAGAAGGAAGTGTATTAGAGTATAGTTAGATGGACCAATAACTGACTCAGTCTTTTTAAGAAAACACGAACACCTACTGTGTTTTAGGGAGTGGCTGAGAATTTAACATTAAACAAAATGTGATCTAGTTGGAGAGACATATTTATGAAGAGAAAACCTTTTTATATAAAGATTTTATATAAACACTTAGAAGTATTTCATCTTCATAAATACTTTGATAGAGCTTTTTTAAAAATTATGCTTTCAGTTCTAGGGTACACGTGCATAACGTGCAGGTTTGTTACATATGTATACATGTGCCATGTTGGTGTGCTGCACCCATTAATGTAATGTAAAGCATTTACATTAGGTATATCTCCTAATGCTATCCCTCCCCCCTCCCCTCACCCCACGACAGGCCCCAGTATGTGATGTTCTCCACCCTGTGTCCAAGTGTTTTCATTGTGCAATTCCCACCTGTGAGTGAGAACATGTGTTTGGTTTTCTGTCCTTGTGATAGTTTGCTCAGAATGATGGTTTCCAGCTTCATCCATGTTCCTACAAGGGACATGGACTCATCCTTTTTTATGGCTGCATAGTATTCCATGGTGTATATGTGCCACATTTTCTTAATCCCGTCTTGATAGAACTTTTTAAAATAAAATTTTCTGTGAGAGATAAGCTTCACTTATGAGAGAGGAAAGGTGGGGAAATATGTCACAGATGACAGACAGTGGAATTGGGCTGTGAAAGATGAGTAGAAGCTCATTGCCTTTTCTTTGTCCCTGTCTCTCCCATTTTTTTTTCATATATTCTAAATCTGATAATCATACTCAAGCCCGACCCCCTATTCCCCAATCTCCTTGGAGCTGATCTCAGTTGACTGGGAAATATGAACACTGGAGAGAGGCTTCCTCTCTGTAGCCATCCTTCCCTCTTTCCTACTGTGTCTCTTAGTCCTGCTTGAAGCTTATTCTTGTACTTTGGTCCCATTTCTCTGGTTGTCCATTCTCTCTTCTGCTCTGGTTTGGTTTCTACTGAAGTAGTCAGGTCAGGAGTTAGGGTATGGGCTTTGGAGTAAAACATGAGTTTAATTCCTGACCTTGTCCCTTGGAGACTGGTTTCATCCACTTCTTAATCGTGTTTACCTTCAATCCCTCCCTGTCTTCTGGTGTTTCTCTTTCAAACTGTAACTTGCTTGTGCACCCATACAAATAAGTCACTTCCCTTCTCTGGCCCTTACATCCTCTCTACTCTCCTTCTTAGCCAAGCTTCTTTAAAAGGCTAGACTACACTGCTAACACTCCATATTCTTCAACCTATTGCAATCTGTATGCTTCTCATATACCTCAAGCTCATCACATTCAGAACAAAACTCTTCTTCCTCAAGCCAGCCTTTCTGCCTCTATTCCCTCTCTGAGTTTATTCATTCACCTAAGCAGAGACTTGGCAGTCATTCTAGACTGCCTTTTCCCACCTCTCTTCTTTTTCTTCCTTCTTCTCCTTATCAGTCACATTAGTGATTAGTGAACATTTCTTATGAGACAGAGACGTTTTAAACTCTCTGCCGTCTATTATCACAGCTAATTTTGCCAGCATCTCTACGAGTTAGGTGCTCTTATGCCTATGTTACAGTCGCAGAAACCAAATTATAGCTTCATTCACACAAATTAAAGTAGTGTAGCTGGAATTTAAAGCCCAGAGTCTGACCAGAGCCACATTCTAAAGTCACTGCTATACTACAGCTTACAAATCTAAAGCATCACCAAGTACTGTCATCTGCTTTTAAAAATCTCTCTTGAATTCATAAATATTGTTCCATCCACACACCTGTAATCTAGTCAGCTTCTTGTCTTGGCTCACCTCAGAGCTATAAGGTCTCAGTCTCCAGTGTGGCTTTCTGTTTATCTGTCCATGTATATGTTCAGGGGGATCTTTTAAAATACCATAGTGAAAGTATAAGTTTTATCATTAAAAAAGCACAGTGGGCCTATAAGTCTGAGGTAAGTTCACACCTTTTCCTGTATCATTGGGAAGGCTCCATCCAAACTACTTGGAGAAAAATGCAGTTGGTATGTTGATTGCATAGATGGTTTGAATATATGAGTCAGCTTACATATTAAATAACAGATTCTGGATCTAACAGATGCTCAGTAGTCTCTCTTACCCCTATTCTCTCCTCTGCTTTCGTTAGGTCTCTCCTGAAATAGCCCAGGACAGGGGTTGGGCATAGGCTTTGGAATCAACATGGATTCAATTCCTGACTTTGTTACTCCCAATATAGCTTCTAGCAAGTGTTTCTATTTCTGTAATCTTCAGTATCTTCATTATAAGTTGATGATTATAATGTCTTCCATATTAGGCTTTACTGAAATAAGACATGCAAAGCATTTACTACATGTGATGGTTCTTATTGTTGACTTAGTGAATTTGTCTTTGATCATTGAAATATAGCAATGACAACATATTTAGAAGAGAGTGGTTAGGTAATTGAAATAACCCAATGCTATGTCTTGCAGTAATGGTTGAAATTGAATAAGTATAGCTATTTAATCTGAAGACAAGAAAACTGAGGCAAGAGGGTGTGTAATAGCTACTTCCAAGTGTTTGTGGAGATGTGGAAGATGAATTCAGTTTATTCTCTTGGTTCTAAGGAGCATAGCCAAATGGGTGTATACTAAAGAGTTTAGGTAGATTTTCACTCAATATAAATAATTCCATAACAGAGCTGCCTTAAAATGAACCGGAGAGTATAGCAGCTGTTTCAGTGGAGGCCTGATGTTCATCAGTCAGGATTGTCAATTGGGACATTAGTGCTTTGAATAGAGAGCTAGACTTGTTAACCACTAGCCAGAATCCCACTAGATAATCTCCAGGGCACTAGCCTCCTCTGATGTTCTATGAGTCAACTCAGTTTTTGCACATCATGTTATTTTCAAGCATATTCCACCTGGAGCATTTTACAGATCACAGTTTTTGTGGTAACCAATTCCTGTAATATGTTGCAGTTCTCAAATAATCAAATACCATGCATTATTTCCTCTTCTGTACTTGCATGCTGTCTTTTATATTTCCCCAAAGTGTTAAATCTGGCCTTTAGGAATCAACATCCTGTAAACCCCAGGAGACAGTCCAATGTGTGCAACATAGGGCTTATTGCAAACAGCTGCTTATTGCAGAGTGGTGGGTAGCAAATTGTGCCTCAGGTGACCAAGAGGAAATGAACCTGATCATGTTGAGCTTTCTAATGAAGCACAACTAAAACAGTTTGATGTAAAAGTCTGTCTACTGGGCTGGGCGCGGTGGCTCATGCCTGTAATCCCAGCACCTTGGGAGGCTGAGGCGGGTGGATCACAAGGTCAGGAGATCGAGACCATCCTGGCTAACAGAGTGAAATCCCGTCTCTACTAAATACAAAAAATTAGCCGGTCATGGTGGTGGGCGCCTGTAGTCCTAGCTACTCGGGAGGCTGAGTCAGGGGAATGGCGTGAACCCAGGAGGTGGAAGTTGCAGTGAGCCGAGATTGCGCCACTGCACTCCAGCCTGGACAACAGAGCGAGACTCTGTCTCAAAACAAAAAACAAAAAACAAAAAAAACTGCCTACTTGGAATTTCTACTTGACCTCAAATTAGTAATATTACACATTTAGTAATATTAGACTTGCCCAGGAGTGATAAAGGAATTTATTGAATCTTAAAATGTGGATAACATTATATGTGATACTATATGAAATTTCCAGTTGTCATTCTTACTTAATAAATCTGTTCCATAAAACGCTAAGGAAAACTGTATGTGAGTTAATCAGGGTTTATCTTTACTACTACCTCTGCCCTGTCAGTTTTACTAGTGTTATACCTCTGAGTTGAGTCCCTGGGTTTGTGGGACTTAAATGTTGTTTTGCCTCATATTCTCCTCCAGAGCTTTATCACTGTGGCCTCTTCCTGGTGCCTTTAGGTGCCACTTCATTTTCAGAACTTTGTCGACTTGTTCTCTCTAATTAAAATTCTCCAGTGTTTTATTTTCTTTTCCTCCATTCTCCTGTTTGTCCTTCCTAAGGTAACAACGATCTACTTTCAAAAACTCAACTATATTGATACATGTTAATACATGAGTTAATCTCAGGTAACTTACGTATGAATGGTAGTGTTCAAAACAGAAATTTATCCATCTCTAGTGATGGGTGTTAGGTGGTTGAAAGTGAAATTTAGAGAAAATAAGAACTTTGTGTTCACATCAAAATAGTCTGCATATATTATACCTATAGACAGCTTCCCTGCCTTTTTGCTTCCTTCCTAAATCATTTTCAGTCTTTCTACTGTATGCTAGACATGGCTCTATCTATTGGGAATATGCTGAAGAGCAAAGAAGGAAAGATCAGTGAATGGGTAATAGAGAAAAACAGAAATACAGATTGAGAGTTCAGTTTAGATATGGTGTCCAAGGAAAGTCAATTTCAAGAGGTATTACATTGAAACCAAAGGAAGAAAAGGAAGCAGCCATACACAAAGTGAAGGGAAGAGTGTGCTAGCCAGAATGAGCGGCATGTATAAAGGTTCTGAGGTGGAAAAAACTTGTCATGTTGCAAGATCTGGAGGAGGCCGTGTGGCTGGAGCTTTACTAGGACAAAGCTGGAGGAGGTATGTTTGGAGAGGTCAGCAGAAATCAGAACATTAATAGGATGGTAGGAAGGTATGTTTGGAGAGGTCAGCAGAAATCAGAACATTAATAGGATGGCAGGAAGTCATTGAGAGAGATTTTAAGTAAAGTGACTTCTATTTATAGTCTGACAGCTCTATATTAAATTGCATGGGGCAAGAATGGAAATAATGCATTTAGAGGTCTAAGAGAGGGGAAGTGGATTACTGTGAGTATAGAAAAAAATGAAGATAAGTGGTCAGATTGAAATATCCCTTTGGAGGTTCATACCTAGACTTTTTGGGTTGTATTGGAAATAGCATTTCAGCGAGAGAGAAGAAACAATGACCACAATCAGTTTTCTGTTTTGATCAGTAAATGATGGTTGTACCACAGAATGAAGTGGTGAAGGTTCCTCACTTTACAGAAGAGGAAAATAAAGCTTGAAGAGGTTATGGTGACTACAAGGTTACCTTCTCTTTCACCCTGCCTTTTCAAATTTAAATGAACACCCAGACCATCAAATTCTCTGTGCTGGAAATATATTTTTATTCTATATTATGTCTCAAGGACTCAGCATGGGGCTGGCATTGATATCATTCACTCATGTATCAAAAAGATATTGAGTTCACTAGGTGCTATTGTATATGGAACAGGGACACAGAGAAAAGGTCCCTCTGTTGCTGATAGTGGAGAAGACAGGATATTTACACGCTATGTGGTTGCTGAAGGAGCGAAGCACCAGGTGCGCAGGGAGCCAGGAAAGAATTCTGGGTGAATGTCATGTCTCAGCTGAATAGTGAAGGCTGAGTGGAAGTTAGAAAGGACAGGATATAGTGTGGTAGGCAGAAGTGATAGCTTGTAATTAGAGCCAGAATCTGAAAAGCTCAGACAGAGGACATGAAGTTGGATCCCTGTAGTTGAAGAGTTTAGTTCAGAGAGACTAGAGAAAGGAAAAGTCACAGAAGTGAGCAGGGCATGTTATAATACTCCAAGAGCCATTTTAAGAACTTAGATATAATGTTGTGGTAGACAGGGGGCCGGCCATTTATGATTTTTAGAAGGGGCATGACTTGATACAATTAACATTTAACAAAGACTCTTGTAACTGTAGTGTGAATAATAGATTGGAAAGGGATACAGCCACTCAATAAATATTTGTTGATAATATTCTGCAAAAGTCTAGTATGTATAATGGGTAGTTGCAAGGATTTTCAGCTTGGTTAGACTTAATCAATGAGACTATTTGAAACCACCAGGGAATGGTACAAACAGGTCCTCACTGAATCTTACTGCTATTTTATTCTGTTATTTAAATTTTTTGGCAATTTGAGTTTAGCATATACATGTTTTGTTTTGGTAGTTTGCTGGGGTTTTGCATAACTTTTATGTTACAAGGGTATTACATTTAAAAGAAATCATATAACTTTTTAGAGATTTGTGTGTCTTTTTCTCTTTGAAATAGTGAATACTTAGTGCTACAAAAATTTTAAGGTAGCTAGAATTACAGTGAAAGTTGACATATTTAAAATACTTCCAGACAGAAATCTCGGTGAAAAAGGAACAGAAAATTATATATAATTATATTTGCATAATTATAATAGCATTTTTAAGATCAATAAGATAATACAGGGAAATTCAAATGTCAGTTTATTACCAATGTAAGATTGTGTATGACCTTTATTCTTTTTTTTTTTTGAAATAGAGTCTCGCTGTGTCACCAGGCTGGAGTGCAGTGGCGAGATCTCGACTCACTGCAACCTCCAACTCCCTGGTTCAAGCGATTCTCCTACCTCAGCCTCCCGAGTAGCTGGGATTACAGGCACATGCCACCATGCCCAGCTTTTTTGTATTTTTAGTAGAGACAGGGTTTCACCATGTTGGCCAGGGTGGTCTCCATCTCCTGACCTCGTGATCCGCTCACCTCGGCCTCCCAAAGTGCTGGGATTACAGGCGTGAGCCACTGTGCCTGGCCAACTTTTATTCTTTGTATTGTTGTATATATGCAAAAAAGATTTTTTAAAAATATAATATTTTGGTATATATTTAAAACTCCCAATTGATAAATTTAACTTCTAGAAGTTTTCTATAAGTCAAATCTAACCTTCCTCCAAAGTACAAAAGTTATTTCTCCTCTACAATCCAGTATCAAATCTCTCTTTTAATATTTTCTTTTAAAATATTTCGGTTACAGGCCGGGCGCGGTGGCTCAAGCCTGTAATCCCAGCACTTTGGGAGGCCGAGACGGGCGGATCACGAGGTCAGGAGATCGAGACCATCCTGGCGAACACGGTGAAACCCCGTCTCTACTAAAAAAATACAAAAAACTAGCCGGGCGAGGCGGCGGGCGCCTGTAGTCCCAGCTACTCGGGAGGCTGAGGCAGGAGAATGGCGTAAACCTGGGAGGCGGAGCTTGCAGTGAGCTGAGATCCGGCCACTGCACTCCAGCCCGGGTGACAGAGCCAGACTCCGTCTCCAAAAAAAAAAAAAAAAAAAAAAAAAAAAAATATTTCGGTTACTTAAAGTTCTTTCTTAAATACCTGTCTTGGTCTATTTTGTGCTGCTATAACAGCCTACCTGAGACTGGGTAATTTATAATGAATAGACATTTATTGGCTCATGGTTCTAGAGTCTGGGTGTCCAAGATTGAGCGACTGGCATCTGGTGAAGGCCATCTTGCTATTTCATCTTGTGGTGGAAGAGCTAAAAGAAGTCAAAAGAGGGTGAGAGATCAAACATACAGCCTCAAACTCTTTTGTAATCAGTATGAATCTATGCATAAAGGTGGAGCCTGCATGACCTAAACACACCTCCCATTAGGCCTCACCTTTCAACCCTGTTGCATTGGGATCAAGTTTCTAAAACTTGCTTTTTGGAAGACATGTTCAAACCATGGCAATATTGAACTAATCTCTTCCTTTGAAAAATCTGCCTTTTTGGTTCCAGCTCTATCCTCTGTGGTTTCAAGGATATGTTTAAATATTTCAAATGTTATCGAGGCTTATTATTTATGAAGACTTATGCAGGAGCATTTACCGTGGGAATGGTTTTACTTTAGATCATAATGAAATAGTTATTTCAAGCCAGTTTCTTTCCTGTACTTATATGTGTTTAGGTGTGTTAAGACTGGATTGAAAGTCTCATTTGGTGTATATATACACATATATATTCATATGTATGTAACTATATATGTCTTTTTAAACATTAATTGCAGTTTACATCATTTATTCATATATTCATTCACTATGTTTGCTGAGTATTTTCTATTTCCCTCCATTAGAATGCAAGAGACAGGTGCCTAGAACAGTGGCTCACAGTAAATATTTGTTAAATGAATAAAATTGATTTAATATCTTGAGAACTTTTCTGTGTGATGTATTGGCTACTAGAATTATCACTGAGAGGTTAAGTTATATTAAAAATTACACAGCTGATTAGTAGAAGAATTATTACTAGAATCTAATTCTCAATGTTGCTCTGCTGAATTCATTGCTATTCTAACATATACTTAATGTTTTCGGTGAAAATTAAAAATTGAAGTATATCATGCAAACAGAAATGTGCACACATCTTGAAAGTACAGCTTGATGAACTTTTCCAAAGTATTGGTCCATGTAATTATCACACTGATCAATATCAATAAAGAACATTTCCTCCCGCATGTGGCCTTCCTGTCTTTACCCAGATGACTTTTGTCTCCATAGGTTAGATTTGCCAAAAGTGTGTATTAATCAAAAGCATACTTATAGTAAGTGCTCTTTTGTGCCTGACTTCTTTCAGTGACTATTATGCAGGTGAGGTTCATTCCTGCTTTTATAACAGAAGTTCAGTGTTGTTTTGCTATGTAGTATTCCTTTGTAAGACTGTTCTGCAATTTATGTTTCCATCCTCTTGTTAATAGACGTTTGGTTTGTTCCAGTTTTGGGGTACTACAAATGCTTGAACTTTCCTGTACATTTGTGAATTTCTCTTTGGTATAAATCTAGGAGTGCAATTTCTGGGACCTAGGATATGTACATATTCTGCTCTAGGAGATACAGCTAAAGAGTTCTCTAAAGTGGTTCTATTATGTTCTATATTTGAAAATATGGTGGACATTAGAAATGTGTTTTGAGGAAATAGGGATCATATTGGCTGAAAACATACACAGTCTTAATTCTTAAAGAATCTAAATAGGATATAATTACTTGTTTTTTTTTAAGAACAACTAGAATAATATCTTTTATATTTTTCTGTTTATCCCAGCTTTTCCTTTGACCTAGGAAAAAGTTGATTGGATATATTATCAGGCTGTCATCTCTTTGAAGTACAAAGAAGTCTGTAATAGAAGAAAAAATTTCAAATATTCAGGGATCATACTGAATTACTATAGATGTATTTGTTGCCCAATAGTAATGATTCTTTTTGCCCCGTGTATACCACAAAACTTGAAGTCAGGAAAAAGAAACTTTCAGATTTCAGTTCATTTGATATCCAGTAACTTTTTTTTCTACTTTTTTCCCCATGTGCTACAGTTTCTTGGTTATGTTTAATATGTTACAATGAATTGTTTCTAGAGTATTCTGTATATAGAATGGTAGTATCAGTGATCTACAAAGAATTGATATTTCTTTGATGATTATAATTGCCTGAGAATCCCAACTAGCACTCTGGGGGACTATGTGCGGTTCTTAAACCATGTGTTTTGGAACATAGCATCCTGATTTGATATGGCTTTTGAGGCTATTTTAGCCTCAGTTCCTTTCAGTATGGTGTTTGGAAGGTATTTTGATATATTACAGAAGGGTAACTACTCAATTTTCGCCAAAATTCTTTTACTGTGCAAGTACAGGTCTAGAATAAAAAGTTGAGTTGAAGTCTTTAAATTAGGTAGAGGAATGAAAACATCACTAGCTTTTATATCTTTGTTTCATGTTCAATTGTACTGAATAGTTTTTATCTAATTGAGAGGAGTGGTATAGTTTGTTTAATTACTCCTCCTTACTTCCAGTTTTTTCAGTCACTATTTCTGCAATTTTGATTGGCTAAACTCTTTACTTCACTGTGTCTTAGTTGCTTCATCTGTAAAATGCGGTGTAGGGCTAAGCTGGTTCTTCCTAAAGCTAATGTCATGGTGTATGTTCTATATATTTATGTAGGGTATTAGGTATATATTAATAAAGAACAATTTACATGGGCCTGTTTTTTTTTTTTTTTTAATTCTTCTTCATTACAAGTGGAAGGAATTATTTTAGAGAGAAATACTCTCTTTTTAGAGAGAATAACTATCTTCCCTTTACTTACCTTCATGACTGGTGCTAAATGAACCAGGGAGGAAAGAGATCTGCTGAATCATGGCATTGAACTAGGTGTTCTAAGCATTATAATTTCTGATGAATAGTCTCAAGAGGCTTCTGCAAAATGATACATTCTGACATCCAGTGACCTTTTAAACTAATATTTCTATTATATAATTCAGTTGCTTCTGTTTCCTGAAAGTAATAACATTAGTTTGTACTGAAGTAGATAATGATTTTGTTAGCAATTTCCTTTGTGGTAAGTGTTTTTACAGTAATTTAGTTTGAAGGAAGAATCGTTTGTACAAATAAAATCCAGAGGAACTCACTTGTAGTATACTGGGATCAAGAGAAAATGTAGTTATTGACTCCTGGGACAATATTCTTGAGACTCAGGATAAATAGTTATATTGACAGAATTTATTTTTGGTGAAGCTTGTTGCCAACTGCAAATCTTTCTTAAGCATGTGCACATGCATGCAATATTGGGGCAAAGGGATAAGAATGTGGAATTCCTGCTAGTTCTTTCTATTGCTAGTTCTTTCTCATTAATGGATAAAAATTACAAACTAGATTTCTTTATTCACAAGATCATAATACCTCACAGAGTAGATAGTAAGTACTAGTGAAATGATAATCAGAGGCATATACTACAGTGTCTGGCTAAATGATGCTAGATAAGGATCAACAATTTTTCTTTCTTTCATGTGTGCCATAAGATCCTAAAATAACTCCCAAGCAGGTAAAGACAATTTATTTTTCATAAACTTTTACTATTAAGTGTACTTATTATGTATGATTGTTTGATTTGTTGCATATCCATTAATTCTTTTTACCAATGTAATTTATTATTGAGAATACCTTGTCCCTATTTATGCAATAACAATTTACTATAACTAGAATGACAAGGGTGGGGATAGATGGTTGAACTTTAGTTTTATATTCTTATCTAAAATACTGAGATTCATAGAAAAAAAAAAAAGGGAACGGGAACGTGCTAAGGAGAAAAAAAATAGCAATAGAATTTCTTTCCTTCACAGTTTGCTTCTATTCTTTAATCACACATAACTTCTACACATCTTTCCTACAAACCCTCTCCTCTGCTAAACAAATCTCATCTTTGCCCTACAGTTATCATCTCTGCAACTGTGTATTTGATTGCAGAACTTTCTCTTCTCTACCATAGTTGAGGTCCTGCCTCCTCCATGAAGTGCTTTCACCGTGCTTCTGCGCTTGCTTTATTCCTTTGTCTCTCTCTGTTCTCTGTCTCACCTACTTGCCACCTAGAACAAGTTGCCCTGGATTGTAATATATCCTTTTATGTATGTTTTAACTCTCCAGCTGGATTATGTGCAGAGGCAGTCCTTTTTATTTTTTTGTATCTCTGGTAAACCTCATAGAGGCCTTCACATGACAGATTTTTAGTGAATGTTTGTTGATGCTGTTGCTGCTTTTGCCCCTGCTAATGTTGATGAAAAAGAATGAAAATCTACTCCTGAATGTATGGTACTTAGTTTTTCCATTTCTCTGTTTACCTTGGGTAACTAAGACACTCTAGGTTTAACTAATTTGAGGTCAGACTTGGTTCTTCCTGCTGAATGGTTGATTCATTTATTTGTCAGCCTACCTGCCCATTCAGCTGTCCATCCATCTGCCCATTCATTGGTCTAATTCATCCATCCATCCATCCATCCATCCATCCATCCATCCATCCATCCATCCAAATAATTTAATTAATACCTTCATTTAGATAGTACAAAATATGCTAGGAGCCATGGACGATAGAAAAAAAATTAATTAATAGGGGATGATTATAGTATAATTTCTGTTATTGGCTATTCCTAAATAATTTTTATATCTTCAAATAACTTTAAAAGACAGGCAAACAATATCTATGTTTCTAAATTAAAATAAACTCTACTGAATGTATTACTTTTTATAATTCTCTGCTTTTTTTAAAAAAGAAAACCTAGACATTTCATTTAGCTGTGGATGTTTGTTGCATTAGATAGATTTTTCATCCTAATGTAGAAATCTTACTGAACCAAGAAAGTACTGCAGAATTTCTGAAGGCCAAATATTCAGACTTAAATAATAATAATGTAGGCTTGCTTTTCATTAATTTGACTAAAATTTAAAGTTGGAGTTGAGAAAAGATTGGAAGAGCTGACATTAAATATATATGATGCTTATGAATCTGTGTTTGGCACTATTTTCACTTACTTGGTTTACCTTATCAAGACTAGTTTCTGTTAAGCCACTTTACCTTATTCATTATAAATAAGACTAAGTACCAAAATTCTACAAAAAACAAAAAACAAAAGAAAAAAATCTACTTCTGAGAAAGGCAACTTGATTAATCAATAATGTAAACGTGAATTCATTTTGGGTAAAATTACTTTAGCAGAAAGATCTGACCAATACTATAAAATAAGTATGCTTTGTTATGAAGATAAGTGAAGAGATAACTTTCATTGAGAAACAGCAAGAAATTATATAACAAATTAGGCAGAATGAAACATGAATGCATGGATATGAGAAAGAACTTATTAGAAATTGTGGAATTGAAAAATGTTGTGATTGAAATTAAAACACTACTGTAGACAAGATAAACTCTAGAAAATTTACTGTTAGAATTTTTAAGCTGAAAGATAGTATTGAGAGATCCACCCCAAATCAAAGATAGATAAAACATATAAAAATATTGTTGAGACTACAAGTTAGGCTGGGAAGTGTCATCATAAGTAAAAGTATCTAAAACATTTTAAGCACATAATATCTTTATTTTTTTATCTCCCATTCACTTTAAAATAAGGCCTGGTGTGGTAGCTCACACCTGTAATCCCAGCACTTTGGGAGGCAGAGGTGTGTGGGTTGCTTGAGCTCAGGAGTTCAAGACCAGCCTGGGCAACATAGTGGGACCCAGTCTCTACAAAAAACTTAAAAAAAATTAGCCAGGCATGGTGGCACACACCTGTAGTCCCAGCTACTTGGGGGGCTGAGGCAGGAGGATTTCTTGAGTCTGGGAGGTTGAGGCTGCAGTGCGCCAACATTGTGCCTCTGCACTCCAGCCTGGATGACACAGTGAGATCCCATCTCAAAACAAACAAACAACAACACAAACTTAAGATGAAATTAAGTATGCATGAAACCATTTTTTTGACAAAACAATTTAAACATCAAGTAAGTTTCTATTGATGTACAAAGTACAATAAGCTCTTTACCCTTTTTAGCCAATAGCAATTCCCACCCCATAGGTAATCATTATTCATTTGATGTATATCATCCCAGATACCTTTATTCCTGTGTATTTCCATGAAATTATATACATACATGTAGAAATATATGCTTTCCTGCTGTTTTATAAGAGGGATCAAATTTGTGCATATTACACACCTTTAAACGATTTACAATAAATGTCATCATGTCACAATAAATGTTAGAGAACTTTACATATTGTTTATGTAGCTCAAACTCATTCTTTTAAACTGTCCTGTTGTGTTCTTTGGTATGTGTATTTCCTAGTCTTTTTAGTAATTTTCTTACTGATGGACATTTAGGCTCTTTCTACTTATTGCTGCTACAAACAGCATTTCAATAAACTTTCTTATATATGTTAAGTTACTAGTGATCTTGGATATCTCTTCATGTTCTCATGTGTATTTCACCTGTAAATTTCATGTTGATAACTTTTACTTATTTTTATTTTGAGATGTTCTATATAATAAATATTAACCTTTCATCTTTGTGCTGTAGATATTTCCTCCCTGTCCATTTGCCATTTAGCTTTGTTATATTTCCACTCTTTATACATTTTACATTTCATGTTGTCTGGCTAACTTTTTTGGTACTCTCCAGGCTTATAATAACAGAGATATTTGGTACTCATCCTCATATTTATTATTATTTAAAGGGATGCATCCATTTCATCAAATATGGTTTTAAATATATAAGATCTGTTCCAAAGAGAAGGTGAGGGAGGCTGAAACCTAGCTCTTGTTTGTATCTTTTCTATAAAGAAAAGTTTTTTAGGTCTCTTTTCCTGTCTCCTCTACTTCTTGTGCCAATGTTAAGGTTTAGATTCCAGAGGAGCATTAGTAAGTGTGAATCTCAGCTGAGCTTATAGGACTTGGCCTATAAACTGCTCCTGCTACAGAGTCAAAGACCAATGAAAGCTTCCTGTTAGAGCTCTCTATGGGATAATTAACAGTATAAGAGTGATATGCCTCAAGAAAGAAGAGATGTGTCTCAAATTTCAGAATTCCATCGTTACCTGACTGATATTACCCCAAATCAACCTTTCTCTTCTGTTGTTTTCTGTGTACTGAGATACAATAGGAAAAGTGAGGGAACTGGAAGAAATACAAGTGAAGGTTTAAAAAACAATAAATTTAGTAGTCTGGTATTATCTTACATACTTGGGCAATCAGTGCCATAAATCTCTAGGGAGCTAAATTCCCCGGAAGTCTTTTGCACTGTCAGGACCAAGTTGAAAAAATGATGAGAGCCTAGAGCATACCTGGGCACTGTTTCTTTATAGTCATGCATGTATGAAATGCCATGTTATACAAATTAGTTTATTACCCTGAATGCCTTTATGAGTTGGGAATTTAATTCATTTCTTTTTTATTTTTAAAATTTCATTGATAGAAATGTTAAGGCTATGAATTTTTCTCTGACTATTGCTTTAAAAATACTTGATCAACCTAAGTGCCAATCAACAGATGCATGTATAAAGAAAATATGGTATATATACCCAGTGGAATAGTATTCAGCCATAAAAAAGAATGAAATCTATCGCGTACAGCAACATGGATGAAACAGAAGGCCGTTTTGTTAAGTGAAATAAGCCTGGCACAGAAAGACAAATATAACATGTTCTCATTCATGTGGGAGCTAAAAAAGTGAATGTCATGAAGACAGAGAGTATATTTGTAGCTACCAGAGGCTGGGAAGTGGAAGAGGGGAGGAAGAAATGAAGGGGGGAAATATATATATGTATTTATTAACACCAAATTGTACACTTAAAAATGGTATAGATGATAAATTATATATGTATATTTTACATCAATAAAAATAATATTTTGATATGTAGTGCATTTATAATTTTTTTTTTTTTTTGAGACAGAGTCTCGCTCTGTAGCCCAGGCTGGAGTGCAGTGGCCGGATCTCAGCTCACTGCAAGCTCCGCCTCCCGGGTTCACGCCATTCTCTGGCCTCAGCCTCCTGTGTAGCTGGGACTACAGGCGCCCGCCACCTCGCCCGGCTAGTTTTTTGTATTTCTTAGTAGAGACGGGGTTTCACCGTGTTAGCCAGGATGGTCTCGATCTCCTGACCTCGTGATCCGCCCGTCTCGGCCTCCCAAAGTGCTGGGATTACAGGCTTGAGCCACCGCGCCCGGCCATTTATAATTTTTTTAAAATGTATTTTCTACTTTTAGCTTGTATTTACCCCTTCACCTAAGACTTGTTTAAGAAAAGGTTTTTTCTAAAAGGAGATATACAGGTTGAATAGTGTATCACTCAGGGTCTTCTAGAGGGAGAGAACTAATAAATTAGATGTGTATATAAAGGGAAGTTTATTAAGGCGAATTGACTCACAGGATCACAAGGTGAGGTCCCACAATAGGCCATCTGCAAGCTGTGGAGCAAGGAAGTCAGTCCAAATCACAAAAGTGAAGAACCAATGTTCAAGGGCAGGAAGGACCCAGCACAGGAGAAAGATGTAGGCTGGGAGACTAAGCCAGTCTAGTCTTTTCATGTTCTGCCTGCTTTTATTCTGGCTACACTGGCAGCTGATTGATTAGATGGTGCCCACCCAGATTGAGCGTGGGTCTGTCTCTCCCAGTCCACTGACTCAAATGTTAATCTCCTTTGGTAGTACTCTCACAGACACACCTAGGGAACTTTGCATCCTTCAATCCAATCAAACTGACACACAATATTAACCATCACAAGTCCACCCCTTGTCAACTTGAACCCATACACATCTCCTGAAATCATAGTCTTCAAATAAAGACAATAATAAGATCATAATTATGCCTAACATAATAAAACTATCCTTCGTACAACTAGAAATGCACCAATCCCCAACCCAAATGCTATTACGTAAGGTTAACAACACTTAAATGCTGATGGTAAATCAATGAATCTGAAGTCACATTTAAAGGAAAAAGGAAATAAAATGAAGATATTTTCTTGTACTAATATGTACATGCACAAACATGTTCTTACCAAAAGAAGGAGGAAATACTCATTGCAGTTACAGTCCTTGTTGTACAACTGGTCACGTGGTTGTAGCTGGTATTGATGACTACCTTCTTCTACTACCCGTTCTGTATTCCCTTTGCCTTCAGCAAGCACCTCAGCAGATTGTGTTTTTTTTTCTTTGGAGTGACACAAACCTTCATTCCTGAAGGGTCTGGGCTATTTGTAGTCATGACTGGACTGGGCTGTTGTAGTTTCCCATTGACCTTAATCAGAGGGCATGGTAATACTAAGAGACACCCCAAGGGATCTCCTGTATTCCAGACATCCCTTACCTCCATTGTGGATTAGTAGACTGATTTCATTTAATCCAACCAAGTTGACAATATTAACCATTGAAAGGAACCTTTTTTAAAAAGTGCTTAAATAATTTCTAGTTTTATTTTATTTTTGGTTAGAAAGTATTTCTTAGAGTATTTCTATTTTATAGAATGTACTGATGTACATTTCCTTATCCTATAATGTATGATCAGTTTTTGTGATGCTCTACATGTATTTGAGAGAAAAGTTTATTTTTAGGGTGTAAAGTTTGACATGTATTCATAAAATCTACTTTATTAATATTTGTAGGTGTTTTTAAATTTTCATTTTACATGTTTATTGATCTGCCTTGTTCTAAGTAGTATGTTAAAATCTCCTATTGTTAGTGTTCTTTTTGTGACTTCTGGCATCTCTTATAGTTTTTGTTTTACAAAATGATACTATATTATTTGGTACATAGATATTTATATTTAATATGTCTTTATTGTGATTTTGGCTTTAGCATTAAAATGTGTTCTTCTTTGTTACATTTAATGCTTTTTGGCCTGCATTTGATTTTGTATGATTTTCTTTCAGTTGGTAGGTTAAGTGCATGCACAATTATTGAAAAGACTGATATTGTGATTTTAATTTTGTCATATTGTAATTATTATGCATGCTATATTATACTTGCTTGGCTTCTTTAGTAACTCTTTTTTACTATTTGATTTTTGAAGTTTTTTTTCCTAGGAAGGTTTTATTTTGGTCTAGATGTCATGTTTGTGCCTCTTCCTTTACTAACGTCCTTATTCCCCATTTAAACATCATGACCTTTTAACGTCTGGTTATTCAGCTGTTATTGATATTCTTTAGTTCCTACCTCATGCCTATAAAACAGCCTTTTTGTCTTATTGTTTTTGCAGCATTATTTCTACTTTGAGAAAATAGCACATAATATATAGCATGTAGCATATAGCATATAATGTATTTTCCCATGTGTCTTATACCTACAATAAATATATAAATGTATACTATTAGTTTTTGCTTAACTTTCCCAGTTAATAACAAGTTGGGTTAAGTTCATCTTCTAATAGATTATTTAAGAACTCATGGATACAAAATTCCTTGAATTCTTGCATGTTAAAAACTTTTTCTATAGCTCTGATGCTCAAAGGCAGCTTGGCTGTTTGGATTTCCCTTTATTTCCTGGAGCCTTGTGAAAATTCTGCTCCATTGGTATCTTCCTTTGAATCTTTTTAAAAATTGTAAATTGATAATTTATAATTGTATAAATTTATAGAGTATAAAGTGATATATGACCCATGAATACAATGTGGAATAATTAAATCAAGTTAGTTAACGACATATTCGTCACTTCAAATACCTAACATTTTTTATGGTGAGAACATTTGAAAGTTACTATCTTAGCAATTTTAAGATGTACAGTACTCTATTATTGACTATAATCATCATACGGTACAATAGAACTAAAAAAAGCATATTCCTCCTAAGATTTTATACCCTTTGATTATCATTTCCCCATTCCTTACTGCCCCAGCTTCTTTAACCACTACTCTACTGTCTGCTTCTATGAGTTAGATTATTGTAGATTTCACATATAAATGAGAACATGTGATATTTGTCTTTGTTTGCCTTATTGATTTCACTTAGCATAATGTTCTCCATTTTCATGCATGCTGATGCAAATGACAGAATCCTTCTTTTTAAAGGCTATATAGAATTTTACTGTGTGTATTTACCACATTTTTTTTATCCATTCATCCCCTGATGGGCACTTAGGTTGATTCCATAACTTAGCTATGGTGAATAGTGCTGCAGTAAACACGGAATACAGACATTTCTTCAACAAACTGATTTCAAATCTTTTAGGTAAACACCCAGAAGTGGGATTGCTGGATCATATGCTAATTCTATTTTTAGTTTTTTGAAGAACTTCTATACAGTTTTCATAATCGATATACTAATATATATTCGCACCAACAGTATACAAGGATTCCCTTTTCTCCACATCCTTGTCAATATTTGTTAACTTTTGTCTTTCGATAATAGCCATTCTGATAAGTGTAAGATGATTTCTCATTGTGGTTTTTAATTTGCATTTCTCTAATGATTAGCGATGTTGAACATTTTTGCGTATGTCTGCTGGACATTTGTATGTCTTCTTTTGAGAAATTTTTATTCAGGTATCTTGACCATTTTTAAATTGGATTTTTGGTTTTCTTGCTATTGAGTTGTTTGAGCTTTCTGTATGTTTTGAATACTAACCTCTTGTTGGATATGAATCTTATTTTTGATAAATCTATTGCCAGTCTAATTCTTTTACTTGTGTATATTGTTTGAATTCATTTGCCTGGATTCCCTGAGGATTTTTCCTTTATCTTGAATGTCTACTACTTTTACTAAAATATGTCTCTGAGTTGATTGTTACAAGTTTCCCCCCACCCGCCTGTGGTTAGTGGGCCCATTCAGTGTATAAGTTCTGGTCGTTTGTGTTTGAATGCTTTCTTGGTTAGAGTTTCATTATTAGTCATATTTTATTTTAAAAAGTCTTCTTCAGAAATTCCATTTATATATAAATTGTATCTTCTTTTTCCTGTCTTCCATTTCAACCACTTTCTCTTTGATCCTTTTTAGTTTTTTCTCTATTTGATTTTATTCATTTAGTTGATTTTCTGCTATTTTTCAGTATCTCCTATTGCATTTTCTTTCAAATCTGTTTTTCCTTGGGCATCTTGTAATTTACTTTCCATTTCTGATATGATTTTGTATTTTTCTTCTCTTTTCTTTCTGTGTTCAATCAATTGGTGTTTTATTTTTTCCTTTTAAAATTTTCTGGCCATTCATTTCTCTACTTAGTTTTTAATTCTTGTTTCAAGGTTGTTTTTTAAATCCACCTAATTGCAGAATTTATGGATATTTATCAGTTTTGAGTGTCATGGTTTTCTTCTGTCTTGCCACTGTCTTGCCATTTGTTTGTGTGAGAGGGTGGAATTTTTTTATCACCTGAATTGTTTGGGTCCTTATTTTCAATTTTCTTTTTATGCTAGTTTTTTGTTTATCTATATGCTGGGATGGTTAAACATTTCTAGTTTCAGAGCACCCTCTCCTGTCATTGTAAGCAAAGTATTGTTTCTTTACTGGATGGCATGGCTTTCAAATGGCATATGCCCTTCAATTTT
This sequence comes from Papio anubis, assembly GCF_008728515.1. Classification (NCBI taxonomy): domain Eukaryota; kingdom Metazoa; phylum Chordata; class Mammalia; order Primates; family Cercopithecidae; genus Papio; species Papio anubis. The sequence continues at coordinate 47,467,144 of NC_044979.1, forward strand.
TAATGTTTCTTTAGTTTTATATAATTCGAAATGTTCTCCCCTTTTTCTCTCTCTAATGTATAGTTTCCAAAGAAATCTCTCCTTTTGTTTTAGCTCTCTTTTCTCTCCAAAGTGACGCTTTTACAAGGTGGCTTTGTCATGTCCCATGTGCCTTTTGAAGTCTCCTGTCAGTTTTCAGTGTTCTGAGCTAACTGTTCACTTTTCAGTACATGCAGGGCCGAGGGCTGAGTTTCTGTTTCTAGCAGTGATTTTAAATCATGGTTCAACCTGCCTTTCACTCCTCTCTGCTCTCGTCTGTATAGTTTCTCCTGAACTGCTCTTGGTCTCCACGAAGGCTACTGGCAGGAGCACATGAGAGAGGTAGGTAGGTTTTGATGTTTATATTTATATTTACAAGTACTTCGAAGTTTGGAGTTTCCTTGTTTTCTAGTTATGTTGAAATAGTGAGTTTTGTATAGTTTTAATTCTTCTCCTTCTCTTCTTTTTCCTCTTCCTCTGTTTCTTTTGAGGATATTTTGGTACTTTCAAATTTCTACCTCTGCCACAGCTTCAGCTGCCTAGAATCCTCTCTATTAATGCATTCTTGATGGCATTCAACATCCTGCAGCAACTTAAATGTTTCCTATCTTGCTTTTTATGAATTTAAATAACATGATTGTACATGAAAACTTTTCAAAAGATGAGAAGATCTTTTAAATTATTGTAGGCTTTATGAGACACCCAGTCTGAGCAGGTTAGGAAAAAGTAGATTCTGAGGTCTTACCAAGGTCTTACTAATGTAAATATCAATGGCTTTTTTTTCTCTCTGCTATTAGTGGTTAGAGTTCCAATTTTTTTTGTGAGGCTAAATAATAAAATAATGATCTTTTTAAGTGTGATGCATCGTTGACTGCTGTCGTTTTGCAAAGATTATCTGAGAAAACTCTGTATGTTTAGTAAGTCCAAGGGCACGTTGAAGTTTCATGTGGAATAGTTACATGGGAATTTGCTGCAGCAATTACTCTGCTGTTTAATGACAAGTAATTATCCACATCACTTCCCAAGCCATACATCTCTCTCTTGCCCTTCAGCATTATGAACATCCCACCCATGGGCATGAACGTTTATCCTACACAGTATCCAGCTGTTACCTACTCTAAGACGTAGCACACCTCTCGTCTTTAGAACTAATTCTAAGCCTTGCTGTACTGAGGCTTATAAAATATAAACCCTTACCTTTTATAATTGCCATTTACTTTATATACTTCAAACTTTGTAATGCTTTTAGAATTTGTGCGCCCTGAAATAATTTTTGTACCAATAAGGAGCAAGAAGGGATGGTTGCTTTCCTACTGGGGAAAACTCAGTAATCATGTAAATGCATTTCTAAGTATCATTCTGTGGGCTCCTATTTATTTTTAGCTGCCATGTGTTTCATTGTAATATGTCATCATTGCAGTCATATTGTTTAAGTTATTTTTCCTGAATTATATCAATTTTTGAAGCATCTTTAATATTCCTTTGTAACCTGCCACTGGGTGGAAAAGAACCCCAGCTGTATTGACAATTTTCAAAATAACTTTTAAGAGCTTATAGGAGAGTCCTCTGAGAGAGCTGTTTTAATGGTACTATTTTTAAAAATCATACAAGTTCTCTGAGTAAGATTGGATCTTTGTAGTTTCATTAGTTCTATTATGACTGAGAGGTCATGTGGTTTTTTAAAAATATTATTTAGCTTAATGATGAAAAGACGGTGAAATGTGGGTGGTTATGCTGCTTTATAATACTTTATTCTTATATGTATTTCTTATATATCTACTCTATTTACCTGTTTTCCAAACAGGTGATTCAGGTATGTAGTTAAAACCCTCACTTCCACAGTGAAATCAGGAGCTTTTTGATACATAGAAATCTGGAGAATTAAGAATTTTTCGTACTATGTACTCTATGTTTTCAGCTTGCATTTCTGACCTTAAGCAATTTATGGCTCTCTTTCTTTCTACTTCTGCATTTATTTTGGCCAAATCACAGGATTTGATGATGACTTTTAAATTATTAAGATACCATAAGATTACTTTCTGGCCTGTAACTTATTTCTGAAAATAGTTAAAAATATTTTTCCTTTTCATATAGAAATAGCATATTTGTGAGCTGAATTTTTCTCTATTTATTTTTATTTATTAACATATTGTATATTTTCTCTGTGCCAAGTGCCACAAAAGAAATAGTTCAGTTTTTTGAAGTGCAATGAAGTACATGGATGAATGAATGGTGGGTTACAGTACCTCGCAGGAACAGCTGTAATAGAGATATGCAGCAAGGGGAGTGGAGTACATGCTAATGAAATTGTAGAAATTATTTAGTTACGGTGACACTTTTTATGCATAACGATCTGTGTGCGTGAACACTTATAAAGCAGGTTAAATGAGGCATTCTATTTTGATAATATTTTCTCTTACATGAATTTTAAGAATTATTATCTTACTTAACTGAAACTTTATACCAGTTGGACAGCAACTTCCCATTTTTCCCTCTCCCAAGCCCCTGACCACCACCATTCCCTTTTGACCTTTATGAACTAAACTATTTTAGATACTTCATTTAAGTAGAATTTATGTAGTATTTGCGCTTCTGTGACTGGCCTATTTCATGTAGCATAGTGTTTTCCAGGTTTATCTATGCTGGCAGGATTCCCCTTTTTTCCCATCCATATGCCAGGATTCCCTTCTTTTTAAAAGCTGAATAATATTCTAGAGTATGTAAACATACTACATTTTCCTTATCCTTTCATCTATTGATGGACACTTAGGTTGATTCCGTATCTTGGCTATTGTGAATAGTGCTGCAGTGAACATAGGAATGCAAATACTTCTTTTAGATCCTGATTTCAATTATTTTGAAATACCAAATACCAAAATTTATTTTGGATAAATATCTGAAAATGGGATTACTACAATAAATGGTAGTTCTTTTTATAATTTTGGGTGGAACCTCCATACTGCTTCCATAGCTGTTACATTCCCACCAACAGTGCATAAGGGTTCCAATTTTTCCAGTGTTCCCTGTACTTGTTTTTTTTTGTTGTTTGTTTGATAATAGCCATCCTAGCAGGTGTGAATTGATATCTCCTTGCGGTTTTCATTGCATATTTCTGATGACTAGTGATCTTGAGCATCTTTGCATATTCCTATTGGCCACTTTTATGTCTTCTTTGGAGAAACGTTTATGAGAAGTAGGAATCTTAAGGAGGAATATGTTATCAGCAGCTGAAGAAGATTTCTGAATGGAGTTGAGTAAGAGACAACTGAGAATTGAGGCATTGTACAATTTTCACTTATGGAGGGAGAATGCATGCCCATAATTTTGGAATTATTGTAACTTTAATATCTGAGATGGAAAGATATTTTAATTATAATCTTTGGTAGTGAACAAAAACTATTTTTTGTAGTTTTGAGAAAATTTAAAAAACATTTAATCAAATTCATTTTTGCTAAGCATCTTAATTTTTATTTGGCAGTCTCAGTCTTATAAATGCATACTTTACATCTTAATTGAGGTACTATGATGAACTAATTGCTTTCAACATACCTAAAATATATAAAATTTGATTAAGTGTAATTTTCTTTATATGTTTATAGACCTGAAAGTAATAGCAAGTGAAGAGAGAAGAAATTTACTCAGGTTTGGTTTAGGAGATTTTATGAAATCTAACTATAAAAAAATACTGTATGTGATTTAAGCACAGCATGTTTTACCATATGCAATTTCAAGCAATAATAAATTATAAATAGCAATGTTGCTTACAATTCAGTTATAGACAAAACTACATTATAATTTAAATTAAAATTCCAGAACATTATTACTACAGCAAAATTTCATGAGGGGTTCAACCTCTCTAATAAAGAAATGCAAATGAATCAACTGTGAGATGCCAGTTTGATCTACCACACTGACAATGCTAAAAGATAGAATGTAGTATGGACAATGGGTCAAGGGAATAGAAGTTATATACTTGTGGTGGGAATGTAAAAAGTTTCAATAGTTTTGAAAGGTATTTAGATGATACATATTAAAATTTACATCCTTTGATTCAGGAATTTCACTTCAAGGATTTTTTTGGTTAAGAAAATAGAGACACAAATAATTATATGAAGGGCTCGATTACAGAAGAACTTATAATATTAAAACACTAAAAAAACCTAAACTCCAAAAAATGATAGAAAGATTAAAAATATTTTGGTAGGTCCACATGATTATCTTAGTATACATTCATTTAAAATTATATTTTGGAATTCATTTCCTAATATGGTAAAATATCTATAGCGATATTAAGTGAAAAAAATGGAATTAAAACATGTTTATTTTGCATGCTTTCACATTTGTATTTTTAAAAAAATTATCTGCATACAAGAAGATTGAAACAAAATATACCAAATACTGTTGTTATTTATAATTTGAAGATAGGTAATCTTTAAAATGTTCTCATTTTATATACCTTTTTGAACTTTCTAAGATTGCTACCATTAATCAGTGTTATTTTAAAAGTTAAACATTATTTTAAAAAGCTCTTAGAATTAGCTCAAAGAATGTACAGCTATGAAAATACACATTATTTTGTAACTAAAATCTTATATTTCTTTTTTTGTGCATTAACCTATTATTGGGTTTTGTGCTAGTAAGCTAACATTCACTGAACATTGCATTCTCTATGAGATGGCATTTGCAAATCTTATAAATTTAGAGAACACAATTATGTCAGTGAATTGAAATTAATGAAATGGCATCCCACACAGGCACCATAATTTGCATATTAATTTCAGTTAATGTTTTTCTGGATGTGACAGACTTATCTTAGTCATATTTGATAAAAAAATTAACAGATTGTGAACCAACCAAATGTTGAGCACTTGTCCCCTAGATTTTCAGTATTCAAAAAAAATCTTTGGTATGTTATTGTTTGACACTTTGAATTTTAGTTTATTTACCTTTTATTGCTTTAAAAAATAAAAATAAATTTTGTCAATAACAGATTGTTGTTGATATCGAATATTTATTTCTTAGCTGTAATAAATTATTTATTTTCCTTTGTTAGGGAATGTAGTATTGGAATTTCTCATTTAAATATATTACACTTAAACATTATATTACGCATGATTTTGAATGAATTTTTTATTTGGCTCTAGGAACTATTGTTAAAAATATTTACTGGTCTTCTCAAACATGCCTTCATGTTTTATAGCATCTTTTCTCAACTTGAAAAACAGTGACTTTCCTCAACTTAATTTAAGGAACCTCTGATGAATTATGGTTTGTAGTTGACTAATTAGTTTTACCTCCTTTTTTAGGCATTTCCTTAATGCATTCTCTCTCTATTATGGTCAGTTTTGCCAAATGAAATTTTATTTTACCTGTTTCAAATTTATTTGCATGTACAATAGACTTCTTTTCCTCTTTGTGCTTCATTTTCTCTTTCAATTCATCTCTTTTGATGACTGTTTCTTCTTTGTTATTTTTCACTTTGTGTGTTTGGGCTCTCACCCTAATCTCCCCACCTTTTTATTTATTAGGTTGGCTACTAATTTGTCTATTTTGTTGAATGTTTCAAAGAACCAGCTTTTTGATCTGTTTATTAATTTTGCTGTTTTTCTGACTTCATTTTTATTTTTATTAATTTCCTTCTGCTTTTGTTTTCTGTTGTCAGTCTTTTTCTAGTTTTTCACATTAAATGTTTATGTCATTTTATATACTTTCTTGTTTTCATTTTGAAGAAAGAGAGTTTATTACAGTGAAGAGTTTGCAAACGTGGGAGATGCGGCCTTCAGTGTAAAACAAAGGTGCATTCACCATTTTATTTACTTTTGTTAAAAAAAAACTGTGTAAGTATTTAATGCTATGAACAGAGCTGGGAGGCATAGGCTTTGATATAAAATAAACGTGCATTCCTCATTTTATTTCTTTAAAAAATATGTAAGTATTTAATGCTGTGGATTTTCTTTGGAGAAGTGCTTTTACTGTGACCCATAAATATTAGCCTGCTTTTTAATTTGTAGGTGAAAAGGTCTTTTTCTCATGTAAATTATTATTCATTATTAGTAGGTTTCTTGGGAGAGATTTTGCATCGTGATCTGAGAACAACACTATTAAATGTATTTGTATATTAGTATTAATATTACTAATATTAGTATATTTCTAATTTTAAAAAAAAATTCAGTTCCTTCTACAACCCAGACATTGGATTTCTTTTTCATTTTTTGGGACCTGGAGATTTCTCTACTATTGTTTCAAGCATAGCTACATAACTGAGAATTCTTATGCTGTTCTTTCTACTTCAACATTTCATCGATTTGCAGCAGAAAGTGACTCATGGTTCTGTCTGTACAATTGAGTATAATATTATGCTGATATTATGCTTGTGTTAAATTCAGTTTCAGAATGTCTATATGATGTGAACTAAAATTCTGCATCTAACCAGTCATGGGGTCACTTTGACCTCAATAAATATTTATTGAGAATCTATTTATCTGGCACATACTATTTCCATGGGTCAGGCATTAAATAATTTGAGTGTCAGCCTTCCGTTTATTAATAATTATCCAGTAGTTATCATGTCTTATAGTGGCCATATTCAAGACTAATTAAATTGCCAGTAACTACAAATTGAAAGCTGTTATCTTACATTAATTCCTATAGGGATGTCTCTTGGCATTGTTTTCTTTGGCAGAAATTATAAAAGTTCACAAATGAAAGTACTTTAAGTACTGTGAGTGTGGTAGATCATATTATACACAGGGTTTTAACATAGTTATAGGCTTTAACATAATTTGAGTTTTAACATACGGCATTTTAGGTTTAAGGATTTGTGTCATACCTCAAGGTATTTTAATGTCCATAACTAAGTCACAAGGACAAGAATATAAGTAAAGTCTTAGAAGTTTTTTTTTACAGTCCTTTGAAAAGACATGCTGAACTTTTCTATACTTATCACTCTATAGTTCCATGCCTTTTAATTAAATAAACTGCTGAGCATATAATTTTTCTTTCATTTTGGACTTTGAAGAGTGAGTCTGCTAAGAGAGTACTTACATCGAAACCACATTCAAGTGTCTATGTTACAGGATTTCTAATTTTGTGATTAGAATTTGAATTTGGTGATTTGGAGCATAGCTATATAGTAAAGCAAGCTTTGGATTTAAGGCTAAAATTTTGATTTGCAGTTAAGGACTCCTTTTATATCACTCCCATGATCTACTGCAAAAACCTGAGAATCTCAACCTCAAAGATAAATATTAATAATTTAGAAAAAGAAAAGATTGGTTTTTTTTTTTCCATGAGAATATTTGCATTTAATTTAAGACGTTGAGAACATTACCTCAAATCAGAGATCTGAGTAGTCTCTAGCTTCTCAGGAGGACTCAAAATGGATGGAGATTTTTCTTTATAATTAGTGTCATTTATTTAATCAGTGTGCAATGATTAAATCATACACGGAAGCAGGATTTTGATTATAATCCTTTTATTTCAATAGAGTTATAGTTTGCTTACCCTGAGCCAATTGTGTGTTGACTTTCACTGTATGGACAGATGCTTTTTTGGTATTATAGGGGCAAATAAGGGTAAGTCAAATCAAAAGGTCATGATGTAGCCTCCTGATCAATTAACTTTCCTAGATTCATTAGGATTGCTCTGGAATTTCTGACAAACTTTTAGCTGTTATTTATTTATTTTTCCATTGGGCAGATTGAAGAATACTTAGTTCATACCCATTTTGGTGGCCATATTTTCTTGAAGAAAACACGGAACACATACTGCCTTTCATTTATATCTTTATTCGTCAATTCAGGAAACATTTAGTGAGAGTCTCCTTTGTTCCAAGTACTGTTGTAGTCATTATGATACAAATATGAATAAGTTGCTTGTACTTTAGGAATCTAATAATCAGTGATTGGGGGAGGAAGAAAAAAGTAAACAGTACAGTATAGTATGATAACTACAAGCATAGCGTGCTTTCAGAGCACACAGATGTGTCACCTGGAAAAACTGGAGAGGTCTAACAATGTTTTCTTGAGGATTACACCTGCATCAAACTCAATTGCTTTAGTCTTGGGGATGAGGAATGGTGGTGCCTAGTGCTGAGAGAATATGAGCAATTGAGTAATTGCAAATCCTTTAGCATTGTTGGGTACCAAAGTGGGAGTGGTAAGAGTTCAGTGTGAACAGCAACCAGTCAGATTATCAAGGGCCTTGTAAACACTGTTAAAGAGTTTGGACTTGATCTGAGGGTGGTGGGTTGCTCCTAAAATGTTTTAGAAAGATTATTCAGATTGTGTTTTAGAATTTATGGGTTGTAGGCCAGAGAAAGGGAAACCAGTTAGGAAACCGATAAAATAACCTAGGTCAGAAATGATATGGGCTGAAGCAAATGCTGAGGAAGTGAGAGAGAAATGAATAGTTGCATGAGTGAACAAGAATTTGGACTGTGAGAATGGGAAGAGGCAGAGTCACTCCTAAGCTTCTGATTTGAGTAAGAAGGTGGATGATGGTGGTGAAGCCATTGACTGAGGTGAATGGAGAAACACAAGAAGGCATAGTTTGGGGATTTTCCAGAATTAGCTTCTGTCCTGGTAGGACAGTGTGACCACATGTTCTCTATGACCTAACAGTGTACAACCCGGATATGATCTATTGTTGAAGCCTCACATGACTTATGGCTGGGGATCAATGACTTTTCCTCTCTGTCTGAGTATATATATCTTCCCACAATGGAGGCTGATGTGGGGATGAAGGTATACTTTTTTTTTTTAAAAAAGAAGTCTTAATGCACAGAAATATATAGTAGTGAATAGTTAACAAGGGAAGAAAGAGCTCCAGTTAATAGTACTAAGTTAAAAATAAAAGAGAAAAGTAGAAATAATTTTTATATAAAGTCATTGTTATGACCTCTTATGGAATGTGGCAGCTGAAATATTAGCTATTAGTTAACCCCAGGAGGTCTTGGGCATTACCTGGAAATGGCCCTGAAGGTGTATTTTCAGCCAATGTTCTGGTCTTCCTTTAATCTGTTTGTTTCCTGTTTTATACTATATGTTGTACTAGCATTCTAAAAAAAACTTAGGTTTAAATTATTTCTTTCTTAAAAGAGAACTTATTCCTATAGAATATAGCCTTCTGTATTAAAACAGATTATAGGGTTGTTATTGAGGGCTAATCTTTGAAACAACCAAACATATAAAATTGATGAATGATGAACATTTTGATAGTTCACTGATTACTATTCTGTTATATCTCTGCTTCTTCCGCTTTCTACCCTAATCTCTTCCCACCGTCTCACCAGCCATAAGGAGTTCTGCTTAGATCTGCTAGACTATGAATTTTTTTTGACTGTTTTAGAAATAACATTATATTATATTTGGAACATATTGGAGAAATCTATAATATGTAGCACATTAGTGTAGAAGGATATTCTACTTCCTGTGCAGAGATGACTTTTAGTGCTTATGAGGACTTTAACTATGGTCTTTAAGCTATAGAGAACATCAGGTCACAGCTTTATATTGCTGAACAGTTCTCTGGATGATGTGAGGGGGAAAAAAGAATGCTCTCAGCACTTTTTTTGAGTGTGACAAGATTACAAATGATTCCTCACAAAGTCTTGAAAGTGTATTCATGCCCTCAGACTTGCCCTCCTGCAGACATATTTGGTAGCAGTTACTTAGCCTAACAAAGTCTAAAATAGTCTTACATTAAAACCCCATGGTGATTTTCTGATTACCAGGATGGTAGGACAGGGATGTTTCCTTATTGGTTATTGTGACGTGTGGACAATATTGAAGTTAATGATAGCAAAATAGTTCACTTATCTATGTAGTTGGCTGACTTGTGGCTGAATGGCAGGCTAATCTTAGAATTATTCAGCAAAGTCTGGCTAATGGCCGAATCATGATGAATAGACAGTATATTAGCTCGTTAATTGAAATGAAGAACTGTTACTTCCATACTTGAAATGTAGATAATACCAATTACGTAACAGTCCTAATTTAGTAACTAAAATATTTTTAACAGAATCTATTAAGTACTAGAAATTTTTCTTAATTATGGTATAGTTATTCACTCTTCAAGTGGCTTGGTAAGGCATTGACTTTAAAAAGTGCCGTCTTCTATGATATCTTTTGACTTACAAGTTTGCCATTGTACCTCAGAACTAGAAAATCAATTTCTCATTTGAATTGATCCATACCGCTGTTTTGCAGTTAATTACTTCGGTCTAGGGTTTAGTTATGTTCAGATCTGCTATAGGTTACATCTGACCTGAGGCTTCTTGATGATGATGATTTCTATGGTAAAATCTTTTCATGGGGAGTTGCTTCCCAGATCTTCCTTTTGCTGTTTCCTTTAGACATCTGTATGTGTCTGCAATCTATTACTACCAGATTTCACCACCAGCCCTTGAACTTACCTTGAATTGTTTGTGTGCTCAACCCCTTTGCTGTTGTTTGTAAGGAACCTGAGTTCTCCATTAGCTTCCACATCTGTATTAACCGGGCATCTGGGGAAAGGACGCCATCTGCTTTGAGGAGAGAATCAATCACCCTTTCATTTACACTGATATTTGGGCTCCTTAAAGGCCCCGTGGCCCTCCTTCACTCTTTAACTTTTTAGATTCTGACCTATATGGGAAAATAAAACTGCTAAATCATAAGCTAGTATAGTTTTTACTTCCATAATCCTTCATGGCTTGGATAAATAAAACATTATAAGGATTGCATCATAAGTAAGTGGTTATATTTTGTTAATATTTATGTACCATAATTGGTGCTCATTAAAGGGCAGGTTGAAAAAATATAGACTTCAAAATATAACAGCCTATTTGGTATTTTTCTTAAGTAAAGGAAAATGAGACCATGTAGAACCTATAACAAACTTTTATTCAACCTTTCCTGAAATTTTCAAAGTTTCACTTAACTCTGACAGGTTCAAGGAAATAATGAAATATTAAATTCACGTACTTTAAAAAGCTTAATATTAATATGTTTAAAGAACTTGCTTTAAGCATCTTAAATATTTCTTAAGCAATTCAACAACAAAATAAACACCCTTACTAACCAAGTGAAATCAGACTGACAGGTTGTCTGTAGCAGCCTTACAATGGTCTCCTTGGGTTTATGATCTGGGGAATGAAGACAAATCGTTGATTTTTAAATAGAATCCCATATACTCTTTGCTAAGAAAATTTGCCTTTAACTTTTAGACCTTTGAATATTTTATTACTAGTTTTTTTCTGTCTCTGATTCAGTATTATTATGTCTCCAAAATACTGAATATCTAGGAAGTCTGATTGATAAACCTCAATTTCCAGACAGTCATGTAGTATTTCTTTGCCCATATAATGTTGGATCTTAATATATAAATCTTGCATTCAGCCAACCGTATTAGGCTTGGCAAAATCCTTTGTTTCTACATTAGATCTGAATAATGATATACTGACAATTAGAATCTTCATTTATTTCTAGTTCAGAATGGCTTCAGATGTTGTTGAGCTTTGTGTTGTACGTAAATCTTGAATGAAATGAAGTAGGCTGGAGTGGGTACAGGATTTAAGGTCAGAGGCCTGGATAATAATCTGGCTCTTCCAAACTCACTTAACCCCTTTGAGCCACTTTTCATGTCTGTACAAAGGAGCCAACAATCACGCCTGTAATCCCAGTACTTTGGGAGGCCGAGGTGGGCAGATCATGAGGTCAGGATGTCGAGACCATCCTGGCCAACATGGTGAAACCCCGTCTCTACTAAAAATACAACACTTAGCTGGGCGTGGTGGTGCGTGCCTGTAATCCCAGCTACTCAAGAGGCTAAGGCAGGAGGATCACTTGAACCCGGGAGGCGGAGCTTGCAGTGAGCCGAGATCTCACCACTGCATTCCAGCCTGACGACATAGCGAGACTCTGTCTCAAAAAAAAAAAAAAAAGGAGCCAACAATATCTCTCTCATTGGGTTGTTGTGAGATTTGAAAGAGATAATGTATGTGAGATTCTTTACAAATGGCCTTTTATGATTGTAAATATGAGAATTTTTTTTACTGAAGCATATAAATTTATGAGATAATACATTTTGACTATCAGATGTCCTTGCATATTTCTTTATTTTCCCTTTTCTCCCTTTACTTTTTAAAAATTTGTTTATTCTCTCTATTCCTTCATAAAGAAATGTGTGTGTTAAATTAAAGGCCCTGGTAGCTTGAGTGTTCCTAAGTGATAGCCCTCTACAAAATGGAATCTTGATGAATAAGAACCTGGATTAATTTGTTCATGGCTAAGTAATTTTTCTTTTCTCCCTAACTATGTATTCATGCCTAAATCATACATTTAGATCATAACTAAGAATTTTACTTTGTTGGCTCTTAACATAATGAAATATATTCTGGTTTTCAGGCCCTTTATTCTACTTTTTTTGCTGCATGTTCTTTCTTTGTCTATGTATCTTTAACTTGGGGTGGCTGGCTTGTGTTTTGAATACATCCAACATCCTCCACTCTTTATGCTTCTTATGCCTTTCTTTATACCATCCACCCAGTTGTAATTCCCATCTACTCTTTGAGATATAGCCATGTGCCAACGCATAATGTCAATAATAGACTGTGTTTTTGATGGTCTTCCCATAAGAGGATAGTACCATATTTTTACCGTACCCTTTTATGTTTAGATGTGTTTAGATACACAAATACTTACCATTGTGTTACAGTTGCCTGTGGTATTCAGTGCAGTTACATGCTGTAGGTTTGTAGGCTAGGAGTCATAAGCTAGGGGTAGTCGACCATACCATCTATGTTTGTGTAAGTACACTCTGTGATGTTCGCACAATGATGAAATTGCCTATGTGCTTTTCTCAGAACGTGTTTCAGTCATTAAGTGATGTATAACTGTACTTTCTTGTTGTTCAGGTGTGGTTTAAGCCTTATCTCTTACCTGAAGTCTTTTCATACTTCTGTAGCCAGAGTAAGCCTTTTTTTACATTCCTATGTAGTTATTATCTGTAATACTCATCTTTTTATTACTTGAAAAATGAAGACTTTCTTTCTTTCTTTTTTTTTTTTTTTAGAAGCCACTAGGAAACGTTTCCTTGTGTGTTGTTTGCTTAAATGGACTTAGTCTCATTCATTACTGAAAGACTACTTGGCAGTGAGGAAGGTATTACTATGATTGGTTTACATTAAACAGAGCTTAACTCTATAAAGCTGTGGTAGAAAGTATTTGGAAGAGCAAATTGCATTGTGGGCACAGATAATTGTCCATCCTAGAAAATATCCATATAAATTTTTAAGAAATGCAGAAGCATCAGAAATATTTTTAGAAATCCATTTCATTTCTGTCTTCATTTTATTTATTTGTTTTGTTTTTTCAGTCATTTCCTGCCATTACGGGACTCATAGGCTACTGCAGGATTCAGATAAATACTTTTTAGCAAAGTATCATAAGTACTGTATGTATAAGCAAGATCCTAAGGAAATACTAGTTTCTTCCTATTGTTTTACCACCTGTCAGGGCTAGTTTCCTATGTTATTTGGACCTCTCTCTGCATGACTGCCCAAGTTTTTCATATCAATAAAAGAAGCTTAACACAAAATTACTGATTGTGATTAAAGAGGTCTTTTTCCTGGTTGGTTGTATAAGATGGACTGTGATAGCATCACAAATGTTTGCCTTATGATATGTTTTAAAAAGTCAATGATATTCTGGGGGAGGGCCACCTTAAAAGAAGTGAGAATTAAATCAGAATTTTTCTTTGGGTGAGATATGCAAGTATACTCTTAAAATATTTATTTCCCTCCTAATTTACTTTGGTTAACTTCTAGTTCTCCTAATTAATATGTGTGAATTTGGCATATTAAGAGGGTAGATTTTCTGTAAAACAATCATGACAAAATAGCAGACAAAAAATAGAGTATATTTCACAGCTTAATTTAAGTTACATTTTTACTAGTTACTCTTGCAATTATGTTCCATAGGTCTCCACTATTTGTTTAGAAGAATCTATAGGATAATTTTATTTCTTTAATCTTAGTAGAAAATACGGTTATTAAAATGGACATTGAAAACATATTAATAGTTATTAAAGTGGGCTTAGCTGATAGATTGATTAGAAGCTGGGGAACTTGCATAGAGAAGGAGGAGGAGAGCTAGCTTTTTCCTAGACAAGTGGGAATTAATTCAGTTTATTGTATTACTTCAGTAGTTATTGCATTACTTCAGTTTTATTATCCTATACTAGAATAGCTTTCTAAATGATCTTATTTTCCTCATCTTATTCACTCTAATCAATCCTTCATTCCCCTGGCAGTTATCTTTCTAGAATTTAAATTTAAAAATTTAAAATGCAACATCATTCAATCAGTTGTATGAGCAATGTATTAATAGAATCATACTTTGCTCACCTTTTGCCTGTCTAACCTTTTCTTTAGCATATTCCTGATAATCTCTTCATTTGCTATATTTTAAATTGTATACAATTCTACTTTCCAGGACATCTTGTGCTTTGTCAGGTCTGTATGCCTCCACACATGCTGTTTTTCTGATCTGAAATATTGTTTTTTCTTGTATTCTTGAGAAGCCCTAATTTTTTCCCCAAGTCACTTCCCTGAAGCCACCTGTGTTAGGCTATTCTCACATTACTATAAAGAAATACCTGAAACTGAGCAATTTATAAGGTGAGAGGTTTAATTGGCTCACAGTTCTGCAGGCTGTACAGGAAGCATAGCAGCATCTGTTTCTAGGGAGGCCTCAGGGAGCTTTTACTCATGGTGGAAGGCAAAGCGGGAGCAGGCACTTCACATAGCAAAAGCAGGAGCTAGACAGAGAGTGGAGGGCGGAAAGTGCCATAGTCTTTCAAATGCCCAGATCTTGCGAGAACTCACTATCACAAAGGCAGCACCAAGCCATGAGAGATCCACCCCCGTGATCCAAACACCTCCCACCAGGCCCCACCTCCAGTGTTGGGGGTTACAGTTCAACATGAAATTTGGACTGGACAAATAATCCAAATTATATCACCATCTATGACCCTTCTTGGCTGTTGTAGTTGGCTCTCCTGTATACCTGATACACATAGCCTAGTTATTATTTACTGTATTTTGTTTGTTTCTTCTGATTCTATTTCCTGACTATAGTAAAAACTCCTATAGTTGATTTTACATCTGTGACTCTGGGATTTGGCACAATGTCAGGAACATAGAGACAGTAAGTATTTGTTGATTATTGAGAAAGTTAAGATTAGATTGAGAATGGCATTTTGAGTGCTTGTGTAGTATTTGGTTTTCTTTACAGTTATTATTATACTATAGAACATATATTTAATTTATTTTATAAATGGTTGGAAGATAAATGCATCACATTCTATTTTTCCATTATTGTTTGGTTTGTGACAGTTAGTGCTGTTATCTCTTATCTATATATCTGCCCTTCCACACTCTACTGCAGAGATATAAAACCTGTGAACCACTCATGCCAGATTCCATTGCTAGCAAGTTTTCTATTAGGTACAGCCAAAGCAAGGCAATCTTGAAAGACTGTAAGATAAGAGAGAAGCAGCAGCTATTTATTTCCTTTTATTGGATAGTGTACTTCAGCATGCAGAAGAGGATACTGAAGGTGACCACAGGTGGCTGTGAGTTCCAGAAGCATTAGTGTTGGCATCTTGAATAGCAGTAGCAGTACTCCTGCTTCTGTACAGTATAGGCTCTGTTGAGCAATAACAGAGTAGTCCCAGCGGCACCTGTAGCAGTTTTTCCAGGAGCTGGGTAATGATTGCAGGCTTGTGGGCTCCAGCCTAGTGGAGTAGCACCCTCACTTTGGTTTGAAACCCTGTTTTTGTTTTGTGCCTTCAAGTATTTATTTCTTCCTTTTTTTTCTAACCCCTTGAACAACTGTATAATCAATTTCTGGTATTAAATTTCCTATTCTGGAAATGTCTATAGTAGTTTCTGCTTTCTTTAGTGAACAATAACCAGGAGTGGTTTTAGGAGACAGAATTTCAAAGATGAGAATTTGAGATTGATTATCTGGCCATACTGCAGTTGAATACAATAGTATATCATTGCCAGTGGAAAATTTCCATTCCATGCAGGATCAGCTCAGTTACTTAATGTATCAACTTTCTTATCAGAAACGAAGTGTTTACTAAAGTCAAAGCTTTGGGAAATCAAATGGAAGTTGTAATTGACTGTTATGGTTTGAATAATGATTCCTCTTGGCTGTTTTTGACTATGCTAGAAGGCTTATAGAAAGGAAAGTATGGGTTTAGGACTTCTCTCAGTTCAAGGATAGTCAGGTAAACAGAGATCCATGATCCCCTCCCCTCTCTCATTGCCAACACAAATTGTCTTATCTTTTATCATTGCAGTAATGATGCAGCTGAAAATAAGAACCAAACTTCAGTCCTGAGAATTACAGAATCACAGTACAAGTTGAATTCACAGCCTCCCTAGCCTTCTTATATGGAAGATAAGACATGAATGGTAGACATGGATCATGATAATTTAAATGAATATATGTGTGTGAGTGAACTCACCAAAATCTGAGAGCCTTGAACCCCAGTTTCCTCTATGCTTCATTTGCAGTTTCCCCAATGCTTTATTGTGGAACCAACCTCTTCTTCTTTCTCTAAGGAGATTAAATTCCCTCTTCTTGAAGAGCCTGTAATGGCCATAGCGACCTCAGTCTTGCATGAAAATATCCTAAAGCCTTAGGGAGATAGGAATGTTGCAGTGGCTTTATCATGTGTGACCCACAAATGCTTTCCTCATGGAAATATTGAGAAATGCATTGGTGAAGGGAACATCACTGTCCTTGAAGAAATCTGGGAAGGCTGTATTCTGATTGCCTTGGATGTGATATTAAGTGCCACTTTCAAAGTAGCCTCTCTCATTTTAATGGAATGATGGAATCCTGGAGTGGCAGAGGCTGAGTGTCCCAGTGTGATCACTGGAAGCAAAGTAAGTACAATTGCAATAATGGGTGGAAGAGCCAGAGTGACAATCAGACTGTTGTGACACCAAACTTTTAATTTTTGATGGTGGCTGAAATATTACTAACTGTCACAAAACCAAACAATAATGGAAAAATAGAATGTGATGCATTTATCTTCTAACCATTTATAAAATAAATTAAATATATGTTCTATGGTATAATAATAACTGCAAAGAAAACCAAATACAGACTCTAGGGTACAGAAACATACTTGATGTTGTGAGCAGAAAACTCATTTCTTCACCCTGATACAACATCATGGCCTCTCACTCAGTTTCTAGACCAGAGCCAGTTCACAGAGCCACAGCCCTTAAATGAAATGAGGACAACTGTATCTCTCTGAAGATAAAGCATGACTATTGCTACAAATACATACCAAAAATCTTTCTTCAAGTTGTCCAATGTGATCTCAGTCATTTACCAGGATGATTATACATTGTGGAAAGGGAAATTCTTAGTTATTTCAGGGATTACCTTACATGGCTCTTACTTGACACTAATCTTTGGCAGGGAGGGGAGACCCAAAATATTTGACCATTGTTCTTGTCAAAATGTGACTTTATGGTGACCAAATGATCCCTCCCTCCCTGCCTGCCTGCCTGCCTGCCTTTCTCCCTTCCTTCTTTCCTTCCTTCCTTCTTTCCCTTCTCTTATTTTCTTTTCCTTTTTCTTTCTTTTTAACTTGAATTACTCTTACTGTAGTTCCAGGGAGTCTGTGTATCTACCTTGTGATCATTGTGCAGTTCTTGAATGCTTACCTTGACTTGATATCCTCTGTAGCTTGCAGAACGTCCATATTGGCTTTCTGAACCATGGAGTGAAGGATGTTGTGGTAGAAGGGGCCAAGTGGAAAGCCCTGAAACTGTTCTCCCATCCAGGAAAGCAAACCAAAAGCAGTAAATTCATTACAGAAATTTCAGAGATTACCGCTGTTATTAAATACTTAAAAATTTTAAAACAGATTTTTAGCACATACTCATTTTACTCACCTGCTTGCCTTGCACAAAGGAGAATAGGCCTTAGAAACCATGATGCTTTGTTTTAAATTTAATCAGGTTGCAATTCTGATTGGAGATACTCTTCTAGATGTGATCTTTTTACTAGAGCCAGTCATTCTTGTCTCTGGCACTTGGTATATGGCTATTGATCTTGCAAATCCTTCCCCCATTCCTATATCAATTAGCCAGGATTACAAGAAGCTGATTACATTCATCTGACCAAGAATACATTATACTTTACTGTCAAGGCGATATAAAATCTGCTTTGTCATAATCTAGTACATATTGGAGTTAATTTTAACATGGTTAAATAAGGATAAGAAATTTCATACTTTTCCCATTATTAGTGGAAATTTGTAAACCAAAGAACATTTCTTAGAACTAATAAAGGGTAGAAGAAGAAGGTGTTAATTAGTCCTTAAAGCAGTATATATTTGATTGGCTTAATTTAGGATGATTGTTCTTCCAGAATTAAAAATAAAGACCAACAGAAAGAAAACTTTAACATAAAAGTTAATTTTAAGCTATAGAGTTTCTTGTCTTCTTACCTTTCCCTTGTCTTAATGTGCTAAATTAAAAATCAGAGGTTCTTAATAGTTTTTGTGCCATGGACCCCTTTTCCAATCTGGGGAAGTTTGTGGATCTGGTCTTAGAATTAAAAAACAAAAAAAATTAAGCGTGTGAACTCAAGAGTCTTAGATTTTTCTTTTCTTTTCTTTTTTTTTTTTTAGATGAGGTCTCACTCTATTGCCCAGGCTTGAGTGCAGTGGTGATCTGGACTCTTGACTCACTGCAGCCTCCGCCTCCCGGGTTCAAGCGATTCTCCTGCCTCAGTCCCTGGAGTATCTGGGATTACAGGCACGCACCACCATGCCCGGCTAGTTTTTGTATTTTTAGTAGAGACGGGGTTTCACCGTGTTGGCCAGGATGGTCTCGAACTCCTAACCTCAGGTGAACCACCGGCCTCGGCCTCCCAAAGTGCTGGGATTACAGGTGTGAGCCAGCCTGCCTGCCCAGAATGTTTTTAATGTACAAAATAAATGCATAGGATTGTAAAGGAAATAAACTAAATTGAAATAGTGCCATCAAAATATTTAAAAATCGTCCGGGCGTCTCGGCCTCCCAAAGTGCTAGGATTACAGGCTAGACCATCCTGGCTAACACGGTGAAACCCCGTCTCTACTAAAAAGTACAAAAAACTAGCCGGGCGAGGTGGCGAGCGCCTGTAGTCCCAGCTACTCGGGAGGCTGAGCCAGGAGAATGGCGTAAACCCGGGAGGCGGAGCTTGCAGTGAGCAGAGATCCGGCCACTGCACTCCAGCCTGGGTGACAGAGCGAGACTCCGTCTCAAAAAAAAAAAAAAAAAAAAAAAAAATCATCCGGGCGCGGTGGCTCACGCTTGTAATCCCAGCACTTTGGGAGTCCCAGGCAGGCGGACCACGAGGTCAGGAGATCGAGACCATCCTAGCTAAGACAGTGAAACCCTGTCTGTACTAAAAATACAAAAAAAATTAGCTGAGTGTGGTGGTGGGTGCCTGTAGTCCCAGCTACTCGGGAGGCTGAGGCAGGAGAATGGAGTGAACCTGTGGGCGGAGCTTGCGGTGAGCGGAGATTGCGCCCCTGCACTCCAGCCTGGGCGACAGAGCGAGACTCTGTCTCAAGACAAAACAAAACAAAACAAAAAACAAAACAAACAAACAAAAAAAACAACCAAAAAAACCCAAAAACAAAATATTTTAAAATATCTGAAATAGTAATATATGAATAGTAACAGTAATAGGATGCAGCATTACTTCTAGCAGGTACTATAATTTTGGAGTTAGTGATGAATGTAACAATATTTCAAAATATATATTATTTCTCTTGGTCACAGGTACAACAAATAGTACTGCGATTTGTTGTCTGCATTCTTAAAGGGAAATTTAAGCTTTTAGCTAATTGTTAATGAAAATAAGCATATGATCTTTTTTCATCCAAATACATGAATCATATTCCCTAAATTGTATCTATTGAACTTTTTGGTGGGGTTTAAAACCTCTAACATGGTGGAAAGACAAGACTGAGTGAATCTATGTGAAAAAGTATCAATTCTTTGACCAGTGAGATACCACATAGTCAATGAATACCTCTGATATACTAAATGGTTCCTTGTGGACCTTTAGGAGCAAAATTATTTTGAGCACACACTCTGTTTTTTTCCATTTTGTTAACTGGTTTGAGCTCATTTACTTATAATACTCAGCCAAACTGGCCACATAACATTTTAAAATTTTGTTTATTTCCAAAAAATTGACTTTTTGCAATCATCTTCACTAATTGCCTGGCATAGAATTCTTACTAGGATGTTTACACATGTACTATTTGTTGTATATTTGTCAGCTCACTCAAATAAAACTGCAAATGAGGAAAACCATTGTATTTTGTCCACTACATCTATGAAATAATCTTTTTATTTTTTCTTCCTTCTCTCAAATCTCAATCCCAAATCATGACAATTTCACAACCATTTGAAAAATTATTGTGTTTATTGGATTATATGCAGGTAGAGTTCTGTACTTTATTCTACTAATCAGTGGTTAAGTTAATGATGCACTAGTTTAAATTTAGCAAAATGAAGCATTACAAGCTCAGCTGAAAAATGATTCTTGTTTTAACCAGTATCTTCACACAGCTGTTTAAATACCATATTGTACTTTTTTCCCTTTCCTTATTTAAGATGGCACATGGTACTTGTGTAATCTTTGCTTATTTTAAGCTGGCATAAAAGAATGGTTCTCAGCAAATTGAAGGCAATTTGCAAAACTGAAGGATATTCTTATGAATTTAGGCCAAGTTAAATTATTATTGAAGAATACATCTTTTTTCCCCAAAATTTCTCCTGAGAATTTTTTTATTATAATGTTATATTTGAAAGTTTATGACAAAGGTACTTTTTTTTCCCATTTGTTCCATGTAATTTTCTTTCTTTTGTATGATGATACCATTAAAGTAAGATTGACCAGAAAGAGTCTGACGTTTTTAAATTGTAGTAGTTCACTGTCTGTACTATCAATTTTATAATATTTTTCTGCCTAGAAACTTTTTGTTCTGCATACATAGAAATAAAGGCTGACTCAAAGCATATTACATTAAGATGGCAAGTTTAAATACTTTTTTGTAACTGCTTGTTTTTTCACTCGTGCCCTATCCCCACTGCCTACATCTTCAACTCCAGATTCCTACATCACCAATAAGACCCAAAGTTTCCTTTTCTCTTGTATTTTTCTCAAATGTACCAAATAAAACTTTACCTTTAGATTTTATTATTTGCTTGCCCTTATATATTTAGCTTTCACATTTTCATGAAAGGTATATAATATTTACAGATATTAATAGTAATATTTTCTCACAATATATCTGTGAGATAGGGTACTGCCAGTGTAGACATTATGTTTACTTTTTAGCATGGGACTCTTTATGTTGGTTAATTTAAGCAAATAATCTTGTAGGCCAGAAATACATTTGAATTTGGAAAGATAAGGAATAGATATGCACAAGCATAGTTGTAACTTAAGAGACTGAGTTGAACTATATCACTGTAATTGTTTTACTTTGCGAAAAAACTCTGTATCTCTGTTGCTTAAAATTTGTAGAATTGCTTAAAGTGTTCAATTATATTCTGTATATGTATTCAAATCCCCTTGATATCAGGCCTGATTTTAGTTGAATTTTATTGTTTTGTATTTATAGAACTTATTTTTATTATTACTGGATTTACACCGAACAAGAAATAATGACCCATGAGCTTTTATATTAATAAAAATTGTATTGCTATGGCCATTTCTAAGGAAGTTAGAAACACAATTGGAACAAATAGGAAATAGTTCCGAGTAAGAAAAAAAAAAAATCTCAAAGAATAAAAACAAACTGTGTAAATTATGAATATGATAAAACTTATGGGGAATATAGTAACTTGAAAATATTTTTTGGTTTAATATTATAATATATATAAAATGTATGTAATTACATTTTATAATGGTATATTGCTTTTATGCAAAGTTATGTTATATATAGCGTATATAATTTTGGGAAGTATCACTCTGGAACCTTCTATATTTTTACCTACTGGGAGGTAGATAATCATAGTTTTTGCCTAGTTATATTTTATTATAGAATATGGTACATACAAGTATGTTTAGTGCAGAGATCAGAACTAAAATGCATAAGGGAAACTAGAAGGGGTGGAACCAAAAATCAAAACTTAGTGACTTGACAGTATTGGTAAATACTGTTAAAATAAGAATAACAACATAAATAGTAACTTTTGTGTAATATTGGCCAAATATTAATCACTGTTTAGTTTCTTATTTCAAGTGCCATTTAGAGCAAATATATAAGAAAATTAAGAGCTTAAATTGTGGAGTATATCAATAAAATATTTTTTAGGATCCAAAATAAGGTACTTAGTTTTCTAACACAATTTAAGATTGTATAATAGATGTGCTTATTTCCTTTTTTGAGATTCCTATCTTATTTGTGTAGAAAATGGAAATGATAAACTAAGGACTATATATAGAAAATAGAAATAAAGATATATATATATATACAGAATATAAGTAGAATATAATATATATAGAATATAGTTAACCAGTTCTTTAAACATCAGAGAAGCTCTTAATAATGAGAGATAATTTCCATAAATATAAATTTAAAATATATAATGCTGCTATATACTGACAATCTAGTCGTCTTCCCTGCCTCCCCCATGTGCTGTGGGTAGCAGACTCTTAGTTTTGTTTTATTTTTCTTGATTCAGCCCAAGGGATAAAAGTCAGAAAACATCATCAAATTGAAAGAGTCTCTAAAGATTGCTTACACCACATTACTTTATCAAGAGAGCTTCTCATTACAGCTTCCCAGCCAGTAACCCCTTTTCTGGTTTAAAACTACACACACGCGCACACACATACACACACACACACACACACAGAGTCCAGTGATAATCAATGTGATCTCATATATAAAAATGAAAGGCCTTTAAATATTTCTGAAAATTTGCTGACATAGATGTCAAATAAATAAAGACAGATTTATGCTAGAATTTTTTAAATAGACATAATTTTTTAGAGAAGTTTTAGTTTCACGGGGAAATTAAACAGAACATACAGAGATTTTCCATGTACCTACCCCTGTTCCCATACATTCATGGACTTCCCCATTTATCAGTATCCCCCACCAAACTGGTACATTTGTTGCAGTTGAATTGACATTGACACATCATCACCCAAATTCCACATTTTACATTAGCATTCATTGTTGATGTTGTACATTCTATGGCTTTGGACAAGTTTATAATAACATGTATCCCCTGCTAGAGTATATAGAGTAGTTTCACTGCTCTAAAAATCTGTGAATTTTTAAATGTTTTTTGATGATTAAAATTATATATATGTACTTTGGAAAATTTAGAAATGTAAAACAGGAAGAAGAGGAGGAAAAGATGGTCATTGCACACATTTTGATATAAATTTTATTTAAACAGATATCAATCTCTGCAAATTTGGGCCATCTTTTTTATATCTCTTGATATTTAGAGATTTATTATAAAAATTTGTGATAGTTTCTAGATAGTATCTAATTGGATAGGTATCGACCTATTCTTGCCTCCACCACTTTTCCTCAGAAGCTTGTTTACCTAATTATCAACCACTTTTTGTGTAAAGCACTGAAGATAGAGAACAACAGAATGGAGACCTCATCCAGGTTAGTGACATTCTCACAGGGAAGATGTTGGTTCGAAGACCAGGTTCTAGGATATGGTTCTTAGCTTCACAGGACCTGAAAGCTGATTCTTCATTATTTTAAAGTTTATTAGCCTTTCCAGGATACACTCACCAAACAAATTCATAAATATATGTTATCTGGTATTACTGATATGTAAATCAGAGTGCTAATTTATTAATTTGCCATTTTGTCCCAGCTACTCGAGAGGTTGAGGTAGGAGAATCACATGAACCTGGGAGGTGGAGGTTATAGAGAGCTGAGATCACGCCACTGCACTCCAGCCTGGGCGACAAAGTGAGACTCTATCTCAAAAAAAAAAAAAAAAAAAAAAAATTAGCGCTCAGGGAGATGGATTTCTTTGTAAAGCCCTGAAGCCAGCTGATCCCACTGAGCTTCACACCACTGCTATTCTGGGTTGCTAACCAAAATACCCCTTTTCTAATAATTTAGCCCTCTCTCCAACTCTGCTTGTACTCTTCTCGGATTCTTTTTTCCTGCACAGCTTCCCACTCTTCTTAACACTTGCAAGCCTCTGGAGACGCCATTTCATAGCAAATCAAAAGAAATCAACCTCCCTCATCAAAAAAACAAGACAAAGTTTCTCTATTCTTACACTTGTCAAAGAGTTTTCTTATTTCACTTCCTGTCATCAACTAAAATCTGAAATCTGGAGCCAGCTCTTTCTCCAACAAAGAGCCCTGTCTCTTAGGTAGATTATATTTTAAAATTCTTATTTCTGAGACTTCCCTTTGATCAGTGTCAAGGAGATCATTTTTTTGAGTGTGTTGTTTGTTGTTTGTTTTTGTTTGTTGAGGAAAATAGGAAAGGTAAGGTTTAAACGTTCTTAAATTTCCCTTCTAATTACATATTTTTAAAGTAACATGTGGGTCATCTTGATTTTGGACACTGATGTTCAGATGGTTTAATTTCCTCTTTACAGGATATACCATACACACAGACACACACACACATTATATATGTATATGTATAAGCACCCATACATTATGTGTATATACCCATATATTATATATGTGTTATATATACACACTATACATATGTACACACACATACACACATTACATATATGTATATACACACATTATATCTATGTATATATACACACATACTGGCTCACAATATGCTGCAAATGACTGAACATTAATTTTTGCTCTTCTCAATTCATTCTGAGGGTGCTAATTTCATTTCCCTTTGGGGCATGATATTTACTGTTGTCCTCTTTCTCCACCTTACCTCCATTAGTATATTTTTGCTGAGAAATAGGAAAAACCTATCTCTATAGATTCTGTGGCACTTATTTCCTGTAAAAGCTGTAAGTGCACATTTTATTTGGACATTGATTTCTCATCTGATGACAGAAATGGCAAGGTTAGCATTTCAGAACTTCTCTTCTGTTAACAATATCTTCATCCTCTCCTTAGTTTAATTCATGATAATAGTTCAGACAAACTTTGACCGTTAAATCCTTTTAGGCAGCAGTGTTTCCCAAAGGCCAATATTTGTTATGAATAATTAGTTTCTTCAATTCATTTTAGTGTATAAAATTAACAGTATATGGAAATTCATTTTCTTTCTGATGCAATAAACTTTTCATTAATGTATGAGATTAACTTTTCAGTTTTTTTCTTTTCCTATACAACTGATGGTTAGAGTATTCAATAGGGTATTTTACTCTGTTCAGAGTAAAGTTCTTTTGGGAGGTTTGTGGTTTTAGTAGTTGTTCCCTCAACTCTGTTCCTTCCATCATACCTTTTTTCTTTTATTGCACAGGAAATGGTGAGGTCTCACCAAAAAGCATTCATGAAATCCCTGAAGAACCCTAGTAAAGGTGCTGAGATTGGTTTTTGTGTTTCCTTTTTAAAGAATGCACAGAGCAACGTGTGAATCCCATATCTTTGGGAAGCTTAATATTCAAAAACTGTCAACTCAGTTTTGAAAAATTGCCTTGTTTTTGCCATTATTATTTCTGACAAATGGATCAGGTGTAATTTTGAAGAACGGGAGAATCAACCTTAAGTTATTTCTTCACAAATATGAAAGGAGTCCCACAAAACAAAATATAGTATGCCCTGACTTTGCATAATCGTGATCATAGAAATCAAATCCCAAAGCACTTATAGAGAGGTAAGTAAAAGCATTGCAGAAATAAATAATCAAGATTGATTGCCTCCAAATTGTGAGTATATATAAATAAACAAAAAATTTGCTTTAAGAGATTGAACTTTTAAATTTATTCAGCCAGAGATTCATTGTTCTGATGTCTGTGTGATTTTCTCTTTAAGGAAAGAGTGAGAACATATTCATACTTTATAAATTGCTAATACCTAGTGGTTGATACAATGATGAAATGATCTGTGAAGAATACATGCTATTTTAACTTTTCAGGTTTCTATAGCTCCCTTAGAGAAAAAAAATCAAAGCACTTTGAGGGTACTTAGAGCAGAACAAGGCAATCTAAGGGGGAAAATGTATACTTAGAAATACACTTGGGTTTTTAAATATTTGAGTCCTGGGTATCTTTGCAGTTTCAGAATTGCAAATGATATTTGTATGAGGCCATATTTTGCTTTCTAAAATTTCAAGGATGGGGGCAAAGTGGCAGTGAAATGTGCTGTCTTGATGCTAGTAGGATACAGTTATTTTATGAAGAAAATTTAGTGACTTCAATATTGGAGGTTCGGGTCACTGGACTGTAGTGTAAAGCCAGGGATGTGGTAGCCCCAGAAATTATCTCACAAATGAGTCATATTAAGAAAACTTTCTTTAAGATGTATTCTATGACATACTCTTTCCTTTTATGGCAATATTTTTCCTTGGAACTAAAACTAGAAGTCACCAAATAAAAGATTCTAGGTAATAAAGATTTTGGTAATTGTCATAATCTCCATAAGAGAAGCCAGAGAGAAAAACAAATTCTTTATTTCACTACTTTTTTTGTGTGATGACTAATGCTCTTTTAGTAGATGTGTAACCTTGATTTGGTTATTTAACCTCTCTGTGCTTCAATTTCTTTTATTTATATAGTGGGAACAGTAATAGCACCTCCTAGGGTTATCAAGAAGACTAAATGAGCCTGCGCATGCACGCATACACACACACACACACACACACACACACACACACACAGAGTTATCGAAAGAGAGAGAGAGCTTTTAGACAAGTGCTATGTATAGATGTGTTTTTGCTATTGCTAATTCATGCCACACTTCATAAATAGGGATGTCAAGCTCTATTCTATGTGCTGGTCATATAATGAGGAACAAAGCAGACAAGGATCTTGTTCATATGAAACTTGTATTTTGGTTCAGGAGGTCAGGGAGACAATACAACAGGTAAATAAATGATAAAAATTTCAGGTAGTGGTAACTGCTATGTAGGGGATTAAACTTGGGTGTTTATATAGCTTGAAGTATTTTTTAAGGAGGTAACATTTTAGTTGAGAACTGATGACAGAGAACTAACCTTGTAGAAATCTGGGGAAGGACATTCCAGTGAAGTTACTAAGATGTACTAAGAGAACAAAAAGACTGGTGATGCTAATGGGTACTGACCTGGGCCTGTGCAGTGTTAGGTGTGACTTGAGAGGCTGGCGAATCTGGTCTTGTACAGCTCTGTGAGCCTGGATAAGGAGTTAGGATATCATTCTAATTGCGGCAGGGAACTCTTAAGGTTTTTTTTTTTTTTTTTTTTTTTTTAAAGCATGAAATTGACATGGCATAATTTACATTTATAAAACCATTTTGATAAGACCTACTGTATAGCTACAGTACTCCAGACAATGTGGTATTGGTGGAGGGACAGACACATAGATCAATGGCATAGTATATGAAACACAGAAATAGCCTACACAGATATGGCCAACTTAATTTTTGACGAAGGTGCCAAAGCAGTTCAATGGAGGAAGGTTAGAAATTTCAGCAAATGATGCTGGAGAACCTGGACATTCACAGGTAAAATAATGAACCTTGATCTAAACCTCATACCTTCTACAAAAATTAGCTCAAAATGGACCATTGACTTAAATGCAAAATATGGCACAAGTCTTGTACTTTTAGAAAGATCTTCAGGTAAGTCTGCTGTGCGAACAGAATTGAGGACCTCAGCAAAACTGCAAACAAATCTCTGCACTTAAAAGTACAGGATGTTATCCAGGAGTGTTTTAGGTTGTGTGTGATACTTGTTACAGGCATTTGATTCTGCAAGTCTGTGACCTGATCCCAGAGGACCAGTATCACTTCCTCAACTGAGCACCTCTTAACTGAGAATGTCAGAGATATTTATATGTCTATAGATGTCTTAATATTTTTTCCTTCAAAATAAGTTTTACTCTTAATTCCACTCTACTTCTCTAGGGTCTGTCCAGCTTTTATTTCAGATACCTGTTGAAATAATTACTTTCCTTACTTGTAGTTACTGCAACTTTGTCAGCAAGGATGCAGCCACTGTTTATTTGTGCTTGCAGATTGCTGTTAGTCCTTTTGTTCACTTTTCTTTTTAAAATGAGCCCTGGCTAGGCAATAAATTCTTTGTGTAAACAGACCACATGCAAGTGTCTTTGCATGGTAGCTGTAGAATCCTGCCTATTAAAAAAAAAAAAAAGACAACAAATTCACACATGAGATTCCTCTTTTGTGTGCATGTTGCTTATGATCAGGAACTACAGTAAACTGTTACCTCATTAATAAGTTTAATATTTTGTTTTTCAAAAGACCCACTTTGTATCCTTTTTAAGTAGATAATCACACATTTCTTTTTCTGCTTCAGCTACCTTGAAAGAATTATCTGGGAAAACTCCACTAATAATGGTTTTGTATTTGCTTCTGAAAATGACAAACTCTTGTTTGATTTTTCTAATGGCCACTGAATTCTATGTTGCATTTTGAAGATTGTTTATTTGACGAGCTCACTAAAACACCTAGCGTATAGTAGGCATTTAATGATGGTTATTGAATGAGATTAACAGCTATTTAGTGATAGCTGGTGTGTACCACCACTGTTTGGTATTCTGGCAAGTTCTATGTTCCTGTAGCTTTCAATTTTGTGGTACATTATTTATGCATAATGACAGCTGTCCAAGACTTGTTATAATATCCCACTTATGAACATGATGGAAACTCTTTCTCAAATATATTTGGTATTTGTCTCTGTGTGTGTTTAACTGTACCCTGACCCGGTTCCTTCTGTCTTTGCCTTTGTCTCTTTTTCTCTTTCTTAAGTCTCAGTGACATTGTACACCAGTTATTTATGGTTCTGGTAATTCAAGACTAATAGGGGGGTGTGTAGGCTGGTCCTTAAATAAAGTTCTTCCTGATAACTGTGCCTCTTGACTATACTTTCTCCCGTTTATGACCTCAAGTGCATAGAATTTGTTTACTTATTATTGATCAATATTAACCCCTTTATTTTAGTTTATTACTTTTTTTCATACTGCCTGCATTATTCTTCCTGCATTGAATATATATGTAAAGTAATATATGTCCTTACAGTTTCCTCTCCATCAGCTTATTTAGGTATATGTATATCCTTGAAAAAAGATTGGCTTTTTTTTTTTTTTTTTTTTTTTAAATGCAGAGTCTCTGTCATCCAGGCTGCTGCAGTTCTGTGGCACGATCTTGGCTCACTGTAACCTGTGCCTCCCTGGTTCAAGCGATTCTCTTGCCTCAGCCTCCTGAGTAGCTGGAACTACAGGCACCTGCCACCACATCCGGCTAATTTTTTTTTTTTTTTTTTGTATTTTTAGTAGAGACGGGGTTTCACCGTGTTGACCAGGTTGGTCTTGAACTCCTGACCTTAAGTGATCCACCCACTTTGGCCTCCCAAGTGCTGGGATTACAGGCGAGAGCCACTGCACCTGGCCTGGCTGTTTTTTTTTTTTTTTTTTTTTTTTTTTTTTTTTTTAATTATATATTTTTAACAAATACTTACATTGCATTTTTCAAATCCCAGACAGTTTTAAGCTTTTAGCAACATTAATTCATCGAATCCTCACAACAGTACTCCTATCCCTCTTGGCACAGAAAGGTTAAGTAATTTGCCCAAGGGTATGTAACTTATAAGTGTGGAGCCAGGATTTCAAGCTGAGGCTGTCCGGTTCTAGAGTCCATACCTCTTTGACCAGTATAATAAGCTTCCTCTCCATTAATGCTGAAGTATTGTGCTGTAAAGCCTGCTTGGTTCTTTCCTCCTTTTCCATGTTGCTATGTGTACATCAAATTCATAATCTTTAATTGCTACTTGATATTCTGTTTCAAGCATATGCCGCATTTTCAACTTTATTAAGTTATATATAATAATGTCATTTTAAGTGTGCAGTTTAGTGAGTTTTGACAAATGAATACATTTTTGTAAACAACTTCACAATCAATACAGAGAACATTCCCTTCACCCCAAGATGTGAAGGAGTACCCTGCTACCCCTTCCCAGTAAATCCTGCTTCTGGCTGCATGAAATCACTGATCTTTTTGTCACATTGGATTCATTTTTCCTAAACTAGGTTTTGTATAAATGGTCTTATAGAGTATACACCTTTGAGTTTGGTTTCTTTTGTTCCACTTGTTTTTGAGACTCATTTATGCTGTTGTTTGAATGACTAGTTCATTTCTTTTTATTTCTTTTGCAATTTTTCATTGTGGAAATATACCACAATTTGTTTATCCATTCACCTGTTTGTGGATATTTTGGTTGTTTCCAGTTTTTGACTAGTATCATTAAAGCTGGTATATACATTTATGCACAAGTCATTGTGTTGTCGTGTTTTCTTTTCTCTTGGTAAATATATAGGAATGGAATTCCTGGGTCTTATGATAAGTATATAATAACTTTATTTTTAAAACTGCCAAAATGTTTTACAAAGTGATCGTGTGACAGTCTCACCAGTAACAAATAAGAGTTTGAGTTCCTTCACATTCTTGACAACACTTGGAATATTGTCTGTCTTTTATTTTCAAGCTTTTTATTTTGAAATAGAGTCATAGTTGCAAAAATAATGCCGAGAGGTCCTGTGTTTCCATCACCTAGTTTTCCCCAGTGATAACATCTTGTGTAATTTTAGAACTGTATCAAAAGCAGGGATGTGATGTTGGTACAATCCACGGACCTTATTCAGATTTCACTAGTTTTATATGGATTCATTTCAGTGTACATGTATATATAGTCCTGTGGAATTTGTCACATTTGTAGATTCATGCAAGCACCACCATAATCAAGATACAGAACTTTCCTATTATCCCAAAGATTCCTCATGCTAGCCATTTATAT
The DNA here is from genome assembly GCF_008728515.1 of Papio anubis. Lineage (NCBI taxonomy): Eukaryota > Metazoa > Chordata > Mammalia > Primates > Cercopithecidae > Papio > Papio anubis. The sequence continues at coordinate 47,498,173 of NC_044979.1, forward strand.
TCTTACGCATCCCTCTTGGCTTCCTTTTCTCCATTTCCTCTCCATTTTTGTGGGCCCTTGGCAACCACTAATCTGTTCTTCATCTTCATAATTTTTCCATTTAGAGAATATTATATAAGTGAAATTATATAGAATATAACCTTTTGAAGTTGGCTTTTCACTCAGTGCAGTGCCTTTGATATCCATCCAAGGTGTTGTGTAACATGTATTGATAGTTCTAGTTTTTTGCATTTCATTGCTGAGTAGTATGGATATAACACAGTTTATTTAACCATTCAGTCAGTAAAAGACATTTGGATTGTTTTTAACTTTCGATTATTACAAAAAAATGTCTGTTATGAATATCTATGGTCATGCTTTCTTGTGGACAGTTCCCATTTCTCTGTGATAAATGCCTAGTATTGTGAGTGCTAAGTCTATACTAAGTGTATGTTAAATTTTGTTTTCTATTTTTTTTTAAAAGAAAATTTCAAACTATTCTCTGGAGTGGCTGTACCATTTTATATTCCACCAGCAAATGTATGATTTATATAATTTCTTCATATCCTTACCTGCATTGGGATTACCATTTTTTAAAGCTGTTCTAAAAGTTGTGTAAAAATACCTCATTTTAGTTTTAATTTGAATTTCCTAATTACCTAATGATGTTGAATATCTTTGTGTGTGCTTATTTGCCACTTTTATATCCTCTCTGGTGAAATGTCTGTGTCTAGTATTATCAGTTTTTAATTTTAGTCTTTTTAGTTTCATGTATTGGTATTTCACTGTGGATTCAGTTTTTGCTTTTCAGATGAATTAGGATGTGGGCATCTTTTCAAATGCTTATTGATCATCCTCTTTTTTGAAGTATCTGTTCAGATTTTTTTTGCCCATTTTAATTATGGTTTATTGGTCTTATAAAGTTTTGAGTTCTTCACATCTTGCTATTACTCCCTTGTCAGATATGCATATTGCAAGTATTTTCTCTTATTATATAGATGGCCTTTTTTATTTTTAAATGATGTATTTTTAAGAGTAGAAGCTTTTCATTTTCATGAATTTCAATTTAGCAATCTGTCTCTTTCATTTTTAGTGCTTTTTTTGTTAACATTCTTTCTAATAAATCTTTCCTACTCAGAGTTCATGAAAATTTTCTTCTAAGTGTTCTAAAAGTTTTGTAGTTGTAGGTTTTATGTTTGGGTATAAAATCCATTTAGAGTTAATTTTTGTTCATATGTCACATTTTTATTATCCAACCTCCTAGTGACTGTTACTTTGGATTACTATCATAAATAACACTGACAAAATATCATTATATATAGCTCCATGTGAATATGTGGAAAAGTATCTCTAGGTGGTTTTATATATATATATAGTATACATATGTATACAAATATATATAATTTATATATGTATACATATATGTGCATGTATACATATATGTGCGTATATATACACATACAGCACATATATATATATTTTTATTTGTGTATGTAAAATGGTATCCACAATGGTTGCACACATTTATACTCCTGCTAGCACGGCGGGAGAGTTTTGTTGGCTTCATTTGACTTCTTATGAATTACTGTATAATAAGATTTTTCCTTCTTTTTCACTGGCTTCTAAACCCGTATTTCATGTGTTTTGTTTGCTGCATGCTTCTCTGTGACAGTCTTGTGACCCTTTTCCATTTTACTTATTCTACTCTTTTGTAGAAGGGGAAACCTTTACTCTTAACCTGTTCAACTTGTGTCTAAACTATGAGTATATAGTCTATGTGTGAAGCCCTTAGGGCCATACCACAGTTTCAGTACTTAAGCTTTGTCGTATGTGTTTTGCCAACTTACCACCCTTTTATCTCCTTTTTGGTTCTTATCTGTGGTCCTTGTCTATCATGATACTGCACTGGGGACCTCAGGTAATATATTAACACATAAAATTAAATGCCAAATTGTGTGAAGACAATTTTCAAATATAGTTATGAATGCTATGTAATTTTAGATGAAAATACGTATGAGCAGATGGTGAAGTAAGTAGTAACTTCAGTACCTTGTTACAGGTCACACCTTGAAAGTCTCCTGTCTAGTAAAGGACAAAACCATCATGTTACAAATATGCTGCAAAATGCTGTAATATGCAGTTTGAAACTTCACATACTATCAGAAAAACTTGTATTGAACAGATGTTTCAAGTCATAAGGTCTGCAGTATAAGCCAGTTAAATTTACATAATGATTTCATAGGCTAAAATATTAGTTATCGTCTCACTTATTGAAAAGTCCATTTATTGCTACATTACACTTAGCTGCGGTAAGAAATACCCATACTAATCTTCCCTCTGAAATACTGACTGAGAAAATTACATATGAAAATAAAATATTTCTTTTTTTAGTTTTTGCTAAGTCGTTTGAAAATTAATATTAGTTATGAATTATATTTATAGAAACTGTCACTTGCATTAAATGGCGCTTGCATCTGGTGAGCATTATTTCACAGTATCAGCAATTTAGTTTGAATCTGTACTTGCCAGTTTTGGTATCAACACTGGAAAATACTAGGAAATCATTGTGAATCATTGACAAGGTCCTGATGGTTTAGTTGCCATGGTTGCTCAAAATGTATAATCTTTTCTTCTTGTCTCACTGATAGATTCGTGTTTAAATTATGTAAACATTAAAACACAGAAAAAGAATTAGAGCATAGATATAAGGGTTATTTTTACTTATAGCTTTATATGTAAATTAAAACTACATTGTTTTTAAAAAACTTCCATTGAAGAAACATTTTTCTCACCATGTTTACTTTTGATTGACAAGTTTTGGTTAATTTCTAGAGCCATATACTGCTCATTCTGGTTTTCCTGGGACAGGTTAGGTTTATGCCCATGTTCCTGGTGTAATTATTGAGAACAATCTGTTTAACTCAAAGTAAAATATGCCTTATAATACATCTCTCAAATCAATATACTTTTGTTAGCCCTGGGCTCTCTGATTTTGCCTCCAACTAGCCGTATGACTATGGGTAAAGAAAATAACCCAAAGTTTCTTTAAGTTTCTTTTTTTTTTGGATTTTTTTTTTTCATTATTATTATACTTTAAGTTCTAGGGTACATGTGCATAACGTGCAGGTTTGTTACATATGTATACTTGTGCCATGTTGCTGTGCTGCACCCATCAACTCGTCAGCACCCATCAACTCGTCATTTACATCAGGTATAACTCCCAATGCAATCCCTCTCCCCTCCCCTCTCCCCATGATAGGCCCCGGTGTGTGATTAAGTTTCTTCATCTGTAAAGTGAAATGGTGAGGGTAAATGATCTCTGAATATTCTTGAATGCTTTTAAGATTAATGTTTCTTTGATGTTTAGTTGCTTCTAATATAACAGTGGTTTAGAGCAGTGATTTTTAAAGAAGTTTATTCTGTTTTACTATTTATGGTCTTTCTCTGTTCTATCCTATTATATCCTATTAAAATAAATGCTAGTGATGACCTACTAACTTGATTGCATGATCAGAATAGGGTTAGGTTGAAATCTATATCTTGATTTACATGTTCCTGAGTATCATTTTTAATTTTTTACAATGACCAGTTAGTTACCTTCTCTAAGCTTCAATTTCCCCATTCACTTGTGGTTAAGTGTTCTGAGATTAAATGAGGTAAGCTATATAAAGTGCGTAGCAGAGCACCTGTTGTATGGAAGAAATTGCATGTTAGCTGTCCTCTTATTTATTCACATTATAAATGTGACTCCCCTCTGCTAAGATTACCTTACATAGAATCTAATACATGGAAAGTTTTTTTTACCACATTGTTAAACATATTTTAAAACTACAGATAATATTATATCCTTGTCAGTCAGCAATTTTGAAGCATATCCATAAGTGCTTTGTCAAACAGTAGTTATGTTTTTACAGTAGTTTTGTGAAGTAAGTACCTCTTTGGTTTGCTAGCTGAGTAGACTCCCCACCAAAAGGTCAAATGTCAGGAAATTCATTGAAGAAAATACATTATTAATTTTCTGCCCTGTTCTACTTAGGATATTCATCTTGTTTTTCATTTGAAATAGTACATAGCTTCTTTATATTGAAGTATATATGCCTTTTAAAAATGTTAGAATCAAAAATTGCTCTCACAAACAGTGAAAAGGATTAATATTTTGATTATCTTTGAAGCAATAAGCTATTCGTTTCTAAAATAAAATACTAAATTTATACCTGATCAGTCTTTTGGTCTAATGCTCAGTCAATATACTGGGGAAAGAATCGAATTCAGGGGTTTGGCTTTTAAGTTTATTTTGTTCATACTGGGTTATCATTTTCTGAGTTTCCCTGCACTTCTTAGGTGTACACCATTACTTATATCCCATGTCCTTGCTGCTGCTCTGACAGAAAAGCAGGATGGTGAGGTATATGCTAAGAGTTAAGTCTTTTGACTTAATATTTTGACCAGTCTTTCATCCTTCATATTGAGTTTCATTCTATAGAGGAATGAGCTTTCTTGGCCTTTACCATTGTGCTGCGAAAGTAGTTCAAAGTGGTTATAATGGTTGTTCCATAAAGAAGATAAAATAATGAATATATATAGTATTATGCAGAGCACATATCACTCTGCCATATTCTTTCCATTATTAACTCAGTTCATTTTTCATGATAACCCTGGGAAGTAGGCATTATTATTCTCCAAAAGGTGTTCAATATTTGCCACAGTCCTGAAACTAGTAAATGGCAGAGTTGAAATCTAAACCCACCTGGCCCACCCTGGGAAGTTTGTGGAAGTGGATTCTGGATAATACACTCAAGATCACGGTCTTTAGCCTGATGTTTTTCATTTTTATTAGCGACATATAATATGTCAGTTTCTTTGAACCAGGCTAGGATGCCAGTACTCTGGAAAACAAAAAGAGGATATCAATTAAAAAAAAAAATCATGGCAAGTTGGAAGACCTAGTAAATGTAAACTGAGTACATTTACATCTACTGGATATAGCTCTGTAGGAATGTATGCAGGGTAACTCACACAGGGAGGAAAAAACAAACTGTACAAATGTAAGAGGATAACGTTAAGAGGCTACCAGGCAATTCCCTTTTTCTCCTGAAGCCCTGGTCATGATTTTATTATGTAGAATTTGGAGAGAATCCAGAGGAATCCAACAGAAATTATTAAAAGGTTTGAGAAATCTGCTATGTGATGAAAGTCTAAAGGATTGGGTTTATTTAGCCTACAGAAGTGAAGTCTGAATAGGGACTTAATTAGTCTTCAAGTTCAGTGAAATCATAGACACAGAGGCCGGAGTGGTTCTTAGGAGAATTGTCTTCTGACAGGCATTCTTGAACATGGTTGTTTTCTTGGTTTCACTGTGTGTGAAAGGATATTATATGAGTGATGATGAGCAGCTCTTCTTTCTTCACTGCAGGGGGACAGGCAAGAAAGAGCTTAAATCACCACAGTAGTGATTTAGGTAGAACTTTTCAAATATCCTTGGAAGCTTGTGGAGATTCCTTCCTCAAAGCCTTTTTGTTTTGTTTTAGTTTTATTTTCAATGGACAGATAATAACTGTACATATTTATGGATACGATATGATGTTTTGATGCATGTTTACAATGTGGAATGATTAAATATGTTAATTAACAAATCCATCCTCTAATATACTTGTCCTTTTTGTGGTGAAAACATTTAAGATCTACCTTTTTAGCAGTTTTGAAATATGCAATGCATCATTATTTCTTATAGTCAACCATTTTGCATCAGATCACTTAAGGTTTATTCCCTCTAACTGAAATTTTGTACCCTTTAATCACTATTTTTCTCATCCTTTTCCCCTGGACCCTGATAACCATCGTTATATTTTGTGTGTAGACTGCCAGGTTTTGGTGGAATGGATTTTAAACTGACGGAAGAAAAAAGGTACATTATTCTTTATACCTGGTTAAAGGTAAACATTTTTTTAGATCCTTTCACTCTAAGCTCTGTAAAAGTACGAGGACATCTGTCAAAAGTAAGACTGGATGATAGGTATTTTAATGTTGTAATCAGGAGCCTCATTCAGTTTGTAGAACTCCTTAGGGACTCTCTGAGATGTTTGTGGGCCATTGCCCAGGAGGGCCCTGCCCTTTGGAAAAGAAGACATTTAGATGATGCGAGTGGCTGCTGCAACCACTGGTCTTCTGCAAAGGCTTCTTGGTGTTTCTCATTGAACTTTTTTTTTTTTCCCTCCAAGGATCTTTTCTGATTGAATCACCCCAAATTACAAGATACTATCTGTGTCTTTCCATTGTCTCTTTTTATCTAGAAATGATACCCATTTATTTAGCAGCTGGCCTCATTTGGATTTTAAGGGAGGGAGTGGTTTCTATTTAAAGTCACATAGTAAGGTATGAAATGCACATAAAGAACTTCTATAGGATCTTTATTTGAACAGACTTCCTTCTTTCCTCCCACAAATATTTACAGAAATCCTGCTAGGTGCCAGGCATTATTCTAGGTACAGTGAATATAAAGCAGACAAAAATCTCTACTGTTTTGGAGCTTGCATTCTAGTTGGGAGGTGGCTAGAAAATTATGTGTGTGTGTGTGTGTGTGTGTGTAGTGAGAGAGAGAGAAAGAGAGACAGAGAGTATTACATAGTGATAAGTGCCATCAGAAAACATGAAGCACAAAAGGGGATTTATACAGGGTCAAAAGTTCAATTTGCAATCGATTTGTCAGAAAGGCCTCATATGTCTATGTATCACAGATATTTCTCAGTTGCCTATTTTGGACTTCTGCATCTTTTCTCCCTTGCTTGCCAAAAACAGGAACTGGCAGCTTGGCACGCACTACTTCTACAAGGTTGCTGACCTCTGACATAAGTAGGGTCTGTAGGATTTAAATCATTCATTTTATTTTTTAAAAAGAAGTCAATCATGCTTTAATAAACACAGATTATATTTTAAAATTACCTCTGAAGGTATTTAAAACATTCCAACAAATATACAAATATGACCAGAATTTACCAAGTATACAGGCAGTCTATTTACCTTCTTCTATATATTTAGAATGTTTCTCCTGATTTTTCTTATTCCTCATATTATATGTTGCACATTGAGGGATTTTTGTAAAGGGTGATAGGCAATGGAGTATGAAAGGATTCAACAGCCCCACTCCCAGAAAACCCACTTAATGCACATGATCCCTAATGGTGGGTCAGCAGCATGACGGTTGTATTTGAATAAAACTCTTATAAAACAAAATTAAGAATCATGTGGACTTACTGCTGTGAGCATGGGAAGCAACTGAACTATGTCCTTGTTTTCTTTGTGCAGTGGCAGACTGGGGAGAAGATACTAACAGATAATATGTAGGTTTGAAATTTGCAATAAGAATGTGAGTGAGCTGAATCTGAATAGAGTAAGACTCAATTCAAGGCTGGTGCTTTTGTGGTGGGGATATTAAGAGAGTGTTAACTTCACTAATAGGTTTTATGTTCATTAATCAAATTCCAATTCAAATGACCTTTAAATTTATATAAAACCTGGAGCTGTGTCAACATCAAAATTTCCGTGAGGTCATAGAAGGCTTAAAACACAACAACCAAGCATAAGAACAGTAGGTATACTGAGTCTGGAGAAACGTTTGAGCTGGGGAGGCAGAGCTGAGATCACGCCATTGCACTCCAGCCTGGGTGGCAGAGTGAGACTCCATCTCAAAAAACAAAACAAAACAAAACAAAATAGAACAGTAGGTATAAAGTTTCTTTCTGGGACTACAAAATAGCTTGGATCTCTTTCCTAAAATTTTCAGAATTGGTCTTTTGATTTATATATCCCTTTGAAGGGACAGACAGAATAACTTGAGATAATTTGCTCATCGTAATTTCAGGTCCAGGTTCAGTTCATCATGATTACCATTATCTTACAAATTAAGCACTACATCTTACCCTAGCATTCAAGATTGTTCAGAATTTGTCACCAACTTGTCTTTCCAGGCTTTCTTTCTTTCTTTTTTTTAATTATACTTTAAGTTCTGGGGTACATGTGCAGAATGTGCAGGTTTGTTACCTAGGTATACACGTATCGTGTTGGTTTGCTGCACCCATCAACCCGTCATCTACATTAGGTATTTATCCTAATGCTATCCCTTCCCTAGCTCCCTAAACCCCTGACAGGCCCCCGTGTGTGATGTTTCCCTTCCTGTGTCCATGTGTTCTCATTGTTCAACTCTCACTTATGAGTGAGAACATGCAGTGTTATGTTTTCTGTTCTTGTGTTAGTTTGCTGAGAATGATGGTTTCCAGCGTCATCCATGTCCTTGCGAAGGACATGAACTCATCCATTTTTTGTGACTGCATAGTATTCCTGGTGTACATGTGCCACATTTTCTTTATCCAGTCTATCATTGATGGGCATTTTGGTTGGTTCCAAGTCTTTTTTTTTTTTTTAATACTTCAAGTTCTAGGGTACATGTGCACAATGTGCAGGTTTGTTACATATGTATACATGTGCCATGTTGGTGTGCTGCACCCATTAACTCGTCATTTACATTAGGTATATCTCCTAATGCAACCCCCCTCCCCCCACCCCACAACAGGCCCCAGTGTGTGATGTTCCCTTCCTGTGTCCAAGTGTTCTCATTGTGTTCAATTCCCACGTATGAGTGAGAACATGCGGTGTTTGGTTTTCTGTTCTTGTGATAGTTTGCTGAGAATGATGGTTTCCAGCTGCATCCATGTCCCTACAAAGGACATGAACTCATCCTTTTTTAGGGCTGCATAGTATTCCATGGTGTATATGTGCCACATTTTCTTAATCCAGTCTGTCATTGGACATTTGGGTTGGTTCCAAGTCTTTGCTATTGTGAATAGTGCTGCAATAAACATACGTATGCAGGTGTCTTTATGGTAGAATGATTTATAATCTTTTGGGTATGTAACCAGTAATGGGATTGCTGAGTCAAATGGTATTTCTGGTTCTAGATCCTTGAGGAGTCGCCACACTGTCTTCCACAATGGTTGAACTAATTTACACTCCCACCAACAGTTTAAAAGCATTCCTATTTCTGTACTCCCTCTCCAGCATCTGTTGTTTCCTGACTTTTTAAATGATCACCATTCTAACTGGCGTGAGATGGCATCTCATTGTGGTTTTGATTTGCACTTCTCCAATGACCAGTGATGATGAACTTTTTTTCACGATTGCTGGCTGCATCAGTGTCTTCTTTTGCGAAGTGTCTGTTTGTATCCTTTGCCTACTTTTTGATGGGGTTGTTTTTTTCTTGTAAGCTTAAGTACTTTATAGATTCTGGATATTAGCCCATTGTCAGATGGACAGATTGCAAAAATTTTCTCCCATTCTGTAGGTTGCCTGTTCACTCTGATAGTTTATTTTTCTGTGCAGAAGCTATTTAGGTTAATCAGATCCCATTTGTCAGTTTTGGCTTTTGTTGCCATTGCTTTTGGTGTTTTAGTCATGAAGTCTTTGCCCACGCCTATGTCCTGAATGGTATTGCCTAGGTTTTCTTCTAGGGTTTTTATGGTTTTAGGTTTTACATTTAAGTCTTTAATCCATCTTGAGTTAATTTTATTAACAAATAACCTAAATCCACTCAAACAGGAATTTCTCTCATAGAATATCTTTTCCCTTTGACCACATCTTTAGTCCTACTTATAGGGCTGCATATCTGCAATTGAATGTGATCTCTGCTGTCTTTGAAACTCTCATAGTACTTTGTTTAACATGTACCTTAGTGCATTGGAAACAACAGTAAGAACGAAAACCAGCCAAAAAAATCTAATAAATTACAAGAGAATCTTCGTGTGACTCTTCGAAATGTAATGTGGGTAATTTTTGATGTTTACCTATGCAAGGCATTTCATTATTAAGCTTGTGGAAACCCAGATTGTCTTTGATTGGAATTTGGATAGATTACATTTCCCAGCTCTATGAAGCAAGATTAAATGCTGCAAACTTTGTAGACCCCAATATTTCTTTCCATTGATCCAACTGTCCATCACATAGGAGGGAGTCCGCGGAAGTTCTCCTGTCCGTGAAACTGCTTGAGGGCTATTTCAAAGGGCTGTCTTTTTGGCTTTACATTTCTAGTTCTCTGTAATTAGATTTATATACATTTTTTTTTTTTTTTTTTTAACAAGATCATCTTCAATTCCCTCCAACTCTGGGCCTGAATCAGAATGTCTGGCAGTTTTTAAGTTCATAACAACTTTGAACAAAACTAGCAAGTAGACTTAGCCATTTTCATACTCAATTCCTTGAGAAAAATACCACCAATTTAATGTGTATTTTGTTTGTTTATTATTTTTTTGGTGTGAATTCTTGATTTTGTGGAACAAAAGACCGTAAGTTACATCTGTATCCATGAAATTAGTGACATCCTTTGCCCTCCATCCATGGTGCCTTTACAAATCAGTTATGGTGTTTAATACAAAAGCCTTTATGGTGCCTTTACGAACCAGTTATGGTGCTTAATACCACAGTCAAAATCAGGGTCTGCAAATGTTTTCCTGATGGCTTAGTAAATACTTCTGAGCAGGTAAAGCAGGAATACGTATATTTAGAGATTCATTCTGTATCTTAATGGCTTGGCACTCTTAAGTGAGCAGGATATGTGCTCCTTCTTATTTTTCTTCCTACGTAGAGAAAAGTAAGGTTATTTCTTATGCTGGTATCATTAATTTATTACCACAGACAGGATTGGGGTGGGCTTTAAAGAACATTGTTTCTGATATCTAATTATTGGCTGTAAGAATGGTTTCATAGCACCTTCTCTAAAATCAATTGCAGAGATCCTCTAACATTTTATTGGTCCATAGTAACAACCCCATGGAGCAAGTCATCTCACTTATCTAGGGAGAGCACATTCTGCAGCCAGTTTATCTTGAAACATTGCCTCATTTGAATTATTCTAAGGGTGTCTTATCAAATGTTTTCTTTTACAACATGGTGATTGGGAATGCCTGCCTTGGAAATTCTGTATCCCTAAATCATTCTGACCAGGCTCCGCATCTCTGGGAACTCAGTCACCCTCTGACGGGTGTGTTAAAGAGGATCCATGACCATTTTCTGAGAGAAATCATGGCCTTCCTTTGCTTAGGAGTGGGGTGCTCTCCACATGCTGCTGTTTTGTTTTCATAAAGTAATGCAAACCTGGTTGTTAATCTGCTAATTCTCTAAGTTCAGTATGCCCTTTATTGACAACAGAGAATATTTATATTCCTGTTTTTTCTCAGATACCACAATCTCAAACTCTATGCCACTTTGTCCTTATCAAAACTGTCTCTATGATAATATTTGTGTAATATTTCTGAGGAATATATAATCTGTTCATTCTGCTAGGGAGTAGACCTTTTCTTTTAATTCAAGCCAGACCATCGGAGAGTTTTGGCCCTTTGAGAATGGCTTTTACTGAGTGGTAGTGTGGTGTTATCATTGACAGATTGAGGGTCATTAGTAAGCAGTCTCAGTTAAGTCATTATTGTGTTCATCATGTTGGAATGCATAAGGAGATGGTCCACATATTACACAGTCTTTGTCTTATGAACAACCATGGGAGAAAGTTCTTAACTCTCCTGTCCCAGTGTCAGGAAAACCTAAACTTCTCCTGAGCCACTGTTGCTGAGAATCTTCTATTGCTTTTGATTCCCAGTGCATCTCTAACTGTACTTCTGTTAAACTTTTCGTGAACTATCCTGACTCCATCTTCTTCTCTTATTATTTTTTCTTTATGTGTGTCTTCTTGATAATTAGTCTTTTTAGTGTTATATTGTATGTACTTCTATAAACTATCAAAAATCCTTTTGGAATGCTGTAGGTAATGAATGAAAAACAACAACCCACAAATATGAGCTTTGATTGAACCTTCTTCCTTGGTTTTATATTATAGTGACTGGTTTTCATACATAACCCCCTATCAGATATGAGGACTTTCAGGGTGATTGTTGTCTCTTATTCTTTATCATGCAGAAGTATCAAGCACAGTACTTTGTATTTAATAGTATCCCTGTGAATATTTTGCATTACATAAATATGCATTTATTGAATCTAGATACTGTTGGGTATACAAATATGAATTAAGTGTGGTCTCTAGTCTCAGGAAATTGATTTACAGTTGGAGAGATACAAGAAAGACTGTGTTAAGTGCTATCATATGCTGTGGAAGTCTTGAGAAGGGAGAAATGAATTCTGATTGGTGAGGGTCTAGAGGATTTGACCAGGGGAATACTGCTTTGGGGAAGTCTATTCTTAGCACTGAAAATTGAATTGCATGAGCATTTATGTAGTTCTTGTATGATTCTGAATTGCTTTTTTTCTCCCTTAAGTTTCAACGATTCCCCTTTAAGCTAGTGTTCTGAAATTTAGAGAATACACCTTTAATGATACCATGATTTCATAGACTTTAGTCCACTCCAGTCCAAACTTGAAAACTTTAGTGTTGCCTCTTCCCTTCATTTTCTGATAATTTTAAAGGCTTTTCTCTGTTCAATCAGATCTTTCCCAAGGAAACATTGCTAATGATTTTGTAAATGATGATTTCTGATTATTTTTGTTTTTGTTTTCCTCACAGCGTGTCCTGTTTAGATGATCATATGATTTTGAGGTCATTCATTAGGCTGTGACATTGTACTAAAGGCCCTCTGTAATTTGCATCCTGATGGCCCTTCCTGCCTTGTGTTCCTTCATTTCCTCCTTATATGCCACACTGTTTCATGTCATAGAGTAAGCTGCATCCTCTCTTTGCAAGGCCTTTATTATGTGATACTGTCTGTGCAAACTCCTTTCCATTCTCCATGATCCTCTCATTCACCTGAGAAGCCCTTCCTTACTCTCAGCACAGTCACTCCACCCTGTGGCTCATGGCTGTAGACAAATAGCCTCATCAGTCCTTGTTTCACTGACAGCAGATATTAATTTGCATTTCTCCCTTTTCATTAGATTTGAGCTCCTAGGTGGCCAGATCTGCATTTTGTTCTACTTTCTCCAGTGCCTGGTAGAGTGAGTGTGTTTTCCTGTATTTGCAACTTTTTGTCCAACCATAAAGATGGATAGTTTTGTAGTATACCAAAAACCCTTTGAACTTGCATCACTCACAGAATACATTGTCATGGCTGAGCTAGAGATTACACTCTGGATTTCTTTCCTCCATGGCAACACTTCATTCAGTTTTCTTTTTGCTCTCAGTGCCTGCAACCTTTCTTATTTGTGAAATTTTTAAAGCCCCGGGCTTATAGTTGTTCTCAACTCTACTGACTTTTCTTTCCTCTTCACTCTTGCTACCCTTAAGCAAAGTCATTGTTAGCACTATGGTTTTCCCAAACATTCCTCCCCAAACTCTTCCACTTCCAAGAATCATGAATTTCCCTTCAAGTTTCCTTTCCATGAACTACATCCTTTTTTTATTTTTTATTTTTAGTTAATTTTAGATGATGATGATGAGGAGGATTATTATTATACTTTAAGTTCTAGGGTACATGTGCATAACGTGCAGGTTTGTTACATATGTATACTTGTGCCATGTTGGTGTCCTGCACCCATCAACTCGTCAGCACCCATCAACTCGTCATTTACATCAGGTGTAACTCCCAATGCAATCCCTCTCCCCTCCCCCCCTCCCCATGATAGGTCCCAGTGTATGACGTTCCCCTTCCCGAGTCCAAGTGATCTCATTGTTTCGTTCCCACCTATGAGTGAGAACATGCGGTGTTTGGTTTTCTGTCCTTGTGATAGTTTGCTAAGAATGATGGTTTCCAGCTGCATCCATGTCCCTACAAAGGACACAAACCATCCTTTTTATGGCTTTCGCATAGTATTCTATATGGTGTATATGTGCCACATTTTCTTAATCCAGTTCGTCACTGATGGACATTTGGGTTGATTCCAAGTCTTTGCTATATTGTGATTAGTGCTACAATAAACATACGTGCATGTGTCTTTATAGCAGCATGATTTATAATCCTTGGGTATATCCCTCAGTAATGGGATGGTTGGTCATATGGTAATTCTAGTTCTAGATCCTTGAGGAATCGCCATACTGTTTTCCATAATGGTTGAACTAGTTTACAATCCCACCAACAGTGTAAAAGTGTTCCCATTTCTCCACATCCTCTCCAGCACCTGTTGCTTCCTGACTTTTAATGATTGCCATTTAACTGGTGTGAGATGGTATCTCATTGTGGTTTTGATTTGCATTTAATGGCCAGTGATGATGAACATTTTTCATGTGTCTGTTGGCTGTATGAATGTTTTCTTTGAGAAATGTCTGTTCATATCCTTTGCCCACTTTTTGATGGGGGTTACTGTTTTTTCTTATAAATTTGTTTGAGTTCTTTGTAGGTTCTGGACATATTAGCCCTTTGTCAGATGAGTAGATTGCAAAAATTTTCTCCCATTCCTAGGCTGCCTGTTCACTCTGATGGTAGCGGTGTGCAGCTCTTAGTTTAATTAGATCCCATTTGTCAATTTTACTTTGTTGCCATTGCTTTTGGTGTTTTAGACATGAAGTCCTTGCCCATGCCTATGTCCTGAATGGTATTCCTAGGTTTTCTAGGGTTTTTATGGTATTAGGGTCTAACATTTAAGTCTCTAATCCATCTTGAATTAATTTTGTAAAGGAGTAAGGAAAGGATCCAGTTTCAGCTTTCTACTTATAGCTAGCCAATTTCCCAGCAATCATTTATTAAATAGGGAATCCTTTCCCCATTTCTTGTTTTTCTGAGGTTTGTCAAAGATCAGATGGCTGTAGATGTGTGGTATTATTTCTGAGGACTCTGTTCTGTTCCATTGGTCTATATCTCTGTTTTGGTACCAGTACAAGCTACATCCTTTTTTTTTTTTTTTTTTTGCCAATTTCTCAGTCCTACTTCCTCTTTCCAAATGCTGGCTTCATTTGTCCAGCTGCCACAATGAGTGGCTGTAGTAATGAAGAAGGAGAAGAGGATGTTAAGGCTTCTTTCAGTGACATTAAAGGCTATGGAAACACAAGTTATAATTTTTTCAGTTATATTCAATAGTCAGCAAGACTAACTGAATTTACAAAACAAAAGAATAATTCTTCAGTTTACGAGCAAAATATCTCTAGAAGTTTTGTACTATGGGTGCAGTGAAAAAGTAGCTGCTTTTTTAGATGGCTGCAGTGTTCCCAACATTGTGCCCATTAACTGTGGCAGAGCCATAAGAAGTACAGGGTATTTTACCTGTGTTGAAAAACTTGTGTTATATACTGAGGAGAAAATGGTAATATACATGAGTACTGTGACATAGAATAGGATATGAAATGCAAATCTGATCATGTCTCTTTTTACAACTTTAATGATGTCCTGTTACCCAGAGTAAAGCCCAGGCCCCTTGGAGTGGTTTTCTTGATCATTAACAATCTGGCCGTAACCTCCTTTTGTAGCTTGTCTTCCTCCACTGCCATTCTCCTACCACATACCCTACATGCTAGGAACTCCAAACTGCTCCTCATTTTAGATTTTATCATTCACTTCAAAACCTCCTTGCTTTGGAAATCTGCCTCTATGTTTTTCATTTTCTTTCTCCCTGTCTTTACTACATAAATTTATATTCATCTTTCAAGACCTGCCTAAATGTTACTTCCTCTGTTCTGTAGTGTCATTCTTTCCTGCATTTTCCTAGGTAGAATTAGTGTCAACTCTGTATGCACTTTTAGCTCCTTGCTAGCTCCCATTCTTGCATTTACCACAATGTTCTGTAATTGTTTTTTTCTGATTTCCCTTTTGATTTCTTCTTTGACCCATTGATTATTTAGGAGTAGGTTAATTTCTACCTACTTACGATTTTTCCAAATTTTTCCTGTTATTGATGTTTAATTTTTTTCTATTATAATCAGAGAACATGTATTATTTCTATCCTTTTAATACATTGAGGTTTTTTTATGGCCTAGAATATGGTCTGTTCTGGAGAATGTTCCACATGTGCTTGAAAATAACGTATATTCAGTTGTTATGGATAGAGTATTCTATTGATGTCTGTTAAATTAGTTGTTTATAGTGTTGTTCAAGTCTCCTATTTCCTTGTTCATCCTCTGTCTAGTTGTTCTACGCAATATTGAAAGTGAGTTATTGGCCAGGCCATGGTGTCTTATGCCTATAATGCCAGCACTTTCGGAGGCTGACGGGTGTGGATCACATTAGCCCAAGAACTTGAGACCAGCCTGGTCAACATGGTGAAACCCAGTCTCTATAAAAAACACAAAAACTAGCATTGTGGCTCACACCTGTAGTCCCAGCTACTTGGGAGGTTGAGGTGGGAGGATTGCCTGAGCCTGGGAGGTTGAGGCTGCAGTGAGCTGAGATCGTACCACTGCTCTCTAGCCTGGGGGACAGAGAGAGACCCTGTCTCAAAAAGAAAAAAAAAAAAAAAATCAAAAAAAGACTTATTTAAATTTCCAACTATTATTGTTGAATCATCTGTTTCTCCCTTCATTTCTGTCAGTTTTTATTTCAAATATTTGAGTGCATCATTATTGACTGCATATATGTTTATCATTTCTATAACTTCCTGATTGATTGGCTCTTTTATTATCACAAAAGTTCCCTCTTTATTTCTGAACTGGGAGCGGGCAATAACCAACTACCATAGACTCTTCCCTTTCTTACTGAATTTCCATTTTTGTAAGAACAGATATTTCTTCATTTGCTGTCTGCTCTGAAGATGATTTACCTTAAAAAATTTGTTTAACCAGTTTCACTGGAGACCAGAGCAGTAGAGATCCTCACGCTGTCATGCCAAAAGTTGATCTGTCACGCTTCTTTCTATAATTTTTTTTTATGTGTGTGCTTCTTTTCCATCATAGCCAATTAGTCTTATAAGCTTTATGAGTCTATGTTTTATTCATGTTCATTTGTTCACTACCTAGCACAATGCTTGAAATATTGAAGGTCAGCAATTCTCAATTATTTTCTCTTTTGGACACAGTTTTGAATACTGAAATTTTTCATGGTATGCTTGAATATATTTTAAAAACAAAAAATAATATTAAATAACTTAGCAACAATTATGAAATATTTATTGCTATAGCTTAACAACATTTCATGACTTCTATAAAAACAACCTTAGTTGTCCTACCATTCCTATGGTCTCTTTCCAGTACCCTGTTACCTTTAGAGAAGAGCTGTTTACTGCTGTGACTGATCTGTGTCTTCACTGTATAAAATCAAATTTGTTTTTGGTGCCACTTGATGTCATTTCCTATCTTTGACTTGTAGCAGAGTACCCCCATTTATGTAATGCTGGTATACAGTATGTTTGTACACTTTTCTGATAAACATGGATGTAATAATATGTCTGCTTAGTTTTGACAAAAATAACTAGTTAGTTTTTGGGTCAACTTGGGTGGAGGCACCTCTGTGAAGTTTACTATGCCTCCCAAGTGTCTCTGTTGGGTACTTAGTCCGCGTTTAGTCACTGTTGGATAAAATAAAGGTTAAACTATGAAGTATATAAAGTGTAGACTTCAAATGCTATGGAAGTCTTCCATGTAACCTAAGCTGTGAGGTTTGTGACAGTTTCTTGACTTGCCATATTTTTTAGTCTCTATCCTATGGATTTAAGGGGTTACTAAATTTTATTGCCTTTATCTTCTACAGGTTTCTAAACCAACCTCCTTCCCTCCCTCCTTCCCTCCCTCCCTCCCTCCCTCCCTCCTTCCCTTCCTTCCTTCCTTCCTTCCTTCCTTCCTTCCTTCCTTCCTTCCTTGAGTCTCGCTCTGTCACCTAGGCTGGAGTATAGTGGTGCGATCTCCGCTCGCTGAAAGCTCCACCTCCCGGGTTCATGCCATTCTTCTACCTCAGCCTCCTGAGCAGTTGGGACTACAGGTGCCTGCCACCACACCTGGCTAATTTTTTGTATTTTTAGTAGAGACAGGGTTTCACCATGTTAGACAGGATGGTCTCGATCTCCTGACCTCGTGATCCGCCCCGCCTCGGCCTCCCAAAGTGCTGAGATTACAGGCGTGAGCCACTGTGCCTGGCCAATTTTACTCCTTTCTTGGTTGTTCTTAGGTATTCAGTTCTTATCCAAGCCTTTAAACACTTATACTAAGTTTTTAGTATGAGCCGCCTAATTTGTTTGTTTCTTTAGTCTGTGCTTTTGGGAAGTCACCTTGTACTTTACTACGTAGACCAAGTTTCTCAGAAGACCGGTTCATCATGACATTTCCTTTTTTTGCTTGCCACTGATGTTTTCTAAATGTGTGATGTGTACCTAAAACATGTGTACTGTTTTAGGTACAGTGGTTCCGTGGTGAACAAGCTGGACAAAGTTTCTGCCTCCTTGGACCTTCTGTTCTGTGTTGTGAAAGGCAGTAAACAAGTACATAAAGGAGATTCTCACACTGTGATAAAGGCTATGGTAGTAAAAAATACTATGATGGAATAACTGAAAAGAGCACCTTAGGTAGGTGAAGAGTGAAGACATCTGAGGAGATGTCATGTAAGCTGAGACTTGAAGGATGTGGATGAGCCATGCAGAAACTGGGAAAAGAGGACTTCATGCAGAGGGAATAACAAACATAAGGTCCCAGGAATAGGGAAGAGCTTGGCATGCTTGTAAAACAGAAATGAGGCTGTGACAGCTAAAACATAATGAAGGGTGAGAATAATTAGATGATGTCGAAGGGAAAGCCAGATCATCTAGGGCCTTGCTAAAGTATGGCAAGGAGTTTTATTTTGTTTGAAGAGCCCTGTAAAGTCATTGATGTTGTTAAGAGGAGTCAAGTTACTTGTTTTTAACAGATAAATCCTGGAGAATAGTTTGAATAGGCAAGAATAGAAGTAGGAGACTACTAAGAAGGTTGATACTTGTTCTAGGTAAGTGACACTAGTGGCTTAGCATTAAAGATGGAGAAAGCTGGGTAGGTCAAGATAGAGGTTGGAGCTGGAGTCAATGGAATGAACTGGGCAATGCGTTAAAAGCCAGAAATATTTGTTCTCCATATGCTGCATCATGGACAAAATCCTTTGTACTTTGAGGTCTCTGTAACCTGGCCTCTTTGTATGTCTGTTTATTTTCCTTTACACCCTAAGGTCCACTTTGTTCTTCAAGCAAAAGAGGATATAATATACTAGTTAAAAGCACATGTTTTTGCACCCGACTTCCTGAGTTCAGATCTTAGCTCTGTCCCTTCCTGTGTGATATCAAGTCAGAGAAATCTTGTGCCTTAGTTTCCTCATCTGTAAAATTGAGACAATGATATTTAGAAAAAGGGTTTTTTTGTAATTAACTTAGGATCTCAAGATGGCATCCTTTGGCTAGTAGAAATAGCTTTTCAGTTGCTGCCTCAGTCTTCACGTGGCCTTCTCTTATGTCTTTCTGTTTGTTTCTCCTTCTCTTCAACGGACTTATCTTTGGATTAGGGCCCATCTTAATTCACAGTACTCTCATCTCAGGATCCTAAGTTAATTACAAAAAAACTTTTTCCAAATCAGGTCATATTTACAGTTTCTGGAAGTTGGCACATTGGCATATCATTTTGGGGGTTCACTATTCAACCCATTGTAATGAGCTTTTTGTATCTGGCTAAGACCACATTAGTTCCAACTTTGCTTTTATTCTTCTGTTTTATACATTTTACCCAATTTTGAAAATCTGGCATAAACCTTATGACTTCCATAAAATAGCCTCTGCTGTATAAGATTTGTTATTGGGAGATAACAAGTAAAATCAAATAAAATAATGTTTTTGAATGTCTATGATTATCAAAACTGCACAGAGGACTTGCTCTCAACAGACTACTTAGGTTAATTGCTTTTTATGGATTATTTGGGTAGTTGAAATTCTTGTTTTCATGTTCCATGTCTTAAGAATTAGGAAAAATATTTCATTCTCATAGAAATTTGTTTTGATGACTTAGAAACCATTAAAATGAATATTTCTAATTCTATTAAGAAGAACAAGATATCTTAAAAGTTGGATTAGAGATAGAGTTTTAAATCTAATTTCTGGGTACAAGTTGGGTATAGATTTCAAGGAAATGGTTGTGATCACACAAAACTAGATCACTTGTGTATGTGGGGAAGATAGAGCTAGAACAAAGAAGAACTAATACCAATCCTCTTGGAACTATTCCAAAAAATTGAGGAGGAGGGAATTCTTCCTGACTTACTCTGTGAGGCCAGCATCAACCTCATCTGAAAGCCAGATAAAGAGACAGCAATAAAAGAAAACTGCAGACCAAAATCTCTGATGACCATAGACACAAAATCCTCAACAAAATATTAGCAAATAGAACTCAACAGCACATCAAAGAGATAATACACCATGATCATGTGGGATTTATCTCAAGGATGCAAAGATGCTTCAATATATGTAAATTGATAAATCTGATACATTACATACACAGAATTAAGGACAAAACCATATGATCATCTCAATAGA
This sequence comes from Papio anubis, assembly GCF_008728515.1. NCBI lineage: Eukaryota > Metazoa > Chordata > Mammalia > Primates > Cercopithecidae > Papio > Papio anubis. The sequence continues at coordinate 47,518,537 of NC_044979.1, forward strand.
TGCAAAAATTTCGTTCAGTAAAATTCAGCACCCCTTCATGATAAATATCCTCAAAAGACTAGGCCTTAGAAGGACATATCTCAACATAATAAAGAAAATATACGACAAACCCACAGCTGACATCAAATGGGGAAAAGTTGAAAGTATTCCCTCTAATAACTGGAACGAGACAAGGATGCCCACTTTGGCCACTCTTATCCAACATATTACTGGAAGTCCTAGTCAGAATGATTAAGCAAGAAAAAGACATAAGAGGCATCTAAATTGAAAGTGAGGTAGTCAAATTATCCCTGTTTGCTGATGATATGATCTTATACCTAGAAAACCCGACAGACTCCACTGAACAACTCTTAGAATTGATCAATGAATTCAGTAAAGTTTCAGGATACAAAATTAATGTACAGGAATCAGTAGTGTTTCTTTATACCAATAACAGTCTAGCTGAGGACCAAGCCAAGAAGGCAATCCCATTTACAATAGCTATTAAAAAACGCTTAGGAATATATTTAATCAAGGAAGTGAAAGATCTCTATAAGGAGAAGTACAAAGCACTGATGAAAGAAATTGTAGATAATACAAACAAATGGAAAAACATTTCATTCTCACAGATTGGAATAATCATTATCATTAAATCTACAGATTCAATGCAATCCCTATAAAATCGTATGTTAAAACTTAATTGTGTTACCTTGTGAATAATTCATACACCCCCACCAGACTGAATAAGTTGTATCAGGTTTGTTAAAAGTGAATTTTTTATTATTACATTTTCAGTGTAATTACTGTCTTTCCTTCACCAGTTCCCCACAACTGTCTTTGGAGTGTGAATTACTTATAGGAAGTAGCCGAAGTATAGAAATGCTAGTGGGGGGAACAATAATTCTGGTTCAAAACCATTAGGAATTCAATTCAGAACATAAACTTTCTTTTTAACAAGCTAATTCTCCTTGGAAATACTCGAGTTTGTTGGTAGAAATGTTTATGTGAGAGTGCTTTACTGTTATTTGTAGAGAAGCATTTGGGCCAAGTCTCTTATCTCATTAACGTCCCCCGACCTCTTATTAGTGAGCAATGTGGTCTCACTGACTTACAGGCACTGACCTGTATTCCTTGTCTCTGTGAGCAGATCCTCTGGGATCCTCCATGGGATTCCTATGAATATGCACAGTGCAATTGCATTTTTCCCAACATGAAAGAATTCAAATAGTCTGGAATCTTACCAACTTTAATTCTGACACATCTCAAGATTAGAATGTCAATGTAAATGAAGAGGCAGAATTGCGCCTTGGTGCTACTGCTTTGGGATCAGAGACTGGAAGATGTCAAGCAGACAGAGCTGTAAATGATCAAGCGTGAGTGCTTTACGTACTGATGGGGAATGCTGGTATCTTTTCATGTCTGCACTCTGTTAATTCTCTAAACCGTTATGCTATTACTCTTTCTGTTGGGAATAACAAGAAAAAATATTCTATCTGTGTTGCCTGCTCCTGGGACATGTGCCTGTTTGCTTAAATACGGGTCTTTGAATTTAGGATTACAGAACAGTTGTTCAGAAAACAACCACAGCAGTATACTTCAGAAAACCCTTCTCTCTTTTGAGATATAACTGGATTGGTGATTCGTGTCTGTTTGTTAATTGCAATAAAGCTGCTATTGTAATTTAGTATGCTTGTTAAGAACAGTCCAACAGTCCTCTGAGGGACAATAGATAACCTGCCATGTGTCTTGCTTAGGGAGCTTGTAATTATTTTACTGTAAATGAATCTAACACTAGCCTATCAGAAAACCACAAGAGGGACAGGCTTTGAGGGAGAAGTGTTAAAACTGAGGCTCTTCTTTATTGACTACATTCATCAGCCCAAATTACTGGCAATAAGGTTTTTAGAGAGGTTCAAGTAAAGTAAAATAATTAAGATTCTCTTCAGTTACTGTAAAAAAATTCTTAATATGAGTGCATCTTATTTAAGACTCATTTTAACCTTCCTTTTAATGGAAGTTTTAATGTTCCATGTTATGTAATGATGACTTTCCATTTTGAAAAGGTGATCCTACCAGATCAGAGACTTGTAAATTTTTCCTGTAGGAATTGCTTGATTATTATCACTAATTACATTTTAGAACTACCTACTATATTTTATTTTGATTTACATTGATTTTTCCCCCCTGGGAAAAACAGGTGTAATTAAAACCCAGATGGAAGTAATAATTTCGGGTGTCACTGGCAGAATAAATAAAGGATAGGTTAGGGAAGCACATTTTCGTCCCATGAAAGACTTTCAAAATTATATGTTGACTGCGGAAACTGTAGGCAAGTTATTAGTTTCCAAAAAATTTAAGAAGTATATATAGTTCTTAATAAAAAATGGAGTTTGTTATAAATCAAACTGATGACTTTGGTATTTGCATCCTCTCGGCATTAAGATCAAACCTACTTTTATTTATATCCTTTTCATTACTTCCCTCTATGCCACTGTGCTCCAACCAAACATAATTATTAATTCCAGAGATATTCCATGTAATATTTGTGGTTTTGGCTATGATTTTCCTTGAGCCTTGTATGTTCCTAACCCTAACCTCTGTATATCCAGAACTTGAGACCCCTTCAGACCCTGCTGCCTCGAGAAATGTTCCCTCATCAGGTGGAATGAATGTCCCATATCTCTGATTGCCACAATATTGCACCTGTACGTCCCTGCATCCTCAAGGCAGAAGTTTATATACTCTGTTCATAATGACCCCACACCCATGGCAAGATAACTGTTGTTCTATCCACTGGCACTTCCTTTAATTTAGAGTTTATTATTATTTATTATGTCTAGTTTTCCATATTTTTCCTGTTAGGCTATTAGCTCATGTTAACCTCCTTATTGTATCAAATAAGGCTACCCATGATCTGATCCCTGTCTTTCTCATGCAGCCCAAAATTTCTACTGCTTCGGGCTTTATGCCTCAATGTTCCAATAATGTTTCAGAATTGCTGAGGTGTTTTTTTTTTTTTTCCCGAGATGGAGTCTCATTCTTTCACCCAGACTGGAGTACATTGGTGCAATCTCAGCTCACTGCAATCTCCGCCTCCCGGGTACAAGCGATTCCCCTGCATCAACCTCCCAAGTAGCTGGGATTACAGGCACCCACCACCACGCCCAGCAACTTTTTGTATTTTAGTAGAGATGTGGTTTCACCATGTTGGCCAGGGTGGTCTTGAACTCCTGACCTCAAGTGGTTTGCCCGCCTCGGACTCCCAAAGTGTTGGGATTACAGGCAGGAGCCACCACGCCATGACGCCGAGCTATTTTTAATTTCTGGACTTTCATCTAGGTGTTTCTTCTGTTTGTAATGTACTTCATACTCTATCAAGACTCCATTATCACCTCCTCCAGCATCTAGATCAGTTAGCTAGTTTCTGTACTCTTGCTACGTTCTTCTGTATTATAATTTGAGGCAATCTTACTGGGTAAATGAGATGCTGACTTTGAAATCTCTATCTTTCTGCCAATTGCCAGTTTTGGTCCTGGAGTCTGAGGTGTGTGGGTCCAAAGAAAAGGGCTCGGTGAGCCCAATTGAAAAGGTTGGAGATATCCTGTAGGAATAAGTTCCTGGCTGGACATTTCTGTGAACTTGGTCAGCCCTTTTCTACTTTTGTTCACTCTTCTTCTCTATTAACACATCAAAAATTTTATAATAGTCTATGTATCAGGCAATCAGTGCGGAGTCTGGGACACTTACTATGTGTGAAGCACTGTACAGGCCTTGAGATTAAAATGTTGAACAAGACAGAATGGTTTCTTGTGGAGCTTAGCTAGTGACGTAAATAGTTGTAGTATGATCAAGTCATTTTCAGTGTGTTTAATCATACTGAAGTAGCAGTGTACAGGGCCTTTTGGGATTATAGTAGTGATTTATTTATTCTGGGGAATCAGGAAAGGTTTGTATTAGACATGCCATTTAAGCTGATATCCAAGAAATGAGGAGTTTACTAAAAAAGCAAGGTGGAGACTCTTTAGAAACATTAGTATAAGCAAAATCCCTGAGGTAGGATAAAATGAGATGTGGCTGAAGGCCAGCATAGTTAGCTGGGAGAGTTTAGACAAGATAATCCTGAAGAGATAGGGTAAGGGCTTTTTCTTGGAGGTTACGGGAAGCCACATTAAGGATTTTAAACTTTGTCTAAAAGATATAGAAAGTCATTGGAGAATTTTAACGTCATCATGTTTATGTTTTATAACAGTTATTTTGTCTGCATTACAGAAAACAGATTGGGTGGAGCAAAAGTAGAAATGGAGTGTTTGTATATATCTGATTAGGAGGCTATTGCTGTGGTCCAAGCATGAGATTACTCTGGTCTAGATTAGTGTGGTAATAGAGATGAAGTAGACACATTGGAAACATGTGTAGGAATAGAATGTGGTCAGAGAGAAAGTAGTTAAGAATGACTTCTAAGCTTGAACAACTTGAGCAACTTGCTTCATGGTGGTGTCATTTTTTTCCGAGATAGGTTTTAGGTAATGTAGGGCATTCATACTCAGGGACTCTCCAAGATATCCAGATGGTCAATTGGATAGATAAGCCTGATCCCGAGAGGTGAATCTGGAGTCATGGCAGGCATCTGTGTGGATGCAGTTACCTGGGCCAGTGATTGTCAAAATGTGGTCCCCAGACCAGCAACATCAGCATCACTTGGATTTAGACATGGACTTTCTTAGGCCCCAACCTTGACCTACTCTATATCAGAAACTCTGAAGGTGAGGCCCAACAATCTGTGTTAATAAGCCTTCCCTATGGTTCTGATGTACACTGAAGCTTGAGAACCACTGGCCAAAGCAGTGAAATGTAGCATGAGGACATAAGTGTAATTTGTGTTATTTTACTCCAAAAGTAGTCTTAATTTGTGATGAATTTTATGTCATTCAGCTTTTGCCCATTCTTCCATTGGACATGTATATTAGTCCATTCTCACAGTACTATAAAGGACTGCCCAAGACTGGGTCATTTATAAAGGAAAGAGGTTTAATTGATTCACCATTCAGCATGGCTGGGGAGGCCTCAGGAAACTTACAATCATGATGGAAAGGGAAGCAAACACGTCCTTCCTCATATGGAGGCAGGAAGGAGAAGTGCCAAGCAAAAGGGGGAAAGCCCCTTATAAAACCATTAGATCTCATGAGAACTCACTCACTATCATAAACAGCATGAGGGTAACTGCCCCCATGATTAAATTACCTCCCACTGGGTCCCTCCCATGGCATATGGTGATTGTGGGAACTACAATTCAAGATGAGATTTGGGTGGGGACACAGCCAAACCATATCAGCATGTTAATGGAGTATGTAATAGTCTCAGCAGGAGTTATATAGTCCTGAGACTGTACTTTACACTAAGATTTTGAAAAATTGTTCATGTAAGATAAGTGCTCATTTTAGAGATGCCATATTAGTGGGCATAAACAAAATCCAATTGTTATATATTGCTAAAGGAATGAAGAAAAAACTCTACGAGTAAGAAAATAAAAACAAATTAATACTTTTGTTTTTATTAGATGGAGGTCTTGTCAGTTCAAACGTACCGTTCATAAATTATTGAAATGTAGGTGTCATGTAGAAATTACTTCAATTAAACTCTTTACCTTGGAAACTACTTTCCAAAGGGTAGGATGCTATTTGGTAAGCCTTTTAAAGTTGGTTTTGACAGCTAATTTGCTCACATAATAGCATAAAGTTTCTTCTCTTCTGCATCATGTTTTTAAAGAAATTTTTTTCTTTATAGTGAACTCTGATAAATATATGAGATAATTGATGGACTACATCTACATAAAAAAGAATTCAAGTCACTAAATACAATACTCATGACAAATAGAATACATTTAGACTCTTCGGTCCCAGGATTGCATTCTGTCACTATGCTCAAGAAAAATACTGAACATTATTAAAAAATGAAAAGCAGATCAGTAGAAAAGGTTTCTTTAAGGCACTACTGAAGTTCATCATAATGGGAGACAGGTAATGATAACTTTCAAGTAATGGCATCTATGCTATAGTACATTCATTTGACACATTTTATTTGAATGAAATAGTTTTTTAGTTTTCTAAATAAAAGACAAGCCAGCTTTCTCTGCCCCCATTTAATTAGGGCAGCTACATTGTAGGCACTAGGAAAAGAAAATGGGTGATTTTCGAATCAGTGGGGAAGATACACACACACACACACACACACACACACGCATGCATGCACACAAAGAAGGTACAACAGGAATAGGGTTCATATAGGTTAATATAATAACATGCAGTACCAAAGAGTGATGCCTGCACTGAATCTTGAAAGACAAGAGTTAGCCAATCTTGAGAGAGGTATTCTCAAATCAGAACATGATAAGTGCTTTTCCTTAGAGCAGGTATAGGTAGCCAAAAATGGTGCAACTCCAGGAAAATTTCTGAGTGGATTTTGATTATATACTTTAGGATAGCATTGCTGTGTGGTGAGTTTGCATTTGATAGGTCTTCTTTTAGATAGGATACTGGGGCTTAACTAAATTTAAACATGTAATTCCATATTTTGATAACATAATTTCATAATTTGTTACATCTTCTTTCATGATGTGAACATTAGTTGTTTTTTTCTTAAAAAACTGTGATACATACTACCATTAATTAAAACTTGCATTTAACATCCTATACATACAGATGAAAATACTGTATTCATAGTATGTTTAATAATACTTGTCAGTGAATATGTCTTTTCATTTTTAAATTATAAGATGAAATAAGTGGCACTGTTTCTGAAGAGAGAGGCCATAGTATATAGCAAACACATAATTTTTGTACTTGCCACTTTATTTTACAATTATTTGGATACTTGCATGTTTTCAAGATTATATATACTTGATTTGGCTTAAAAATTCTATCATTTGTTCAGTCTTTCCATATGAATAATGTCTTTCTATATGGATTGCATTGCTTAACGCTTATTTATATAGTGTCTTAGCATGATGAGACAATATAATAATATGAAAAATAACTGGTATTTGTTGGGACAAGGAAAGGAATCACATCAAAGTGTTTCTTAAATGAGCAGATGCTGCTTTTGATAAAAACTTTTACAGTGAAACCTCTTACTATCTCCACAAACTCTGCCCTGCCAGTGCCTTGTCAACTCATGACTAGGTATGGATCTCAGACACTGGCAATTGTAGGCAGAAGTAGCATAGGCGCTCTCTCCCCGTATCATCCTTACTTTTGTGCCCTATGCAGTAACTGGACCTTGCTCCACCTACTTTAGAAGTAATAAAAAGTGGGCAATATTTGCAGATGCCTCCAATTTACCAAGGACCAGAAAAGATAATAATTTGTATAGAAATCTGAAGTTTGGCCAGGTGCAGTGGTTCATACCTGTAATCCCAGGTATTGGAAGGCTGAAACAGGAGGATGGATCGAGCCCAGGGGTTTTAGACCAGCCAGGGCAACAGGGTGAGGTCCCATTTCTATATAAAATAGAAAAATTAAAATTAGCCAGGCATGGTGGTGCTCGCCTGTGGTCCCAGCTACTGGAAAGGCTGATGGGAGGAGGATCGTTTGAGCACAGGAGGTTGAGGCTTTAGCGAGCCATGTTCATGCCACTGCATTCCAGTCTGGGCAACAGAGCAAGACTCAGTCTCAAAAAAAAAAAAAAAAAAAAAAAAAAAAGGAAATGTCAAGTTTAACTCATATCTCTACCCTGGGAATGCAGTTTTCACTTCTGGCTCCCTTTTTTTTTGAAACCAGCAAGTTTACCTCTTTGGCATTGTTTTCCTATTGCTGCCACCACATAGCTGAAGTCTGTTCCTGGAATCCTGCTTTGGGCAAAACCATGACCTAGGTGAAGTTTGTCTTAAGACAACTCCTGCCTCCCTTTTCTGTCTCTGCTATCCACCAAACATCTAATACTCTTGAGTTCCTTCTACCCTGTGGGACTTCACACAATGTTATTTATTGGTTGCATCCTAATATCCTACTCCTTTAAGAGATATCTGCTTTTTATGACAGAATGTCTTGGGGGAAATAATATATAACACATAGGGATAAATCTCTAATGGTAGAATTTAAAACATATTGGTGGTGGGGTGTTGATGAGTGAGAAAATTGGGGACAGAGACTTTTGTCTAATCCTAAAGTAAATGAATCAGTGACTACTTCCTCTGTTTGTTTTGTAAAGCTGGGGTTATTATTCATAATTAGTGCCAATTAAAAAATGTCTTGAATTACCATACTTAAATAGATAGCATACAGGCATGAATGGGCCAGAATTTACTACTACTTCTTTGAAAAAGATACTCTGTAATGATACAGAGAATGAACTGAGACTATTTTTATACAATGACTCATGAACTCATAGACATGAAGGAAAGATCGTTGTTCCACATTTCAACTTGTGGTCTATCCTGGAATCATATTTTAATTAACTTAGCAAACACCTTTGTGGATGATAAGTAATATTATCCCCGGAGAATAGTATATAGAAAAAACCATTAATATAATCTGAAAGCTCGAAAAAGAAAAAAAAAAAAATTACCCCATTAAGTCTATTAAAGATTGGGTCAAAAGATAGTTCAAGGTTAAGAATGTCCTGCTAAGAAGTTGCCCAGTAAATCAGTGAGAGAATTGGGAGAAGAACATCTGAGCTTCTGGCCTCTTAGGGCATGGAGTCACTGTTTCCTTCGAGGCCATGTTTATAATCACAGCAAGTGACCTGGGGAGACCAGTGCTCCTAGCAATGAAACAGATGGCATGATGTTCCCATCACCCTGCAACTCATGAGGCATAATGCTGACCAACTGGGAGACAAATGTTAAATAATAACAAATTAGGGTATGTTTAAATAATGACATTGAATATATCTTAGTAATTTTATATTTTCAAAGGACTTTACAATTATTTTTTATTACCCATTCAAATTACCTAAAATTCCTCTAATTCACTATGCTCTTTTTAATGCCTCAAGAAAGGTCTGTTTGAAACCATACATATTCTGATGATGCATTTGTATTAAGAAGAAAGATTATCAACCCCACAACTTGGTAAGGTTCTATAAAAATTTATAGAAATATGGCACGTTAGCACTAAAGGGAATTTTGGACATATGGGGGAATTGAATTTGTAACTGTGGTCCTCAGACCAAACTTATGATCAAAATCATCCAGAAAACATGGTATTGAATCAGTTAAGGGTGGCCTTTGGGGTTTCAAAACAAACTTTCTGGATCATTGGAAAGCTAGGTTAGAGAAATTGATCAAAGACCACCCGGACCTTGACTTTGCTTTCTTCATCTGGATGAGGCTGTGACCTTGCTTATGCTGAGCTTGATTCAATAAATAGGAGAGATGCTGTTTGTAAACATTCCTTTCAATGGAAGCATGTCTATTGCATCATAAGTTCTTTCTGGCTAAGCTACTTTAACCACATGTATAAGAGGGCAGTGGCATGACAAAAATGTGGCAATTTCATATGTCTGGCAGGAGAATGCCATAGTCTTGGCTGTTTGACTGGGGTCTTAGACTAATTTTAAAGTGGGTATATGTAAGTTCAATTAAACCCCAATTTTATAGATGAGGAAAATGCACTTTATGGAAGAAAAACGACTTGGCTAAACTGATGTTCTTAGTGCCAGAGCTGGAGATAGAACCTAGTTCCTTTTTTTTTTTTTTTGAGATGGAGTCTCCCTCTGTCGCCAAGGCTGGAGTGCAATGGTGCGATCTTGGCTCACTGCAACCTCTGTCTCCTGGGTTCAAGTGATTCTTCTGTCTCAGCCGCTCCAGTAGCTGGGATTACCGGTGTATGCCACCACACCTGGCTAATTATTGTATTTTTAATAGGGACAGGGTTTCACCATGTTGGCCGTGCTGGTCTTCAACTCCTGACCTTAAGTGATTCGCACACCTCAGCCTCCCAAAGTGCTGGGATTACACGTGTGAGCCACCGTGCCTGGCTGCCTGGTTTCTTTTAATGACAGCATTAGATTTCCGTCATTTTTACGTTCATTCATGTATTTATGCATTTAGTGAAATTACCTGTGTTTGTAGAGATACAGCAGTCACTGTCCTCATAAATATTATATTATATTTAAGGAAGACAGACAATAAACTAAATAAGTAAAATATGCTTTAATATATGTTTCAACATGTTTAAAGTATGTTAGGTTGTGGTAAGTGCTATTTAAAAAATCAACTCAAAACGAGGCTTGGGGGGTACGTGTGAGAGCAGGCTGCTGTGATTTTAGGATAGGTTGGTCAGGGAAGGCCTCACTGACTTGGGTAATCAGTCATTAACCCAGTCATGTAGACTCTAATCTTGTAATGCCTACAAAAATCGACTTTCCTTTAAATTTCCCTGAATAAAAACAGAAACCCCCTGTCATGTCTTTTCTTGACCACAAATGCTTGTTTTCTTTCTCTCTCTTTCTCATATTTTTAGAGCTTTCATTATCCTGCCCCTAGTCTGATTTTCAAAAAATTCAAACCTGGATCATCTCACTCTGCTACTCTGAAATCTTGAGCAATTTCTGAGCAGGCTTTTCTTGGGCCTGTGCAGACTCAATGCTTCTGCCCTTCTGGGTCTTTGCACCTTGCGTTTTCTTTTAGGAATGTTCTTCCACCCTTTGAAAGCCTAGCCATGTTTCACAGTCCATGTCAAATAATGTCCCTTCCATGAAATTTTTTTCTGATTCCTTTGTCCCTGCTCACCCCATCCTTGAATCCTTGATGATAAGAAGTGGTCTCTAAATCATATTTTCATTAGCACAGCTCCTGACAAATTGTCACTGCTCCAAAATGGTTTGTTAAATCAAATTGATATTTATCAGATTCTGTTGAGAATCAGAGATCTCAACACAAAGTTGAGATTTTGATTTGGGTTCAATATACTGCTCATGAAAGTGCAGCTGAGGCCTAGGAGAAAAAGTGTTCAATAGAATACATTTCCAACAGAAAAAGGCTTTTAGTAATATAGCCTATTCTATGTTCAGAAACAGTTGGGGAGAATGTACTCACGTGAATTTATGTGGGCAGCTGGCTGTCAGCTGAACCATGTGGAAAGGAATCTGCCTTAAACTGTTTTCTGCTAAAATAAGCAACATTTTAGAAATGTTGTCTATCTCTTTAGATTAGTACTAAATTATCCCACAGCTCTTTGAAGCTCATCAAGTTGATAATTGTTTCCAATGATGTGTAAACAAACTTGCTTGCTTTAAACAGTTAACTCTTGCTTATTTGTGTAAAAGATGCAGGTAACAAAGGGTTGGAATTTAATAGGGGGAATTCAGTATATCAGCGTCCTTTCCCATTGGTTCCTGCCCTACAGCATATCATGCTGCACAACTGTGGGTACGAAAGCTTCGCTTCTGGGAGATTTAGCCCTTTCTCCACCTTGAGCCACATTTACCAATATGAGAAAACTGCTTCTTCAACAGAGACTGGAAATGGATGGCTATTTCCATATCTAGTATCCCTGGCATTAAGGTAGTGAGGCAGCCTCCCAGCTGGCCATGCATTTTCCTTTGATGCCAATCTAACCGTCTAATCTTCTCTGTAACTAGCCAGTCAGTACCTGGTCTTCTCGGTTTCTGCTTTGTAATCAAGTCGAAAATAGTGCTGGTATCCAGCCTTAAATTCTCTATTCACAGATTTGATTCCTGTTGGGCGAAAACCTTAAAAAAAAAAAAAAAAAAAAAAAAATCTTGCTTAGACAATTAGTTTCTGCAGGGCAAGTTTTTCAGAGATATATTTGCCAAGAGGGTATGTATAAAATAAAAGAAAATTCCCATCTGCTGTTTCCAGCAGAAATGTCTGATTTGGAAATATCTTCTCTACCCAGAGGATTTGACACTATTGGGCAAGCTTGTAGACCTAAATCGGAATCTCACCTCTTAAACACAGGAGGCCCTTTAATCCAAGACAGTTTTGTTTGTAAATAAGCCCGTGCCCTTGTCAGGTGATGGTCATTATCTCATTTTAAGAAGAGACAGGTAAAAAATAGTAAACTGTATGATGTGAGACTTTGTTCTCTGATTTTCTGTGTTAATGTGTTTAAATTTCATTTTAAGTGTTAACACTGTATTAGTTAGAAATGTAATTGGGCATTTTTCCTTATACTTTGAAGCTGCGTATGGATTATTATAACTGTACTCACTACGTCCATCTGTAGCCTATCACCCATTCATCCTAGACAGAACCTTAGGAATTATTTTTAGATATCTAAAATGGGGGATGTTTTTTGCTTTTTAAATATATCTTCTTATTAAGGTCACCAGTGACCAGCATGTTGGGAAATCCAATGGACAAATTTTAATCCTCATTTTTCTTTACTGTTAAAAAGGCACAAATGCATTCTTTCTTCCTCGAAATGCTTTCGTCCTCTGCCTTCCAGTAAAGCCATGCTCTCCTAGTGTTTCCCTAATTTCCCTAGTCACTATTCAGTCATCTTTGCTTGCTCCTCTTCCTTTTACTGATCTCTAAAAATTAGAGCACCCCGGGTATCAGTTCATGGACCTCTTCCCTAGTAACAGTGACTCTCTAGTTATTTCACCCAGGCTTGTAGTTTAAAAATGCTATTGATATGCTGATGACTCCTAAATTTATCTGTCTGTCCCAGACTTCTTTCCTATACATCCAGACTCATATATCCAGTGGTCCCCTTCTCATCTGCATTTAGATGTTTACTTAGATTTGAAACCCAGTATATCCAAAGAACTCCTCCTCATTCCTATTTAAGCTGTTTCCCATGGTTCTCTTCATTTCAACAAATAGCTGTTTTATCCTTCCACATGCTCAGGGCATAAAACTTGAGGTTATCCTTGAGTCCTCTTTCTTTTGTTGTTTTCATATTTTACATCCAATCTGTTGGGAAATTCTTTTGGTTATTTCTTCAAAATATATGCAGAATACAGGTACTTCTCACTACCTGTACCTCTCCCAGCTACCAACATCTTTCACCTACTTGTTGCAGCTTCCTAACTAGTCTCCTTGTTTCTGTCCTTGGCACATTATAGTATTTTCTGAAGACACCAGTAACAATTACCATGTCACTTATCTACTCCAGACCCTTCAATGTTTTCCCGCCTCTCTCAGAGCAGAAGTCAAAGGCCTTACAATGGCTTACAAGGGACTATATTATCTGACTACTCATTAACCCTCTGAAATCATTTTTTTATGACTCTCCTCCCATTCACAATATAGCAGCCACAGTGGGCCCTTCCTCCCTGAGCAAACATACAGGACCCAGACTGTCAAATCAGATAAACATGCATTAGAGATCTTGCCCAGTATCAAACTCTATTAATTAATGTCAAAGATACAGGCATTCTAAAAGCTTAGTCAAGTGAGAGAGAGAGGTCCAGGATATCAAGGGCAGCTTCCAGGGTCCTTTCCACATTGGACAGGATTCTCTGGCTCAGAGCAGATGAAGTCTCCATATGATGTGCATGGGATTACCTCACATAGCAGGAATATTTAAATTGTGAAACATCTCCATTTAATACTCTAGGCAGTTCTATCTGTTGAAGATATTATCTACGAAGATATACCTCATAAATCTCACGTTCTATTTAGTATAGGTAATCTTTAGCTAGGGACATCTTGCTACAGATTATTTCTGCCTCTTGGTTAAATACTGTTAGTGTATTTACTTAGAACTCCAGAGGACAAGAACTCCAGAGGACAGAGCCCTGCTGCAGGACTGTTGTACTTGCTCTTCCCTATTATGGAAACGCTCTGGACTTAGATCTTCTCATAGCCTGTTCCTTCACTTCATTCAGGCCTTTACTAGCATTCAGGCCTTTATTAACCCTCCCTGGCTGCTCTGTATAAGATTTCAGTCCCACTGCCTGATACATCCTCTTCCTCTTTCCAGTGTTTTTCTCTTTTATACTTATCCCTATCTGAAATACTATTATTTTATTTATCTTGTTTATAGATTGTTTGTGCCATTAGAATATAAGTTCCTATAGGCTGAGGTTTTTGTTCATTGTTTTATTCTTAGTGCCTTGAATGATACCCAACCATAGTAGGTTCTACTCCGTATATTGGTTGAATTCTTGTTTTTGCATCCCTACTACCACTGCCTTGGCCGAGGACCTCATCATTTCTCACTTAAATTACCACCGTCATCTCCTAACAGACTACTGGTATATTGTTTCCAATATGATCTTTTTAAAAGTCAAATCTGGTCATATCTCTCTCTTCAGCTTAATATTCTTCAGTCTCTCCCCATAACCTTCAGGGTAAAATCATATTTCAAACACTCAAGTCCTTGCTTACCTTTCTGACCGCAGTGCAGTCCCTTTCTCACTCATATGTATATGTCTTTCCCCTTGAAGGTCTTAATGCATTTTGTTCCTGAATTTTTGTGCCTGAAATGGCCTATCTGAATCATGTGAATAACTAGCTCCTTGATGATTTAGCCTAAAACTATTTCCTGATGTTTCACTTTATTTTCTTTAGTCTGGATTAAGAATTCTCCTGTAGAAACCAGTACCTTTGTCTGCTATATCATTTACATGTTATGTTATACGTATTCTAGAAAGTATACGTCTTATTTACTAGACTCCAACCTTCCTGAGTTCTGTTCAAGACATTTGGTAATTTAGTTCATAGTAGATCTTCACAATGTGCTGAATGAATGAAGCCCTGAATCAGAAAATAAAGGGAATTTAAATTGTTAATAGCTTTTAAAAAATAGTTCCCTGACTTGGTCACATAAGACAAAGAAGAATAATTCCTTAATTAGTTTTCATTAATTTCATCTGTACTATACATAAAGAACAACTAAGTCAGTATTTCAGTGGGATCTGGTCAGGGAGGGAAATCATGTTGTGGGAGGTGTTGGTGAATATACAGGGAATATTATGAGGTTCAGTTACTCAGAGAGCTAAACTATGATGAGAGAACTTTCAGGAGGCTTGTTCATCTTTATCCTATACTGAGCTGTGGAGAAATTAACCATAATTAAATATTTGTCATGTTATTAAATAGATCAACTTAAATAACTTAATGGAAGTTTCTTGACCTACGAACTTGTTACATTATACTGAGAGTTATGTGTTAACTAGAGAAGGGCATCTTTTTTTTACTGAGATTCATAGCGCTTGGCTTCCTGGAATTTTCATTCCTGATTCTAAATATCCCTCATTTCAAACATCATGTTTTTTTTAAAAAATTATTATTATACTTTAAGTTCTAGGGTACATGTGCACAATGTGCAGGTTTGTTACATATGTATACATGTGCCATGTTGGTGTGCTGCACCCATTAACTCGTCATTTGCATTAGGTATATCTCCTAATGCTATCCCTCCCACCTCCCCGCTCCCCACAATAGGCCCCAGTGTGTGATGTTCCCCTTCCTGTGTCCAAGTGATCTCATTGTTCAATTCCCATCCATGAGTGAGAACATGCAGTGTTTGGTTTTCTGTTCTTGTGACAGTTTGCTGAGAATGATGGTTTCCAGCTGCATCCATGTCCCTACAAAAGACACAAACTCATCCTTTTTTATGGCTGCATAGTATTCCGTGGTATATATGTGCCACATTTTCTTAACCCAGTCTGTCACTGAGGGACATTTGGATTGATTCCAAGTCTTTGCTATTGTGAATAGTGCTGCAGTAAACATACGTGTGCATGTGTCTTTATAGCAGCATCAAACATGTTTTTTTATCCCTGTGTATTTACACTGTAATCAAGAATAGTAAGAATTGCCATTTTAAAAGTATTTATCTACTGATTTAATTTAAGCTGGTCTGTTTTTATTAAATTCACAAATGGGAAACTTGATAGGACAATAAAAAAATTCTCTATTGTCATGTATTTGTAGTATAATTTTATGTCTGCAATTTTAATACCTTTTTGATTGTATACTCCTTTAGAGAAACAGTCTCTTCCTCATATTTCATATGGAAATGACTTATTCTTACATATTTTCTAAAGTACCACAACCCATTATGATTAAATAGTTTTGCAAAATAGAATTCTGAGGTGTATAAGAATATTATCATGAAAATATCTTTATAGGTAGAGACCTTCACGTTACCTTATAGGTGCCATCCCAAAATTTTGAATCTACTTTGTTCTTTTAGTTAACATAATCTCTCTTGATTAGGTCTAAAAATGAATTACTTTATACCATATTCTGCTCTGTAGTGAACTGGCCAAGGGGACAATGTAGCTTAATCCCAGTTTTGTAGAATTCAAATTACAATTTACATATAGTCATGAGCCACATAATGACATTTCAGGTAATAATGAGCTGCATATATGATGGTGGTCCCATAAGATTATAATGGACCTGAAATATTCCTATTGCCTAGTGAAGTCATAGCTGTCATAGCATTATAGCACAATGCACTACTCGTGTGTTTGTGGCAATGCTGGCGTTAACAAACCTACTGTGCTGCCAGTTGTATAAAAGTGTAGCCCGTACAATTATGTACATTACATAATACTTGATCATGATAACAAATAACTGCTACTGGCTTATGTATTTACTATGCTGTATTTTTAATCATTTTAGAGTGTAGTTCTTCTACTTAAACAACAAAAGTTAATAGTAAAACAGCCTTAGGCAGGTCCTTCAGTAGGTATTCCAGAAGAAGGCATTGTTATGATAGGAGATGACAGCTCCATGCATGTTATTGCCCCTGAAGCCCTTTCAGTGGGACAAGATGTGGAGGTAGAAGACAGTGATATTGATCATCCTGACCCTGTGCAGACCTAGCCTGATTTGTGTGTTTGTGTCTTAGTTTTTAAGGAAAATATTTAAAATACTTTTTTAAAAAGAAAATAATTTTTTAAAATAGAAAATGACTTATAAAGGTTTAAAGAAAAGTATTTCTCTACAGCTACATAATGTGCTTGTTTTAAGCTGTGTTATTACAAAAAGCAAAAAAATTTAAGATTTTAAAAGTTATAAAAATATTAGTAAATTAAGCTTAATTTATTATTATTGTTGTTGTAAAATTATTTTTTAGAGACAGGGTCACTCTGTCTCCCAGGCTGGAGTGTAGTGGTGTCATTATAGCTTACTGCATCCTTGAACTCCTGGCCTCAAGAGATCCCCTTACCTCAGTGTCCTGAGTAGCTAGGACTATAGGCATGTGCCACCACTCTTGGCTAATTTTAGTAAATTTTTAAATTAAAATTAAACTTAAGCTACGTTGCCCAGGCTGGTCTAAAATTCCTGACCTCGAGTTATCCTCCTGCCTCGACTTCCCAAAGTTTGGGGATTACAGGCATGAGCCACCATGCCCAGCCTAATTTGAAGAAAAAATTTAAAATAAATTTTGTGTAGCCTAAATGTACAGTGTTTATAAAGTCTACAGTAGTGCAGTAATGTCCTAGGCCTTCATGTTCACTCATCACTCACTCACTGATTCACCTAGAGCAGCTTCCAGGCCTGTAAGCTCCATTCTTGGAGCTTATACACTTTATACAGGGGTACCATTTTAAATCTTTTATACCAGATTTTTACTTTACCTTTTCTATGTTTAGACATGTTAGGTATGTTTAGCTATGCAAATACTTATCATTGTGTCACAGGTGCCTACAGTATTCAGTACAGTCACATGTTGTACAGGTTTGTAGCCTAGGAGCAATAGGCTAGACCATAGAGCCTAGGTGTGTACTGGGCTGTACTATCTTGCTTTGTGTAAGTACACTTCCCATAATGATGAAATTGCCAAAGTTATGCATGGCTATAATTAATTATTTTATTTCCTCAGTTAATCATGTCCTAGTGTCCATTCAGTACTTAAGTATAAGTACTGAAAAGTGTAGTTTTAACATATTTATTTCAAAAATATGTTTTTCTAGCTAGGCACGGCAGCTCACACCTGTAAGTCCAGCACTTTCGGAGGCCAAGGCGGGCAGATCACTTGAGGTCCGGAGTTTGAGACCAGCCTGGCCAACATGGCACAACCCCATCTCTACTAAAAATACAAATGTAGCCAGGTGTGGTTGCAGGCACCTGTAATTCCAGCTACTTGGGAGGCTGAGGTATGAGAATCACTTGAACCTGGAAGATGGAGGTTGCCAGGAGCCGAGATCATGCCATTGCATTCCAACCTGGGCGACAGAGCAAGACTCTTTTTCAAAAACATTAAAAAATTAAAACTAACAATTAAAAAATGCTTTTCTTCATAACACCAGTATTTTAAATGGGATTAATAAATATGAGCCATCATGTAGAAGATTTATAAATATGAATGAACAATATGGATGGTAATTAGTGACTAAGGCCCTACTATCTTGTGAACATATTTTATATTTTACCATTGATCTTCTTGTTTTCAATCAATTCACCTATTTTTCTTCTCTAGTATTTACATTGTACTCCGTGATCACCCACATATGAGGGATGACATGTTAACTAATCTTTTAATATATTTCTCCAAATGTCTGCATCATTGAGATTTGTGGTAGCAGGAAGCACAAAGGAACAACTCCCAGTTATCATCATTTTATTGATGTTCCAAGAGTTTCCTTATTAACCTTTATGTTAAGTTTTGGGGTTTAGTAATTACATATTATTGTGCTAGGAAAACATGCCTTGCTTAATTATTAAATCAAATATCCTTTAGAAAAAGGTGTTTTAACCACGTTTTCACTCATAAGTGGGAGTTGAACAATGAGAACACGTGGACACAGGGAGGGGAACATCACACACCAAGGCCTGTTGTGTGGTGGGGGACTGGGGGAGGGATAGTGTTAGGAGAAATACCTAATGTAAATGATAAGTTGTTGGGTGCAGCAAACTAACATTGCACATGTATACCTATGTAACAAACCTGCATGTTAGGCACATGTACCCTAGAACTTAAAGTATAATAATTTAAAAAAAAAAAGAAAAAGAAAAAGGTGTTTTAAGGATGTATAGACCATATATTTTGTACCAGTGTAATCATTCACTGTGTTGTTTAAGCAAATAAGCTAGTTTAAGCTTATAGTGAGTTTTTAATTTATAGAGAAATGAATCAGTAGGGCAAAGAACGGTACAAAATCTTAGAAGACTTTGCCTTGTATAATAATGGAAGACTCACATGAGTAAAATCCCTACTGAACTAGCTTTTGTTAGACTAAAGAATGCAATTATATTAAAAATTAATACTTCAGTGTAATATGAATCCAATGCTGCCTGAATTATTATGTGCCAAATTAAGTTGCTGTAAACAATAACAAAATGGGTGATTGTGTAAATGAAGGCATGGAGTTATTTAAACTTGCAATAGCATGTTTAATGAGATGCAGGGAAAGCAGAAAATGTTTAATGTTGTAACAGGTGACCTGAATCAGTCTGTCCTACAGAACGATAGGCTTTTGGACTAATTTTCATTTAAAACACAATAATTGAATAACACCCCTATTAATATATAATATGGATTATTTCATATTATTTATTTTTAGTAAGATGGCTCTTTTAGTGTGACAGCTGTCAGTGGGAATTATTATGAGTTGTGTGTGAAACACTGCTAACCGAGTTAAGCCTTTGTTGGATTTTTCCCTTACAGAATCTGAGAAAACTGTTTGTTATCTTCTGGTTAGATTATATTAAGATCATAATCTGATAAATGTCTTGAGAGAAAAACTTACGCTGTGGCATTTGGTTGGAATATAATTGTGTAGGTCTCGTCTACTTTTATCTATTGTAGGTAGTTTAAGGTGCTTACTTAGAAAAATGATGGACTCATCATCTTTAGAAAGATCTCTGGAGTTGATGATCTACACAGATATTGTTTAGTCAAATACCTGAAACTGCTTCTTGCCTTTGCGTTTTTTGTCTTTTAGAGTCAATACAACTCAGGTATTTTGAAAATGTTTTTTCTCAGAGGGTGTGAATTCACAGTATATGACAATTTAATGTGGCAATTCAGGGCAGAGAGTTAAATTATTTAAGAGCCACCTTGATTCCCTTTAGGGGTACTCTATCTTATGATTTTCCTGTGGTACAGAAAAACCCTTTTACTTGATTTAGAAGAACTTTTCTCTTTAGGCAGCATGGTCCTCTATGAACAATGGACATATAGTGAAAATCTGTGGTGAGAATGAGAAGCTGCAAGCATATTTTAACAATGAAACTGCGTATTTGTAAATGTGGAGTACAGTTTACTGTGTTAATCCTTCTTCAATGGGGTATTTCATTGACATATTCTATTCGTTTGGAGTTGGTTTCCAAAAGGAATTAGAAGAAGAAAATATATTACCTTACACAGTGAACCACAGTTATCAAAGTGTTATATGTAGAAAATAATATTCGATTTAAACATTATTTTTCAAATAAATTGTTACAGTTCATATGTACATCATTTGCAGATCTAGAACTTGAATTCTGTTTGGTTTAAAAGCAAAACAAAGTTTAACTTTCATGTATGCCATTTTGTAACTATGTAACTTTGGTAAATAAATGTTTTTGTATGAATAAACCTAAATAGCATAGTACTTTAAAACAAGGAAAAAGAACATTTGTTTAAATGGGCTTGCTAGAATACTATCTAAATCAAGCAACTAATTTTTTGTTTTAAATGAAAATACTTCCCAAAGAAAGAATATACAATGTATAATATAAATCTCTATGCTTCATTTTAATTTTTTGGGAAATAGTTATGATTTATTGTTTTGAATATGCTGCTCATTGAATATCTTTGAAAAGTTTTTAAAAAAGCATTTATTGTTTCCAGAAACATTCCTTGGTAATTACAGCTTTGAACAATAGAATACAGACAAAACTAGTATGTGGGAGTTATTATCTTGTTAGAAGCATTGTATAGATATATAACCTTTTCTTGGAAAGAATTCTGAAGCTTTTGGTTTGGACAATAGTTATTGAAGTACACTGTCTCTATTCTGAGTGTTCCAAGAAAGCTTGTGTTAACCGAAGCATGAGATTTGGAAAGAGTAGACCTCAGTTCAAGTCCTGACTCATCTATCCCTAGCTCTTTCATCTTTCAGATCCTGGATGGCTCAGTCACCTTTCCTGAACTTCATTTTCTTCTTCTGTAAACTTGTGACATAATGTGTAACTTACAGGATTTTATTAGGGTAAAATGGTACATGCATATGAAAATTTAAAATTATATACTATAATAATTATAGTCTAATTAATTCCCTTATTATAGTGTATAATTAACAAAAACTTTCACTTGTTATTAGGTGGAGCTTCTCTGTAAAAAAAAAAAAAATGCTGTAATGAATCATTTTAAGTGGAGCATGTTTTTGTAAAATGGATGATCATCACCCTCCTTTCTCTCACTCCCTCTCCAACCATTCTTTTGTTTCACTCATTTTATACTGTGAAATTTTCAAATTGCAGCTGTCGGTGTTGTGCCTGTGATATATCTGAGAATTCATTCTATCCTCATGGAAAAGAACACATTCAGTTTGAACTTGAGGTTTGTTAGTTTTCTTTAATTATGATATGTGCAGTCATGCTTAGAAGACATATTTGTCTCCAAGGATTGGTGCCCAGTTTGATTGCTGTGAGAAGATATGCTTTAAAATTTGTATTGGTGGTGGTCGTTACAATAGTGGAATTGGGGTGGAGGTGGAATTGCTATTTAACTGGCAGTTTCATCTGTATAGAAAACCTTGATGCGTTCTTGTAGATTATAGATTAAAAATGTAAAGTAGTTATATTTGGGTATAGGATCGTGGATAATTAAAATTTTTACTGCATTATGTTAATTACATTTGAGAGTTACATATATGTTTGCTATGCAAAAATTAATGTTGATAAAGAGCTGAAGATTTTTCCGAGAAACAATACACAATTGACCTTTGAACAACACAGGTTGGAACTGCACAGTTATATGTGGCTTTGCTTTCAACCAGACTTGGATTTGAGGGATACGAAACTTGTGTTACAGAGGGCTGGCTTTTTTAATATGAAAATTCTGCAGGATGACTCTGGGACTTATGTTGTGCAGATTTAGTTATATGTGGGTGGTCCTGGAACCAATCCCTCATGTATACAGAGGGACAAATGAGCTAAATACATGCTAAATGAGCACATATATGTAACTTGATTTTTTTCTTTTTGCTAATAAAATGTTAATACATTGGGTTCATCAATTATGCAATAAACTGGGTATTAAGTATTCTGACAGTCTGCCCTAGATTTAAAACAGCACTTTGAGTACAATATTAGGTAGTGAAATATCCTATTTCAGAGAGTTTTCATCCATGAAATAGCATTTTTGTGTTCATTTCTGTTTACCAGATGAGAGATTGATAGGTGAAAACAAAAATGTTCCATATTTGTTATGGCTCATATTTGTAAACTTTACCCTTTGCAGGTTTGCATATATTCAAAGACTTTCAGGATCATTCCAGAGTGCTTAGGACCATTCATTTTATTTTGAAATCAATAAAACAAAACAAAACAAAAGACCAGAAACAGACAAGAAACTTTACATTTTAAGTCTTTTCTCTATCATTCATAGCCACCAAAGCAGAGTTTTAAAGGCCTTTATCACTCTGAAATCTCATTCAGCGAGGGTGGTTTGGGGGAAAAAATGCTTAGCTCAAATAAGAGGTAACTTGATGCACAAATTTTATTTCTTAGTGAGTTGGTTTTAAATGGCCTTGCAATCTGTGGAGTTAGATAATTTCAACAAATATTATGTTTGGCACTTCAGTGCTTTGAAAAAGGTTTGTAAAAAATTAGATGGTTGTAGATGTACAGTCTTATTTGTGAGTTCCCTCTTCTGTTCCATTGGTCTATGTGTCTGTTTTTGTACCAGTGTCATGCCATTTTGGTTACTATAGCCTTGTATAGTTTGAACTCAAGTAGTGTGATACCTCCAGCTTTGTTCTTTTTGCTTAGGATTGTTGTGACTATTCAAGCTCTTTTTGGGTTTCATATGAATTTTACAATAGTTTCTTCTAATTCTTTGAAGAATGTCAATGGTAGTTTAATGGGAACAACATTGAATCTATAAATTACTTGGGAAGATGACCATTTTCTTGGTGTTGATTCTTCCTATCCATGAGCATGGAATGTTTTTCCATTTGTTTGTGTCTTCTGATTTCTTGAAGCAGTGGTTTGTAGTTCTCCTTGAAGAGGTCCTTCACTTTTCTTGTTAGCTGTATTCCTAGGTATTTTATTCTCTTTGTAGGAATTGTGAATGGGAGTTCACTCATAATTTGCCTCTCTGCTTTCCTGTTGTTGGTGTATAGGAATGTTAGCGATTTTTGCACATTGATTTTGTATCCTAAGACTTTGCTGAAGTTGTTTATCAGCTTAAGGAGCTTTTGGGCTGAGACGGTGGGATTTTCCCATCTGCAAACAAAGTTAATTTAACTTCTTCTTTTCCTATTTGAATATGCTTTATTTCTTTCTCTTGCCTGATTGCCCTGGCCAGAACTTCCAATACTGTGTTGAATAGGAGTGGTGAAAGAGGGCATCCTCGTCTTGTTTTCAAAGGGAATTCTTCCAGCTTTTGCCCATTCAGTATCATATTGGCTGTGGGTTTATCATATATGGCTCTTACTATTTTGAGATATGCTCCTTCAATACCTAGTTTATTGAGAGTTTTTAACATGAAGGGATGTTGAATTTTATCAAAGGCCTTTTCTGAGTCTATTAAGATAATCATGTGTTTTTTGCCTTTAGTTCTGTTTATGTGATGAATTACAAATATGACTTTCTCTTCTAAATGGATAGTTTTCTTTCCTTATAAGCAGTTTGTAAATATTTAGTTAAAGCAATAAGAAATATAGAGTTGAACACTTTAATTCTATAAGCATATAACTTTTAAAATTATATATGTAACACATGAAGGACTGGAAAACCTATTGTTGTGGAAATTACTAGTCCATGCAAGAATATAAAACTTTAACAACTTGGGAATTTACTAGTACTGTGTACATTCCTGTCAACATGCCTCAGTTATATCATAGTTTTTAATTCTACAAGAGTTTTAGATGGAGAATTAGTATTACAGAGAACTCTTTTAGCATAATACATATTTCATAATTCAATATATAATACATATTTCACATTCAGAATATGTATCTCGGGAATGATTGAATGGCTGGTGACCAAGGCAATGTCATGCCATACATTTTTAAATTCCTGTTGTTTCTTCTCGAAACAACTACTCTTTAGTTGGCATAAGAATAATAAGAATTTTTTTTAGTAACAATATTTTTCACCTTCAGATATGTGGTTTACAAGAAAAGTGCACAAAAAGAGATTTGTGATATGACAGAAATAAATATTTTAAAATCTCCTTTTTCTTCCCTGGTAAAATACAACTTAGTAAATGTAACAAATTAAGAAATACCAGTTAGAGAACACTGGACAATAGATTGTTTCTAAATAGAGTCATTATGAAAGAAAATAGTATGTCAGAGTCCAAAATCTTAATTAGTTGAGGAATAGTTATAAATTTATAGATGAATTCTAGCTTGTTCCTGTTTTTAGCCTCCCAGAATTTCTCTATTTTAATCATTATCATGATCTAGTTGTGCCATAGGCTTTGGTTGAATTGTAGGAGTGTTTAGAGTGGTCATCTGAGATGTCCAGCATTCAGTGATGCACAAGGCCTTCAGAATGAAGAAGGATTGTAATAAAGCTCCCAGCAAGCTCATTTGTGTGCTATGAATAGCTCACTAGGTGAAATACAGCCAATGCAAAAAGTACATGGGTGGTTCAGGTCAATGAATTGTATTTTGTAGCTCATTGGATTTTTTTGCGCACTCCAAAAACTGCTTTCCTACTGTTCCTTTAGCTGGGCCCATGGATTGTGAAGTGTTGTGATGTAGTTCTCTTTTGTTTTCTTTTGTGCTCTGGAGTTGGAGCTATGAAAGGCAGATTCATTTATTGTTTAGTTGAATCAGAATGACTGCAATTCCACAAACAAATTGGACTTCAGTTAGGAGTGCTTTGTCATAAATAATGTTGGAAGAGATTGGATTTTCTCCTAGCTGATATACTTCTGCTGTACATTAAAATCGGTGTCTAAAAGGGACTGATTTATTACTGAACTGACTGATCACTGAGCAACATACACCTGTCCTTGTTCTGCTTTGTTTTTGCTATCTCTATTTTCCTAAAGCATAGTCAGGAAAAGTTTATGGTAAGGGAAACTAATATTTGATTTTCTGAATTATTGTGTTCATTTTAACCTTCATTAAAAATATCACTTCTGTGATGCAAAACTCTCTCAGTGAATAATTCTTCATGATCTAGAAAGAAAACCTATTTCACAGATTGGTTAAAGGCATTTTCCATGGCTGGGTCAGGTGAGTCATATTTTTCACATATAATGTTAGGACATTTTAAACTTTAACAACATGTTTTTGCTAGAGGCTGCAAATACCGTAGCAATACCTGCAAATACCTCTTTTCATTGACTGTAAAAAAGTTTTTTTTCCCACTGAAGTATATTTACTTCCTTTTGTTTCAAGTTACTGAGTTCTATAAATCATCCAGAGACATAGAAAATCTGGTAATTTCTTCCTTGGTGGAAAAGTATATATATAGGTATATATACTTATATATATATGCACACTTTAAACTTATATATTTACACACTTTATACTTATGTATAAAAGTTACAGCACAATATACATTTGGCTAGACCCTTGGTACTTAACTACAAATGCCATAACAAGTTGCATTTTGTTTTCTTGAATCAAACGCTTCTGTGTGGCAGTTACATTGTATCAGTAAGAATCATTTCATGTGTAGGGCTGTCCTTGCCAAGTAGGTTAGATGGGCATTAATTTTGTTAAGCATTTTTTTGGTCTTGTTTTTGCAAGCTCTAGAGCCAGAATTTGCATCTATCTCTGTCTAGTTCCAAAGATTATGTATTTTCATCTTTGCATATTGTTGTTGTACAAGAATAAAATTTTACAAAGCAAATCATACTTTATATTCAATACATAGAAGACAGTGGTCAATGTGTTTTTAAAGTGACTGTTTTTTGGTAAAGACCTATTTTAACTTCAAATTATTTTATATTATATATTCCTCAAATGAGTCACATCCATAGTGACTTGGAGTGTATTTACAGGTGCTTTAAGTATATGTAATCTTTTTTTTGTGTGTGTGTGTGTTTGAGGCAGAGTCTCGCTC
This sequence comes from Papio anubis, assembly GCF_008728515.1. Taxonomy (NCBI): domain Eukaryota; kingdom Metazoa; phylum Chordata; class Mammalia; order Primates; family Cercopithecidae; genus Papio; species Papio anubis. Next base: position 47,544,623 of record NC_044979.1, read on the forward strand.
TGTCGCCCAGGCTGGAGTGCAGTGGCGCGATCTCGGCTCACTGCAAGCTCCGCCTCCTGGGTTCACACCATTCTCCTGCCTCAGCCTCCCGAGTAGCTGGGACTACAGGCGCCCGCCACCACGCCCGGTTAATTTTTTGTATTTTTAGTAGAGACAGGGTTTCACCGTGTTGGCCAGGATGGTCTCGATCTCCTGACCTCGTGATTCGCCCGCCTCGGCCTCCCAAAGTGCAGGGATTACAGGCGTGAGCCACCACGCCCGGCCAGTATATGTAATCTTATTGATGATATTCAGAATCATATTAATAGTTTTTTGAAAGTAAGACTTAAATGTAAATTAAGCACAATTCAAACATAATACAATATTTACTGTTCAAACAGTAACTTAAGTTACTGTTATCTTAAAGGTTTTCCAAGAAGCATATGGTCATGACAGTGTAGCATTTACATGTATTCTGAGTGTTCATTTATTGTAACTGTACCACATATAGTTTTAGATGCTCTGTGCTTTGCATTTTAAAAGCATTTGGTGTTTATAGCACCTCTGTCTTTCTAAGACATGGCCTGACTAGGTTTGATGTCTAATGTGATTTTTTAAAAATCACATTAAGTGTGACTTAAGTATGGGGGTTGGAGTGAGAATGAAAATGAAAATGTTTAATTTTTCTAACATCAGACTAGTATGCTTCAGGGAGAAATTTAGCAAAGGTAATTGGACAGACTACCAATATAAATTAGGTCAATAGCCTGGACCTACAAGTGCTAGCCTTTATAACATACTTGACAGCAACACAAATCTGTTAAAAGAAAATGGGACTGTCCCTGATATGAAATAATGGGATCGTCAAAGATACAACACATGGTACACTTTTTCCTTTTAATTACCATATGAGAACAAAATCAGTTTTTGCAGCTGGTTCTTCTTCATTTTATTTGCCTTGACTACATCTCACACCTAAGGGGTTTGAAACATGACAGACAACAGGTGTGAATATGTATCTAATAATTGACTACAGTTTCTGTTCTTCCTTTAAAAATTGACTATATTGTAAACATCTCTAACACTAATAAAGACAGCTTGTTTTTTCTTATGTGTAAAATGCTTTCTAAGCCATGGTTAGATTATATGTCTGAATCAAATGTAAATAAGTCAAGTTATTAAATTACTCTTTCTAGAATAACAGATTTTAAAGGAATGATGAGTTTCAGTCAGTTTAAGTGCAGCTGACAAGCAGCCATCCATTATAGCCTAGTGTGACATTGATTTTTGACTAGAAGAAATGGAAACATAGCAGTAGCTATACATCCTTAAGGAAATATTCTATATTATTGATACCCTTTGTTTCCTTAAGAGCTACTCCTAAAATTCTATTCAAATTGAATTTTGATTGTACTAATGAGGAAATCTATTGTCAATGTCAAAACATCCGTTATTGTGAAAATAAGATGGTAATGCCAAATTATTACCTTAGCATCTATTTCTACCTTATTCCTTACGGACAAAAGCTGTCTCCTTAAGGACAAAAAGTGTTTCATTATAGAACACCTTTAAGACACTTTTAAAACAAGACCTTAAAAAAAAAAACAGGAATTACAAAATACCGCTTAATTACCTTTAGCAAGAACACTTAGGCTTGCTCATTGGGCAGATTAAACAGACGATTGAAACAAAGTCAGTTGATTTGGCTCATTTTTCCCCCTACATTTTCTCCAGTGATTACTGCTCTCATCTTTTTGCCAAATTGATGGGAGTTGGCAGTAAAACAGAAGCAGTTGAAAATGTGGGAGAAGATGAAGTTTTCTGGATTGCATAAAGGATCATCAGAGATAAAGAGATTGCAAAGAATTGGTCTTAGGTTGATATTCTGCATCATGTGTTTGTCTGTTTTCTCTCATAATCAACTAGACCTAAATTAAGAACCCTTGCCTTAAGAGAGTGTTATTTTTGTTTTCCAAATTTTGGTAAATATGATAGATTCGGCCAAGGAGGTGTTTATAATTCTTGCGTATTTTATCTTTGTCTTGTCATTAAGTGTGAGAGCATTAAATTCAAATGTTTTTGAAAGTTGGTGAAAACTAACAATGGTGTGTTGTTAATTCGTATGAATAGACTATGTTGAAATTAGGGCCTAGGAGAGTGAATGCTGGCTTTTGAGGCCTGATCATAAAGAATATTATATGTGACATTTGTGTAAGGGAAATAAATGAAGGAGGTGATTTCAGGGAAAGTAAAGTAGTATTTACTCAGCGATAGTTTGGATAACAAACGAACTAGGCTAATGTTGAACACGATGTGGATTCGAACTCATTATTCAAATTGACAGAGACTTGGAATTAGTTCAGATTTACCTATGAGAAAGATGGTCTGTTGCAACAAAAACAGTGGTCCATTCAGAGTGGGGCAGAGATATTGGAAAGTTGCTGTTTCTTTGGGAATGGTTTTCCACTATTGGTGAAATAGTGAAAGTGAAAGCTACTATTATTGCAGTTATAGCGTGAACATTACATACTTTATCATTTAATTTTCAGGGTCATTCTGAAAGGCAGTTGTTGTTATGCCTGTCTTACAATTGTGAAAATTAGGATTCAGAGGATATAATGAACTTATTCAAGGTCAAACAACTACTAAGTGGCAAAATTGAACTCAAGCTACTCAAGCTAGGTCTGTCTGATTGCAAAACTTTTACTTTTCCACACACTATTTCAAATTATCAAAAAATATTAGAACTATTTTTCCACGTAACAAGTCTATGTTAGGTCAGCTTTCACTTCAGCTTATGTCATAACAGCTGTCCTCATGCGTGGATATTTTACCTTTTGATGGGTCTTTTATCACTCTAAAACCTTTCTTTTTCATTATTTGTGATTGGGTCTTAAAAGAGAGACAGTAGCTAGAATTATATTAGATTGACCCTGGAATCTACTCCTTCCTTTAATAAAAAATCCATCTCTATAACGTTGAATTTGATGCTTTTCTAACTCTCTCATCTTCCTGGCTTTTATAATATTAGCAGTGAGTGAGTGAGTGATACATGTTATTGTCAATGAAACTTAACAATTTATGTAGTAATTGTTACTATTGTCTTCACTTTACAGATAGGGTCAAGTAACTTGCCCACAGTCAAACATAAGTAAACTAGTGGAGCCAAGATTTAAAACCTTACAGGTTCCATAGGGTGAATCCTTGGCCTTTCAACTTCTCTTCCCTGTAATACATCATCTTTTTCCAGACTTCCAGCCTGTCTTCTTCCTCATGGTACAGGATTGTTTTCTAATTACTCCAGTTTTATGTGTCCTTACTTGGTCTTATGTTTCCATAAGCAATACTAATGGCAGCCCCAGAAATTACAGCTTGACATTCCAGAAGACTAGCCTTAATGTTCGAGAATAGGATATAAGACAATGCAGCTTTGGAGTCCATCTTCTTCATATAAGGGCTTTACTTCTAGGCAGAATAACATTAAACTAATAAAATGATAGTCAGCTTAGTGCCAAATACTATGTTACGTGCTCTTCATGCATTCTTTTATTATTGCAACTACTTTATTGGATAGATACCATTATCATCATTTTACAGATCAGGAAGGTAAAGCTTAGGGAGCATAAGTAATTCGCAGAGGTGTTATCTATCTTGAAGTCTATTTTACTTTAGAGCTCATGAGCTAAGGTGACTGATCTTGCATATTCTCTGAATAAAGCCTCTAGATCTTAAACAGCAGATTGGACTAATTGAACCCTCTGAATGATGGTAGAAATGATCCTAATTTTTTTTTTTTAAAGAAACAGATTAATACATTTATAAGCTGTAATTTCTATGATTATAGGTAAATATTATATTAATGCTTTGTTTTAAATTATTTTTGCGGCCGGGCGCGGTGGCTCACGCCTGTAATCCCAGCACTTTGGGAGGCCGAGGCGGGCGGATCACAAGGTCAGGAGATCGAGACCACGGTGAAACCCCGTCTCTACTAAAAATACAAAAAATTAGCCGGGCGCGGTGGTGGGCGCCTGTAGTCCCAGCTACTCAGGAGGCTGAGGCAGGAGAATGGCGTGAACCCGGGAGGCGGAGCTTGCAGTGAGCCGAGATCGCGCCACTGCACTCCAGCCTGGGCGACAGAGCGAGACTCCGTCTCAAAAAAAAAAAAAAAATTTTGCTTAATTTCTTCTATTTTATAGTTTTTAAATCTTGCCTAAATATGTTTATTAAAATTAATATTAACATTAATATTAACCATTAATATTAACAAGGTAATATATAGTTTATCTTAGTTATGTTAAATATTGCCAAAATAAAAGAAACAAATTATAAAATCGTTCTTATTTAACTTATTTCAGATGAAGGTAAAATACATGTGAATATGGCATGCTAGTTTGTAATTTTCCAGTAAATCAAAACAAAACACAATACACAATTTTATGAATTATTCTTATGGGACATCCAATTGAATTAATTATTCAATATCTAAGGCACAGGATAGCATTGTTTTCTTCTTCCTTTTACTGAATTATCTTTTCTAATTTTAATTAGCTTCAAAGGAATTATGAATTTAGTATTTATTTTGAGCCTTCTATGTGTCAGACATTATATCTGGGTGCAGAAATATTTATTCCATCAACTAGGATATTTAGGTTTCTTCTTTTGGATATTATTTGTTCTTTTTTGTCCATTTAAAAATTATTATACATTCTGAGTTATGGAAACGTCAGTGTTGTAGGTTCTTACTTTCTATTCCCAGAGAATGACCATTTAATTGTTTCAGCCTAGATGGAGTTACAGGAACTGGATTTGCCTTCCTTCTAGAAACAAATAAAAAAGACCAGATACAACGTATGAAAGGGAGTCTTCAGACGTTAAATATCAGACAGTTCAGGACAATGATCCTTTAAGAATGGCAACAAATGAGGTAAACCCTTTGACTGTACCAGCTGATTGCCTTAAGAGATTTTTTCCAGGGCCCAGCAGGGAGGAGAACCCAGGTGAATGTTGGTCGTCTAGGGTTGATGAGACAGAGTTGGGAGAGTGGGGAGGTCCAGGTGGCTAGAGTTTGCAGGACGGAGTACTGACTGGAGAAAAGATGCACAGAGAGAAAACTACATAGATATGCAGAGGGTCGTCGTACAGCCCTCAGCTGAGGACCCATCAGCATGTGGGAAACCTACAAAAAGCTGGAGAAATAATCATCTCAAAAGAACACAGGGAATAATTTTCAGAATTTATACAGGGCTAGGAATTATTCATGTTCCCTTATCAGCCAAAAAGTGGAAAACCTCATAACTCACGAAGCATCAGATAGAATAAACAGAAGAATATTGCCTAGTAGTGGAGCATATTCACCCTAGATTAAAGGCTGTGCCAATTTTGCCTAACAAAGTTTAAAAGCCAACTTCTGTAGGATTTGCTGTTCCCAAGTAACTTGTTTTCCAAAACAAAGCTCAAAGATGTTCATTAGAACACAAGAATATTTACCACCCCAAAAGGTGAAAATCATGTTTGGGAGCTAGTAAAAATGTTACTTTTTATGCAAAGACACAGGAAACCATGACACAAAATGAGGAGAACATCAATCAGTTAAAAAAAAACACACACACAGAAATGAGAGAAATAGTAGACAAAGCATTAAGATAAGTTATTGTCACATTTCATGAGTTCAAAAGAGATGAAAGATTGAACACGTGAAGCACAGAAATGGAAGATATGAAAAAGACTTAAATCTATCTTCTAGAGATGAATATTATAGGACCTAAGATGAAAAATTAGCTGGATGGGTATATGACAGTTTAGAGTCTACAAAGAAAGACATTAATGAGGTGACATCATAGCAATGGAAACTACACAAAATGAACCACAAAGAGAATAATGACTAATTTAAAAAAGAGAGAATCAGTGAACTGTAGGACAATTTCAAGTGCTTCAATATTCATGTAATTCAAGTTGATGAAGAGGAGAGAGTTTTAGACTGAAATATTTGAAAAAATGGTGGGAAAGAAAATTAATAAAAACTGTAAACTCAGGTAGAATAAACTAAAAAAACTCCAAGCACAAGAAAATGATACAAAGGTATATCATAATCAAACTGATTAATACCAGTGATAATGAGAAAATCTTAAAAGAAGGTAAAAAAAAAAAGAGATATATCAGGTACAGTGTAACAAAGATGGTTAAGAGTCTTTGCTTTGGAAACAGTGAAACACGGAGGCAGTGGAATAACATTTTTAAACTATAGAAAGAGAGAAAGTATCAATGTGGAATTTTTTTTTATTTTATTTTTATGACGGAGTTTCACTCTTGTTGCCCAGGCTGGAATGCAATGGCATGATCTCAGCTCACCGCCACCTCCGCTTCCTGGGTTCAAATGATTCTCCTGTCTCAGCCCCGAGTAGCTGGGATTACAGGTACCCACCACCATGCCTGGCTAATTTTGTATTTTTAGTAGAGACTTGGGTTTCCCCATGTTGGTCAGGCTGGCCTTGAACTCCTGACCTCAGGTGATCTGCCCGCCTCGGCCTCCCAAAGTGCTGGCATTACAGGTGTGAGCCACCATCTCCAGCCATCAACGTGGAATTTTATACCTAGTCAAAATATCTTACAAAAGTAAAGATGAAATAAAAACTTGTTTAGATAAACTAAAGATGAAAAAATTAATCACTAGTAGATCTGTACTGAAAGATACACTAAAGAAAGTTCTTCAGGCAGAAGAAAAATGTTATCAGTTAGAAACCTGGACTATATAAAGGAATAAATGACACTGAAAATGGTAATTTTCTCCTCTTAGAGTCTCTTTTAAAGTTATTTGACTAAGTAAAAAATAATAAAAATATATTGTGAACTTCATGACATATATAGAAGTAAAATTATAATAGTGCAAAGGCTAGGAGGGGGGAAATGTAAGAATACTGATGTAAATTTCTTATACTATGTATGATGTGGTATAATATTACCTGAAGACAGTTCATGATAAATTAAAGGTATAAACTGTGAACCAACCACTAAAACAACAGTCAAAAGAATTATAGCTACGAAGTCAAGAAAGCAGATAAAATGGAATAATATAAAATACGCAGTTCATCCAAGGGAAGTAGAAAAAGAGAAAAAAGAGGCTGAGGGCAGATAAAAGCAATAGAAAACAAGTAGCAAAAGGGTAGATTCAAATCCAGTCATGGTTGTATATGTATCCAGGGGAAAAGGAGATTATCTTATAATGATAGAAGGCTTAGTTCATTAAGAAGGCCATAAAATACAACATTTATGTACCTAATAACAGCATCAAAATACTTGAAGCAAAATATGGCAGAACTTCAAGGAGCAAGGCACAAATCCAATTTTTGTTGGAGATTTAAATATTCCTTCTTAATAACTGATGGACAGAGTAGACAGAAATAGGTATAGACATAGAAGACCTGAACAACCCTATTAATCTGGTGTAACTGACATCTGTATCTATATCATACAAAGAATATTATCTGAGTTTAATGAAATTAAATTAGGTGTCTATAATGAAGGACTTGTAGAAAATCTCTACATATTTGTCAATTAAATGACTGTCCTCTAAATAACCCAGAGGTTAAGAAAGAAAAAAAGAATTAAGGAAATATTTTTAACTGTATGAAAATGAAAATGGAAACACATCAAGATTTGTGGGATGTAGCTAAAACAATACTTAAAGGGAAATTTATAGCACCATTTGTATTATAATGACCATCCAACTACATTACTTAAAGTTACTTGTTAATCGGTTGTCTTCTTGTATATTGCAAACAAGTTCTGCTTGTGGGGAGAAATCTTAGCTACAGAATAAACATAATATTTACTTTGTAAGATAGTGCTACAAAACAATTTGTGTGTAAAAATTATATTCTATAATTTGAATTTTTAATTTTTTACATTTGGACTTTCATTAGACATTGTTTGGTAAAGGTATTTAATCATTAGAATATTGTTGGTAAGTTTTTAAGTTATTTCATGTAAGTTGAATATTGATTTCATAAGAATTATCTTCTGTTAGTAAGTTCACATTATAAGTGCTGGCACTAAATACCAATAAACCAATAAAAGGCCAGTCCGATACTGTTCAAACAAATATATACTTATAAATCTTTACTTCTCAAATTTAAAATTCATATTTTGACAATTAACAACTTTTACTCCCTGAATAAAATAATTATTGGTGACTTTTTTCTTAGTCAAGTTTTTGAATAACCTTTTTGTGTTACGATTATCTTTTTCATGTATTTGATACTAGAAGTCATCTCAGTGAAATTATTATATAGTCAGTTTGTCAAATACCACTGACTTTGTATGGGTATTTCCTCAAATTCTGATTTCCTTTTAAATGTTAGAGAGTATTTTGAACCTAACATTATTACAAAAAGTAATTTAAGGTATTTATTTCAGGGAGTGAACTGTGACATTTTAAAAATGAGATCACATTTATTTATATACAAAGGTATTTAACCACCAATTATATAAGGTCATTTTTACTAATAACCTATTTTTTTTAAATATTAGAGATTGTATTTATTAATCATGCTGTAAAGGGATTACTCATTTTAAAAAGTGGCTAACTTAGGTACATGCATTGAATGTAATCTGCATTCATTGGATAAAGTGTACATTCATCGAGCAGACATTTATTGAGCATCTAAGATGAGTTAGGTTCAATGTTTTCACTGGGAATATGGAGAAATTCTGACCTGAAGCAGTTTATAGTCTAGTAGGGGTAGGTGGCAGCCTGGCAAAGCAGAAATTGCAATACAGTGAGATAGAAGCAAGATGCATTGGGAGAACATCGTACCAGCATTAATGCAGCCTGAGGAGGAAGGTAACTCCTTTCAGAGGAGTTGACTCAGAAGGGGATTACAGACACACAGAATGAGTAAATGTTCAGAATTGTTGGCTTACAGTGTGTATGAATTAGAATGGTAGGTGGGGAGGTAAAGGTAGCAGAGATAAGCTATAGGGTTAATATTTATCCTGTAAACAAGCAGAAACTATAGAGTGAGTGATCTAATCACATTTTCATTTTAGTACTGTCATTCTGAAAACATTCTATGAGATGGAATGGAAAAGGAATTGATGACTCGGAGTGTGAAGAGTGAAGAGTTCTTAATATTTGTTATTGGTTAATTCTCTTTTGATTTCAGGGGTCAAAAATCTAATGTAACTTGGGCTAACAAGAAAGAAGTCAAAAAAAGAATTTATTGGTTCAGAAAATTGAAAATTTCCATGTCAGATCTAGCTGACCTCAGGACTGGCCTTTACAGTCCATCTCTGGTATCTGTGTTGCATTACAGAGTTGGGTTCATTGCAGGTTATGACTCCTGAGTTCACATATACCTAAATGTTTTTCTTTAAAAAAAAAAAAAAAAACCCTCCAAAATGAATCAATAGAGTGAACTAATTATTAATTTCTATGGGATTCGTTGGCTATTCTTATTGGTGTTTGTGAATTCTTTACTCTCCTAATTGAAGATTCTTTGTTCTATACGTGAGTCTAAGCTGCTTCTAGGAGAATGTTACAGATTTTTTGGGAAAAATTCTAATATCCTTACTTTTCTTTAAAGTTCATAAGAATAATAATTATGTCGAGGAATCATATGTAAATTCATGTTACTTTTCTACACTTTAAATTGTGAAGAAAATACAGAAATACTAAATATTTATTAATCTAGTCCACATTTATTAAACATTTCTTTTGTGTGTGATATTAAGTCTCTATGTGTGAAAGTAATTTTGTTTAATAGGGCTTTTATACTTGAGAACTCCTTTCCTGTTTTCCATTTTGAATTGTCTTAAGATTCAGATTGACTTCCTAGATAGTGCACTGAAATTTGGCAGTGTTTTTTATATAAAAAAATTATTATACTTGAGAGTTGTATCATATGATATTCCTTGAGAAAATCTCAGAAGAGTGTTTCAGTTATATTCGAATTGCCTACACTTACAGAGCTTTTTTATGAAGATTATAATACATATTTATTCATAGTTCTCTGACTTTGTTTTACTTCAGTACTCAGTCATCATTTATTTATTCACTTTCAGTCAAAAAATATTTACTAAGCCCTTAACATATGTGCTGCTCTCGGTAGATAAAATAGTCATGAATATTTTCTCTCATGGGATTTATGTTGTGAAAGACAGATTAAACAAATAAACACACTAAGTTGACAACTGGTATTAGAAGGGGAAAAAAAAAAAAACAGGCAACAACCTTCTTTAGAATGAGCAAGCAGGGAGGGCCTAATTGGAGAAGTAATATTAAGCTGATCAGGTGGGTGATTAGGAGTTATTTTTTCTTGTTAAAAATTTGGGAGAAAGTCTAGGTAAATACTTTTAGGAGGGATAGAGCTTGCCTTTTTGAGAAAATCAAAGAAGACCTGTGACTGTTAAGGGTGAAGGCTACAGTTATGAAAGATGGGGTTTTGATATTATGATTTTCATTTCACAAAAAGTATTAAGTTTGTTAAGCACTAATGCATTAATTGTAGTGGCAGGAAATAGATGATGGTGTAAAACATCATAATAATTTACCTCCTGCATTTGAGAAATGGAGACAGATCCATGTTTCACTTTGTTGTCAGTTATTAAGTACTTGCAAAGGCAGACAGATTAAGTAATCTGGTTGCTGATAGGACATCTGAAAAATTATTGGTTTCAGTATTATAAAAGCTTTCTTTTTGTTTGTATGTACACACACACACACACTACTTATTTACCTACCTCATAGGGCTTCTGTACATTTTGTTGCCTTTGTCAGATGTCACCCCCTTCGCATTAATTTGCACCCATTCATTAGTTATCAATTTCAGCATTTCTTCTTGAAATAAGTTTTTCTTGATCCCACTTCCTCAGTAACCCTAAGCCTAAGACATGTACCTTTGTTACAAATATTCCCAGACCTGTGCTTCCTTTCTTTAGATTGTATCTCAGTTTGTAATTGCACACTCATTAGTGCTTGATTACTGTTTCTTACTCTCATACACACTCAGTAAACTGAAAGCTCCATGAGAGCAGCTTTCAGTTTAAAATCTGCATAGCTTGGCACTGAACCTGGCACCTGTATGGTAGTCAAATATTTGGTGGAAAACTATTTGGTGGAATGAACAAACAAATATATACCACCACCTCAGCCTAAAGTTTTTCTGTCAGACAAAGCTGACATTTTCCCATGTTTATTTTCTTTCAGGATAAACTGAGGTTTGATTATTTAACTATTTTTTGAAATTACATATAAAACACTTTTATGACCATAGTAACTGTCTTAAAATTAGGGGGTAAACTAAATATTTCATCTTGTTGCACTTCTTTCTGCATTTCTTCCCTTTTGAATCTCTTTATTCTTCAAATTTCTGTGTGATCTAAAGTGTGGAAGACCTTGCTAATGTTTGAATTGGTATCAGACCTCAGTAGATACTTGCGAAGTGAAGAAATGAATTATTTACAAGACAAGAAGCTGTTCTTCACATTAATTAATTGGCTGTAAGAATGATCCAGCAATGAAGAATGCTGAGCACTAGTTTCCCCATTTTCATGATTAAAACAAATGCCCTAGGCACACATTTCTTTTTCTGTGCCATCATAACAAATAAAGACCCTGTCACCCCAGCAACTCATTATTGTTTGTTTTCTATTTGGTGAAATCCAAAGAGATCTTCTGTGGTTATAGTTGGGAATTTATTAAAGCTTGCAAATCCCTGTTGTTCCATAAAGCTGAAAATAAAACATATGCTAGCCCATACCACACTGTCCAGGGTCTTTTTTGGAATTACATTTAAGAGCTGAGAAAATGTAACACAAAGATTTTTACCAAAGCTTACATAATCTTCCGTTCTTTACACTTGGACTTTTTTTCTGAGCATTTCTCCAATGCAACATCCCCACATATTTGGGCAGAGTTTAGAATCATTTTCCATACTAAGTGAAAAAATGATTCTGATTGAACTTTATCAAACGTTTGCCTCTGAAATGGAAAAGTTTGGTGTGTACTAATGATACAAATTATTTTAATATATGTGATAATTCCTTTTCTCTTTTAGTCAAATGTCCTGGAAATTCTTCACTAAATCGAATTTTATCCATTGTTGAGGTTTCTCCTAATGATAAGCACTTAAACCACACAATCAACCCTAGAAAGATGGAAGGAGATGGTGGGAATGTGAGTAGGGTGAGTTGGTGTGGCAACCTTTGGAACCAGTTTAGCACATTCCACGGTACTTTTCCTATCAGAAAACCAGGGATGATTTCAACCATAAGGAAAAGCAATTACCGTGATCACCTGATTGTGATTTGCATGCCAGAAACTGATAAAATCATTTCACATGCTTCTATCATGTATCATGATACAGATTGTATCAATGGGTACATATGTATCACTTACTATGCTAAGTTTCTGTTTCATGGTCAGGATACTTTAAATACTCTCAATATTTCCTTTCAAAGGGAAATTGAGGGTTATTAAATCAATAGTTTTTAAAAAGTGTTATAAAAATAGTAAGAATTAATTTTTGTTTCTATTGCATTATATCTGTCATCAGTGTGGAAAGAAGTTACTTTGTAATAAAGGCAACCCCATAGAATAACTGAATGTTTTGTAAACTGTTAGTGTGTTGGTAAATTGTTGGTATGAAAAATCAGGGTTGAGTATGACATTAATAGTAGGTAGTTAAAAAAACTAGCAATTCTGAGGTTTCGGGCTGTACACACACACACACATACAAGCATTGCTAGTGCTTATTGAATTACCTCTTTGCACCATGTTTAACTGTTACTTCTTGGTCATTTTTGAAAGGTATAAATTATTTTACCTTTGATTTTACATGTATTCTACTTTTTTTTACAACATAGTAAAATACCTTTCACCTAAGATGGCAGAGGTCCTTTGTTAACTCAAGAAGATGAATCTCCATAGGATATAGGATATGCTATATTTAAATGTAGTTCTTCTGCAAATAACTATAGAATATTTATGCATTTTTGACAAAGTTTCAGAGGCATAAATGCTGCCATTGCCCAACAGAGGAAATTTCATACAAAACTCTCCAAACTTTATGTCCGGTCAGTTTCTGGGAATGGATACTTCTGCAGACTTGTTCCCCAGTCTTCTTGCACTTCAAACACACACTTGAAAGATGTGATCTGTGGGCCTGTACTGGTCTTGGCCATCTGGTCTCAAGAACCAGATGAATCAAGGAAGCTATCTTGATTCTTGTGCTTAGAACTCAGTGTTTCTTGGCTTTTGGGAGGTATTTCCAGATTTGACACTTTTGATTTGTTTTAAAAAAAAGTCTCATTTTTTTTTTTTTTTAAATGAGAACCTATTCATCTCCTGATACAAATTGATAGAAATAGACTAGACTTTATCAAGTTAAGTACTTGAGCCAGACACATGTTGTATTCCAGCCTGTGTTCCAAGTGCTCCTGTCCCCACCTTGACAGCCTTTCAGGTTTGTGACTGATAGGGATGGAAGTATGTGGATTTTATTTATATGCTGTTGTCTTGTGGTTAGTATGTTTTCTTGAATATAGAGGAATAGAATTATTTTGTGTTTCAGAATTATTTGTTTTAAACATGAACATAAAAATATTTCAACAGCAGATAATCTCTTAATGAGGGGATTCCTGGTTAGCCCATCTGAAGTCAATGGGTGGACTCAAGATATGAATCCACCCATCACTTCCCCTTTTTACTGGCATTTCCAGTCTCATCTTCTCCACTGATTATTATCTTGACCAATAAATTTACTCATGTATTTTCAATGTAACTCTCTCCATTCTATCCCATCACATTATTGCTATATTACTTCCATCTAGCCAGTTTACCAAAAAGCATGTTACAATTATTGTAGACTCAATGATACTGTACCTGATAATGCCCTTTTTGGAGAAATGAATCAAAGATCATAATTAACATTTGTTTTTTGTTGTTATTGTTGGCAGAGTTAAACTTTCTTATTCCACTTCACAATTAGCTATAATTGTGTTGCTATAAAAAGAAATTTTACATTGTCTGTCCTATTACTGTGGTCGTCAAATTGATTATCATTTAGCAGAAAATCAAAGAGCACAATGATTAAGCAGTAGAATGACCTGTTGCTAGCTCTCAGAGGTTTAATTCCCCAGAAGCAGACATTGAGATGAAGATTTGTTTGCAAATAGTTTATTAAGACAGTGAGAAACAGCTAGGCATGGTGGCTCACACCTATAATCCCGGTACTTTGGGAGGCTGAGGCAGGAAGATCGTTTGAGCCTAGAAGTTCGAGACTAGCCTGGGCAACATGGTGAGACCTTATCTGTAAAATAAAATAATAAAATAATAAAATAAAATATAGCTGGGCATGGTGGCACATGGCTGTAGTCCAAGCTACCCAGGAGACTGGGGAGGGAGGATTGGTTGAATCTGGGAGATCGAGACTGCAGTGAGCTGTGACTGTGCCATACTTCAGCCTTGGCAACAAAGCAAGACTCCATCTCAAAAAACAAAACAAAACAAAAAAAGAAGCAATCAGTTAGGGAGTGACAGAATGGGGATAAAAAGGGAATGGGGAAGAAGAGGTATGATTTTAGACAAAGTCTCTTCCAGGATAGCTTTAGTCTAAACCTTCATGAAAGCTCTGGAGTATGAATTATTTGTTCAAACCCAAATTAAATGAGCTGGATGTTCATACTTCCATCCCTATCAGCCATTGCCTAAGGATGATAAAGGGGTACAGGAGGGGAGATGCTTATCCCGTTAGGGACAAAGTGGCTATAGTAGCCTGAGGGCATAAGAACACTTAACAAGTCTTATCTTTTGGAAGCAAAATCACACTGAAACATGTGAGTCACAATATGTATTGTAATGTGCACAAGTCATCTTAAGGAACCATGTGATGGAATTCAATAATTTACTTTCCACTCCATCACTCCACTTCACTTAACCAACCACTCCTTTTTTTTTTTTTTTTTTTTTTTTGCTTTAACTCACCATTTTGACTGGAAAAGTGATGAATATCCTATAGCACTTTTGATGGATAATTGTGCACATTCTTCTTTGATACTATATTGATATTCTACCAAAACTCAACAAGTAGTACTTTCCTATAGACTAGTTACAGTGTGGACTCTGAGGCCATATCAATGAACTTTTTGTATTTTCTCCGTCAAAAATCCATTGGTTTATCTTGCACCTTTGAATAAATCTTTTACCAATACATGTATTGGTCATTTGGAAAATATTGATTCATTGGGTTGTATATATCTTCCACATGTTTATGCATTTTATTATACAGCATAAACAAATCCCATTTATTAATATTACTACTGCTGTCATCAGAAAAATCCTGATATTAGTAAGCTCTTACAGTGACAATATAAGGCTTTCTTACAACTGTCACAGTGACAGATGTTAAGTTTTTCAAACTTCTGTTTTTTGCTTGAAAGCTTTAATGTTATCATTGGTAATGAATACTGTCCGTTGTTTTCCTTGAAGTGACAGATTAACTTAGTCCATTTTTGTGAAAGTATCTACCAAAAATCTAAGTTATCTGTCAGTTGTCCCGTCAAGAAAAAGTGTTTGCTAGAAAAAAGTGGCTAGTTCAGCTTGCAACTGAAACAACCAGGAGTGCTGTTCCTTAAGCAACCATTGTACTCCAGTGTGCAGTGAGTGCTTTATGTGTATTTGCCATTTCACCACACAGAATAAGACACATTTAATTTGAGATATAATGGAATTAAGATTTTTACTACTTCATCAAAGATATTCCTAAATAAAACAGACTTTGCTTGCTTTAATGACAGTGCATGGCAGTGAAGAGTACAATGACTCAGTAAAGTTTGATGCCAAGGCTTTGATTTGTGCTAAGCTACTAGCAATTCTCCCACCAGTGCTTTCATATAATCTGTGAAAATATTAACATAGAAAATGGGTAAATAACATCTTAATATCATTATGAAAATAATTTTGCCCTCATGAACTCCTGAAAGGTTCTCGTGGATCTCAGGAGTCCACTGAGTTCACTTTAAGAGCCACTGCTTTAAAGAAAGCAGCAACACACAGTATTTTGCATCTTGCCACCCTCTGTCACCAAGTATCTACCTTAGTCTTTGCATACAAATTGCAATAATCATTTAATTTACTCCTTGAATAATTTTGGAAGATGATATTTAAAACACCTTTCTTCAACTTCCTTGGATACTTCTACTTTTAACGGAGTTCCTCTCTAAAATGTTATTAGCAGGTGTTTATATTTTCATGGAAATTTTCCTGTGACAGATAGACTCACACATTTACAAACCATCATTTGCTGAGGCCATCAAGTTAATTTTCCTTAATCTATTTATTTCAAAGAATTTTAGTATATCCATTTTACACTCTTTAGTTTTGAAAGGGTCAGAATAATGGCAGTCCCGCTTGTAGTTCTGAAATGCTTTTCAGTTCACAAAGCACTTCCTCCTGCATCATCTCTTTCAGCCATCACACCAATCCTTTGAGATTTGCAGGGCAGTGTCATTATCTCCACATGAGTAAACCCAGGTTTAGAGACGGGGAAGTGGGTTGCCTAAGGTCTAAGGCCACACAGTGAGTGGCAGAACAGAATTGAGATGCTCTGTTTTCTATATTCAGTTTCCTCCTGTGTATAGTGTTCTTTCTTTTCTTGTAACAATTTAAAAGGCATTCTATATTTTTTTCCCTAGTCTATGTAGCTGGTTTCTCTTATGATTTCATATCATAAGATGCCTGCACAGGCTGTTGACTTAGATAAAAATACTGTATAACTGAAGAAATGGAAGCTACACATAGGCGCTGTGGTCTCAGCAAAGGCCTGATACTGCTCACAATTCTGTTGTAACCATGAAGGTTACTTCCTTTTAAACTTAATAAGTATCAGCCAACCCAGGTATGAAATTTTCAGCTACAAGAAGAACTGCAGAAAACAATTAAATAAACCCTATAGCCAATATAAGGCAAAACAATACAGAGAATGGAGATTTGCTGGGTAATTAAGCATGTTATAAAGTAAACTGACTAATCTATAATCGTATGCTGGGATTAGTAATACAAAAGACTGACACGCATTGTGTGAATTAGTGAAAAAGGGTTTTGAGGAGAGTTTACAATAGCAAAGATGATTGCATATTATAAAAATTAATTAAACATTATTTCTTTGTGGTATTCCTTTTTGGCCAAGAGGATTGAACTGAGCTTCCTAGAGTTCATTGTGCTTAATCAGACTTTAAAAAATAATTTTTCTTAATTTGTTAGAAAATATTTTTTAAAAACTGCAAGTGATAGAGAATAATAACATATATCCATGTATGCACCATCCAGTTTTATCATATTTTAACATTTTTCTAGCTCTGCTTTTCTTAAAGAAAAAATATTACAAAGATAATTAAAACTTACTGTATACCTTGTTGTGAGGCTGTATCCATCACTACCAAGAGTTAATTATAATTCTGAATTTACTGCTCATTTTTCCATGATGCATGTTTTTATATTTTGATACATATGTTTGTATTGATAAATATATATAGTGTTTTTCATGTTTTAATAGTTTATAAAATTTGGTATCATTCTATGTCATTTTGCAACAGTTTTTTTATTCAATATTGCTTTTGAGATGATTCATATTTATATATGTAACTCTGATGTAAGTATACAATGTGTAGTATTCTTTAGTGAGTATGCCATAATTCATGTATATGTTCTACTCTTGATGGCTATGTAGGTTCTTTTCAATTCTTGCTATATGGAGTGATATCAGGACATTGTTATGTATACTTCCCTATCCACATGGACTTCCACATGGATACTTCCCTATCCACAGTTTTTTTAGGGTGTATACCTAGAAATGGAATTGCCAGGTCTTTGGTATACATTTGTTTAATTTATTAAATATTGTCAGCTTATTTTCAAAAGTAGTTTTGCTATTTTATACACTTCTGCATTCCTTACTCACTTATGTTCTTATATAAGAATGTTTCATTTTCAGCTCACATCATAAAACTTGGTATTGTTAGATTATAAATTTTAATATATCCAAATATCATCTCCTTAAAGTTTTATTGCACATCTCCCTGATTACTACTGAGGCTGAACATCTTTTCATATGCATATTGACTATTTTCCCTCTGTGAAATGTTTGTTTCTATCCTACTTTCATTTTTCTTTTTGGTTGTTAAGCTTTAAAAAAATTACTGTTGATGTGTAGGTGTCCTTTTACCTTTTGGATAATAATCATCTGTTAGTCATAAGTCTTGACAATATCTCAAGTCTGTAGTTTATCTTAGTTTTGCTCATGTGGTTTTTTTTTTGCACAAAAATTTTTATTTCTACGTGGCAGAGTCTTGTTGTTGTTGTTAGGCATAGGTATTTTTCTTGTTTAGGAATTTTCTTACTCTTGTGTTATAAAGATATGTTTTTCTATATTTTAGTTTTCACATTTAGGTCTCATCAATCAGGAACTGAGGTGGGATTACAGATCAGGAACCTGGAGGCAGCATTATACCTCTAATATATCTACATATCTTGCTTTTCACATTTAGGTCTCACCTGTCAGAAATTGAGGTGGCATTATAATTAGGAATTAGTGGTGGCATTATACATCAGTGGGGGAAGACAAGAAAAAAGTAAATCCCCTTTTACTTTGTAGCTAGTCTTGGGTAGGGATTTACTTTTCCCCTATCATCCCCCCGCCAGTTGTGATGGCATCACTTTGATATTTCATGTCCATGCTGGCATGGATCTGTTTCTCTGCTCTTTGTTCTGTCGTTTTAGTCTAGCTATGCGTCTCTGGCCTAATGCTATGCTGTTCTAATAATGATAGTTTCAGTATCTGGCAGGAGACTTTTTTCTACCTTGTACTACGTTTTCATAATTATCATTGTTATTCTTAGCTCTTTGGCCTTCTATATTAATTTTGGGATTACATTATCAACTTCTATGAAAAACTCTATGGAATGACTTCAGATTGACACATTAGTTGCCACAAATTTGCTGTATTTATGTTTTTTTTCCCACATGTGAACATGGAATTACTTTTCATTACATAGAGCTAAGGTTTTATAATTTTCCCCATAATGTGATTATACACATTTTCCCCTGTGTACCGTATGTTTTTATTGTTGCTAGTGTGTGTAGGCTCACATTCTCTCTCTCTCTCTCTCTCTCTCTCTCTGTTTCAGTATTGAAATGCTTGTTTCTTGTATATAGAAAGTCTGTAGTTTTTGTTTGCTAGTCTTAAACTACTTTTGAAGTCTTCTAATAATTTGCTATAGAATCCATTAAAATTTTCTATTTTGGTGGTCATAACATACAGATGTGGGTAATTTTCTAATACCTATTTCTTAAATTTTTCAAATAGTCTTGAGGCATTGACTATTATCTCTAGGCAGTATGAGAGAAGCAGTTTTGTTTTTATGTTAATGATAATATGACTAAAATTTCAGTTTGTGATATTTGCTGTAAGCTCTTAAGAGATACTCTACGTTACTCTGTATTTGGGTAGAGATGCTTCCTTTACTCCTTGTTTGTGAAGGTGTGGTGGTTAATTTTATGTGTCAACTTGACTAGGTAACAGGATGCTCAGATATCTGGTTAAACATTATTTTAGGTTGTGTCTGTGAAGGTGTTTCTCGAAGAGGTAAGCATTTAAAATGGTGACCTTAGTAAGCAAATGGCCCTTTCCAATGTGGGTGGACATCAAACCATCTGTTGAGGGTCTAAATAGAACAAAAAGGTGGAGGAAAGCTGAATTCATTATCTGCCTGACTGTTGAACTGTAGCACCCATCTCTTGCCCTCGGTTACCCTGGTTCTTAGGCCTTCAGACTCATACTGGAATCTATACCACTGACTCTCTGGTTCTCAGGTCTTCAAACTACATCACTGTCTTTCCTGAGTCTCCAGCTTGCAGAGGGAAAATTATAGGACTTTACTTCCATGATCACATGAGCCAGTACCTTATAGTAAATATCTGTGTGTCTGTATATCTATCAGTCTCTGTCTCTCTTCTCTGTCTCCCTCTGTATCCATCCATCCATCCATCCATCCAGAAGACTTTTTATCTCAAATGAATATTTAATTTAACAATTATTTTTCCTGCATTTAATATAATAAATTTTCTGATGTTAAACCATCTTTGCAAATCTGCAATTAAATCTAGCTTTTATGCCTCCAAATAATTTAAAGAAATTTATTTTACGTATTCAGAAATACCATCAGATTTGTTTCGAAATCTGAACTTGTTTTAAAAAGGATTTATTTTTTATCTGGTAGCCAAAAAATATTTTACTCTTCATTTTTTATACCTTATGATACCTATAAAATATTTTACTTTATAATACATATAAAGGAATTATAAGTAGAAGCTCAGCTCTGACTTTGAAATTGATTTCATATTTTTCCTTTGTGAGCCTGTGCTGCTTTAATATGGTGGGAATAGGGTCAGTGGTTTGTTCTTTAATACTAACTGGAAAAATGTAATATTAGGTTTCAAATGGCAAAAACCGCAATTACTTTTGCACCAACCTGGCAGATAAGTGACATAAAATATAAGTGACATAATTCTATAGTGGAGCTTGGAGAAATAGTGCGAGCATAAATTTGTAGTCAGAGAATTAGGTTCCAAATTTATTTTGTGAAATTTCTTTTTCCACTAGCTGTTTATTGGCTTCTGATAAAATAAGTTAAAATAATATTCCCATTGCTTGAATCATTCTTTCACTACTCTAAGATCACTTTGTTGCTTATGGATACCTCATTTACTTCCATTAATTTATTGAGAAAGCTTTTCAGATTAAACACAATAGAAACAGGTTAAGAAAGATTAAAAAAATGATTAATTTCCTGTTTTATAGAGCAAAAAAATTAGTGGTACTGTTTAATTATTGTAGTTGAATTTGATTCCACCAAACAGTGATTTGAGATCGTAGAATACTGACAGCTAAGGTAAAAAGACAGCCATATTAAATTAGATGTGATTTCATTCTTTCATAAGATAATGCATCCTATGAAATCATAATAAAATATGTAAGCAAGAATACAGACTCACTTAATTTGAATAATATGTGAATTAATTTTATGATATCAGTAGAGCTAATTTTCATGTTTAGCTAGCCCTATTTACTTAAAATTTATGCACTGGCAAATACAATAGCTCAAACCAATGCAGAAATATTAATACCTGCAATATTAATTTAAAATCTAAGGTCCTAGGCCTTACTTCCAGAGATTCTGGTTTATTAGGTCTTGGTCAGCATATTGATGATCGCAGGTGGTCTTAGGATTACACTTTTAGAAATAGTGCCTCAAACAAAGAAAAAAAAGGTTATGATTTTACTGTAATTGGGTCATTATTCTAGATTTCAGAAAGTGGCTTTTAAAATTTTTTAGGAGTTTGGCATTTCAAAGTAGAGGAAGTTATAAATTTCCATGTAAAAATAACTTGTGATGGTTAACAGCTAAACAGCTAAACCCAAATAGTATAACACACATCAGTAGTTGATTTTGTTAGCCATATAGTCTTTTTCTTTCTATCTTAATACCTCTATTTCATGCCCTCTTTCACTCCTTCATAAATTTTAGTGCTCAACATAGATGACTTTTGATCTTGTATAGATATTCTTAGTTGTGGATGTATTTGTTATTTCATATTTTAAGCAGAACTCTGGGATTTTAAGAAAAATATTTATTATTTTGTATTAGAAGAGGCAGGTCCTCGATTTCCAAGATTTATTATACTTTTGTAATAACTGGCTTTAGTCAGGGGCTCAGATTTCAGAACTGTTCATGGGAAAGTAATTTCCACTGGTGTCATTGCTAACCAAGTGAGTGACATTGATGTACGTAGCCCTGGCCTATAACTGGTCAGCCTGAAATAATTAATCAGAAAAAACAACTATTTTAGTACCTGGCTGAATTAAAGCCTTATTCATTATGAACTAGGTTAATTGGAGATCTCCCATCTCCAGACTTTCACAGCTGTGGTTAGGTTAATGAAAATATTTTAGATCTAGCTGATTGTATAGCCTTGGATATTTCTGTGATTTAATTTAAGACCATATGGGGAACATTTTATTTATGTTGCCTGGGGTTTATTGGTGCATTTCTCTTTAACATTGTAATGGAAAAAAACTGATAACACTTTTGAAAATATGTTGAAAGTTTATACTTTTGTTTTATTAAATGTGGACAATACAACATAATAGTATAGGTACATGCATTATTTATTTGCAGCTCTTTCAGGAGGAAGACATTAATTTTCATAAGAAATATGACATTTATAAGAGTTGAAAAGTTTAAAAGGAAGTGCACAGAAATTGGTAAGACTTGTAAAACCTTGGTTTACCAGGTCTGGTGATGACTTGCATAAGAAAACTTTAGAACAGGAGCAGATACTTGGGATACTTGTTTATATTTTGCTATTTGTTTACAAAGACCATAAATGCTAAGCTAAACAATTCATATATAGGGAAAGAGTGAATAAAGAGAGAAGATTTTATTATTGTCCCTAGGATACAAATTTTCTGTCCATCATAGAATCCTTTGATGTTTACTGCTTATGAAAGCACAAAAAGGCAATAGCCTTTTCCATAGCTCATGATTTTGAAAAGAAAAGTGAAGAACATGAAATATACTGCTTCCGTTGATTCTAATACTCACCTTCAGAGAGATATCGAAGACTTTCAGTTCATAGTAGAGATCTAATCTTGTGAAAAATATTAAACTTAATTTTTATATTAAAAAATAAGATTTATAGAATATATAGGGAAGATTGATAGTTATTTCATATCAAGCAGTTTTTCTTCCTTGTATTAGAATTTCATTCATATTGATTATTCTTTAGCATCATAATTTTGAGATAAATCTTACCTGGAACTATTGTTATTTGCTTCTAATCAGAATATAAAATATACTAGTTTTGTTATTGTTTATAAAAGATAAAGGAGATTGGATAATTCTGTCACAATTCTCATTCTGACACAATGGACATTTTTAGTTGTACTCAGCATTGATATCCCCTTTATTCCTTACTTACAGTATATCCTAGTTTCTTCACTCTGCTCTACTCTGCTGTAGGCTAAATGCTTCAGGAGAAGCTGAGCCCAATCCAAGCTCCATGAGTGGGCTTTATTAGTCTAAGGTGAACACCACCTTTCTTACCACTTCTTGTTTCATGTGAAAAGGGTCAGGTACCCACTTAAGTGGACTGATATTAGGAGTAGTGCTGGTACATCCCTGGACAGGTCTTCCTTTATTCTCACTGGGAGAGTTTCTTGAATTGATTCTCTTTCTGTTCTGCTGGGCTCCTGGCCACCATTCTAACACCAAAAGGAGAACTAGCTTTAAGATAAAGAATTACTACAGATTGCAGAACAGAGAAAAATATTCCTAACCAGGAACATTTTAACTCCACTGCATATTGTTGGGGGGGGGGGGGGGGGGGGAGTGGGGGGGGGGAGAGAGAGAGAGAGATCAGAAGATGAGGAATGTCTTTGATAAGAATTTACACTGGCATTTTTTCCCCAGAAAATTACAAAGGGAAAATTAAAATGTGCCATTTAGGGTTTTATTTCAAGTATTGATATGGGAAAAATCACTTGCATGCATTTTATAAAATGTCTTTTCTTCTTTTCCCCCACCTTTCAAAGGTGTTATTTTATCCACTGCAAGACTTCAGAATGGTTATGTGGTTGACTGAACATAGTCATAAAGCCAAGCCTTCTGAAGTTGAAGGGCTTATTGCCTTAAATGATATTCTTTTGATTATATGGTTAGTCTATTTGCATTTGTTAGTGCCTCATATGATATAATTGGATGTCTCATCTTTTGCCAAAAGATGTTAGAATCTGAGAAACCATTTCCTTGAAAATTCCACTTTAAGGGTACAAATTCAGGTAGACAGGAGGAATATGGTATTTCTTTTTAGTTCTATTGCACAGTGTGGTGAATATAGTTAATAATAGAGTATTGTACATTTTTAAATTGCTGAGAATAAATTTCAGATGTTCTCACCACAGAAGAGTGGTAAGTATTTGACGTGATGGATGTGTTAACAAGCTTGATTTTATTATTCTACATTGTATTCGTAAATCATAACATCACTTTGTACACCATAAATTTATGCAGTCATAAATTGACAATTTGTGATAAAAATACATTCCAAAAACTAAAATTCAAAGCAAGTTTAAATTGTGGAATATATCTTGAGTCATTTCCTCTTTTTCTAGGGAAGAAATGAAATACTCATATAGTTAATCCTTCATCTGTTTTCTTGTTATCTAGCTTGATAGGCAACATTTTAAAACAGTGCTCTTGAAAAGAGACTATTTCAATGAATATCTACTTGGGACCTCCTCAAAGGAAAGTGAGATGACAAAATTGGTGACATGTGTGACTCCATACTCTAGTGACAGAGAAGACAATTACAGTGAGGTACCTGGAATGATCCGAAGGCAAATTGGAATTTTCCGAGAGAGAATGGAGATGTGTTTGTGAAGAGAAAGACAGTTGGAAGGAAATGTTATTTTAGCTATATATTCTGGCCGTACATGACTTAACAAGTATGAATTTCAAGAGGACAATAAAAAAGAAATTATAGTAATCAAGATAGGAAATGATTAAAGAATGGGAGAAAATTTTAGCCGAAAGGGAATGTGAAGATTAAATACAAATTCTAACAGCCTGGTTGACAAGTTGATGAGCACATTTACAGATGAGAAATGTAGAAGGAACAAAAGAATGACTTCAACAGTTTTGTGTAAGAGCCAGCCTCAGGTTTGTATTAGAAAGAATGAAAGTAGAATTGGAGCAAAGAAGTTTCTGAAAGAGAAGAAAATTAATGTTTTGCCACAGTTTCCTTCTGAGGCTTACCCAATGATTGACATACTTTTCTTTTTTAAGTGCCTATTTGTGGGCGATCTGATACTTTTTGTATCTAACCTTTCTTTTATTGTTGAAAGAAATAAGACGAAATTCAGAAAGGAGAGAATGTATATCTTTTTTTGAAGTTAGACTAAATGGGTGCCTTCCATATTTTGCCTGTTATGTGTAGTAAGTTTGATCTTGTAATATAAAAGTAGCTATATTCAAATAAGCTAGAATAGCTTCATGATTCTTGTTTGGGAAAAATAATTGTTACTTATTTGCTAGCAGTATTTGTGCAGAAGCTGGAAAAACATTGGATTTTGGGTCAGATTCAGATTCGAGTCTAATACTGTTACTTAGCAACTTTTTGATTCTGAGTAAGACACTTAACTTCTTTAGGCAGAAGGGTATGATCATAAGTATGCATGGGAGTCTCACCAGTGAACAGAATGGCTCATGTAGATGATCTGGAAAGTACTTATCGTGCTTAGGAAATAGTACTTCTTGTACCTATATAATGTCTCTGTGTGGTTGCAACCACTGACACTTTTAACCAATGGTAAATATAAGGAGTGATGGGTACTATGGCAAACTGGTATCTGAATTCACAGTTTAAAGAATGTAGATTGCAGTGATTGTTGATATGTGGGAATGAGGGCATAGTTTTGCCAGAACTTCTGGTTTTTGGTTTTAGTTTTTATTTCTAAGGAGGAGACTTAAGTTTGGATTTTTTCTGTGAAGTTTTTCATTTATACATGTAAGCATTTCATCAGAAAACAGTTTTGCTGCACTGGTATGTGTCAAACAAAACAAGTCTTCAAGCCAGATCTGGCCTGTGGCTGTGTTCTACTTTAATCTCTCTCTCTCTCTTTTTTTTTTGTTTTTAACATGGTTATTGAGCTCTGGATAATCTGCACAGTATGTACTAGAGTTTGTTTAAATGTTGAACAAGATGCTGAACATTCTTAATATCCTATATTTTATTTAGGTGAGATTTAACATAAATTTGAAAACAAATTGTCCAGGCGCAGTGGCTTACACCTGTAATCCCACCACTTCAGGAAGATGAGGCAGGCAGATCACCTGAAGTCAGAAGTTTGAGACCAGCCTGGCCAACATGTTGAAACCCTGTCTCTACTAAATAAAAAAGAAACTGGATTTGGTGGCAGGTGCCTGTAATTCCAGCTACTTGGGAGGCTGAGGCAGGAAAATCGCTTGAACCCAGGAGGCGGAGGTTGTAGTGAGCAGAGATCACGCCACTGCACTCCAGCCTGGGTGACAGAGTGAGACCCTATCTCAAAAAAAAAAAAAAAAAAAAAAAGAGAAGAAAAATTACTTTGTCATTCATTGGATTAAAAACAAAGTAGCTAAGAGGATACATTTAATTAAGCATAGAAAGACTCAAAAGAAAGTGATTGATTTTATTTCTCTAATTTTAGTAAGATATAACCATGAAATTTGTTTTGAGTGTTTCACACAGATTTTCTAAATTAGCAAGAAAAGATATCCTTGAAAGGGACTGCGGAGAGTAAAACGGGACAGATGATGATTTTTTATAATTTTTTTTCAAAATAAAATCATTACCTGCCTATTTAATTGATTTATTGTGTATTAAAAATATGTTTCTACCCCCAAGGTTATCAAAGTTAACCAGCATATATTTTACATTAGAAATGTATGAAAGCTTATAGCTCTTCACTATTCATGTGACTTGGGTCTTTTTTTTTTTTAAATCAGCTTTTATCTTAGATACAGAGGATACATTTGTAGGATTGTCACATGGATATACTGAACCCAGGTACTGAGCAGAGTACCCAATAGGTAGTTTTCCAACCCATGGTTCTCTTCCTTTTTTTCCCCTTTAGTTGTCCCCAGTGTCTGTTGTTCCCATGTTTATGTCCATGAATGCTCAATGTTTAGTTCCTACTTATAAGTGAGAGCATGTGGTATTTTGCTTTCTATTCCTACATTAATTCACTTGAGATAATGGCCACCAGCTCCATTTGTGTTGCTGCAAAGGACATGATTTCATTTGGTTTTTTGGCTGCTTTTTTCTATTCCTTTATTTTTTGGCATAGAATTTCAAATTAATAATAATAATTTAATACTGGCCATGTGGTAACTTTTTGGTTTTAGGGAAAACTAGAAATAGAGGAAGCAGTCGTGGTTTGAATGAAATTACCCTTACAGATGATTAGTTTGGGGGTGAGCACGTGATCCACAAATTGTGAAGCTATAGGTCACCAGTGCTATGATCTGGCCTGACTCAAAATTAGGAGTGGGTTAGTCAGTTCAAGAGAAGGAGTTAATTAGTTAGCAATTCAAGTAAAGTTAAAAGAATACCACAAACTAGCAGATGACCCTAAGGTGATGGGGGTGATTATGGCAAGACAAAATTATGATGAAATAAACTATGAGTAAGATGACAGAGAAGATATGTTAATAACCATGTTAAAACTGGTCGCGGTGGCTCACGCCTGTAATCCCAGCACTTTGGGAGGCCGAGGTGGGCGGATCTCCTGAGGTTGGGAGTTCGAGATCAGCCTGACCAACATGGAGAAACCCCGTCTCTACTGGAGTAAGTCAAGGCAAAATAAAATTACTGCTCCAAGGAGCAGGCACATGAAGAATAGCTGAGTATCATTAATGGGAGAGCACCAGAATGAAGATCTGGGAACACCTGCGGCTGAGGCCTCTGATCTCCCTTACATCCCTTCCCTCCTTGAACCAATTTTCAGCTTTTATTTAGGCTCTGTCTTGATTTTTCTGTCACAAAATATTATCTTGTAGCTAGGTCTTTGCATATCTAGTCCTTCTTGAATTACTTCAATTTCCCCATTCTCTCTCTCCTCTCTACTACCTCCCACTTCCTTCATAGCCAGCTCTCACCCAGTTAGCAAATTTCACTCTCGTTTCTCTTCCTCCAAGAAGCCTTTGCTGACTCCTTTCTTTTTGGTGGTGGTGTTTTCTTAAACCATGAAATCCTTCCTGGAATACATTACATCTCTTTTTTGCCCCTGCTTTTCTTATGATCTCTCAATTTCTCCCTCCCCCGACTATGTCAAATGTTTTTACAGCCTCCAATTCCTTCCTATTTTCTATTCTGGCTGAGGCAGTGTTGAGCCTTCATTATCTCGCTTGGATCATGATTAGCCACAAAGTAACATTCTAACTACGGCCTTCCTCCAGAATTTCAGATTCTTTTTCCTAAAGTACAGGAGAAAATCATATCACTCTGTCCCAAAATCATGAGTAAATCTCCAAGTCCTACTAAATTAACTGTAATTTATCAAGCCAATATTGCAAATGTTTCAAAATGAGGTTCCATTGGCCTGTCCAGCTCCTCACTACTTGATCACTGACTGTGAGGTCTCTATGAGGACACCCCATCAAACCACTTGCTGCTTCTCATTTTCTTTAAAGTACCCCTATTCATGCCATTCTCACCTACTGTATTTCCTCCCCATTTCCCATCCTCAACCAGTTTTTTTTTCTAGCTTTTATTTAGAAAATGCTACTTCTGGCTGGTCGCGGTGGCTCATGCCTGTAATCCCAGCACTTTGGGAGGCCGAGGTGGGCGGATCTCCTGAGGTTGGGAGTTCGAGATCAGCCTGACCAACATGGAGAAACCCCGTCTCTACTAAAAATACAAAATTAGCTGGGCGTGATGGCACATGCCTATAATCCCAGCTACTCGGGAGGCTAAGCCAGGAGAATTGCTTGAACCCGGGACGTGGAGGTTGCCGTGAACTGAGATTGTGCTATTGCATTCCAGCCTAGGCAACAAGAGCAAAACTCCGTCTAAAAAAAAAAAAAGAGAGAGAGAAAATGCTACTTCTTCCATTCTGCCATGATTTACTTGTTTTTTTTTTTTTTTTCTTTCTCTGTCATGCAGACAGCCTAATACACAAAAAGAAATACAGTAGAGTTTTATCTATTCTAAAGCCCAATGATTAGGAACACTAGTGCTGTAACCAAACTACTTTAGTTCCAACCTGTTTTTGCTTTTTATTCTGTGGCCTCAGACATGTTAAGTAACCTTTCTTTGCTTTAGTTTTCTCATCTGTAAAAAGGAAATAATTAGTGCTTCCCCAAAAGTGTCATTGACTAGATTGAATGAAGGAATACATGTAAAGTGTTAAGGACAGTATCTAGCACTGAGTGCTTAATAAGTATTATTGTTACTGTTATAAGTTATCAAAGTGATAAACATTTTGTTATAATTGAAGTGACTTTTTTTCACTTGTCAACATATATTCCAAGAAAGAAATAAAGAAATTCATCACCAGTGTACACTAATTGACTAAAGATATTGAACTGGTAAATCAAGGCATTCTTTACTTCATTTTGGGCTTATTTATTGAGCCAATAAACATGGAATCATTTTAGTCTTATTTTGAGTAGTTTTCTCTGTGGTTTAAAGAATTTCATTAAACAAATCTCAGTGTAAAGATGGCTGCTTTTTCTCAACACTGAATTTTCAAGCTCCTTAGAGGTAAGGTCTGCACTTACATTTTCCCATTGTATCTTTAGATGTCTTTTCCTTCTTGTATCAGTTCCATTAATGAGAATGCCTTCCACATCATGGTTTAGCCTGTCTACTTAATGGTATTTCTCAGGAATAATGGGCTGTTTTGTAATAATTGCCTGAATAACTAGATTCAAAAACAAAGGTGAAAAGAACTTGAAGAGTTCGCTTCATTTCTAAAATGTGACTTTCAGTTAACCATTGAGAAATATGCTCTAGAATATGTTTGCTTAGACAAAAGCAGTGGTCAGTCTTCAGTTGTATAATTAAATCTTACAGGCATGCCTGTGGGGAGGTAATATAGGCAGCTCTAATTTTATCCAATTTTCTGATGGATTTAGAACAGTGACATCATCTTGAAGCAGAGACTGTGGACACCATAATAGATATCAGATTTTTCCCTTCTCTGGTGAAGCTTGACTTAGTCTTTTCCCCTTCCTCCTTCCTGCACCTCTGAAGTACTCAGCACCTTGGAGTTCATTCATGCTGCTTAGCTGCACAGACCACTGTTCTGGGCTGGGCATCATAACATATTTGTTTTGTTATTGTTGTTGTTTTTGAGACAGTCTTGTTCAGTCACTCAGGCTGCAGTGCAGTGGTACAATCTTGGCTCACTACAACCTCCGCCTCCTGGGTTCAAGCAATTCTTCTGCCTCAACCTCCTGAGTAGCTGGGATTACAGGTGCCCACCACCACACCCAGCTAATTTTTTTATTTTTAGTAGAGACGGGGTTTCACCATGTTGGCCAGGCTGGTCTCAAACTCCTGATCTCGTGATCCACCCACCTTGAGTTCTCAAAGTGCTAGAATTACAGGTGTGAGCCACTGCGCCTGGCCCATAACAAATTTGTGTATCAGGGATTTGGGGATTAGAAATGACAGAAATCCAAATCAAAGCTTACATAAACATTTCATGGGCTAGATTAGTGAATTTGGAGGATAGTTTATTGATTCATGAAACTGGGAAGTCCTGGGGTATAACTGACCTCAGAAAACTCGTGGAGCGCCAATGGTGGTATGACATTTTCGTCTCTCTCTTTGTCTCATCTTTATTTCTCAGTTATGCTTCTTTGTGTATTTGTTTCATCTTATCCTATATGGGGCAAGGTTCAGACAGGCACATGGTGGCAGGTATCTCCAGATATACATTATTGTAGCCCAGAATGAGGGAGATACGCACCTTCTTATAAAAATAATATATTCAGTTCAGTTGCTCTGTCCAATTCATTTAACAAATATTTATTGAGTCTTTATATGAGACTTTGTGAAATCCCATGAAATACGTGAAAAAATACAAGAAAACTATAAGTACTTTGAGGAAATAGCAGAGAGAGTGCTACTAGAATAGAACTCTGTCTCTCAGTGAACACTTAAAAATTCCAGGGAACAAATCTAATTGACGTTGCTTTGGTCTTCTGGCCAACCTTTGTATCCAGCCACTGTGCATGGAGGTTCAATGTAAGTGGCCAGGCCCTTGGCAAAATTCAAGTTTGAGTGTTACAGGATCCTTGGAATGTTACTTTGCCAGTCGGAAACCTCTTTGGCCAGTGGCGCATTTGCTGGAGTTTCGCTTAGGCCCGCTGGGCTTGTTCTGCTCACTCGACCTGGAAGGCTGCACTTGGCTTATGCTACCAGCCTGGATCCTATGCCTGCCAAGGGTGAGCCAGGCACGGAGTGGTGAGAGGTGTGCAAGCGAGCATGGGGTCTGACCATTGCACACAGCCAGGCATGCTGGCTGCAGCAGGGCAGGCAGTTCCAGGCACTAGCATGGGTGCTAGTGTTGGGGTGATCAGTCCCAACCCCGGCTGTGGGTACTTGAAGTCCGGTGGCGACAAAGGAATGAGAAAAGACAAGTTAAGAGTAAAAGCAGGTCCATGGGGCCATTTGCTAGAGTGAAGGCTGCAGAAGGCCCAGAGCTGTGGTTTCTTGGCAATTTATTGAGTAAAATCTTTTGATCTAAGAAGGGGATGGTATGGGGTAAAATGGTGAAGGAGGGGGAGCGTACATCACTGGAAAGATTTATAGCAGTGGCGGTTACGTGAATTTCCTTTAAGCTAAAAGCATATGTCCAACTACTAAGATAATCTTTAACTTGGGGCTGCAGGTCGTGGGAGCTGGTTTTACAAGGAGCCAGGATGTCTGGTCACATTCCAGTGCTTTCAGCCCTGAGCATTCTTTGTAAAGCTGCAGAACAGGTCATGCTCACTGGCCTGGGGACACAATAGCAATAAGGAGATGTTTCTCTTCAGAGGCCCCTATGATGTTTCATAAGTGTCCTATACAGGGGTGACTGACTAAACTGGCACCCCATAAGCCCTTCCACCAGCATGCCAGCTCCCTGAGAGGCTGCTATCGGACCAGGCATACCTCAAGCAGCTTCCATGGTTGGCACTGGGAATGTGGTGGTACACAGAAGCTTGGAGATTCCAGGAATAGGAAGAGCCCCAAAGAAGATGTCACAGCCCAGGCTCAAGGAGCTCCTAGATCTGGGGTCCCTGAAGGACCATAGCTCTTCTCTCCTTTTCTGTCTCTCCTTCTTATCACCATCTATGTGGCAAGCAAGGGATGTGTTTCAGCCCTGTTTTTGTTACAGCTCTTTTAGCCCTGCCATTTGGTGGGTCCCACGTTCTTGTCCTGAGTCCAGGAAGAATGAGGTATGTGGACAGGTGGAGAGTGAACAAGGCAAAGAGGAACTTTATTGAGCAACAGAACAACTCAGAGGAGACCCACATTGAATAGCTCCTCTCCACAGGCAGGTCATCCCTTCAAATGTTCAGCTCTCATCAGAGAGGTGATCCTGGTGTGGGTAGCTCCTCTCCACAACTGGTCATCCTGTCGTCTCTTTAGCTCTCAGCAGCGAGGAGAGCCTGAAGTGGGTTCCATCAATTTTTTGAGTCTGGCTGAGTCTGGAGCTCTTGTGGGCCTCAGAGGGGAGGAAGTGTGCACCAATTGGTCCATGAGTGGCCATGGGCAGGGCTGGAAAGTACCACAAGTTCCCACTCTGGTTTGCACCACCAGCAGCCTGGCCCCTAGAGGGCTTCAGGCCCTCTGCAGCTTGAATGTGGGGCTTCACTACGGACCCACCCCCTTCCACTCAGGAGCCTGTCTGCCTCCTGCCACAGTTCATGGCACCCAGGCTGTTTGTGCTGTGGGGTGCCTGCAGGCCAGCACCAAGCTGCCTTCAGGCTCCACTCAGCCTCCCTCCCATGGTCATTGGCACCCAAAGCCTGGAGGGGGCTGAGGCAGCAGGATCGCTGGTATGTCAGTGCTGCCCTTAGTGTGTGCACACCCAGCCTGATTGTGACAGCACCTGGGCTAGGCCTCAACTCCACTCCAAGATCGGACCAAGTGCAGGGAGCAACGAGAGGCCAGGCAGTGAGAGCAGACACTTCTGAGCCTGAAGAGACAGGCCTCCAAGAGTACAGAAATGCCTGGGTTTGGAGCCGCCACTGCAGCTGTGCCTGGGAGGGTGGGGCTTCTGGCTGCTTCCAGCCCCTGCCAGTTCTGTGGAGAGCGTAGTCGTGGAAACACATCCTCCACTGAAGCTGTGTCATGGCAGCCTCTGCTCTAGATGGGCTGCCGTCATGAGGATTGAGAACTCCACCAGAGCACATGGAATGAGACGGGTAGTCCACCCAAGGACAGAGCAGGAGATGGGAAATGCACTGGGCAGACATAAATAAATAGCCGATGCCCCATGGAATCCACAAATCTAACATGTTGTTATCCTTTACCTTTAGAATTGCTCTCCTTTTTCAACCAGACCCCACTGTGTGTAAAAATTATTTTTTAAAATCATTTTATTCACCCATTGTGTATATGAAAACATTTATATTTTTGTGATGGTAGCAATAATTATTGTTTGCCACCCCCCTGGTTTTTTTGGGTAGTAGGGGACAGGGTCCTACTCTGTTGCCTAGGCTAGAGTGCAGTGGTGTGATCTCAGCTCACTGCAGCCTCCGCCTCCCGGGCCTAAATGATCCTGTCACCTCAGCCTCCTGAACAGCTGGGAACACAGGTGTGTACCACCGTACCTTGCTGGGTTTTTTTTTTTTTGTATTTTTTATAGAGACAGGCTTTTGCCAAATTGCCCAGGCTGGTCATGAACTCCTGGACTCTAGTGATCCACCTGCCTCGGCCTTCCAAAGTGCTGGGATTACAGGCATGAGGCACTGCATCTGGCCGTAATGATTGTTTGCTCTTTGAAGGAAAAAGTTGTTTGCTCTTTAAAGGAAAATCTATGAACTATTATTTTATAAAATAAAATTAATCTTCTAGATTAGGGTTCCCTGACATCCTTATAATTCCCCCAGAAAGTTGAGAGAGAGAGAGAGAGAGAGAGAGAGAGAGAGAGAGATTGAGATTGATCTGGTTTAGTAGATCAAGATGAAGACTGTCAAAATGGCAATACAAATGCTTAGGATGATTTAATGATTACCTTAGTTTCATCTATAGTATAGAAAGACAAGAGCAACATTAAGTAGGATTTCAATCTTCTAATCTGAAGTTTTGAATATTCCAACCTCTCTGCACAGTCTTCTGCCTTGTTTTCTGTCTTTTTCCAGGTGATAATTTGTGTTCGAATAATCCCCAAATTTTTCATAGTATGGCTTTACAAGTATACTACATTTATCTGTCAAGCTTCTGATCGTATACCCTTGGTCAGAATCTTTCTCAGGGTCCTTGTTTCTTACAGATTAAATAGATTGGGTCTAATATTCAACGACGTTTTGACCTGGTTCAGTTCTGATTCCAACCGTATTTCCTACTCCTCCCATTGAATTGCAGCATGCTTTAAACTCAAAGTGTCTTTCTTATGTCTTTCCTTTTTTTCTTCATTTTTGTCTCTCTTTCTCTGAATAGCCCATTGCTTTCTTCTTTCCACACTTTCGCTTTTGTAGTTCCACATAGAGTCATTTCCTCCCAGTTATGCAGGATGCCCTCCACCTTAACTCCTTTGGTGAAAATCCAATTTATGTTTTGGGGCTTATCTGAAAGGGATTCACATCTATGCAGGCTAATCATATGAAGTTTCCTTCCTCTGAACTCTTGTAGCACTTTCTGTAGTATTTCCTTGAAGTATTTAGTTTTCTTGTATTTCTTCTTATACTTTATGGGATTTTATAAAGTTTTATATACTGACTCAATAAATATTTATTAAATGAGTTGGTGGATAGAGCAACTGACTGAATATAATATTTTTTAGGAAGAAGAAGAAAATTTTTGCTTAAATTAAATTTCTTATTCTATTTCTCTTTCCTCTTTTATCCAAGGTCGATCCAGGTAA
The DNA here is from genome assembly GCF_008728515.1 of Papio anubis. NCBI lineage: Eukaryota > Metazoa > Chordata > Mammalia > Primates > Cercopithecidae > Papio > Papio anubis. Next base: position 47,579,278 of record NC_044979.1, read on the forward strand.
AGCCAAAGGCCTTATCCTTATCTGCACTGTTCGGAGACACAACACAAGAATTTCAAGTTCTAGTATTATTTCTCATTTTAAGTAATTTTGGTCTCATTTTGTTCCAGTTCTCACTCTCAGAAAAAGATTACTCTTTGTATATTAATATTTCTTAATCGTGGTTCTTATTTCAGTACACTAATATCATGGTATTAAGATCAGTTTTTGTTTTTTGTTGAATACCTTCCCTTAGAGGGCAGTCTTATGATTAAGAACATACGTATAGGCAGATGTAGTTTTTTTTTTTTTTTAAAATATTAACCAGGTAGTAAAACTAGAAAAGGGAACACACTTAAAAATGTGTGATACTTAAAAATATGTCAAGCATAAGAAAAGAGAAGTATTTCTTTCCAATGGTAGTGAGAAGATACCTTAATTGGGTTATAAAATAAATACAGGTAGTCCTTAGAGTTTTCTAAGAATAATGAGACACCTAACTGCCTGGTTGAAGAGACTTCTACCTAGACATAACAAGAGTAGTTTCAAGGAATTTTGTTAGTTTTTGCACTTCTCAGTTTACATGTGAAATAAACCCAGCTTGAAAACTTTAAGCTGATGAATAAAGATAGCCACATAATTATGTTGAATGTGTGCTCTATCTTTAAAACAGATGTACTTTCTAATTATTAAGACAAATATCCTAACTAATCAACTAATTCTCTACTAATCTTCCTATCAGGAGTCTCTTCCTAGAGAATTGCTGAAGCTGGGGTAATTGTAATTAAGGTGAGGCAGAGAGTCAAGAAAGCAAAAAACAAAGTCTCCTACCAAATGGAGCTATTTGGAAAGGAGTTACTGAGCCAAAAGGAGATACAAGGAGCTACTCTGAAGCAAAGGCTCCACTAAAAGGTGAGGACAAGGAGAAGAGATTGATTGTTCACTCTTGGCAAAGAACACCTTGCTTGGACTCTGAGGGGACAGGAAGGGTACTGTAATTCCCTCCCATGAACTGGAACAGGGCTAACAGGCATATAGCATAGGTAGGCCTAGAAGTAGGCACGATGAGGCCTAGAGATCAAGAATATCTGAGTCATTTTTCTCTTCTTGACCCGAACCTTCAGGCCCACCTGTAAGTGTCTTGCCCACCTATTTCTGGGTAGTTTCTTGATGTTATACTTGTGTATATAATAAAGAGTAACAAAGAAGAGTTATTTTATAGTTCAAATACTGTTCTGTGTTGTTGCTAGAGTAATCAGTCTCTTTAGAGATTCATTTAACACAATTGTGTCTTTGAAAAAGTCATTTGTTCCTAAAGGCTGATTATTATAGGAGGGTATCTTATTCTGATAAAGGTGGTAATTATTTATCTGGCTAAGCAATCTTGATTGAATATAGCTAAATGTTTGGCATTTAGACTAGAGAAATACTGTATTGGTATGTGAATAAAAGTAAATATGAGTTTTACCACCTTTATTAGCTGAAACTACATATTGATTTTTGAGTTTAATCTGTAATTAGTGAGTTTTTACTTTTTGTTTTTTGAGAAGGAGTCTCGCTCTGTCGCCCAGGTGGAGTGCAGTGGTGTGATCTCAGCTCACTGCAACCTCCGCCTCCTGAGTTCAAGCGATTCTCCTGCCTCAGCCTCCGAAGTAGCTTGAACTACAGGTGCATGCCACCATGCCTGGCTAATTTTTTGTATTTTTAGTAGAGATGGAGTTTCATCGTGTTAGCCAGAATGGTCTCGATCTCCTGACCTCGTGATCCGCCGGCGTTGGCCTCCCAAAGTGCTGGGACTACAGGCGTGAGCCACCGCGCCCGGCCATGAGTTTTTACTTTCTGAACATTACTTTCAGATTTCTGAAGAAATAAACAAATTGTGCTAAGTTCTCATCACAGATTCTTATAATGCCATCAGTTTTAAACTATAAACATGGAGGCAGCACCCATGGAAGTAAGAGAGTGAATGTTTACAGCATGTGTACGTAAGTTGCCTCAAAGGATAATTAGATGATTATAAAGACACTTTCTTTGAGATAGCCAATTTTAAAAATCTATTGCTCCCAAGTTTTACTTATTTGAGTAATGGTAACATATTAGCAATTATGAAACTTCAGTTGCAGCCAATCCCATTGAAGAAAGAAAGTAAATAATAGCATTTTCTGTAAAGACCCAAAGGATGGCAACAGAGCAATCTTTGCATTTTCTGCTGTGTATTCTATGCCCAGCTTCCCATCCATGTGTTCTCTGAACTACCTACATATGTATCATTTGTCTGATTTCACTCTATTTGTTTTCATTTGTTTTATAACTCTTCCTTTGGCACCAGGGAGATAATTTTCTAGCTCTTCTCCATCCTTTGTGAGCCTCTGAAAGAAGGCTTTTATAATTAGACTTCATAGCTTTAACAAACATTTCATAACCTGCCAGTAAAAATGTCAGTTCTGTGGGCCAGGGCATAATTAAATGAATAAGTATCAGTGTGGTAATTCAGCCACAAAATAAAATAATTTAAAGGGGTTATTAATTAAGGACTTGATTTGATTTTGGAATTCTAATCAACAATAAGCTGTGTATGTTATGGGTACAAATCTTCTTGCTTTCACTGTTCCCTTTTCTTGGCCTATTACAAATAGTAAATAAAATTGTATCAATGAAATTTTCACTTTATTATTCTTTTTTTTGAATGATTATGCACCTGAGAGAATGTTGTTAAAGTATCAACAAATTGTATATGCTCAAAATGAACGTTTTGCTATGAACCTTTAAAACCAAACCTGAGTAATACAAACAATATATAAACCTTATAGTAGACTCTATTTGAGTCCATTAGGTCCTGATGGAAGGCTGAAAAAACAGTAAAAATGGAATCCTGGAAACTAATAATAGTTTGTTTGGTAAGGGGTCTTTTGAACTGAGAGCAGTAGGAGGACGACAAATGTGTAAAATGTTGGGCACTATAATGATAAGGTACAGCAAGGATGGATTAACTATTGGTAACTCTTGTAAAAAATAAAGAAAAACTAATTTTCAGGACAAACAAAAAGACTGGTAGAGTAAAATTAATATTTTAGAATAGAAAACCTCTATCTTTGAGCCAGGCGTGGTGGTTCATGCCTGTAATCCCAGCACTTTGGGAGGCCGAGGAGGGCGGATCACGAGGTCAGGAGATTGAGACCATCCTGGCTAACATGGTGAAACCTCGTCTCTACTGAAAATACAAAAATTAGCTGGACATGGTGGCACGCGCCTGTAGTCCCAGCTACTCGGGAGGCTGAGGCAGTAGAATCGCTTGACCCCGGGAGGCTGAGGTTGCAGTGAGGGATTGCGCCACTGCACTCCAGCCTGATGACAGAGCGAGATTCTGTCTCAAAAAAAAAAAAAAAAAAAAAAAAAAAAAGAAAAAGAAATCCTCTATCTTTGCTAGGAATTAATTGGTTGTTTTTACATTTTTAAAGATATATTTGAAGTCTGGGAATGGAAGAGTAAGCAATTACTTAGAAGTCAGCATAATAATGACTAACATTAATTGAGCTCTTACATTGTTCTAGGAATTGCAGTAAGTGCCTTATGGGTATAATCTCAAATCTTCTCATGAACCCATGAAATAGGTTAGTTTCTATGAGGAAACTGAGGCACAAAGATTCTTAGTGGCTGAGCTGAGATATTTAACCAGGACAGCCTATTTCCAAAAGTCAAGTGCTTGGCTATCACTCTGTATCCTTTCCAAGGTATATTCTATTGATGATGATGCTTTAAGTACATTTCTAACCAGGCTGATTTTAAAATGGAGACTCTGTGGAAAGTTCTCCATTATACAATATATTCCAAAAGGAGAGACACTTCCAAGGTTAAATCATTGAATAAATTTCCTTAAAAATCTTACAAATGTTTTTTATAAAAATTATTTTTTATTCAGAAAAACTTGCATGATAAATGGCAATTTCTGGTATTTTTTAAATCTACTTACTTGAAATGTATGCTGGTTGTGCTCATCTGGAGCCTAAGAGTAACACACCTGAGGAAAATCATCTCCCCTGATGAGGCTTATTGTTTGTTATTAATTTTGTTCTATTTGGTTTTATTGTTCTCTTGCTTGGGAGATGAAAATAAGCTTCCAAGTATATATTCTCACTTTAAAAATCTTAAGAAAGAATGAATGAGATCTAGTTGTTGATAGCACAATAGAGTGACTATAGTCAATAATAATTTAATTGTATATTTAAAAATAACTAAAAGAGTATAATTGGATTGTTTTTAACACAAATGATAAATGCTTGAGGTAATTCCATTTATCCTTATATTATTATTTTGATACATTGTATGTTGTATGTCTGTATCAAAATATCTCATGTACCCCACAAATATGTACACCTACTATGTACTCACAAAAATTAAGAATTAAAAAAAAATCTGAAGAGCACAGTCACTTACTGGGTCAGTATACACCAAAATGAATATAAACATAGACTTGAAATGTAGTTTGAGATGCTGATTTGGGGAAACTAATCAAAAGGCTTGAAAATCGCTTAGCAACTCTGGACTTAATGTATCTTAGTGCTGGAAAGCTAAAGGGGACTTACTTACTTGCATAAAGGGATATTAAAAGAAACATGTTTTTGTTTCCTCTGGGTGGATAGAGAGGAAACAGGCTTAAGTTAAAGGAAGCACTATCTAGTGTTATAAAAGAGATGTAATGAAAAACCTCTGGTCTTAATAGGGAGATCTGAAGGAGGTTATAGATTCTTTAAAATCACAACTGAATAAGGTAGTGTTTGAGGTGTTTTAAAGCAGTCGTGTGTGCCATTAGAAAAACAGATTTGGTGTCACTGGGATGTCTTTAGAGATTTAACACTGTGTTTTGTGGCATGTTTTAATTGTGTGCACTTGAGTTTGGAGCTGTGCAGGCAGTCCTCTACTTAAAGTGATTTTACTTGTAGATGATGCATAAAGGCTTCCCGCCAGTTTCTTCTATATTATTATGTAATAGTACTTAACGCAAGCAGGTCACAAATGAACTCGCCCCAGCTAGTCTGACTCCTGATGTGAACCAAATGAGACCCGCTCATCAATAGCCTCAGCTTGTTCCCATGGGCTACTCTGTGGAACTCAGATTAGACTCAGTGCTAGAGCAGCAGCTGGGGGAGAGCAGAATGGGAGCAAGATGGCCTGGTCTATAGTTCATGATTTAATCTTTTTTTTTTTTAAGTGTGTAAATCTCCTGTATTTTTTGTTATTATTTATTTTTATTTAATGTTATTTTTTTTTTTACTGATATGGATAGTTTGCAAATTTAATTCTTGAATTCAAAGAGGTAAAGATGGAAGGTGGGAGAATAATATATATTTGGTTATGAAGAGAACTTTAATCTATGTAAGGTCCCGTGATGTTCAATGGAGCTGATTTTCCTGAGGAGTTAGGAAATTGGCTCTGTGACAATCCCCATAGAGAAGTTCTGTAGACAACTGTAGCAATGATAATGCCCTTGAAATAAATACACAACAAACCAAGTAAAAACACTGTGAAGGGCTACACTTGATGATGTATGTGATGGGCTGAATGTGTCCCCCCAAATTCTTATGTTGAAACTTAATCACCAATGTGATAGTATTGAGAGGTAGAGCTTTTAGAAAGTGATTAAGTCATGAGGCTGGAGCTCTCTTGAGTGAGATTAGTGACCTTATAAAAGAAGTTGAAAGGAGGGTCCTAGGCCTGTTTTATTTTGTTTTTGGCTTTCCACCCCTGCCATGTGAAGATGCAGTGTTGTCCCTTGTGTACTTTTTGCCCCTCCTGCAATGTGAGGAGGCAGCAAGAAGGCCCTCACCAGATGCTGAATGCTAGCACCTTGGTCTTGGACTTCTCAGCCTCCAGAACTGTGGGAAGTAAATTTCTGTTCCTTGTAAATTACCCAGTCTGATATTTTGTTATAGCAGGAGGAATGGACTAAGATATAGTGTATGAAGTTTTATATATTGGTGAAAAAGGATTCATTCTGATTACTATATTGTCACACTTTACATCCCGATATACTCTCCAACAATGTTTAAGTAATGACTGCATCAATAAAAGGAGTTTGAATTGCAGACACTTACTTTGTGATCTTTAGTAGGTTAGTTAACTTCTCTAAGCCTTAGTTTCTTTATCTTTAAAAGGGGGATAGTAAAACATAAGCTCTTGTAAAGATTAAATCATTTATTATATGAAAGTACTCAACATGATATTTAAATGTGAAAGTACCTCAAGTATATAGGTATGTAAGTATATAGGTGGTAGCCAAGAAGGTTTATTTTTTTAAAAATTTATTTTTAATCAAAATCACAAAGTAGTGTACAGAATTTTCATGGGAAAAGAGAGCTGGTAGATCATTATAATATATATAGCTACTTTATGCTTATGTACTAATACACATAATATAGATCAATTGTCATTATTTAATACTTAGTATGCTTGGAAAACTGTACAACATATTAAATTTTGATCAGATATTTTTTCATGTATGTTGTCTTGCAGAGGTGATGATATGCTCTGGGTTTTATTATAAACTAAAATGAGGTTTTTCTTTTGTTGTTTTATGTCCTTGTAGTTCATACTGTCATTTATTTTTAACAGAAGCAGATCCCAAATTGCATTTTAAAGGTAGATGCCTCTCATGAGACATTTGCATCAGTGAGCAATGTGGGCTTGTGAAAGTCCTTTCAAAACTACTCACAGCAGGATTTGTCTCAGTCGTTGAAAAGTTCTTGGACCGCACAAGATAATTTCTCATCCACTAGAGGAACGTTATTATTTTAGAATAATATTTTAAAAATGTAGATCCTATAAAAGGTAAAAGATTATTTTTTGAATGTCAGATTTATTTCCTTTCTGATTGTACGTTGGGATGGTTAGACTTTAGGAGTTTAAGTGATTTGTGAGTGCATTCAGCAGTTCTATAGTGTGAGATCTTTTGTATTATTAAAGTAACCATTTTAAACTATTCCTGAGAAAGTTCTTACAAGGGTAACCAATGTAATGGTCTTGAGACATGGAAATTGTTTCCAAGAGAAGTTTTAGGATTTAGTGATTTTTTTTCAAATATTTGAGAGCTATCTTTTTGGAATTACATTGCTCTGCTCTTTATTATACTGCATAATACCCTAAGGATCTTTTTCATTTTTTTGATTCATTGTATCAAACCTATGTCCCTTCCTCCAGAAAATGGAAAGGTGAAGGCAAAGATAAATTATTTTACCTAATGTTTGACAGTGATAGAAGCAGAACAAGTAGCATCATGAATCTAATTCCTTGGGTTTCTTTGGTCCTTCAGTTTTAATTGAGGAAAAAAAAAAAGGAACTAATATAATAATGTAATATTACCCTGGTCTACTATTTCCCAAACATTACTTCTTTTTTATTTTTTTAAAAACTTATGCCTTATATTTTCTGACTACTTTATTTAAAATAACACCTTCCCCAATAATCTGTATCTATCTTGCCTTCATTTTCTTCAAAACACTTGTTGCCATCTGACATACTATATATTTTTCTTGTTTTTTTTTTTTTTTTTTAAACTGTTTGTTTCCTTCATTAGAGCGGGGACTGGTATCTGTTTTGTTTATTGCTGTATCCCAGTACCAAGATCAGTGCCTGGTATATAGGAAGCCCTCAATAAATGTTTATTGAATGAATATGATAAAACAACAACAACAAAAAACCATCTTGTCTATTAAGGTGACTGACTTCTTTTTATGTTAGCATTTGTTTCAAGAATTAATTCATCTCAAATGAACTATCATCCCTTTGACTGTCACCCTTCTTTTTACTTGCATCTGTGTCTGAATAGATAGTCCTAGTTTGGGAAGTTGTAATAGTCACTTCTCATTTTTAGATGGCCAATGGCCTATTTAAGGAGGGTAGATTACTTCCCCATAACCATTAATGTTTATAGTTTAGGGCAAGAGATCAATACTCAAGCCATCTGTATTAAACTTGGTCTCTCAATATGGTGGTCATCTATGGATGTCTTTATTTGCTTGATTGTTTCTATCCATTTTTCAAAATGGATTTCAAGAGGCTAGCTGTCTACAAATTCCTAACATCCCATTCACAGTCATCTCTGTTTCTAATCTACTAATCAATCATTATTGGGTCAACTAGATAGAGTTCATAGCGCAAAGTTGCTTATTATTTCTTTATCTCATTTCTAAAGAGAAGTGGTTCATTTCCCCAAACTCCTTTTTTGCTTGGATAATGTTTTCCTTTGATGTTATATTTTAGCACTGTTTCAGCCAGTCTCTGTGAAGAGTCAATTCTACATATCCTCTTTACTGTCGATCATTAGAGTGCAGCAACCTAGAACAAAGTGGAGGCACTTGAATTGCTGGCTGGGTTCACGAGTGAAACTAACTGTGAGGACACTCATCTTTGCCCCGTTGGGTTTATTTGGAGTAGATCAGTTTAAATGATACGCCTCCATGGGAGAAAGAAGACGCTTCCATAACAATGAATTCTGCATGACAGGAAGCTGTGAGTGCGTGAGAAGTACAGTTATTTTTGATTCTTGAAACTTGTTATCAGAGAATTGTTAGCATGGTGGACTTAGGGGCCAGCACTCCAGTTAACAGCTTCCTTTTCCAGACAATTTTAAGTTCCATTAATAGATTTTAGTTAACACTGACTTTTTCTGCCAAGAGCGGGTGTCATGGAAATTTATAACCCGATATCAAAGGAAACAGAAATTCTTCATTTGACTTTTGTCTCTCGAGTGACAATTATGCTCTGAGTGATGGGTCAAATGATGTTATTTATCACAACACTAGGAACCTGTTTAGTCAAGTAGAGAAGCTAGTTTTCAAAAGATGTGCTTTGAAATTAATATCTAGTTTTGCATGTGGATTGATTAGTAGCTTATCTATTTGGGCTGCTTTACAAGAACTGGGTAGCTTAAAAACAACAGAACTTTGTTTCTCATTGTTCTGGAGACTGGGAAGTCCAAGATCAAGATGCCAGCATATTCAGTTTCTGGTCTGGGCTTAGTCCACATAGCCAGTGTTTTCTTGCTGTGTTCCCACATGATGGAAGGGGCAAACAAGCTCTTTAGCCTCTTTTATAAGGACACTAATCTCATTCATGGGGGTGGAGCCCTCACAACCTAATCATCTCTTAGAAGCCCCACCTCTCTCTCTCTCTTTTTTTTTTTTTTTTTTTTTGAGACAGGGTCTTGCTCTGTTGCCCAGGCCGGAGTGCAGTGGCACAATCTCACTTTACTGCAACTTCTGCCTCCCAGCTCAGGCGATCTTCCCACCTCAGTCTACTGAGTAGCTGGGACTACAGGTATGCATCACCATGCCTAGCAAATTTTTTTGTATTTTTTGTAGAGATGAATTTTCACCAGATTGCCAAGGCTGGTCTTGAACTCCTGTGCTCAAGCAATCTGCCACGCTCAGCCTCCCAAAGTGTTGGGACTACAGACAGGTATGAGCCACTGTGCCCAGAGGCTCCACCTCTTAATACTATTACAGTGGGGATTAGGTTTCAACACAGGAATTTTGGGTGGACACCAACATTCAACCATAGCAGTCATATTATAATTCTCAAAAAATTTTTATAAAGATCACATTCCTGAAATTGACGCAATTGTTTTTGGACTTGATACGTTAAATATTGGTTGGTGATAACACATCGATTTTCATTTTATAGTAGTAGGATGTAGGCATGCTCTGCATTTCCATTTAATGAATTGTTTGTGTTTAAAAGATGTCTTCAGACCCTCTAAGCATATGTGTTTGATACTAGCTTTTTCATATGTGTTTCTTAGAACAGATATGAATTGTTTCCAAACATCTAAACAAGCCAAGATGGGAATCAGGATTGTATGAGTAGGATCTCATTTTGTCTTGGTAGAAGACTTAATCTAAAAGAATTTTACACAAGGAAAAGCTCTTTTGTTTTTCACTATAGTACTATAATTTTGTTCAAATTGTTATTGAATAAAATAACAATGAAAATATTAATTAGTGCAGGAGTACTACATTTTATTAGCAGTTATGTTAATGGGTTCTTCCTATTGTTTGTAATGCCTTTTTATCTTTTTTTTTTTTTTTTTTTTTTGAGGCAGATGCTATTAAGCCAGGCTGGAGTGCAGTGGCGCGATCTCGGCTCACTGCAAACTCCGCCTCCTGGGTTCCGCGCCATTCTCCGCCTCGGCCTCCGGTAGCTGGGACTACGAAGCCGCCACCTAAGCCCGGCTATTTTTTTGTATTTTTAGTAGAGGCGGGGTTTCACCATGTTAGCCAGGATGGTCGATCCTCTGACCTCGTGATCCACCCGCCTCGGCCTCCCAAAGTGCTGGGATTACAGGCTTGAGCCACCGCGCCCGGCCATGCCTTTTTATCTTTTATCTGTTTGTTGAATTCCTTTTATTCCTCAAGTTCTAGGTGAACTATTATCTCCATGAAGTGTTTCTTTCTCTGCCAGGGCAGAGTTGATTACTTTTCCTCAGTCGTCCATTATTGCTCTAAATTTTCTATTATGGATATAGATATTTAGTATGTCTATTATTTATTACAGCCATATAATAGTGTATTATAATCGTTTATGTGTCTGTTTCTTCCCTTTTTTTTTTTTTTTTTTTCCAGCAGATGGTGAGTTCTTCATGGGCAGAAATAATGCCGTTGTCACTTTTTAAATATAAGCTCCCAAAATAGAACCCAGTATATACCAGGTTCTTTAGTTGGTAGAGTAAACAAACAAAATACAGACAAAATGTCCTGTCATTCATTTGTAATAATCCCTACTGTTGGGCAAACTTTGATGGTGTGAATAAAGCCAGTATGTTTGAAAATTTTATATAGTTCCACTAGATGTAATAAAGAGATTGATTAAAGATCCAACAAGTTAAATTAAACAGTATTACACTTTCCACTGTACCAATAAGACATTTTTAAAAGTTTAGATTATGCTTTATTCTGTGAAAAGGCAATATCATGAATCCTGCTTTATTAATACCTAAATATGTTATATCACCATTGGTTAGTTTTGTATGGCAGAAAGGATATAGAAAAAGTAAGAATAGAAACAAATTTTAACATGATGTACTTTTCTCTGTAATTTTGTAAATTCACATTCCATACCTACCAATAAAAATAACTCTATACCTTTATTAAAACTTCAATATCTTCATTTATATTTAGAGTGGTAGCAACATAAAATTGAAACCTGAGAGTTGTGAAGGATATAAAGTCATGTTTTAATAGAGAAACTAAATTGCTCCTTCAAAGAGCCTATAAAACTGAAAAGCATTCATTATAAATGTAATAAAAACTTATGAGTTCCATTTTATTAAAACTACACCCAGTTTCCTGGAGGGACTGGATCATTTAGAGGTAAACCACTGACGCTTTATGTCTAGCAACATACTTTATGTGAGATAAGACATCTACTGAAATGAGGTTGGAGGTTTTAACATGATCCCTAATGCACATGCACTCATAAGATTGTAATTTTAACTTTAGCAGAGTTTGCTGCTTTTGATAGTAAATTATTTACTGCTCAAAGCTCCTTCACCAAAAAACAGAATGATAGTGAAAGATAAAGCTTATGCTTCTTCTAATTGACTTGTTATATCAGACTAACATTCTGTAAACGTCTTACTCAAATCAAATTATATAGGTTAGCATTGTTACTGGATGATAACTTTAGTGATTACCATTGGCTTTTCTTTTTCTATTCAGATATAATACTGTTTTTAATGTGTTAAAGAGAATCATTTTTAGTTTTGGCTTCTTGTAGTGTTTTCAACTTTTACATATTTCATATTTGGTACTATTTTACATATTCCACATACAGATTTTAATTAATTGTAGTTGTATTGCTGACAGTATGTGAAGGTGCAAGAGGAAATTACAGGGAACTGACAGGTTGTCCAGTTACTCTTAGTTTTAGAATCAAGTAACTTTAAATAGAAATACTCACATACTTAAATGAGAGAATTGAAATATTTGAGTTAATATACATTATATGTAGGCTGTATTGATTTATTCAGAAATGAGGCAGGTTGTTTTTTGTAAAATGGTGGCAGAATAAAAATGTATTTATTTCAATCCCTTTCTTGAAATCTACTTCACAAATGCATGTCAATTAATGAAAAAAAATGGACACAAATCATAACAGCCCAACTAGGAAACACAATTCCAAAACGTAGTGACTGACATAGCTATCAAGTTCCGTGGAATTCAGTCCATATTGAGGGAGGACACTGGGAGCTGAAACATAGTTTTCCAGATCTCTACTTGTTTGTATATATCTTTGAAAATGCATATATTCTCCACTCAAACATTCAATTCAATTGGTAGTTTTTGGTAAATATTGAAGAAGTTTATATTCTTTTGAGGAACTTACAATCTCAAGAAAGAGAAAGATATGACAAGGACATTATAACTCTAAGGCCAGATACAAGTATTATGGAAAAACAAAGTCCCAGAATGAATGAGTTCTAATAACAGAGGAGAACTGGGAAAAATGCTTCATAAAGGAAGTAGCATTTGCAAAAGTGTGGAAAGAAGGATAAGATTTCGGTAGGCAGTAATGGAAGAAAAAGGCATCATTTGTAGAAGTAGCATGAATCAAGGCAGAAATTATCAGGGCATGTTTGGGGAATAGTTATGGATTCCAGTTTGATTGCAGCATGGGATACATGCTGGAAAGTATGAATCACTGCTTCACAAGGAGCTGTGGTTAACCAGAGTGACCTGGCACACCCATGGTAGTAGGAACTTTGAGTTCATTATGTCAATTAATCTACACAGCATCCCATGGGGTAATAATAACTGCTTGTACAGGTTAGGAAAGTAAGACTCAGAACTTGCCTAAAGTTGCTCTGCTATTGAGTAGTTGAGCCAGGAGTATGACCCAGAGCTGTTCTGACCCGTGTCATTACTCACAGTATTATATGATTCTAAGGGCAGACCTGGAGCCATATTTAGAGGAATTGTCACATCAGGTCAAAACTTCAGCCAGGTTATACAGAACAGAGAGAGCATTTTTTTTTTCTTTTTTCAAAATGAGTAGAAGAAAGTCTGTCTTCATTTTCCCATTAGTGATTGCATTCTTGTGTCCTGAAGAACAGGAAAAGAATACATGTCTTCAAAATGCCATCTTTGAAATCCTTGGTGAAAAAGTATAATTAAAACCCAGATGTCCCTAAATTTAGATTATCTATGTACTCTTCATTCTTCTGTGCAATATTATCTGTCTACTGATTTCTAAATTATATTTAGTCAATGTTTTTTCCTCCTTCTTTGTTGTTGTTGTTTACTGTAAGGTAGATCTTGCTTTAAATCCCTACTAATGTATGACAATTCTAAAGTCTGAAGGAACTTTTAATTTCAAAGTAATTGCCTGGCATCAAGAGTAATTTTCAAAGGAGCTAAATTATTTTAAACATTTTAAACTGCAATTTTAGTCTTTAGAATTATATGGATTTGTCATTTGATAGAATGTAGTAGTATTGAGTGAACACACTGAAAGCTATCACATTGTATAGCAGTTCTGCTGAGTTTTAAAATATAGTTATTTTTGCCATCCTTCCAGCTGATACTTCCTTAACTGATGACAGATGGTACTTTGGTTTGCTGAAGCCCAATTCTATGATTATGTTATCTTTGATTGCCTTTTTAAAGATGTATGGAGATATCTTCATCAAATAATTAGCTATATTACCTTGAGAATTATTTTACTATAAATACGTGGTTCATTTTTGTTTTGTTTGTTTGTTTTTGAGACGGAGTCTCGCTCTGTCACCCAGCCTGGAGTGCAGTGGCACGATCTCGGGTCACTGCAAGCTCCGCCTCCCGGGTTCACGCCGTTCTCCTGCCTCAGTGTCCCGAGTAGCTGGGATTACAGGCGCCCGCCACCACGCCCCGCTAAGTTTTTGTATTTTTAGTAGAGGTGGGGTTTCACCGTGTTAGCCAGGATGGCCTCGATCTCCTGACCTCGTGATCCACCCGCCTCGGCATCCCAAAGTGCTGGGATTACAGGCGTGAGCCACCGCGTCCGGCCAATACTTGGTTCATTTTTAAAGGAATTTGTTGGCTTATGTTATCATGTGAGATTTGGTGTACTTCCTCAGCCTTTTCAGTATTTTCTGGGCCTCCGATTATGTGTAAAATAGCATAGCATTAATTCATGATGTCTTTGTGAATATAAGAGGATTCAAGAGAGTTCATGGAAGTTTAGGGAAACTTCGTAAAGGAAAAACTGGAAGTAGCTCAAGTCAGCCTCAGTAAGGGCAAAATAAATGGATATACCTGTTCAGTGAAATACTGCACAGCTCTGAGAACAGTGAGTCAATTCTGTATGCCCTGTTAAAGAGTGGTGCCTAAGACTTATTTTTAAGTTAAAAAACTGTAAAACTGCAAATAGTATGACAGCATTTATGTAAAGATAAAGCTATATGGATATATAAGAAACAAACATGTGCAGTGAAAAATTTTGAAAGAACCATAACAATGATTATTTCTGGGGAAAGAAGCGAGGAAAAATGATCATTTAAATTTAAATTCTCATATTTTCATTTCCTGTTTAATGAAAGTGCTTTATTTTTTTCATCCTGTTTCTCCCATACTCACAATGGGCATGTATTGCTTTTATTAACTAAACAGTTTTTTAAAAAAGTCTGTATTTACTTAGAAAATAGCGTGTAGGAGACTCTTAGTGTCCTCCATAATCTTTTTGAATGAGACTTCATCATCTCCTAATTTACAATGATTGTAGGATGCTCTAGAGAAAATCCTACACAGTTCTAGTTTAACACTCGTGGTGATGAATGGGTCACTTCATGGAATTATTTTCTTTTCTAGTTTGATTTTTATCGTTTGATTCTGGAAATGATGACCAGATCTAAATCTTAGCAGGCATGACCAGCATGGTATAAAAGGTTAGCACCATGAAGCATTTTGTTCCTTTTAGGGAACAATATAATCTTTCACATTATTCCAAGAGATTATTTTTATTGTGTTTTTAAGGCCACAAATAATCTTGGTTTAAAAATTAAATTTGTGGGTGTGGCCGCTCATGCCTATAATCCCAGCACTTTGGGAGGCTAATGTGGGAGGATTGCGTAATCGGAGTAGTTCAAGACCAGTCTGGGCAACACAGAGAGATACTGTCTCTACCAAAACAAACAAACAAAATAATAAAAAAATAAGGTGGATGTGGTGGCATACACCACCTATGGTACTAGCTGCTTGGAGGCTGAGGTGGGAGAATCGCTTGAGCCCAGGAGTTTGAGGGTGCGGTGAGCTGTGATTGTGTTAATGAAGTCCTGCCTTGGTGATAGAGCAAAAATAAAATAATATAGAATAAAGTAAAATAAAGTAAATAAAATAAAATAGACAATAAAAATTAAATCTGATTACATAGTCTAGCATTCTATTCATATTGATGAAAAATATGAAATTCATTAAAACCAATGCAAAAAGTTTATCTGGAATATTTGTAGGTTTAAAGAGATTTCAGATAAATTTTTGTGTTGGTTTTAATAAATTTCATATTTTTCTGATAATTTATAAAAGTTAAATTTATCATGTTCTGGAAAACACATGGATTTTAGAATCATCCACACTCATAAAAAGGAACTCATAGGGTAGTAAATGGAAATAAATGAGTTCACATACATAAAGCATCCTGAAGACAGACTCAGTCCATAATTAGACTTTCAATAAAAATATATGTACATATTTGCTTTGAAAAATAAAAATTCCTTTATAATAAAGTTTCTACACAATTAAAAGATAATGTGGCAACTGATAAAGAGACATGATTGAAATTTTACACTTTGACTTCTAGTAGTGTTACTTCCTATATTCTTCCAGTCTGTCTCATTTTTATTCCTTGCAACTTTATGTTTTCAACTTAGTCTTTAGAAGCAGCTGATAATGTCAGTCCAGTTTGTATTGAGATCATAGAAATTGGTATCAGTTGAAACAGAATAGATAAGTTTTGAAAAAAGATTGTTTCTAGCCTCTCATCTAATCTTCCAAAAATATTAATGGGATTTAGGGTTCCACTGTCCTTACTACTTTAAATTTAAATTAGTTTAAATTCAAATGGTATTAATAATCCAATAAACTTAAAATCTTTGTAATTTTGTGTAAGTATAAATGGAAGCCAAAAATCTATTACTTCATGCCTCTTTCATATACTTTATAATGTAAGTTTTATGTAGTGCATATTATTTCATTAAGACCTAACATATTAAATAAATATACTAAATGGTGACAGTTTTAATTGTTATTTTTCAGTAGTTTGGTTTTTTAAAAACAATTCACTGAAACACATTTCTGCTTATGGAAAATCATCTATGAAAATGATAAGTAAAATTGTTTTGTTGTAATATTTTTGATAAGTACATACATTGCAAAAAAACTGGAAATTTAGTGTCTACATGCTAAATATGATTATAGAAGTTGATACTGGGTGGAGCTAAGTAGTTATGGTCTTGGTAGGTGATTTTATGATTTCTAATATAAAGTTAGACATAATGCCTACCTCACAGACTTGGTGAAAATTATAAAGGAAGTTTTATAAAAGAAATATGTTTTAGGTGTTTATCTTTTATTTAGAAACAAATACTGATTATTGTTTTTATCAGCTCTCTATATATTTGTGAAGACATACATACTATTCATTCACAACATCTGTGAGTACTTGTTGTGGACTCGGGATTGTGGCAGGTAGTGGCTTTTGTGATAAATAAGATGAGGTTATTAACACTGTTGAAACTCATAGTTATTGAAGGAGAGGAAACATTGAAAGCAAGTAATTATGGTACAAAATTACAAATGTTATAAACAGGTGTAGTGGTACAAAGGAAGGGTGTATTCTGCTGGGATCTCCGGAATCTTTCTCAGAGACTGCTCCTTAAGCAAGATAAATGAGTGTTGATATGACCAAATGGTAGACTGTCATAGGTAAATTGAACATTAAGTAAACATCTACTCCACTATTAAAAGAATACTAAATGTAGGATGAATACTCAGTTCATCAAATGTTTATTGAAAAGCCAAAGTAGACAAGTTCCTGTACTAGCTACCGAAGAGCTAGAACCCTGAAAAGATCTGGTTCTTGCTCTTCAGGGGCTCGCAGTCCTACAGGAGACAGACGTGTGTTCCCAGAGGGCTGTGCCCCAAGGCAGAAGTCGAGTAAAGGTGCTGTAGAAACTTTGTGCCACATGACCTGGCCATGGTATCACTGCTAAATCCCAAAGAGACAGCTGTGACTTTATAAGTAGTTTGGCCTCTGGAATACTGAGTTAAAAGTGGACTGGCCTAAAAGAGCAGAGAAATTTTAAGAAATCAATAATATTTTACAAGCCCATATATGATATAGTCTTGAGATGTAAAGCCAATTAATGGGTAGGACACAGATTAAATAACTGGAAGTTGACTCATAGCCTGGTCAAAATACGTGTAAATAATAGGTAAAATAAGTAATATTAAAAGGGAATATAAATTATATCACTAAAAATACTATTAGCTAACCCAGCTAAAACCTCTTAATTAGGTATATCAATTAAAATATGTACTGAAAGATCTCCTATTGATCTTTTAGTTTTTCCCACTTAAATGAAGAGGCTCTTTCTGATTGGCCTCTATTCTCTCTGGTCAGGATCTCTGGATATCGAGGATTTCCCATTCAGAGGACTACATTTAGTATCCCTTTTCTCCTTAATCCCAAATAATCAATCACTCTCAGGAGTTATAAAACCTGAGTGAAAATAAGAACTATATTTTCTTGAAAAGTCATTGGAGATGGATGCTCAATGTTTGACTCTGTTTTAAGGATTGTTTCTGGGTCTTTCTAAATCATTACCACACTTTCTCACCATCAGACAAAAATTACCTCAATTTTATTTTTATTGTGCCTTTAAGTTTGTTTATCTGTTTATCCATTCTTACTTCACTGATTCTTGGGGTGGGAAGAAGCAGCACCTGAACCCACTGTCAAGAGCATAGCTTCTACTGTGCCCTTGTTCTGTCATTCCCTGCTTCCTGCAAGAGCTTGCACAGACACCCATTGACTTTCTTTTGTATTTTAATTTCTTCCCATTAGCCCTCAAAGAGGCTACATCTCCAAGTACTTCACAAAAGAGAAATAAACAAAAGAGGAAACCCCACACATTAATCTCTCCCCAAGCTTTTTCCTTTCTCACTGTTCTTCCATGTTTGAACAGTTGTTTTTACTCAGTATCTCCATTTATGCATCTCTTAGTAATTCTCTATCCACTGAAGTCTGGCTTCTGCTGGAATCATCCAGAGCTCTCTCAGGTTGCCAAGGACTTCCCAATTGCCCAACTCAGACTCTCCTCAGGGACTTGATCACTGTACAATCTATGTGATTAGCCATCACCTTTCTAAACTCCTCCTTGTGGGGAAAAGAAAGAGAGATCAGCCTGTTACTGTGTCTATATAGAAAGAAGTAGACATAAGCGACTCCATTTTGTTCTGTATTTGAGATGCTGTTAATCTGTGACCCTACCCCCAACCTTGTCCTTGCAAGAGACATGTGCTGCGGTGACTCAAGGTTTAATGGATTTTGGGCTGTGCAGGATGTGTCTTTGTTAAACAAGTGCCTGAAGGCAGCTTGCTGGTTAAAAGTCATCGCCATTCTCTTAATTTCAACTACCCAGGGACACATACATGGCCAAAGGTTGCAGGGACCTCTGCCTAGGAAAGCTAGGTATTGTCCAAGGTTTCTCCCCATGTGATAGGCTGAAACAATGCTGCTAAAAGGTTTATGGAGATGTTTGCATATGCATCTCAAGGCACAGCATTTTCCTTTAAATTTATTCATGTCACAGAGGTTTTTGTTCATATGTCTTACTGCCGATTTCCTCCCTACAATGATCCTATTGTCCTGCCACTCCCTTATCTTTAAGATGGTAAAGATAATTATCAATAAATACTAAGGGAATTCAGAGACCGGTGCCGGCGTGGGTCCTCTGTAAGCTGAGCGCCGGTCCCCTGGGCCCACTTTTTCTTTCTCTATATTTTGTCTCTGTGTCTCATTTCTTTTCTCAAGTCTCTCGTTCCACCTAACGAGAAACACCCACAGGTGTGGAGGGGCAGGCCACCCCTTCACTCCTTTACCTCATCAGCTACCACTCTCTTTTTGCCTCAGTAATTTGTTTTTAGTCTTATTGTATCTTCTGCCTTTATCCTGCTTAAAATCGTGGCTGTTTATTTTAGTTCTGCATTTGATCTTCTCTTTGTGTACTTTGCACTCTCTTGGGTAATCATCCCCTTTCTTTGATTAACCTGCCATGTGATGCCCAAATCTGGAGCTCTTATCTGGGTTTCTCCTGAGCTCTATTCTCTTTCCTGCATCTGGATGGACAAGGCACTTCATAATTGGTATGTTCCAAACCTCTTACTGATTTATATCTGTTGTCAACTAGAATTGAGATTGCTATCTTTCAAAATAAACAAATTCACTTAATTTTATTAAGATTAAGTATTTTACATACTAAGTTTTGTTAGAAGAAGCAAAAAGAAAAGGAGTTATGATTGCTGGCAGTTTGAATTGCTCAGTTTGCAGACTAAATACAAATTTGGGACTTTAGAATAGCAGGAAATAAAAATACATTTTTTTGAAATGAATTGACACATGATATTTTCGAAAGTCAAAGGAAACAGATGACTTTGTTGGGGTTCCTTATACTTATATCGTGGTGTAGTATTTTTATTTTAAATATTTGGCCTTGACATTAAATAATATATGGGAATATGAGCTGTCATAATCTCATAATCTTTTCAGGGCATAAAATAATCTGATCAAGGCGGATGAGGGTTATAAAAATGTATTGTTGTATTTATTCTGTCTTTGCTGGCTTCTGGGTGAGTCGGAGAGAAAATTCCTTCTTCCACTTGGGTACATAGTCCATCAGCCAAACTCCAAGTGATAACCTGATGAGTAAAGGTGTCAACCGTAAGGTTGCTCTGTGCCAGTACGACTTCTGTTTGCTTCCATTACCTTTCACCAGATCCTGCCTGATAACCACAGATTTCCATGTGGTCGCTTTCTGCTCCTGCTCCTGCTTGTCAACAAGCCCTCTCACCTGCTTCTACTACATAGTTCCTGGCTGTAGAAATGGAACCAAGCAGCTTTGTTTTGTAGAATAAATGGATTTACCCTTAACCAGCAAGGGATGATTAGGATGGGAAGGTAGGGTGGAGGGATGTGTATAGAAAGAATGTGAAACTTGAAGTGCCCTTTTAAAAAATGTTTTCTTGTTTAGCTCAGAGTAGATCAACTTCTGTTTGGCCTGACTTTATTTCCTAAAGACACTAACTGGTCTCAAGACATGTTTAAGATTAAAAAATGCTAGAATCTTCTTACCTTAGAAGCCAGTTTGTGCTACTACTGACCTGTCAGGAGGAATACTTCCATGTCAGGAGGAAGGAATATACCAGTATTTGCCTTTAGGGGATTTGCCTGTAAGAGTACGTTAAAAGTCATTCCCAGTCAAGGCAATTCGTTTAGATGTAAAAGCATGCAAGTGGTGTGCGTGTGCGTGTGTGTGTGTGTGTGTGTGTGTGTGTGTGTATTTGAGCAGCAGCATTTTACCTTGCTGCAGATTTTAACTATCTTTCTGGAAGTATTCTGTTATAGTTAATGTGACTGTAATGTAACAAACAGATTTTACATGCTTTAATGGAATGTAAATTGCTCTGTGAGGCTAAATGAAATAGTTAATCTAGACTTTTGCCTTCATTTTCTAACCTGCATTTGGGGGGAGGAATGTTCAAAGAATATTTTTTTTTTTAAAAAAAGAATGCCATTCAAAATACAAAATAATATGCTGCAAATGATATTAATAAAGGTCATATAACTACATTAGAATGAAGACTTGTAAGCCAGGCTGGCCTTGGAAGTAGTTGTGAGTCAGGCAGTATGCTTTTGTTGCTTGTCACCCTTACCATCTCTTTGATGCCTTCTTATCTGCCACTGCAGTGGTCAGTTCCTTCCTATCCCGTTTGCCTGCTCAAAGCAAAAGGAAGAAGTATTATTGATGTTTGCTATGGGTCAGGCTTTGTATTGAATGTTTGACATATACTGTCATTTAGATGACTGTTAAATTTGTGGCACCAGCTCTCCTTCCCCAGCTGCAAACTTTGTTTACTCAAACTGCCTAGTTAAGATGCTGCTGTAGAATTTATTTATATCACATGATGTTATACAGAAATACCTGCTTACCAGCCTACCT
The DNA here is from genome assembly GCF_008728515.1 of Papio anubis. Taxonomy (NCBI): domain Eukaryota; kingdom Metazoa; phylum Chordata; class Mammalia; order Primates; family Cercopithecidae; genus Papio; species Papio anubis. The sequence goes on from NC_044979.1 coordinate 47,600,498, forward strand.
TTGTACATACATATTAATAATCCTGTTTTATATAGATAAACAATATGCTCATGTCATGTCGGTGAAAAGTGTGGCTTTTGATGCTAGACTGCTTGAAGAAACAAAGGCTCCAGAGATTGTCACCTGCCCAAGGTCACATATTGTTAGTGACATATTGTAGTGTTAGAATCACGTTCCTTAGGGTTTGAGAGTCGGCGCGAGGAACCACCCAACACACAAATTTCGGCAGAAAGTCATTTACTGGTGCACCAGGGCCCTCCCACCTCTAAGGAATGAGGTAGAGAGAGAGAGAGCCCCGATTTGTGGCGATACATCTCTTTTATAGCGTTTAGGCTTTATTTGCATACAGGCTATTGATTGGCCTCTTTTGTAACCTCGAGGCCAGGTGTCTTTTTCTATTTGGCGACGCAAAGGGGTGGGATGGGTACTAGCCCCGGGGAGGTCTGGGGAATGCAGTTTTCCTTTGCTGATGCAACCTTGGGTCTGGGTTGCAGCGATCGGGCCCCGCCACCTTTAGCATACTGGTTTGGAATTTCCGGCTGAGGCAGGGCTTGTTTTACAATTCAAAGGGCGGGAAAGCAGTTTTACAGAAGCAGAACAAAGGCAGTTAATCATTTAGTAACAAGTCTTACATCAAGCCTTGCAACAAACTCTGCCTGCGCCACGAACAAACAGAACCATTTACGGGGAGGGCCTAAAAGTTTTACTTTTCAGTAGTAAATGGATTTGGACCTAAGTGTGGCAGACAGCAACTTTCATTCTTGCAAGTATTTTTAACCACTTTTCTTTACCTTACATTTCTATTGTTCTATTGGTGCGTAATGGAGTGAAGTATTTCTCTTAATTGTGCATTTTTGTTTTTTATATATACATATCATATATTTTATGCAAAATACAAATAGTTTTCCCTTTGGACAAATCTAAAAGTATATTTGATAACAGAGGAAGAAGCTCTGTAATCTACATTTAGCATGTTGGTAATGCTAGATTTATTTTTAAACTAAAGCCTGAAGGACTAGTAGAATCAGAGAAAACCTTTATTTTGCTTAGGTGTCATTGTTTACCTTGAACATGAAAAATAGAGCAAGTAGTTAGAAAGCTTAGAGGAGTTAAAAATAATAACCGTCATGGTGCCTTAGAAATAAAAGGAAATGATAAAGCGTATACCTACTAGCTCAGTGTTCAGTGATTTTAGCTATTGGTAATTTAGTGTAAAAAATGGTATGAGATGATGCTGTAAAATGTATATCTGCAGACAATTTTTGTGTTATTATTTATTTTGATATACTGTCAACTGGTCATGTTAATTTCCACTGATAATACAACTGAAATTATTGTTTCAACCTGTATTTCAGGGACTTTCTCCAAATACACTTAGAGTTGTCTTATAAACAAAACCTTATTATAGTCACGCAGAGTTTGAAATGTTAAGGCTAATTTATGAGAGCAGTTTGTCTGAATAAGCATTTAGATTAGGAAAGGAATCTTTCCTCTTGAAGATATAGTAAGTCTTCTCTTTCTACTCCTAAGCCCTCTATTTCCCATGCCTGGGGTGGGTTGGAGGTAGAGAAACACCTTAAGCTAAGTCAGTTCAAGATCATAAAAGCTATGAAGAATGACAATCCTCTGAAGCTTTTCTGTATTAAAAATATCCCCCTTATTCTCTTACCTTCATCTTTGCCCTAGTTCTTTGCTGAAGAGTGCCATAGTTTCTTCAGAATTTGTAGGGTTTAGGAGAATGTGGACCAATATTTCTTTTTCTTTTTTTTTTTTTTTTCAGGACTTAGGTTATCTGTGATAGGAAAGTTAAAGTATAATCTATGAGTAGAGTGTAAAAACATTAAAGAAAAAGCTCTAGAGAAAATAACTGCCCTATTTAGTAAGTGTTAGTGCTGTTCTTTTGGTCATTAATGTCAAGCTGATTTCCTTTCTGGCAGGCCCTTGTAGTATTTTTTTTTTTTTTTTTCATTGAAAAAGATGGGTTGCATGAAAGCACTGATGTCTTTTAATAGTTATAATTGATACACAGGCCTCTCAGGCTTCTGACACCACAAAGGCAAAGTTTCTGCTTTTGAGACACATCTCTCTGCCCCTTTTATCTCCTCTAATTGATTTTGTTATTTTAATTGAAAACATTGGTTTTAAAGAATAGAATTCTATAGGGCCCTGGTTAGAGAATGGCCACAATAAAAAGTGTACATGAATTATCTCATTTCATCTGAGTGGCACTTTTTCGCTGTGGTGCCTCTAGACCATTCTCTACTGCTTGCTGCAGTTTGCACTTGAGGGCAGTTCTCTCTCAACAGTACTCCTAGTAGGTGCAATAATGGAGCTGGCTGATGCTATTGGAATGGTGCTTGAACAGGAGGAACTTTTTTATTAGCCATATCTGTAGTTCTGATCTTCTAGGAAGTTAGTTGTAATAATTCCCTTGGCTTAAAAAGATCATATTAGGTAGGAAATCTTCCTATTGAAAAAGATGTTATTCTATAGGACTAATAGCTAAATAACAAGCTAATATGAGTAATGACATTATTTTGGAGAGTGTCAGTAATACCAAGTTTTTCAAGTGGCCACTCTCTGGGTCCCCTTCCATTGTGTGCAGGTGCCTGATTAACAGTTTACCTGTGCTAGCTACCCACTCACTAGTGAGTACAAGAAATTATCTCCTCCCAGGACAAAACAAGTTCTTTCCTTAAACTGCCAGATGCAACTACTATGAGCAGAGCCCTCTAATGAGCTCTTATGGACTGAATGTCTATTCTCCAAATTCATATATTGAAATCTTAACTTCAAATATGATGGTATTAGGAGCCTTTGGGAGGTAACTAGGTCACAAGGATGGAGCCCTCATGTATGAGATTAGTGCCCTTATAAAAGGGGTGCCAGAACAGTGTCTTGCCCCCTTTCTGCCATGTGAAGAAACAATGAGGTCAGTCTGTAAACTGGAAGAGAGCCCTCACCAGAACTTGACCATACTGACATTCTGAACTCAGCCTTCCACAACTGTGAGAAGTAAATTCCTGTTGTTTATAAGCCACCCAATTTATGGCACTTTGTTAATTGCAGCCTGTACTAAGACAGGAGCACCATGAATTGACCTGAAACATGTGGAATACAGTCTATATTTAAGCCGTTATTGAAACAGCAAGAGAGAACTTAAGCCACACTGTGACAGAGACTGCCACAAGCCGTGGAGGGAGCAGGAGCGGTAGACTGGCAAGCTACAAGCACTGACATCTACTTTTCCTCTACAGAGGGTCTCTGCCAGGAAGGTCCCAACCCTTCCTACTAAAGCTTCTCCTTCCCTGACACATCCCAAATCAACTTGGCCTTCTCCGTTCCCATACCATCCTTTAAAACAAACAAACAAACAAAAACTTCCATTTTCCCTTTCCGAAGCAATAGCATCAATATGGATGTAAATCTCACTCTAACTTGGCGGTATTTTGACGTACTTAAGGCCTCAGATTCCAGAGTCAGGCTGCCTGGATTTGATTCCCAGATCTACAATTAATACGTGAGTGATGTGGGCAGGTGATTCAAGGTCTCTGTGCTTCAGTTTCCTCTGTAAATAACCTGTATGCACTTTATATAGAGAAGTAGTTGAGTTGGTGTTTGTAAAGCACTTAAAACAATACCTGCCACCTGATAAGCTCCTTTTAAGTGTTTGCCATCATAATGATTATTATTACTTGAAATATAGTTCTAATGACAACGTTCATTCCTTCAACAAATATTTATTAAGAACATACTTTGTGCTAAGCATAGTATTCTGTCTCATTTCCAACAGGCTCCGTACTACGAGTAAGGCCAGATGCTAACTATAATAGAGTGGTTTGAGTTCTCGTTACAATACTATATTTGAAATATAAGAGCACAATTGTCTTTTAGCTATATATTTTAAAAGGTTAGATACGTAACTTGGGCTTGGGTGGTATTGCCCTGAATATCTGGGTACTCTTTCAAAGTGCCAGCATTGCATTTAGTTGGCCCTAAAAGAGAGAGCCTGGTGGCCCTCTCCTTGGGTGGCAGAACTTACATCTTGTCTACGCAGTTGCTCTGCTTCCTTGAGACCCGCTGATGGAAGGGTTAAGACCTCCTTGGCCAGAAAAGGAATGGCCTAATTTTCTTGCTATTAGAACACCACCAGCTTACTCCCATTCTCTTACACTGCTTTGCAACATACACTGTATGTTTGCAGTTGTCCTCGACAACATTAATACTTACTTTGATTTTATTTATGTGTTTGGAGTCTTTTCCTCTGTGTAAAGGTGTATTCATTTATGGAAAAAAAAGTGCCTACTAGTAATTCTATTCTCAGAACTAAGTAGACTAAGTTATACTGTACTGGGGAGACAAAAAGGTATTAAAACTGGGGGAAAAAAAAAAAAAAAAAAAAACAAAACCAGGGGCAAGGGGGAAGTTACAGAAAATTGTAGGAAATTGTAGGGAAAGAGTTTTCAAAAGTAAATGTGGCCTCTTCCCGGTGTTGCCTTTGTCTCATCCTATCCTTTATACATGAATTCCAGAGGCTCTTAAAGAACTAGGCCACAAGATACATTCTTAGATTTTATATTGAAACTGATTACCTCATCAGTGTGCCTGATAAAAGTTGAAAGAGGCTGGGCATGGTGGCTCACACCTGTAATCCCAGCACTTTGGGAGGCCGAAGTGGGTGGATCACGTAAGGTCAGGAGTTTGAGACCAGCCTGTCTAACATGGTGAAACCCCGTTTCTACTAAAAATACAAAAAATTAGCCAGATATGGTGGCACTTGCGTGTAATCCCAGCTACTCAGGAGGCTGAGGCAGGAGAATCGCCTGAACCCTTGAACCCAGGAGGTGGAGGTTGCAGTGAGCTGAGATCCTGCCATTGCACTCCAGCTTGGGCAACAAGAGTGAATCTCCTTCTAAAAAAAAGAAAAAAAATGAAAGATATGGTTCTAGATGCTTAGAACAATTGAGTGGAATAATAGGCATATCTTAGGCAGAAAAGAGGAACAATGAAGGCCAAAGTAGACATAAGGACATGAATAGTCCCATGGCTATAACTATAGTTGTGACAATCACATGCCAGCAGCATATACAGTGGTGTCACTGTCTGTCTGTGCGGTCTTTCCTTTAGAAAAGGTTAATTACAGCCTTTCTTTGCATCATGGACACCTTTGGTGGGAATCTGCTATACCCTGTACAACTCTTCTCAGAATACATTTTTAGATGCATAAAATAAAATATATAGTGTTTAAGAGGAAATCAGTTTCATTGAATTTATTTAGCAAAATATTTTAACATTTGTAATGTATTATATATTTGTTTCTTCATAATGTATTTAAATGTATTAAGATGATCTAATAACACTGGGCCTATCAACAATTATAGTTTCAAAGTAGTGTAGTGTTGAAGGTAAAAAATATTTCAAGATATGTAAAACAGTTGGAATGTGATATGAAAATAAATCAGATTTCTGTTGGTGACCAAGTCATAGAATTTAAAATAAAGCATATTTCCCTACATGTCCAAAAGCTAAGCAAGCTAATCACTCATATCTGTTTGTACTTCTCATGTTATTTCATTTAAAATGCTGATATCCATTGAAATAAAAATTTAAATGAACGAAGTGGTTGGACAATAATTCAAAAGGCTCTGGCAAATAGTTTGCTCTAATCCCCTTGCTATTCTTTTCATTAGGTTACAAAAATTTTAGTTTTCTGTTACTGTTCTAATCTACAAGAATACTTACAGGTTAAAGTGAGTTTTCAGATTCAGTGATTTCTGTTTACTTAATATATGTTTGTGGTTAATTGTTAGGTTCTTTTTATCCTTTGAGGTAATATGCTCATAACCTCTAGATTTGCTTATTTTGCCAGCACTTTCAGATCTTTAGTTCTTATGCCTCCCGACATCTAGAATTTCTCTGGGCATATTTTATTTCTAATTTCTAAATGCAATGAACATATTCAGACATAGGAAGAAGGCCTATGAGTTATGGGTGATTGTTGTTATGTACTAATGGTGCCCATGGAGGGTCTCATTAACACGCACAGCATGAGGAATTTTTGCAGCTACCACGTAGAGCTGAAAAATCCAACCGCAGTGTAGATTTGATTGTTTATGTCTCAGTATTTTTATTTGGAGCTTTAAAGGACATTAACAAAACTTCTTGGGACAGGTGGAATGCCATATGGCATAGGGACTGGATCACTGCCATAGCTTTAGAGATTTATCAAAGCTTCTCCTTCTAGTGGGAATAATGTGAGTCTCTTGGACTGCTTCCATTCAGTGATGACATTCATGTACAGATCAGCAACAAAGGTACTTTAAAAACAAAACACTAACTATCTCGAAAGAGATTTCTTGCTTTTGATAGGGCCTGAAGGAGAACTTCTTTATTAGCAGGATCTTTATTGGATTCAAAAGTTTTTTATACTTACTAACTTCTTACATAAAATGCATACAAATACTGTTGTGCAATAATTTGAGGGTGGGTTGGGTGATATAGTGGTTTCTATGCATTGAATACTCCTAAATTCAGATTTTATGCCTTCTGAACACACGCATGCGTGTGCACACACACGCACGCGCACACACACACACTTTTTAAACATCTATAGGTAGTTCTGAATGGTGGCATTGCCTTTGAGTGGCCGTGTCGTCTGGGGTCTGATGTAGGTAACAACAGAAGTCAGGTTTCTGTTGCGCTTCTGACATTAGTATAGCAAACTCCTTTTCCACAGTGTTTTTTGGCCAACTTTGAGGTGGGGTGGGAAGAACTGCGTTCGTAGTACTGCTTGCTACAACTGCTTCTAATGATCTCTAAGCAGTAGTGAGACCAGAAGCTCTAGAGAGCAGAAAGACAAGGGAAGTTCCTTTCAACGCCTGAGAGAGAAAATGGATTGCATCCTTGTTTAATAGAATATGGAGAAATTGAATATAATTATGTCACTAACTTCAAATTATCAATATATATGTACTTTGGAATACTATATATAATTCATTCTGTACAATATAATTTTTGTAAATAATGATACCTTTCAGGGTGTCATTTTAGATAGAAATTGGCACCTTAAATATTTTAAGGTAAAGATTAAAGAATATAGAATAACATTTGCTTATTGCCTCATTTCCATTATTTTCCCCCCTACTTCTCTTTGATTCTTGTGACAGAATTATAATTTGTCTCAAGAACACCCTGGAGTATTCTTTGATTCTTCGTAGCTGCTCATATATCTCTAATAAAGTAGTGAACCATAGTATGAAAAAATTATATTGCATTGAATATAAAATATAATAACTACCACTTATGGATACTTTCTATTTCCATAAATGAGCTAGATACCTTATATTGTCCCTATTATTGTGACAACAGTGCAAACTAGGTGTTATTATTTCCACTTTATAAATGCAGAAAATGAGACCAAGATAAATTAAGTAACTTCCCAAGTTCTTAAAATGTACCTAACAAGTGGCACAACTGGGTTTTAAAAAACCATTATCAGTTAAATTCCAGAGTGCATCTTCTTTCTTTTATGACTGAAATATTTGTCTTTTGTTTTATGTCAGACATTTCAAAGGGATTCATAGTTTCTTGATTGAGGCATTTTGCCCCTTTGAGTTAAAGGGCCTCGATGAACAACAAATATGCCTTGTGGAAGACTAACAACAACAAAATGAGAGAAGTCACACTGCTAATGAGAAACAATGTATGATCTAGGAAAATGCCAACCCAACTTCTGACTGTAAGTCTGAGAGTGTAGCTTCTCCTTGTCCCACTTAAGCTCTGGATACATATGCAGTCATTTCGCTTTATAACTCTCTGTGGACAGAGCTTGCAATATAAGATCTGAAATGATACAAGTGACTCCCAGTAAAATGAAGCCGAGGAAGCTATGGCCTAAAATATAAACTCTTTTAAAAAGCTTGTTTCCTTACTGAGCTTGCCAATTTCCATAATTAGTCAGAGGCAAATAAGTACCTTAATTAGTTTGATCTTTATGGAATTTCCAGCATATTTTTGTTTTGTAATCAGAACTACATTTGAATATATGACTAATATTCCTTATAAAGGTTTACATTAGCATACATCAAAATGGTTTACTTCCGTTTCAGGATAGAGATATTTTATTGACGTAATTTTAACATGCATTTCATAAAAACAGTGTTTATGCATTATTACTTACTTATTTGAAATATCACATCTTCAGTCTGCGGCATCATGGGGTTAAGCAGAACATAATGGCCTTTCTTCATTTTTTGGTTTAGACACAATCACAAACATTTAAGATACATTTGTAAATAGTTAATATGTCTTAACCACTTTATATAAATAATACTTTAAACTTTTAAAATGATCATTAATATAAAAGCTTATGCAATCTAGCAAGGCACCAGTTTAAGAGAAAACTGCCAGTCTGTGTCTGTAAGATTTAACATTCCAACGATAGTATAAATTAAGGGTTGATTTGATTAGTGAATTGCTGTTTTCCAGATTTCAATTTACATAAGCACTTGAGAGAATCCAAACTATTTAGAAACTAGCCTGAGTTCTCTTGTTTTCTTTTGCATGTCTCTGCTTCCTTTGTGTCATATATCTGTAGGATCAGATTTTTTCCTTATTTGCAACTAAATTCATTCTTGAAATCATGACTGCCTTAGATTTCACATCACATTCTTACCTCCACCTCAGAGGTATTTTCTTTTGAGAAATACGATTGACTTTCATGTTTTTAATACCACTTGAAAAAAAATCTCTGTGGGTACTTTGTACTCTCTTTTCTAATTCTCATTTTTCAATCTTACTATCTTCCTTTTTGTCACTTTTAGTTGATAAATAAACTGAGAAACTCTATATTGACCCCAAGCTGAGTGCTTTCTTGAGTTTTCCAAGGTCTGAGGGTTCTTTTGAGTGGAATGCATCATGGAGTTGTCGGGGACTGAGCTCTGAGGCAACCTGGCTCCTCTACAAGCAAATTCTTTTTTTTTTTTTTTTTTTTTTTTTTGAGACGGAGTCTCGCTCTGTAGCCCAGGCTGGAGTGCAGTGGCCGGAACTCAGCTCACTGCAAGCTCCGCCTCCCGGGTTTACGGCATTCTCCTGTCTCAGCCTCCTGAGTAGCTGGGACTACAGGCGCCCGCCACCTCGCCCAGCTATTTTTTTGTATTTTTTAGTAGAGACGGGGTTTCACCGTGTTAGCCAGGATGGTCTCGATCTCCTGACCTAGTGATCCGCCCGTCTCGGCCTCCCAAAGTGCTGGGATTACAGGCTTGAGCCACCGCGCCCGGCCTACAAGCAAATTCTATTGAGATCTTGGGACAGCTTCTGCTCTTCTCAGTTTTCATAGGACCAAAGAAGTGATAAATACCTGATGGTACTAGAAACTAGAAAACAAGCTATGGATTTAGTTTCATTAGTATTATTATTAACCTGGTAAGTGGGAATCCTGTTACAGAGTTCCACTGAGCATACTGAACAATTGAGTCCTGAGGATGTTAAAGTGATGGACGGTTAGATAGATTTGATTATACTAAGAATGGCACTAGGAAGAAAAAGAGTAAGATTCTTCATTTTATATATCAACTCCTTTGACTTATTGCCTCTTCTGACACTTAGGAAAGATCATTTTAAAACCTCTTTTTAAGTTTTTTATTTCCTTTTACGCTTAATTCTTTTTATTAAAGAAGTGACTGCATATATTGAAATGTTTATTCTTAAAACTTTTGAAGCCCAATAATTTTATAGAACATTTGTTCTATATGTAAACAAGGTTTGAGCATATTTAAAGTGACAGATGAGCTAGCTACAAAATTTATAGCTATTTATTTTAGCTGTAAGAAGTAAGCAGAAATGTGGAAGCAATGATAAGAAACCCTTAGTGTACTTTATTCTTGTGTTAGCTTTTATCATGCCATTGAAAATAGTTATGGTCAACTTTTTGTTATTGTTTGTGGCATAAAACTAGATAAAATAATGCTGGTCATTTGTTTAGGTTTATATAAAACCTGCACATTTATCTTAGTATCTACTTCCAAAATTGGAAAGTTCACGTTTTTGTGTTTTAGGGCAAGAGAGCCTTCATTTATTCCTCTTATTGATCATTTGAGTTTGTATTCATTGCTATGCTTCCAACTAGTAGCTGTCTATATGGGGCCAGAGCTTCTCCATCAAGCTGGGTACTCAAATACAGGATTTACCCATTTGTTAAATCTGTTTAATGAGTAGTTATGATTCATCTGACATTATTTAGAACATGGAGTATGTAATGATGAACAAGACAGGGAAGATCCCTATTCATGGACATTACTTACGTTCTATTAAACAAATAAATAAGAAAATAGCAGAATAGTGCTAAGTAAATTGCAGATATAGGATTATTCATTAGAAGCATGTTTCATGTTATATGTTTGGGGAAATATTATCCATTCCTATTTTAGAAAGTCACATGAAGATATTGCTATATTTATTCTCCAGCCAACCACACCAGGGGAAATTAGGCTCAGTGATGTTCTTATTAAGTGGCTCCTAAACATATGTGCAAGTTGCCTACTGGCAACAAAAACAATATAGTAATAAGAACATCAGGTGATGTATACTCCTAATTACATTTAAATAGCCCTATGTATCGTGATAATAATGTAATAATGGTAAGATAACATAGTGATAATGGTATAGTAAGATAGTATAGAAATATGGTTTAATATTTGGTGGTTATAAAAATTAATATCATTTTCCTTGTTCCAATAGCATCAAGTAAACACTGTAATATATGTTATTTTAATATGCTAGATTTACTTTAAGGAATAACATTTTTGTATCCAGGAAACAGCATAGAAACCTAATATACAGTATGTCAAAATTTTTCTCAATTTATGAAATGAAACACATATTCCATAAACAGCCAAAATGAATTTTAAAAATAGGCTTTGTCAATATGTACGTGTAAATGAATGAAAAGTAATTATATAGTACAGTCACTTCAGCACAATATTATTACAGACTTGTGTCATTTTATTGTGCTTCACTGTATTGTGCATTAGATTTGTGGTAACCCTGCATTGGGTAAGTCTGTCATCACCAGTTTTCCAACAGCATGTGCTCACTTCATGTCTTTGTGTCACATTTTGGTAATTCTTGCAGTGTTTCAAACTTTCCTTATTGTTACATATGTTGTAGTGATCTGTGATTAGTAATCTTTGCTGTCACTGTGGTAACTGTTTGAGGGCACCACAAACCTCACCTGTACAAGATGGCAAGTTGAATTAACAAATGTGTGGTTCTGACTACTCCACTGACTGGCAGGTTCCAGATCTCTTTTCCTCTCCTCAGGCCTTATTTGCTGAGACACAACAATATTGAAATCAGACCAACTAATGACCCTACAATGGCCTCTAAGTGTCCAAGAGAAAGAACTAGTTATGAGTCTCTCACTTTAAATGAAAATCTAGAAATGATTAATTTTAGTGAGGAAAGCATGTCAAAAATTGAGATGGATCATAAGGTAGGCCTCTTGTATCAATTAGTGAAGTTGTAAATTCAAAGGATAAGTTCTTGAAGGAAATTAAAACTGCTGCTCTGGTGAACACACAAATGATAAGAAACTAAAGCAGTCTTATTGCTGAGATGGAGTTCTGGATAGATCAAACCAGCCCCAACATTCTCTTAAGCCAAATCCTAATCCAGAGCAAAGCCCTAACTCTCTTCAATTCTGTGAAGGCTGAAAAGAGGTGAGGAGGTTTCAGAAGAAAAGTTGGAAGCTAGCAAAAATTGGTTCATTCCTGACAGCTTCAGGAATTAAGCTGTTATCATAACATAAAAGTTTAAGGTAAAGCAGCAAGTATTGGCATAGAAGTTACAGCAAGTTATCCAGAAGATCTAGCTAAAATAATTGATGAAGGTGTCTCTACTAAACAACAGATTTTCAAGACAGATGAAACAGCCTTGTTTTGGAAGAAGATGCCATGTAGGACTTTGATAGCTAGAGAGAAGTCAATGCCTGACTTCAAAGCATCAAAGGACAGGCTCACTCTCTTGTTAGGAGCAAATGCAGCTGATGACTGCAAGTTGAAGCCAGTGCTCATTGCCCATTCCAAAAATCCTAGGTCCCTTAAGAATGATGCTAAATCTGTCCTACTTGTGCTTGATAAAGAAAACAACAGAGTCTGGGTGACAGTACATCTCTTCACAGCAGAAGCGTCCAATCTTTTGGTTTCCCTAGGCCACATTGGAAGAAGAATGGTCTTGGGCCACACATAAGATACAGTAACACTACCAACAACTGATAATCTAAAAAAAAAATTGCAAACATCTCATAATGTTTTAAGAAAGTTTATGAATTTGTGTTGACCATATTCGAAGCTGTCCTGGACTCAGATACAAAAAATTTTTTCAAGATACTACTACTCATTGAAAATGCACATGGTCATCTAAGAGCTCTGATGGAGATGTATAAAGAGATTAATGTTACTTTCATGCCTGCTAACACAACATTTATTTTGTAGGCCATGGATCAAAGAGGAATTTTGACTTTCAAGTCTTATTTTTTAAGAAGTACATTTTGTAAGACTCTAGCTGTCATAAATAATGATTCTACTGATGGCTCTGGGAAAAGTAAATTGAAAAGCTGGAAGGGAGTCACCATTCTAGATGCCATTATGAACATTTGTGATGCATGAGAACAGATCAAAATATCAACATGAATATGAATTTGGGAGAACTTGATTCCAGTGCTCATGGATGACTTTGAGGGGTTCAAGACATAAGTGGAGGGAGTAACTACAGGTGTGGTAGAAATAGCAAGAGAACTAGAATTAGAAGTGAAACTTGAAGGTGTAACTGAATTGCTACAATCTCATGATAAAACTTGAACAGGTAAGGAGTTGCTTTTTATGGATAAGGAAAGAAAGTAGTTTCTTGAGATAGAATCTTCTCTTAGTGAAGATGCTGTGAACACTGCTGAAGTGACAACAAAGGACTTAGAATATTTAATAAACTTCACTGATAGAGGAGTGACAGGGTTTGAGAGCATTGACCTCAATTTCAAAAGTTCGACTGTGGGTAAAATGCTATCAAACAGTATCATGTGCTGCAGAAAAATCTTTCATGAAAGGAAGAGTGAATTAATAGGGCAGACTTTATGGTTTTCTTAAGAAAATTGTTACAGCCACCCCAACCTTCAGCAACCATCACCCTGATTACTCAGCAGACATCAAGATAGAGGCAAGACCCCTTGGTAGCTAATGGATTATAACTGGCTGAACGCTCAGATGATTGTTAGCATTTTTTTTTTTTTAGCAATGTGGTATTTTTAAATTAAGGTATATATATATTTTTAGACATAAAGCTATTACACACTTAATAAAGTATAGTATAGTGTAAACAAAACCTTTATAAGCACTGGGAAAACAAAAAAATCTATATGACTTGCTTTATTGCTATATTCATTTTATTGTGGTGGTCTATAACAAAACCTGTAATATCTCCAAGGTATGCCTGTATTTGGTTCTGCGATTCAGTAGAAAAATGCTTGCTGGTTCTTAAGAGTATGTATATGTCCCCTAGCTAGTAAGAAATAGTAATGCAAAAAGTAATTAGCATATCTGAGCACATGGTATTTGATGTTTTCTTATTTCAAATATCAAGTTAATCCCATTTTTACAATAAAACAAAAAATGAATACCCAGGAAAAGGCACACAGGGAATGTGGAAGCCAGGATTTAACTTCCTGCTCTCTGACAACAAGTACCTTGTAAGCCATTCCACTCTTTGTGACATAAAGCCACCAACCCCATCTTCCTGCCATATTTGATGTTTCTATATGTGAATAAAAGAAATGTCACATGTACCCAACTCTAAGGGAACATTTTAGGTCAAAGGCTCATCTTGGTAAATTAAACTTGTGTGTTATCTTCCAGGGCCTTAATAACAATGGTTCTAGTTGCTTCATGGACTAAAAGATCTATAAATGTAGGTAAATATCAAAGCTGACTGTTCTTTAATTTTATATTCTATTATTCTAGTTAACACACTTTTTAAATTTGGAGATGTTTAAAAGAGAGTTTGATCATTATAAGAGAGAAGGTCAAAGGAAAGGGAATAGATTTTTTAAAAATAGGGAAGGCTGGGCACAGTGGCTAATACTTGTAATCATAACAGTTTTGGAGCCTGAGGCAGAAGGATTGTTTGAGGCCAGCAGTTCCAGACCACGCTGAGCAACATAGCAAGACTCCATCTCTACAAAAAAAAAATTTAAAAAATTAGCTGGCATGGTAGTATGCATCTCTGGTCTCAGTTACCCAGGAGGGTGAGGTAGGAGGATCACTTGAGCCTGGGAGGTCAAGGCTGCAGTGAACTGCAATAGCACCACTGTACTCTAGCTTGGATGACAGAGCATGACCCAGTCTCCAAAAATAAGAACACAAATGAAAAAATAAAAGGGCAGTGTGAAACTCCCTAATCAAGTCAAGTGTTTGTTGTGCTGATTTTAAACTTTTTTTGACCATTTTGTTAAGAATATTTTTGTGCAGTACTTTTTCAAGATTCACGTTTTTCCTATCCTTTTTTTCAACATTTACCAGTAAACTTAAGGATTGGTATTCATCCAATGAAGTACATATTCAGGAAGGAAAGAATTATGCAGAAAGAAAGGTATTAAGGGACACAGATTTTCCTTTCTTTCTTATACTATGCGTAGAAAATAAACTAGATTAAGCAAATGGCGTTTCATACCTAGAAGATCATTGAGAAGCTATAGGTAATAAGAGAGTCCACACTATGCACCATTTATTTTTGTTTATGGTTTGAATGGGTTTAAATGATTTTTACTCTTTCAGTTATTTTGAAATGTACAGTTAGTTATTGTTGATGGTAGTTACCCTTTTGTACTATCAAATACTAGATTTTATTCATTCTATCAAACTATATTTTTGTATCCATTAACCATCCTCACACTCACAGCTTCCACTATCCTTCCCAGTCTCTGATAACCATCATTCTTCTCTCTGAGTCCATGAGTTCATTTGGTTTAATTTTTTTTGCTTCCACAAATAAGTGAAAACATGAGATTTGTCTTTTGGTGCCTGGCTTATTTCACTTAACATAGTGACCTCCAGGTTCATCCATGTGGTTGCAAATGACAGGATCTAATTCGTTTTTATAGTCGAATAGTACTTCATTGTGTATATGTACATTTTCTTTATTCATTCTTCTGTTGATAGAAATCTAGGTTGCTTCCAAATGTTGATTATTGTGAATAATGTTGCAGTAAACATGGGCGTGCAGATATCTCTTTGAATACTGATTTTCTTTCTTTTGGGTGTATACCCAGTAGTGGGAGTGCTGGGTCATATGGTAGTTCTATTTTTAGTTTTATGATGGGCCTCCAAACTGTTCTCCATAGTGACAATACTAATTTACATTCCCACCAACAGTTCACAAGGGTTCCCTTTTCTTCACATCCTTGCTAGCATTGTTGTCTGTCTTTCAGATAAAAGTCATTTGAACTGGAGTGAGATGTTATCTCATTGTAGTTTTGACTTGCATATCTCTGTTGATCAGTGATGTTGAGCACCTTTTCATGTACCTGTATGCCATTTGTATGTCTTCTTTTGAGAAATATCTATTCAGATCTTTTGCCCATTTTTAATCAGATTATTGGCTTTTTTCCTATTTTTGATCGCCTTATATATCTTTTTATTAATCCCTTCTCAGGTGGACACTTAGCGAATATTTTCTCCCATTCTGTGAGATATCTGTTCACTTTGTTGATTGTTTTCTTTACTGTGCAGGAACCTTGTAACTTGATGTGACCCCATTTGTCCATTTTCGCATGGGTTGTCTGCTGTTGTAGGGTATTACTCTAGAAACCTTTGCCCATTCCAGTGTCTTGGAGAGTTTCCCCAGTGTTTTCTTGTAATAATTTAATAGTTTGAGGTCTCAGATTTAAGTCTTTAATCCATTTTGATTTGATTTTTGTATATGGTGAGAAATAGGGGTCTGGTTTCATTCTTCTACTTTTTTTTTTAAGCCTCCAAATTATAGATAAAATTTATATTTCTTGAAATAATTTCTGATGTTGTGAATCCTGTTATTTCTAATGGAATGTGCATTTTTGCATAAACATTATAGATTTCTCTTGATAACAAACCTACAATGGACTGCATTTATTTCTTTCCTATCCCCTATATTACATTATTACTAAAAAGTGTACACATTGTATTACTTAGGAATTAAAAGAATAGACAGTCTCGTTGAACTGCAGTGAGCTTATAGTTTGCAGTTAGGAATAAAGGAGGTACTTGTGTTTTTTTCTTGAATGTGGCTAAGCTAAGATGGGGAAAACGCTGCCTGTTATTGTAAGACCTTTTCCTTGGCCATCTGCTTGCCCACATTCTAAATGAGTCAGAAATGGAAGCAAGACAGTAATTAGGATGCTGTATAGTTAATCCTCATCTTCTTGCATAAAGCCGGAATACATAATGCAACGAGGACTCTGAAAACAGTAGTTTTTTTATGATTTTCCACTTAATTTCTGATATACTTCAAAAGAAATCATTTTCAGTTTAATAGAGTTCAGTATGTGCTTTAATAAAATGTAAAGGTTTTTAATGGTAGTAAGAAATTATTAAGTGCCTGTTGTAAGCCTAGTATTCCACCAGGGACTTATTTATGTTTGATTTATTGGCTTTATATTCTTTATTGGAAAATCTAGCCCACTTAAAGGAATCCCTTTAATGCTGAGTGTTATATGTATATCTCCTCTGCCTTGCATATTTTTCTTTGACCATTTACTGCACAAGTATTGATTTCGGAATATCTTTCAGATTCTTTCTCAGCAATTTGAGTTTGTGCATCTGTGCCAAGAAGGGATTATATTTGTTTCCGTGCACATGCTTTATGGGGCTCTGTTCCTTTTTTCAATAATTGTTTTACTAGAGTCAATAGAAGGCTGGTTAATAGTTTTTCATACGGTAATAGAATTTTTTGAAGCAGGGAGAATGTAATCATGAAATTTAAAAATAAGCAAACAAGGGCCAAAAGATTTAGGCTGTATATTTTCTGTAACCACTCTGAACTTTGAAATTTGGTAATATTTTGTTGACATTGAGTGAAGTAGGAGCTGCAAATATAAAACATACAATAAAAATATAGACTGTGGCTCTAGGCAGAAGGCGTGTAAATATGCCTGTGTGTATGCATGGTAATATGCATTGAACTAGGAGTCAGAAGACTAGGTTTTGCCATTCACCAGCTGTAGGAAGTCATTAAACCTCTATCTGCGTCAGCTTTCTGATTGGTATTACCTGCCTTGCTTGTCTTATTTGTAAGTATGCACTGAGATTAACTATGTTAAAGGACTGAAACTTTTAGAGTTGTTCAGTTGTTAAATAGTGTAAGTCTCTGTGTTTATAGCCAGTTCAGTGTTGATTGTAGTATTATTCTAGTGAAACTGAGACCAGGTTCCCATGGTTTTAAAAATATATTCTTACATGAGTATGTGTATGTGTATAATTTTCCTTTATGATATGGGGCAGGTAGTGAAAACTGAAGAATGCTATTCTATACAAATAGATGCCCATGGGGTGGCTCATATTTATAAAAAGAGTTGATGCTGATAATCCTTTGAAAGAGAAACTCAGCAAACATTGTTAATATATTTAACTTCACTGTAGGTACTTTTAGAACAATAGTTTGAAATTTTAAAACAGAACAGTGAACGGCAGATATTTGCTTGTGATTTTCTTAAATGTTACAACGATGGTAAGCTTCTTTCCTCATATTTTATCTGCATTTTCTAGATATGTCCTGTGACTGATTTGTCTTCAGTTACAGGACTGTTATTAGTCCTGGTGTGTTTTTCTTGATTATGTAAGAAACACTCCAAGAGGAAGGTTGTATCTGCTGTTTTACTAGGGATTGGAAATGGCACTGTTACTCCAGAAATGCATTCACTGTTGCTCTTTGAGTCTGGACATACAAATTATAGTTAACTGTTTACCAAACTTGAGAAAAAGAATGAGTGTATGGCCTCCAAACCACTGTGGTTGTAACCAGTAGATTCAGGCAATGTATAAAATTCATACACTTTCATTACAGTGTTTCTCCTTTATTGGGTAGACACTAAGTTAACGTTCTCAGCATCTTCAGAAAGTTTACTAAGTAGTTCACAGAATGGGTGTGAGAGGCCAAGTGTGCACAAGTGATTCAGTGATTCAAGCCATTAAAATTGTGTATGGTTAATTAATTTTTTTCAGGTAGAAAGTTGTTTTAGAAATTATTTTTTAAAGAAATCACTTTTTAGGAAATTAATTTATCAGAAAAATAGAATAATAAGTGTATTTTATCTAAGGAGAGTCTGAGGTTTTAGATGCCATCATCTAATAATGTTAAATTTTGAAAAGGAAAATTTAAGTTATTAAAAATCTTCCAATGACTGCAACACTTTGGTAGTAATATTAATGCTTTGAGAAAAAGCCCTACTTCTAGGAAATTAGAATCTCCTGGGGCTTTTATGACCTAAACTCTCAGTTATTCTTTGCTGGGATTCTTATTGACTTCATGTATTGTTCATTTGTCTATAGCATGTGGTACAATAGCAGTCCCTCAGCAGGTTACAGTTCTCTCTTTGCCATGTAGAAAATAGTAGTTCTATTACATAGATTATCGGCACGGTGGTTTTTCCACCATTATACCATGAGTTCTCTGCCATTTTGTCAATTTCAAGTTGATTTTAATTAATTTAATGGTAGGTTGCCTTTTAATAATGCTTTTATAATATGACATATAAAACTCCACATGAGCTTGGAACACATTAGGTTAAATGAAATAAACCAGGCACAGAAAGATAAATACTGCATGTTCTCACTCATATGGGAAAGCTTAAAAGTTGATCTCATAGAAGTAGAGAGTAGAATAGTGGTTACTGAGGAGGGGAAGGAAAGGGGAAGAAGGAGATAGCCAAAGGCTGGTTAATGGATTTAAAAGTACAGCTAGATAGGAGGAATAAGTTCTAGTGTTCCCTAGCACTATAGGGTGACTATAATTAGCAACAATGTATTATATATTTTAAAATAGCTAGAAAAGCAGATTTTGAAAGTTCCCAACACAAAGGAACAGTAAATGTTTGAAGTGATAGATATGCTGAATACCCTGTTTGATCATTACACATTGTATACATGTATGAAAATATAACATTGTACTCCATGAATATATAAAAGTATTATGTGTCAATTAAAATAATACTAAAAGCAAAGAAGAAATCATAGTGTTCTAGTCTGTAAATTTAATAATGAATATAATATCAGTAATAAATATAGCTGCTAAGTTTCCTTTCTTATGTCTCTAAAGCACTCAATGTTGAGTGCAGTCTGCTTAGGAACCAGCACTATGATGCATATTTATATTATGAAAGTCCCTTATATTTTAAACCATTTAGCAAGCAGGCTTAGTAACTGACATATGTGATTTATTTATCTTCACAATGTAGTCTTCACGATACATAGATTCACAATATTGAAGAAATTCTTCTGGGCATATACTACTTTTTTGATTGAGATTAATGCTGTTTTCTGTTAAATCAGAGAATAAATTACCAAATGCGTGCACCCTATATTTCACCAAACCCATAATGTTCCACTCATTCTTTTCTTCAAGTTATTGCTTTCTTATTCCTTTCTCCACCGCTAACCATACCTTATTATTTAGCCCCTGCATTTTTAATTCTTTATTTTTTCTTTTTTTACCTATTATACATCTACTTATTTTACATAAATGTAGATAGTTACAGTTCTATCTGCTTTTAGTGTAAGCTACCTGCAGTTTTTTTAAGCAGCAGAGTTATAATTTAAAAGAAATGTTCTTCACATTGTTTCTTGTCTAAGGAGCACCCTCAAGTGTGTTCTAAACAAATCCTAGTCTCATTAGGATGTTGGTAAATTTTCTTCAGGATATTAATCTTTTTTCCCTCTAGATTATTTTATTCTACACATACACATTATGGCTATAATCTTTAAATATCCAACTTTATGTAATACATTTTTCATAAATGTTCAATTTGCCATGTTTTCTTTTG
Organism: Papio anubis; assembly: GCF_008728515.1. Taxonomy (NCBI): domain Eukaryota; kingdom Metazoa; phylum Chordata; class Mammalia; order Primates; family Cercopithecidae; genus Papio; species Papio anubis. The sequence goes on from NC_044979.1 coordinate 47,620,557, forward strand.
AGGCAGAAGAAACTTGATCATGGAGGTGAGAAAGCTTTAAATGATTTATATTATACAGGTTGTTCCCTAATGCTTCTTTGTCTCTCTTTGGGCTTTTAAGGTAAATATTTAAATAGTTATTATGATATTAATAAAACTAGGAGGCTCAAATATTATTTCCCTTGTGGTCAATGATTCAAAACATTGATTTTATGCTACCCTAGTGAGTTTCTAATATTTTCAATGTAGTACAATATTGAGGCCTCATGGGAAAATTTAATTCATGATAATTTAAAATATAAGTGTATGCCACATGGTGTGCACCACATATCCTCTTTCTCTCTCTCTCTGTGTGTGTGTGTGTGTGTGTGTGTGTGTGTGTGTGTGTGTATCTTGCATCCATACTTTTTCTTTTAGAAAGGGGCTCTAAGAGTGCTCATGAAGAAAAACTGATTGCCTTCATTGCTTTATACTTATATAGATTTTTGGATTTTTATACCGATTTCTCAGAGGTAAAAGTAAACCAAGGAAATACAATCAAACACACAGAGTCTTCTCTTGCCTTCTGAGCAATTAGAACTATTCAGTATAGCCTGATTATAAGATACAAACACTGTGTTCTTGTATACTATGACCACATATCTCAAGGCTTATATTTCTGTTTTAAGAATCTTTCTAAGTACAAGGAGAGTGATGGTTGAAAATTACCTTCTGGGTACAGTTGTTCACTAGTGGGGTAACAGATACACTAAAAGCCCAGACTTTACTACTATGCAGTATCCTTGTAATAAAACTGCCCATGTTCCTCCCTATAAAATTTAAAAAAATTAAAAAAGAATCTTTCCAAGTATGGGGAAAACATGTAGATGATGTATACTTTAGGTAAACTGGGAGCTAGGGAGATGATGATAGGAACCCTCAGACCTCATTATTTTGACATGCCAGGAGATGTGTAGATTTGTAGGATTATCTTTTCTAGGGCTACCCTGTCCTTTTGGTCACATTCTCTACCTCTCTAAGTCCACTTCCTGTGCTATCAATTTCTTTTGGAAATGACTGCCACAGGCTTTATTTCTTAAGGGTATTGGCCTAAACTATTGTATTGTGGGCTCCTATTCTGGCTACAGCCATCTTTCAAACAACCGTGTTTCTGGATTTTATGTTACTGCCAGTTGTTCTGGACTTTTTCCCCTGCCATGGTGATCTAGGGTCACTGCAGAAGAAATTAATTCTGCTCTTAAATTGGCCTTTATCTTTTTGCCAATCTACCTGTTGTTTCCTGTACATCTAGATTCCCTGGTTTGAAGGTTGCCTTGATTTCCCAACATAGTTGTTGGATTTCCTTATGGGAGAAAAAACAAGACTAACGAGACTAACAAGAGAGAGACCTTATATTCTTTTTTTTTTTTTTTTTTTTTGAGGCGGAGTCTCACTCTGTGGCCCAGGCTGGAGTGCAGTGGCCGGATCTCAGCTCACTGCAAGCTCCGCCTCCCGGGTTCAGGCCATTCTCCTGGCTCAGCCTCCCGAGTAGCTGGGACTACAGGCGCCCGCCACCTCGCCCGGCTAGATTTTTGTATTTTTTAGTAGAGACGGGGTTTCACCGTGTTAGCCAGGATGGTCTTGATCTCCTGACCTCGTGATCCGCCCGTCTCGGCCTCCCAAAGTGCTGGGATTACAGGCTTGAGCCACCGCGCCCGGCCTTATATTCTTTTATAAGAAAGGATTCTTAATATTGGTTTTTTCCTTCCAAATGGCAATTCATAATATGTGCTAAAATACAGTGACGTAGTTTCATATGTATGAAAATGTATGCATATGAAATTCATATGTATGCATATGAAATACAGTGACGTAGTTTCATATGTATGCATATGTATACATATGTATATGTATGCATATACATATGTATGCATATGTATAGACAAAACAGCTTGCAAATGTATTTCATCAATATAAATGTGCTATTACAAATCATTTTTATATCTATATCTCTTTTGTAAAACTGGATTAACTTGAGTGCTTTTAAAATCTAATATAGGAAGTTAAATAACAAAATGCCACCATGAAAAACAAACAAAAGGGGACAATAAAAGAAGAGAACCACTGGATCTGACAGAAATGTGGAAACACTGGTGTGCCAGTGTAGTCTGTGACATTTCTTCATGAATGAATTTTGTTATATGTTGAATTGTGTCTCCCCAAAACATGAAGTCCTAATTCTCAGTACCTGTGAATGTGACATTATTGGAAAGGTCTTTGCAGATGACCAAATGAAGATGAGGTCATTAAGGTTGCCCCTAATTCAGTATGACTGTGTTCTTATAAAACAGGGTAATCTGGACAGAGAGAGAGAGTCACAGGGCAAATGCTGTGGGAAGATTGGAGTTACGATACCACAAGCCAGGGAACACCAAAGATGGTCATTGTCAGCAAGCCACCAGGAAGAGAGAGGCATGGGACATGTTCTCCCTCACAACCCTAAATGTAACCAAACCTAGGTTCAGAAGAAAGCAACCCTGAATGTAACCCAAACTCAAGTTTGGTTGCTTACTGCTCAAAAACCAAATGTGAGAGATAAGAATTGGTGGGAAGAGAAGCAGGTTATTCACAGTCAGCCAACTGAGAAGATTTTGGACTAATGTCCTGAAGTACCATCTTAAGTAAATACAATTTCAGGTTCTTTTTATGTGAAGGGAAGGAGAAAGAGTTGGGAATTGGGATCAAGAGGTAACTGATGATTTCACTGCAGACATCTGGGCCCCAGGGAGGGTCCAAGGAGGTTGGGAATGTCTTTTTCTTTGGTCAGGTCACAATGCTCCTATAAATCTTTAATAAAATATATAGTTGTATACACACTTCTCCTTTAATCTCAGAGTTACTTTTAAAAACTACATGATTGCTGTTTTTGCAGATTACCTCACTGTTCTAAAATTATCCTTTCCTATATGCAGGAATTGGATAAGGGCCCCTTAACAAAAATGGAGTTAGTTATAATATTAATACCTCTTTTGTTGTTTCACTGTTACATGAGGATACCTTGTTTTTAGACTTCCAGCCTCCAGGCTGAAACAAAAATTTTTGTTGTTTCAGGCACCCAGTTTATAGTACTTTCTTATGGTACTCCTTGCAAACTGATACCAGTTTAATTTGGTAACAGATGATCTAATATCTACTTCAAAAACCATAGCATCTTTCCATTTAGTGTCAGTTTTAAAGGCTAGATTATTTACTCATGACAAATTTTTTTTACAGAAGGAATGTATGGAAAGGATAGAATATATTATACAGCTTTGCTTGAAAAGTATGCAAGTAAAGCTTTAAGATTACCTTTAGATCTGTTTTTCAAATTAGAGAAGTCCTTGTTAAGTAAAATCTATATAGCAATATGGAAAGTACTTCAAAGGCAGGGGTAAAAAAGCAAAATCAATTTAGCATAGGTCAATAACTGTGTATATTTGCCCAAAAAGAAATATAAACTGGCTTAGCAGCAAGACACCTTTCTTCATTAATGATGTCTGGTTTAAAATGCACTGACCGACTCTCAACTTATAAGACTGGCTCACATCCAAATCTCCTGTTTACAGATGCTGCTAGATGGTTTGCTTAGCAAGGTACATAATGGGACCATGGGGAATTTGGTTTTCCAGCTAAATGAGTTTAGAATGCTCAAATAAAAGCAAAGGTTCAGGTCTGTAGGAAGAAAACAAAACAAAACAAAAAACAGAACTTAAAGCCCACAGGTAAAAACCAATCACAAATAATTGGATTATTTTTGCTAATCATTTTTCAAATTGTTAAATTAAATTCATATTTATAAATGGCTGTAACACTCAAAATTAAGTCCATTTTTACAGACAACATATCCAACAGAAAAGTTTCAAATTTTGCCACAAAGCTACATAATTCCAGTGTTCTATAGACCTTAATGAAATTTATTAAGATTGATAACTTTCTATGCAAAAATTTTACTGTTTGAATAAAGTAAGTAGAAATCTCTTAGTTTCTCTGAAGTGTAAAAAAAACACCAACAACAAAACAACACCCAGATTGGTAGGCAGATATCTGCAAAATAGTTTAAAAAAATTAAGCGGAACAGTTAATGGAAAAGGTATTATTCCTGTTCATGAAAGAATTCATATTGCATATACCCAATAGCTCAAAAGCCAAATCTTAGATGTTAACTTAAATCACTACAACCATTCTTTCTTTCCACATTATTTTACTGAGGATTCTGAGTAAACACAACAGACTCTTGTTGTGTTCTTAGGACCAGTTATTTTTCAGGTACATGATGTTAAATCCTTAGAAGGATATTAGTGAGCCTAATACTTTATTCTCCCTTTTACTATATCCTGGTGAAGATAATTTAGTCGTTGGGAAGCGTGTTCCTCAATACACTAAAGGTTAGAGAAACTGCAACAATGCACTTGTTTTCAGGAGTTTGGAGTAATATGATTTCAGTTGGTAACCTTCTGATATTATTTGGTTTGAAGCTGAGGGGTGCCTGAGTTAGGATGTCCATATAATCTTGAGCTTGAAGTATACTGAAAAATCAGGTAGACCAGCAAGGTTTTGTGCAAAATGGGATGTATGGTCATTTTTCGCAGAGCAGACCACTTCTTTATAGTGAAAAAAAATGTTTTGGATTTGTGGTTCATGAGTGGAGTCAGCAGGTAACCAATAAAAACAGTCTAGAACAGAGCATGGTGATAATCAGTTAGTTGAGAGCCAGTCAGAAGTAGCTGAAATTGTATGTTATTGGACATAATCAGAGGAAAGATCTAAAAGCAGGCTTTGATGACAACCGGTGTAGTTCATGACATGGTCATATCTAGCCCCCTCACATGAGAAAAGAGTAAAGTGGTAAATAAGAGATCAGACTAAATGGTAGAACATTGCCAAGTGATATACATCATAACAGCTTCACATGGGCCTGTGACAGTGTTGGGTTTTTCTATGGTGTAGTGGGTTGAATATGACCACACCAAATGATGTGTCCATTTCTCAGAACCTGTGAATTTCATCTTATTTGGAAAAGGAATCTTTGCAGATGAAATTTAAAGGACCTCAAGATGAGATTATCCTGGATTATCCAGGTGGGCCCTAAATCAAATGACAAGTATCTTTATGAAGGAGACACAGAAGAGACACGCAGAGAAGAGGTGAAAGCAGTGTATAGGCAAAATAAAGGCAAAGGTTGGAGTGATGCAGCCTCAAACCATGGAATGACTGGAACCACTAGAAATTAGACAAAATAAAGAAGAATTCTTCCCCAGAGACCTTGGAGGAAATGTAGCCCGATGACACCTTGATTTCAGACGTCTGGCCTCCGTAACTGTGAGAGAGTAAATTTCTCTTGTAAGCTGCCCAGTTTGTAGTGCTTTCTCTTGGCAGCCCTAGGAAACTCATATAGTATGTGTGGGGCACGAATGAGCCAACTCTAATGTTCTGCAGTTGGCACTGCCTTAGGATAATGGAGGCCACTTCTGGGAAGGAAGCTGTGAAATCCTAGGTGCTCCTTGATTGGTAAAGTATATTTGCTTCTCTTTTTATGTAACCTAGGACATTATTTAAAAGGATAGGAGATAGTATGATATAATAAATAATAAAATTTATGTTCAAGCAGGCCAGAGTGGGAGGAATCCTAGTTTCTTAGGAAAATAATTATACTTCCGGATAGGAACTTCATAGATAGTTTAAGGACTAGATTTTGATTGTCTAGAATTTAAATCTATGTCGAGACTATAGATTTCATTTATTGAATTTCCTGGATTAGAGTCAGGCTGTGTCACTAATTAGCTGGGCAAGATACCCATCTAAGCATCTATTTCTCTTACCCATCTAAGCATCAGTTTCTTAATCTATGAAATGGAGATAATAATCCTTCCATTATTACTAACCTCACTCATGGGGTTTAAATGAAATAATTTAAAAATATGAATTGCTACTTTTTTCTTGTCATTTTAAGATTATAATTAAGAGACTAAATGTTCTTAGAAATGAGATGACAGAATCCTAGTTGGGTTATTGAGCTCTCTTTGGGGGTGAGTATATCACTGTCTTATGAGAGAAATTTCAGTCTTAGTCTCTGCTGATTGGCTGAGAGCAATCATTAATATTAATCAAAACCTATATTAATTGAGAATGCACTACAATCCTGATAACTTGTCAGGGGCTTGGCCTTCAAACGGTAGAAGGCAGAACTGCAGTTTTATCTCAAGATGCTGTCAGTCTTGTTCCTAGGAGCCAAGAAATCACCCAGAATGAGTATGGGAGATTTGTTTTGGTGCTGCGAAGAAGGTGTTTGTAGAGTTAACCCCAGCTTCGGTCAAGGGCTTATCACAAGTCTATTATCCTTATCCTGATTGTTCCTTGTTATCACTTGAAACAACTAAATCAAGATTTTTAAAACTGAATTTTTAAATAAAATAAGTAGATAAAATTAGCAAAATACTAATGAAATCAGTTAAAATAGTAAAATAGCTTAAATGCATTGAAAAATAAACAGCCACTGTGGAAAATAGTATGGCATTTCCTCAAAAAGTTAAACATGAAATTACCCTGTGATCCAGCAGTTCTACTTCTGGTTATTTATCCAAAAGAATTGAAAGCAGGGTCTTGAAGATATATTTATATACTCACCTTTATATCAATGTTATTCACAATTGCCAAAATGCAGAAGCAACCCAAGTATCCATTCACAGATGAATTAATAAGCAAAGTGTGGTGTATATGTACAATTGACTGTCATTTAGCTTTAAAAAAGAAGGAAGTTTAGACATATGCTACTATATAGATGGACCTTGAAGCCATTATGCCAAGTGAAATGAGCCAGTCACAGAAAGACAGATACAGTATGATTTTACTTGTATGAGGTACCTAGAATAGTCAAAACCATAAAGACAGAAAGAATGGTGGTTGCCAGGGGCCTGGGGTGGGGGAGTGTGGAATGTGGAATTATTGTTTAATGGGTACAGAGTTTCTGTTTTATATTATGAAAAAAGTTCTGGAGATGAATGGTGGTGATGGCAACACAACAATATGAATGAATGGTACACTTAAATATAATTAAGATAGTAAATATTATACTATGTGTATTTCTCTACAATAAAAAATAATTGAAAAAAAAAAGCTACAAAACCACACCCAAAACAGTAAATAACCTAGCAAAAAAATTTTTTTTTAATCAGCTCACAACAAAATGAACAAAATGTCATGTCCCTTCCAAGCTCTTTATTTGAATTAAGTGACTTGAAAACTTGACAGATGCTATGTTTGTGAGCCTGGCCTGATTCCTATAATTAGTTATACCCTTCCTTTGCTTTTCTGACTCATCTGACAGTAAAGTTCATAGATTTAAACTAGATCGAGTTTTCTGGGCCTCAGCATTATTAGGTCACTGTGTACTGTTGTATTACTACCCTGTTCTTGATAACTGGGCTCTTTATGTCTTGCTGCGGCATCCCTCCACCCTTTCATCCCATTCCTGGTAAATCCATCTGGTGTCAATCTCTGAGCCTGTGGTGACTTCCCTAGTGACCCAGTGCTTCCTCACAACATGTCCTGTGAATGGCGCCCATCCACTTAGTGACAGGACTCCCTCTGCTGCTTACTTGTCTTTCTAGCCGGCTTTCTATCACCTTTAGATTTCCTGGAGCTCTACCTTGTTGTCAGCACTCCCTGCAATAGGTTGGTGCAAAAGTAATTGCGCCAACCTAATACTATGTCTGAAGTTGGCCAATTGGCCTGCCTTCTTGCTTGCTTGCCTGCCTGCCTGCCTTCCTGCCTTCCTGCCTCCCTCCCTCCCTCCCTCCTTCCCTCCTCCCACCCCTCTCTCCTCTCCCATCCCCTCTTTCCCTTCCCTTCCTTTCTCCTTCCCCCTCTCCTACTTTCCCTCCCTTTTTTTAACTGCTGTCATACTATGCCTTTTCCAGTAGTCTGTTTTTAATCCTGTAAATGTTATGTTCTGCTTACTGCATGGTACTTTATTCTTACAGCTATTTCAGATCTTTTGTGCTATAGCTTGTTCCAGTATAGTAGGAAAAGCTCCTTCCTGCTCTATTCCCCGTCCATTCGAGTCTTTACATCTGTAGTTAAGGCCACAACAGCCTAGTCTCCCCTGAGATATAGCAAAGCTGAGTTACTTTAGAACAAAGACCATTCTCAATAAGAGATATCAGACTATTGGATTATAGACCGAATTCCCTTATAGAACGTTCCCTTGGAGAGTCCCTGGTTCTCTTATTAGGTTGGGGCATCATCCACTGCATCTCAGGTCTATCTGGCAGCACTGCACACAAAATCTATAGAAAATCTATCAAGCCCCTTATCCCATCCCACCCTCATCTAAAGCTCATGAAACTCCACCAGCTAAGTTTCCCACTGATACCAATCCACACAAGCCACTTAGGGTTTAATTTAATGTTCTATGACAAGGCAGGAACATACACGTGACAGAATTGAGACTACCAGAATATTGACAGGGGATTATCAACTTTTTTTCAGAGTTTCAAGGATAAACAAAGCTAGACACTAGTTAAAGCACTGAGGAGAGATTTGATTCAGTAATAAATAGTTGCATTAGGGAAGTGAGTCCAGCATGAATTGAACTCAACTTCACCAAAACAAAAAGCTGGAGACTGTTTAGAGGCCAGGGACTGGCATTGAGGGGTGTTAATAGGGGGTTGGTCCATGTGATGAAGCCACCTGGGTTTGTTAATTGACACTTCTCCAGAGGAGAAGCAATCTATCTTTATGACAGGAGGCAATGGTATTAGTCAGAGCAAGGTGCCAACTGGAAGTTGGGCCTTAACTCCCACAGGATCTGGGAGTGAGAGTGACAGTTGTTTCCCAGAATGTTTGCATCTCATAGAGAGAGCATTCAGGTCCTTGAGGAAACAGTTTGGGATAGCAGATTGTCCCAAAGGGCATAAAAGCATTTATAATTGCAAGCTTTCCAAAGCAACTGCTCTATAAGAGCAGGGTTCAGGGGCCTATCTGGTTTGGGACTGGAACAAACAGCAAGTTCTTCTGGCAGTATTGAGCTTTTTTCAGGCATGCACTCTAAGGTGGGATGGGGTCATCCTAGAGCTGTGGCCTTGAGCAGTTAGAAACTATGTTAGTGTTTGTTCAAGTCTCGTAGTGTTTATGTTGGTGGGGGTGAAGGTGTCTAGACAAAATCATTTGTGCCAAGAGTTTGCAGTTTTTATCTGCCACGGTTGAGGCTTAGTCAAATGGAGGATCGGAGGATTCTGACAAAAGTTTGGTCAGGAGAAAGTCATTTGGCAAGAGCATACCTTCTAGCTGGAAGTTTTATCTTACCTTGGAGCTTGGCAAACACAATGGGGAAAGAAAACCCAAAACTACTCACTCAAAACCTGGAATCTTCCTTGATTCACAAACATGCCTTCTGTAAAGTTAAAATCAACTTTAAAAATGGATAATGAATGCATCCCTGTGGAGGATGTGCCCTCCCTAAGCTGAGTAGGTGACTACATTTGATGACTCTAATATATGTTTTTATAAACTTTAGTATATTTGTGTTGTACTTATTGTCATTTTAAAATGTCACATTTTCCCTTTTTAATGTTGCCAGACTTTATCCCTTACGATTCTAAGAGCTCATGTTTACCTGAGGTCATTGCTCCTTGAGATGACTTTAGAAATAAATTTTGTACAATTCTAATCAAATTTCAGAGTTTAATAAATTTCTTCAAGATTCTTTTAAATTTCTTCATGTCTTAGACATTTTAAAAACTCATTGGAAACACGTACGTGTAATGCATTTAGGGAGATGTAAAAGACATAATTTTTAACAAAATCTTAGCGATCAATAGTTTGTTTACCAATAAATATAAAAACTGGTATGACCTTACTTTTGGTTTGGTTTGCAGGCATTGATTTTGTGATTTTGATATAAACAATTTTAGTGTGTTAACCAGAGCAGACCATCCTTTGGACTAATATTAGCCATCTAAGAGTTGTTAAACACAAGTGGTAACTCACACATACTCACATATTATGGAGTTCAACATCAGAATTCTATTTAAAGCAATATCCAAATATAATGTTTTTTTAAATGTTGGGTCCTTTATTTGAAGTGGAGACATTTTAGTTTGTCAAGTTGTCTTAAAAATTGTCCTGTCAATAAAATTATTTATAATGAAATGAATAAATTGCTTCTTTGCAGTAAACATTTCATTCATTAGGATCAAAAACCTTGTGGATAATGAATGTCCTAAAGTCTTTTCACTACTATTTTGAGCAAATTGGTATTTAATACTGTTGCTCCATACAATACACTTGTTTAGCATACTTATTACTCACATCCTTGAATTTTGAGGAATGTGCTCTGAAGCATTTGTGAAATTTGAATATACCATGATAGGATACCTAAAAAATTCATCATCACTAAAGGTTATTTTGGGTATCTTTTTCGTTTCCTGGTTTGCTATTTTTTTTAACCATAACTGAGTAATCAGTTTTATCAGATACTTTTTTCTCTATTGAGATAATTTTAATTTTGTCTTGTAGAATGTTAACATAGTAAATTACATTTGTAGTTCTTTTAGTTATAATCCCCTTGTAATCCTAAAAGTTGAACTTAGTCAAACAGTAGAAATGTTTTTATGTATCACTGGATTTTATTTTTATAACATTTTGTTCAGGATATTTACATATACATACATGAGTGAGAGGGCATATTATTTTTTGTTCTATTGTCATAATCTGTTTTTTCGTCAAAGCTATATTGACTTCATAGAGTTGGGAAATAAATCACTCCTCCCTTCCGTGCCCTTTCCCCCCATTCTCTAGAAAAGTGAAAGATTGAAATACTTTGTTTATTGAAAGTCTGATAAAACTTCCATTTAAAAGTCTCGGAGTCTGTTGTATTTATGGAAAGATTTTAAGGAAATAATTCCATTTATTTAAAAGTTGTATATTTATTTGTATTTTTATTCTTTGTTGAGATCAACTCTATTTTATAAAGATATTTCTATTTAATGAAAGTTTTTTCAACTTATTGGCAGATAAGTATTCACAGAACTCTTAGTATCTTTTAATTCTGTTAAATCTCTGATTATGTTACCTTTTTCATTTCTAATATTTATTTGGCCCTCTTTTATTAATTTTTCAAACTCGTCAGAAGTTTATCTGAATTCTTAGTTTTTTCAAAGAATTAACTTTGCATTTTGTGATTCCTGTTTAATCTTACATTTTATATGTCTTTATATATATTTTTAAATTTTTTTACATTTTATTTTATATTTCTTTAATTTTTGTTCATACCTTTGTTATTACTTTCAATTACCTTTATTTTTACTTTATTTCTCATTGTCTAACTTCCTAAATGACATACTTAGCTCATGAATTTATCCTTCTATCTTAATAAAAATTTAAGTCATTAAACTTTTAACAGAGAGTACTCAACATATATATGATAAAGAGTAAAGAACCAGTTGAGTTATAGATGTTAATTCATTTACTCACTTACATGCAAAATGACTTACCATACCAGCCTTAAAACATATATGATTTAAATTTTAGTGTCCGTACAAGCTTTTTGTAAACCACAACTGTGATCTATAGAAATTGCAGTAAACTACTCTAATATGTATAAACCTAGGCAAAAACACTGCTCAAAGGTTTGTTAGTGGGATTTATCATTTTTCCTATATATAGCAGTTCTCTGAAGCATTTTTTATAGCTTTTTAATATTTTCAGATAACTTATTTATAATAATACAAACATACTTATGGCATACTTTCATAAATTACGTAAGTGAAATTTGCCTGTATTTTGCTGTTGCATTTTTTGGATATATTTAATACTGATTTATTCTGTTTGCTCATATTTATGAGATAAAGAAGAATTTAGCATCTATCATCACTGATCAGTTTTAACCACGATTAGAATTTTACTAAAATACCCGTTATGAATCATATCATTTAGTAAGTGAAGAACCAAAAGTGTGAAGCTGCTCTGTGCAAGTTGATACCGTTAACTTTGGAGCACTTGAAATGCAGCTAGTCTGAATTGAGATGTGCCCTAGGATAAAATCCAGACTAGATTTTGAAGACATAGTAATAAAAAAAAGAATGTAAGATGCCTCATTAATAATTTTTATGTTGATTGCATGTTTAAGTAATAATATTTGAGGTATATTATAAAGTAAAATATATTATCAAAAGTTCACCTTTTTTCCTCTTTAAATGTGTCTATTAGAAAACTTAATGTTGCATATATGATTCACCTTATATTTCTGTTGGACAGTGCTTCTCTAAGAGTTCATTTCTTCATGTAAGCCTTCATGAGAAATTGGTAAAAAATACAGTGACAAAACACAGGGCTTCTATTCCCCATTTAAGGCATTTAGCTTATTTCAAAATTCATTTATTTTGTTTTCTTCCTTTTGTTTAGTGAATTTATTTTTGCTGGCTGAGTGTTTTCTTGATTTGGAGAAGTTAAAAATTATTACAGAAAAGGTTGTTTTTTCAAGCCAAATACATCAACCAGGTAAATGTTTTAAGGTATAAATATCATCAGTATCAACCTGAGGACAGGTGTGGTAGCTCACACCTGTAATCCCAGCACTTTGGGAGGCCAAGGTGGGCAGATCATGAGGTCAGGAGTTCGAGACCAGCCTGTCCAACATGGTGAAACCCCATCTCTACTAAAAATGCAAAAGTTAGCTGGGTGTGGTGACACGTGCCTGTAGTCCCAGCTACTCGGGAGCCTGAGGCAGGAGAATCGCTTGAACCCGGTAGGTGGAGGTTGCAGTGAGCCGAGATCATGCCACTGCACTGTAGCCTGGGCGACAGAGCAAGACTCCGTCTCAAAATAAATAAACAAATAAAATAATCAGCACCAATCTGAACAGAAAATACCCTTTCTTAGTAGAATGCTGCCAGAAACATTTTAAATTTCAAAACATAATTTTATGTGACCTAGTTTAGAACTTCTAAAGGTACATTATGACATTTGGTGGAATAAGCGTCTGGATATTAAGCATATGCTTATAAAAGAAGAGAAGACGCTCCATTTAATTTTAGTCATGTTTATTTCATTGATACTCTAAATTTAGGTGTGATCATAAAGCATCTATTGTAGAAAGGTTAGACCAGTCCTTGATTTCCAGTTGGATTTTGTATTAAGCTTGGGCTGAATAGCTTGGAATGGAAACTTAGATATTACTCACAGAACAAATTATTTGTTCTTCAGTTTGATAATTCAAGAAAACTGAAATAAATAACCCCGTTTGTTATCTGCATTATTCAACAGAATATGTATTTGTGGATCTTTGAAAAAACGTATACGCAATATAACTTCTTACCTGTTTAGAAACAATATCATAGACAGTTGTGTAGCACCCATGAGTATGAGAATGTCCTAAAAGAACTGAAAACTGTGATTAGAAAAACTAGAGTTTTGGACGAAAGTTAAATTTGCGTCTTATAACAGTTTTACATTTAGAAATTACTCTTAGCAATCGTAAAATCACATAATTACCTCGAGGCATAGTTGCTACTACTTTATGTAGTGAACAGTGTTTAGTTGCAAGTGCTATAATGGATTATATTATATAATTTAAAAATCTCACCCTTATGAATTATGTTTTTACCGTCATTAGTGTTGAGTTTATTTGGTATGCAACAGTCTTTGATGATTCTCTCTATATGTGTATCTATATCTACCTATATCTATCTATAATCAGAGTACTTTGAAGAGTTGAAAATATTGGAATGTATTTTCTTTGACATGTAAAAAATACTGTAATCTTATTTTACATTTTTCTGAGTTTTTGCCAAAATGTGTTTTTGCTTCTGGAATAATAAAAACATACATTAAGGTATTATTTTTGTATATAGAGTATGGGATAAGAGAATGCTCACAAGCTAGAAAACTGTAATAAAAATTCTGACAGTAATGTAGTGCTAATAGTAATATATTTTAATGATGTCATTGGGGCCAGATTTGTGTTGCTTATGCAGACAACTAGAGTAAGTTAATATAGTTGTGTAATCACCAATAATATCCAGAAAATGTGTTTACTGTTTGATTATAGTTTTTTTAAAAAAATATTTATTATTTTATTTTATTTTTAAAATTTTTGTGCTTAGATAGTAGGTATATATATTTAGAGGGTACATGAGATATTCTGATATGGGTATACAATGTGTAATAATTACATCAGGGTAAATGGGATATCTATTACCTCAAGCATTTATTCTTTATTTGTGTTACAAATGCTCCAGTTACACTCTTTTAGTTTTTAAATGCACAATAAATTATTGTTGACTGTAGTCACAGTGTTGTACTATCAAATACTAAATCTTATTCATTCTATCTAACCATATTTTTGTATCCATTAACCATCCCCACTCCTCCTCCAATATGCTTCCTATTCTGGTAACTATCATTCTACTCTCTACCTCTATGAGTTCCATTGTTTTTTTAGTTCCCACAAATAAGTAAGGACATGTGAAATTTGTCTTTTCATGCCTATTTTATTTCATTTAACATAATGACCTCCAGAACCATCCATGTGGTTGCAAATGTCAAGATTTTATTATTTGTTATGGCTGAATAGAACTCAACTGTGTATATGCACCACATCCATTGTTGGACACTTAGGTTGCTTCCAAATCTTGGCTATTGTGAATAATGCTTCAACAAACATGGGAGTACAGATATCTCTTTGATATACTGATTCCCTTTCTGTGGGTATATACACAGCAGTGGGAGTGCTGGATCATATGGTAGTTCTATTTTTAGTTTTATGAGGAGCCTCCAAACTGTTCGTTGTAGTGGCGGTACTAATTTACATTCTCACCAGCAGTGCACAGGGAGTCTGTTTTCTCCGCATCCTTACAGCATTTGTTAATGCCTTATGTTTTACATGAAAGCCATTTGAACTGGAATGCGATGTTACCTCATTGTAGTTTTGATTTTCATTTCTCTGTTGATCCGTGATGTTGAACACCTTTTAGGTGAAATAGACGGATTTTTTGAAAATCACCCGTTCTCATCACTGACACATGGAGTAGTAGAAAATTTGAATTGTCATATCTGTTAAGAAAATAAACTCTGTCAATAGAAACCTCCTCACAGAAAAAAATGTCAGGCCCAGAAGACTTCACCAGTCTGGTGTTCCAAACATGTAGGAAATACTAGATACAAGGTCTGCACACAAAGTCATTTGTATTTCTCTGTGCTAGCTTGAAAGACTTAGAAAATGAAAATTTTAAAAGATGACATTAATACTAGCATCAAAATCATCAAATACCTAGGGAAAAATAAAAGATTTGTAAAACCTATGCACACATTTCAAAAGTAAAAGAAACCTAAATTAATGGAAAGATATATCATGAGTTTATGAATTGTGTCAATGTCGACTCAGGAAACTGAGTATAGATTTAATGTAATCCCAATTAAATATTCAACAGGATTTTGTGGGAGAAATGCAAAGGCCCAAGAGTAACCAGGTCAGTGTTGAAAAACAAGAATGAGGTTGGAGGACTAACATTACCAGATAACAAAATGCATTAATATTGAAATTTAATATTTAGAAAATAAAGTAACTTAAAATACCAAGTATTAGAGAGGGAAGATGTGGAGCAGCTAGAACTTTTAAGGTGCTTGTGGCAATGGAAGTTGGTATAACCACTCTGGAAAACTGTTGACAGCCTAGTGTAAAGCTGAACTTAAACATCTCCTGTGACCCACCTATTCTAATCCTAAATACATACCAAACCAAAAAATGTGTGTAGCTGTACCACAAAATCTATACAAGAGTATTATTTTAAATAAACTGTAAACAATGGAAATGTCTATCAAGAATAGAAATAATAAAAATCCTGTAGATATAAAATTAAATTCTATAGAGCAATGAAAAGGCATAAACTATGACAATACAAAGAACACGGATAAATCTCACAGGTATAATCTGGAGCAAAGAAGTCAAACACAAAATAGTACATATTCTATATTTTAATATCCATGAGTTCCCAGACAGGCAAAGTTAAAATGGCAGTTTAACATTTTTGTTACCTTTAAAGAGGCAAAATCCCTGGGATGGAGCACAAGGGAAGCTTTCTGGAATGGTTGATGTAAGTGAGTTCACTTCATGAAAATACATCCAAGCTAGGCCTAAAATTTTTACATTTTACAATATCTATGTTATGTAACAATGAAAAGTTTTTAAAAGTATATATTATTTTTGTTCAGTAGAAAACATGACTGTCTGTGTATATGTGTAATTGCATATACATTTCCATGACAATGCACACAAGTTTCCATTGTCATGGAAATGTATGTGCAGTTATACATATACACAGACAGGGAGACAGGAATATAAATGCAAGGCTTTCTAGTGAAAAAATTTTTGTTGACCACATTGGCATTTCAGATGTCTTAGAGATTGGTTAGAAGAGAGCTTAGTTTACCTGTTCTAATGTTCCAATTTATGTGTTCCAAGAAGGAAAATGCCTACCCAGAGAAGATCTATAGTTTATTTAGAGTGACTATTTCTCAGTTTCTCTGTTTCCTAGTGGATAAGCAGTTGCTGGTGACATTCTCCCCAGAAGCAGAGTCAGCCAGAGTTGAATGTTATTGTCCAGCTTTGTTGCTGCTCTGGTATTCTCAAGGCTTGTGTCACCAGCCCCAAAGTAACGACACACACTACTGCAATGATATCTGCATTCCACCTAAGGAAGTTTTGGAAACTTTGGGTTCTTCTGTTTCTTACAACAAATGCAGAAACAGAAAAACCATATTCATCCTGATCCTAGGAAAGAAGGCAGAATTATTACCCATACATCTTTGAATATATCTCTTCTCCCCAGCTGAGTTTTAATAATAACTCATGATCTGGATGTGGTAGCTTATGCCTGTAATGTCAGTTTTGGGGAAGCCAAGGTGTAGGAGATCACGTGAGCCCAGGACATCTCAGATCACGTGAGATCACGTCTCAGATCACGTGAGACCAACCTGGGCAACGTAGTGGGACCCTGTCTTTACAAAAAATTAAAAAATTACCTGAGCATGGTGGGGCATGGCTCTAGTCCCAGCTACTTGGGAGGCTGACACAAGGGGATCACTTGAACCTGGGAGGTCAAGGCTGCAGTGAACCATGGTCACACCACTGTACACCAGCGTGGGTGACTGACAAGAGTGAGATCTTGTGTCAAAAAACAACAACAAAGAAAGAAAACTGAACTAATGTACAGTGATTTTTAGACTTCAGCCATCTCGTGTGTTAAATGTAAACTCAAACTGCTATTAAGAGTTTATTAATTATCCCTAGTTCACAGTAAGTAAGATTTGGAGCAATGAGGTTCTTACATTCCAAGTAAAATTCCTTCTTGTAGTTTAACCAGTATTGGTTTACCATCACCATTTTCTTTTTGCTGAAATTAATTTGAAAGTCAGATATAACAATAGTAGTGATAAAAAGGGATGTTCTTTTCATGGTGAAGTTTGGGTTTTCTTGGTGTTATTTTTCTTATTGTATTTAAAAAATAACATTCTATTTGCTGACGAGATGCTTATAATTCTCACTGGGAAGATCCTAAAAATATATATGTATATGGTGGATAATAATGCTAATGCCTATCTACCATTATTATGTTTCTAGCAGGACTTTAGAAATCTAAGAAATAAATAGCCAGTTAGTAAAGATAAAGCAGTCGGGTGTTAGAAATATCTATTAAAGGTACTTTAAAGTAGTTTTAATTTTATTTTTAACATTTTAAGCTATTAAATATAATAGTGTGGTATATAATAGAGCATATGCATCTTTAATTTCAATAGACTAAGAAACAAGATTGAGTAATAAATGAATCATTGTGCTGTGAAATTAGTGGGGATCTTTTCTTTTTTCATAAAAAGAGAAAAGCAATGATACATGAGAGCCTTATTAGTAAGAAACTTACTGGGAGAATAATTTGATAAAACGTGAAGACTCTCAGCAGCGCAGTTTCTAGTCCAAGAAATTTGAATAAGTGTTAGGAAATATGAATTTGTTTCTGCTTCATCTAACTAGATTTGGTACAATGGGGTGTTCAGTTAGGGAGAAAAAGTCTCTGGTACTTAATAAGGCAATAATTCATGCGGAATGGATATGAGCAGTCATTGAATGAAAAATTGATTTTTATAGTGTCCCAGACTTGGTAACTTTGGAGATTTGTGTGCTTATTGTACAACTACCATAAAGAAAATGTATATTTCTCATTAAAAGGTGAGTACCTTTTTTCCTGTGTTGTATATATGTTTGTTAAGAGTTTAATCATTTTTCATCTGCAATTTTAGACACTCTTACTGTGTTTCCAAGTACAGTGTAAGTAAAGAAAAATAACATGGCCTCATGGTCTGCTGATTTCTATTAGTCCAGAGTAGGTCAATTCATAAACTGGTCAATTTCCATCCTTACCATGAGGAGATAGGCACAGTTTAGTTTATATTGTAAATCAAAACATCCTTTAACAATCCAGAAGGCTGCAAAGTTAAGATTACCCCTCGTAACTAACAGAAAGTTATACTATTTACTGATTATGTTGTAAGTCAAACTACTGCACTGTTCTGATTCTGTGTGGTAGCATAGTGTTTATTGTTACAGTATGTCTCAATATATAAAACAAAAAAATTAACTTTAGTTGGTATAAGTCTTTGTGTTGACATTTTATTGACAATGAAGTTTGAATACCTATAAATCTTCTTTAAAATTCCCAAAGTCATGATGACTTTTAAATACTGTTCTGTTAAGAACTTGTTTTAAAAAAGAAAAATTGAGTAACTAGCTGTTTGCCATAAGGCAGTACTCTTAAACATATAAAATGCTATTTTAAAGAGAGATGCTTCCTTTCCCCTCATGTATAATATATTCTATTTTGGCATACCTAAAGGCCTTTAGAATTCTTTACAGTAAAACTGCAGGTTTTTGCATTTATATTTAACTCAGAAAAATCAACAAAAATATTACTTTGAGGCTTGATATTTATCCAGCTATCCATTCATCATTCATCTATATATATTTATGTACAGCTATCCACTATTTACCTGGCACCGTCCTAAGTTCTGGAATACTAAGAAGAATGACATTTACTTCTTGTTAGCTCATAATTCAGTAGAGATAGATAATATTTAAAAAGAGAAAGTAAGAAGATGGGATTAGAAGAAAGTAAATAGAGATTATTTTTGTAGTATAAAACTTTGCAGAAGATGAAATAATGACCCTTTTGTCTATTAATGAGGAGGAGCCGAGTTGAGGATAGAGTACATAGAACATCTTGCTAGCATCTGCTTGTGTTCTGGTAGAGTTTTATGAACTGAGCTGAAACTTCAACAAGTAATCTCACTTATTAGGGAGGATGACAAAGGGAAAACTTTCGGTATATGTAACTGTTTTTCTATTATACTATGCTTAATAAATTAAGATTTTCTTTCTCAAAATATATTCTACTAAGAAGTTGCTAGTGTGAGAAATAAACAAACGCAGTGCTAAAATGTGATGGGTGCAGTAACAGAGATGTTTGCAGGATTCAGTGGGAAGAGGGAGTACTATACTTTTGCTGAATTGAGAAAGAGCCTAAGGAAAAGTTATACATAAGAGGCAAAGTGGTTTAAATAACGGCAATGCAGTGGTAACATTAAGTGCTCAAAGGGAAGGTAATGTGTAGATTTTAAGCATTTAAAACTTTAAATTAATTATGATTAATTATGTAATTAATAGCAATTAATATTACATTTTAAAACTTTGAACATATACTAAATTATAGTGAAGAGTCTAGTAAAATACCATGTATTTTACCCCACCAACTTTCTCCCTTCCAAGATTATTTTAAAGCAAATCCCAACACCATAGTATTTTTATCTGTAAGTATTTCCATCAATATCTATGGATAAGGTCATTCATACATAGTTATTA
Source organism: Papio anubis (assembly GCF_008728515.1). Taxonomy (NCBI): domain Eukaryota; kingdom Metazoa; phylum Chordata; class Mammalia; order Primates; family Cercopithecidae; genus Papio; species Papio anubis. The sequence continues at coordinate 47,640,460 of NC_044979.1, forward strand.
TTACTCTTATCACATCTAAAACTTTGAGAATAATCTCTTAATCTCAAATATTGTTTTCAGATTTTGTTTGTTTGTTTGAGACAGAGTGAAACTCTGTCACCCAGGCTGGAATGCAGTGGTGCGATCTCGACTCACTGCAACCTCCGCCTCCCAGGTTCAAGCGATTCTCCTGCCTCAGGCTCCTGAGTAGCTGGGATTACAGGCATGCACCACCACACCCAGCTAATTTTTGTACTTTTAGTAGAGATGGGGTTTCACCATGTTGGCCAGGCTGGTTCTGAACTCCTGATCTCAGGAAATCTGCCCTCCTCAAGTGGTGGTATTACAGGCGTGAGCCACCGCGTCTGGCCCTGTGTTCAGATTTTCGTGATTGACTCATAAATGTTATGTTTATTTTTTACATTTGGTTTGTTCAAAATAGGAGGCCCACATGTTATGTTTTGGTAAAATTAGGAGCTCCATATTTTACATTTTGGTTATGTCCCTTAAATATAGTTTTAATTCCATAGATCAGTTATGTCTCTGTCTCTTTTTGTCTCTGTCTCTTTCTTTCTTCCTCCCTCTCTCTCATTACAATTTGTTTGTTGAAATTTGTTGAAGAAACCAGGTTAGTTTTGCTGTAGATAGTTTCCCACATGTTGAATTTTGGTGATTATATCCCTGTATTTTCATTGAACCTATTTCTCTGTGCCCTATATTTCATGTAAGCTGGTTGTTAGATCTTTCTAGACATTTTAAAGATGTGGAAAAAGAATGAAAAATAAACTGTATGATCCCAAATGGCTATCAGTAGAACTGAGGCCTTCCCTTTCTCAATTACTATTTAAGTTCAACAAATGCTGATTGAACCTTCTTTATGCTCAGGTACACTGGCAGGTGGCCTAGATGTTATACAGATCAGTAAAATTCAAAGTCTGTTTTCAAGTGCTTATAATAGTTCACTGTTACACAGGAGTCACACTGGCCAGCTTGCTCAAGAATCCCAGGACAGTATTCTCTAGAATATCCTGACCCTAACACAGGCAGACAGAGCAGTTCTCTGGTGGGAAACAGCTTTTCCTATGGAATAAAAGCCACCAGTGCTTATAATCTCTCCAGGCATCAGGAATGGACTGTGGCTAATGAAATGGCACAGTTGGTTATATGGAAGCCATGCAGAAGAGCAGGTAACCTGAAGTAATCTGCTAGGAGACCAAAGAGAAAATTAAGCTCAAAAAAGATTAGTAGGGCATGCTTATTTCTCTGAGAAAAGAATAGCCAATATGGCTTGCATTTTCCACCATAAGATGAATATATACATATGTATATCTATAGACACACATACATGTTCATATAAGTATTGTTTTTACTTCGAGAGTGTAAAATTCTATAGTAATGAATATTTTGAGTGCTTGAAGGAAAAACAAAGGACAAAACACATCTCTACCTTGTTTCTCCTTAGTTGGCTTTGTTTCATGTTTGAATTGTGAAACCAGCTCAGTGGCAGAGCCAATTATAGCAAAGGTCTGTCAGACTCTATCCCAGGGACTCAGTTGGTGGTTTGGTGCAAGTTCGTACTGTCAAGATGAGTGGTTTTGTTCACGATTTTTAATGTAATAGCAGGTAATGTACTCTTTAATACCAGGAGGTTCATTTGCCTGTAGTGGAAAGGGAGCAGCTATTGAGGGAAGTTCGTTAGGGAGGCAGAACCAGGACCCCCTTAACTGACAGCCTAGAAATGAGAGTAAACCCTGTGTCTTGGAGATGCTTGAGGAATAAAGATTTGAACATATGACAAGACTTATTTAAAAATTAAAAATAGAGAGCATGTATCTTTGGTGGGTTATGTCAACCCCTATGTGAAATTGCAATACATTGTCAAACCTGCAAAGAGATCACAATATTCTATTTGGTTTTCATGTCATGGTTGAGATTTTAAGTTTCTTGCAAGTCACTGCATAATAAAGGCAGGCATGACAAAGTCAAATAAAACAAAGTAGTACTGGAAATAAAATAAAAAGTGAAATGGAATTTTGTTAAGGTTTGGCTTCCTGACATATCCAAATTTATTGGTGAACTGTCAGTGTATTACTTCATGGGGTATAAGAATAGCCAGCAGTTATTTTTTGGATGTTTTAAATAAAAATTTGACGAGTTGCTTCTTTCTTCAAAGAAAGGTAATCTTGAACATAAAGTGATCCTCCCGTTTTTTTCATATACATCATTGTAGATGACTCAAATAGCTATTTAACATTTTATTTTATTAATTTTGTTATATTGGTTATGTAAATCACATATACTTATTTCAATAAACAGCTGACACTTGAACAACGTGGATTTGAACTGTGGGGTCTGTGTGTACATGGATTTTTTTCCTATACATGTTGGAAAATTTTTTGGACATTTGCAACAATTTGAATAAACTCACAGCTGAACCAATTAGTCTAACAATATCAAAAAGTTAAGAAAAGTTACATATGTCATGAATGTATAAAATACATATTATTTTAGTATTTTTGCCCCAGGTAAAAACTGTCATCTACTGAAATGTTTTTACATTAACTTTATTGAGATATAATTTATATACTGTAGGTTTCACACTTTTAATGTCCATAATTCCATGAATGTTAATATATTTACAGAGTTGTACAGTTATTACCACGATGGAATTTCAGAACATTTTTCCTTATCCCCAAAAGAAACCCATGCACTCTAGCAATCATTCCCTATTCCTTCCTCTACCCTAGCGCTAGCAAGCACTATCTACTACTTTCTGTTTGTATAGATTTGCCTGTTTTCACTATTTCATGTAATTGGAATCATACAATATTTAGCCCATTGTGAGTGGATTCTTTCAGTTAGCATAATGTTTTCAAGATTCCTCAATATTTGAACATGTATCAGAACCTCATTTGTTTTTATTGCCAAATAAAATTCCATTGTATAGATGTACCACATTTTATTATCCATTCAACAGATGACGAAAACTTGGGCTGCTTCTATTTTTCACCTGATATGAATAATGTTACTATGAACACTGGTGTAGAGGGTTTAGCATAGACATATGTTTTCAGTACTCTTGGGGTATATACCTAGGAGTAGAAATGCTGGGTCATATGGTAACTGTATTTTTAACATTTTCAGGAACTGCCTACTGTTTCCCAAAGCAGCAATTTAAAACCATAGAAAGCTCACTGTTCTTAGCAAGATTCAGCTATTTTTCTTGAGTAAATGCTTCTTAGAACATTGCAAGCATTTGTTCAACTTTTGGAATTCTGAAAAAGTTTATTTGGACAACTGTTTGTGTTTTGGTTGCTTTTATAGAGGAGCATATTTTTGGAGGTCCTTACTTCACCATTCTAGAAGTGGTCGCTCCTGCCTCCCAACCACTAAAATTAAAACAATCTGACTATGGAGGACTAGAGCCACTAATGTGCTTTCAGGCCCAGAGAGTGAAGCAGAGGATTAAGCCTAAGGAATCTGAATCTCCATGGTGGAAAAGTACTAAGAGGAGAAAGAAGCTATGCCTCGGAGAAGAGTGCATTGAAGTGACCCACTGGATAAATCCCTTTTTATGTGGATACTTAGAGATATTGCCAACATGTGTTCTCATATTTTTCCATGTATGTTGATGTAATCCTTCCAGTTTACAAGGCTCTCTTGCCTAAAGATAACTTTCAGTCAGTGCTCTCATTTTGGACGGAAACCATTGGGAAAGATAAACAATTGCATGAAAGTCCCATGCAAGACCTTTATATTAATTAAACCAATTTCTTATTCATTTATGTGAACCATCAATCACAAGATATTTGAGGATGATTCAAAACAATGAATGTACAGGACTGAATTTAAAACAACAACAACAACAGCAACAACAGCAGCCCCCTGGCCTGAGAGGAAACAAAATTTAGTTAGGGAATATTGGAAAACTTATAGAAATTATAAATTCTTCCAAATAATTTGAGAGAATATTGTGTTTCTAAAACAAGATTAGCATCTAAGAAAAAGGAACAGATAATAAGAAATAGTTTTTACAATTGAAGTGTGATTGTGAAAGTGGAAAACTAAATAGAAGAGCTGTGAAATAGAATGGAGCCACAGGAAGAACAAATTAATTATTATGAATATAAAACCAAAACCTTAGCCAAGAAATGTAGGACACAAAGATGGAGCCAATAAAATAAATGTTAGGAGATGGAGGATACATTTAGTAGCAGCAGCATCTGTCGAACTCAGTGTTACCTCTGGCATCCAGTGAAGGCTTCTACCTCCAGAACATGTCTAATTCAATTGCAGATAAAACAATATCGATTTGTTTTTTTCAAAACGTTTCTTTCTTAATTCCCTTCTTCATCCATTAACTTAATAAATATTTTTTAAGTTCTTTTTACATTCCTGTTACTGTGTTGACCCTGGGCATAGAGCAGACTTGATTCTTGCCCTCGTGGAGTTTACAATTTAGATGATAGAGCAGGATGTAGGGGCTCTTGCCTTCTGTGCTGTGTTTAATATTAACTCTGCCTAGGCTGCTGGAAATGCACTTCTAACATATTTAACTGTTCTTCTATTAATTTTCGAGATCTGATTCTAAGCTAAACAAAGAGGCTATCATTTGGGCTCTGGTGGCAATTTCTCTACTTCCTATAAGTATGCTTCTTTTTCTTTAGTGTTTTTCTTGGATTAGAGGGAGGATTTGAGAAGGCATTCTTGATCCAGATAAGTGAAAGGGAATTTAATATTAAAAAAAAAAAAAAGAAAAATATTTAGCTCTTTTTAAAGCTAGCAATAAATCAGAGAAACAAGATAATCTTCCCTTTCTCCCTTCCTCCCTTCCTTTCCTCCCTTCCTCCCTTCCTTCCCTCCCCCACCTCTTTCCTTCCTCATAAAAAAGGCATGTTATATTGACAAGAAAAGCACAGATCCATCTATTTTGAATTATAAGTTTTTAGTTAGCATTTTTAGTTACCTGAAAGATATTTTAGCTATTGCACTCTTTTGTGGGTATATTACATTACAACTTCTCTTCACTTATTTTTTATATTCCTCTGATTTCATTTTTAACCTTTAGATAAAATTTAGTTTTTGTTGGCATTCCTTTAATCTCTCCTAAGTCAGTATATGTGCATTCTATCTTCTGTACTTTTCAATGATTACTCTGAATGGGCGTTGAATGATGAATGGAGCCAACATATCCAGAGAATAGCTGACTTTTAGCATTTGCCTTTAACAGCACAATTTTCCAAATGCATCCTTTGGAATAATGTTTTTATTTGTTTATTTATTTTTAACTGCTCTAAGTTATATACATTGTTTTTCTCCCAAGTTTTTGCTTCATAGAATTGTGCTTCTTAGTAAGAAGTGGCTCATGATTCTAATAGTCCCTTAGTATTACTTAAGTCTTTGCAACCACCAGACTCAGCATTCACCCTGATGTGATGCTCAGTTGACACTTGAGAGTAAGTGGGAAGAGTTCACGTAATGCCTCATCTAGGGTACATGCTGTTCCTATTGTATCTTCTTTCTTACTTGGCAGTCCATTAGAACAAATTGTTGATTTTATTATCAAAACCATCATCATTCTGAACTTCTTACTATCTGTGCTGCTACTTGGCCTACCCATACCAGAGCAATGGCCTTTGTTTGGTCTCTGACAATCAATTCTTCCTAATAGAGCCAGTGAGTTAAATATCTAGATGACATTGTTTTCATTTAAATAGGTAATAGATACACAAAGATAAAATTGAAAACGCACAACAGCCTATACAGTGACAAGTCTCCTTCCTGCTTCCATCCTCCAACCACAGTTCCTCTCTACAGAGGCAACTACACATATTCCCTTTTGACATATATGCGTATGTTCACAAAGCTGCTTCTTGCTAGATGAAGATCCAAATCCTTAATATATTTCATATACTTGCATGAGTATATGTCTTCAGTTGTATTTCTCAGCATATTCTCTAGTTTCCTCTCCTCCAGCCACACTGTACCTAAACATCTTCTTTTGTTGTAGATCTTTTTTTTTTTTTTTTTTTGAGACGGAGTCTCGCTCTGTCGCCCAGGCTGGAGTGCAGTGGCCGGATCTCAGCTCACTGCAAGCTCCGCCTCCCGGGTGAGTAGCTGGGACTACAGGCGCCCGCCACCTCGCCCGGCTAGTTTTTTTTTGTATTTTTTTAGTGGAGACGTGGTTTCACCGAGTTAGCCAGGATGGTCTCGATCTCCCGACCTCGTGATCCGCCCGTCTCGGCCTCCCAAAGTGCTGGGATTACAGGCTTGAGCCACCGTGCCCGGCCTTTGTTGTAGATCTTACCTTGCTTTTTCTAAACTCTACACAACATATGCACATTTCTGCCCTGAAGGTTCTTCCTCCTTCTCTGCACCTCTTAGCTTGACTCTTCCAGGTTAGACAATATCTTCTCAGAGAAATCCTCCCTGAACCTACAGTTCAGATCAGGCCCTTCTAAGACAAGATTCCTGTTTTGCTTTCATAGTATTTATCACAGTTTGTATTTATATATTTAATGATCATTTGCTTAACGTCTTTTTCCTTCACAAGACTTTTAGTACCATTAGGGCCTGTATGTTGCTCAACGTTGTTTACTCAGTACTGGCACATAAATAGTTAAGAAACATCTGTTGAATAAATGCTCAAGAATCCTCATTTGCCTGTAGGAGGTATCTCTTTCATTGTAATCCATTCACTTATTTCTTGTCTACTGTTTTTATATGGCCAGTCTCCCAGAACTTCTATCCCCCCTGGATTTAATATGTTTTAACTCAGCAACTCTTAAATAAGCATAAATATTTTGGATAGTAAGAAAGGGGAAAATGAAGTGAAAACTATAGGAACACAAAGGAAAAGATGATCCTGGCACTTCTGAGATAGACACGCTGTATTTGAGCTACTGCACCAATGAGCATTATGATCAGCTTCTCTATGGAAGGTAAAATTTCTCCCTTAAACTCTCCAAATACATCTGACTCCCAGCTTATGTGACTTTCGAACTCTAAGATCCACAAGGGCAGAAATTATGATCTATCTGGCTCACTGCTGTATTCCTAGAACTTACCACTATTCCTGTGAAGTAGGCATTGACTAGATATTGTCTAACTGGAAGTTTAAATTGAATGTGGCCATATTGTATATTTATAGAAGTATTTTAGGAAGAGGAACTTGCAGTTATTCAGGGAAACTGTGGCACATTATGTTACTAATGTCAAATACTGGGGAGACATAGAGAAGTATTATTTGTGCTCTTAGTTTTGGCTCTGCTTTTCTCTAGTAACTGTAGTAGGTTTTGTCATAACATGATGAGTTTGCCTTGTAAGAAAAATAATCTTACAACACAGAGATTTTGTTAGTCCAGAAACAAATCCTTTTATTTGACAGTGTTGCAGTGTATTATCTGTGACATTGAGATGGAAATAATAATTTTTAAAAAAGTTTTCCAAACAGGGTAGGGTAATGAACGAATAAACAGAAAACTAACCATTTTAAAGCTTTGGTTAGATCATTGATTAGTTCATGTGGGTTACTTTGAATATACAGTATCTGCATTGGTTTCTTTCTAATGGGCAAAGAGATTACTAGTGTTATCATTTAAAATGAGAATGCATTTTCTCACATGGATAGCACAATAAATGTCCTGAGATTCACATGGCCCTGATGAAGGATCAGTCACTGGCTGTGGTTTATATTTACTTTCTGTGACCTTCCTCAGTTAGAATGATCTTCATTAAAGGTATTATTCCATTTCTTGGCTTCAGTAAGAAGTGCCTGTAAAAGAATTCTTTCATTTGAAATCAGTGAAACAGGAAATTTATAAGCAAAGGAAAATGAATTGCTAAGAAATAAGTATTTGTGAAATGATCCAAGGTGGGTTTTAAAAAATGTGTATGGATAGAGCATTTCTACTTTATTTTCTTAAAAATCCAAAATTGTTGGTCTTTCATGGGGAACATACTGTACTTTTAGGATAACACCTTTTGTTATGGATTTATTTTTGGAATTTTTGACCTCAAGTGTGAATGCTACATAGCCTTGTGTCATGAGTGTTTACCTCACTTATTTAGCCTGGTGCAGGGGTTGGGGGTTGGGAGTAGGATTCCTCAAATATGTATTCAGAAAATTAAATTACTTCTTAGTGGTTATAACATCACAATTGCATTCAATATTTATACAGTATCATAATTACATAATCTGTCACCTCTTTTTGAAATCCATGCTTTTGTTTTCTTCACATTGTGTAATAAAAATGGCAGTTTCCAAAGATGGGTATCTTTAGTTTTTAAATGACACGTTGATTTTTTTCATGATATCAGCAAACATTTTTGTCTTTTTTGATTTCAGAACAAATGTAAAGCATTGATTGGCACACAGACACAAGTTAGGAAATATGTTGCTTGGCAACTGAGTAAAAGTAAATAAAAAAAGTCTCTTAAACCTCCAAAAAGGTATACAATAGTACAGGATGGGTTCTGTGCACAAGCTTTCTGTCTGTAACATAAAAGACATCACAAACTAAAAATAAAATCAGAATGATGAATTTCAGTGACAACAATAAAAGTTTTGGGACCGTGAGAGTTGTTCACCTAATTGAGGGCGCTGCCTTTTCTTGTCCTCAGGTATAGGATATTGCTCCATTTTAAGCCATTGAGGGAGAAGGGCTTTATATTTAAATTGCAAGCTAATAAATAGTCTTTTTCTCATTAACACGCATGACCTTTATGATTTGTGCTCTCATGCATACTGGCCCAGTTTCTCAGTCTCTGTTAATGATGTTTGGAACCTCTGTTTAACATGGATTATTTTCTACCTGAATCCCTGTAAATTCACAATAGGTGTTAATTGTAGTGATCTGCTTGTCCTGTTCAGGAAAGAAAAATATCAAAATGAACCCTACTTGTTGCGCTTTTTCTGATTACTTAAATATGTGTATGAAATGATACTATTTATGAAAGTTATGCAGGCAGCTTTGTAATACTTCTGTTATTATGATATTATATATAATACATGGGTTTCTTACTTCAAATAAGCTCTTTTCTATTCTTTTTTTTTTTTTTTTTGAGGCAGAGTCTAACCCGGTTGCCCAGGCTGGAGTGCAGTGGCACAATCTTGGCTCACTGCAACCTCCACCTCCTGGGTTCAAGCTATTCTTGTGCCTCAGCCTCCTGAGTAGCTGGATTACAGGCATGTGCCTCCACACCCAGCTAATTTTTGTATTTTTAGTAGAGACGGGGTTTCACCATGTTGGCCAGGCTGGTCTCGAACTCCCGATCTCAGGTCATCGGCCCAACTCAGCCCCCTAAAGTGGTGGTATTAGAGGCATGAGCCACCGTGCCTGACCCTGTGTTCAGATTTTCATGTATGCAATATTGAATACTGATCTTTAGGCACAGTGGCTCATGCCTGTTATCCTAGCACTTTGGGAGGCTAAGGCAGGAAGATCTCTTGAGGCCAGGAGTTCGATACCATCCTGGGCAACATAGTGAGACCCTGTCTGTACAAAAACAAAATTAAAAATTGGCCAGGCGTGATAGTGCACATATGTAGCCCCAGCTTTTTGGAGTCTGAGTCAGAAGGATCGCTTTAGCCCAGGAGTTTGAGACCAGCCTGGACAACATAGTGAGACCTTGTCTCTACAAAAATAAATTTAAAAATTAGCCAAGCATAGTGGTGCACACCTGTAGCCCTAGCTTTTTGGGAGCCTGAGGCAGGAGGATCACTTTAGCTCAGGAGTTTGAGACCAGCCTGGACAACTTAGCGAGACCCCATTTCTTAAACAAACAAACAAACAAACAGACATCTCTAGCTCCTGGTTAAATATGATTGATTGAGCACGTGTTTATCTGTTCTCATTGAAATGTCACTAAAATGCCAGTGAGGAATAAAAACTCCCATAAACCCACAAGGATACAGAGAATGGGAAGGATACTATAGTAGACAAGAGATGTTTGCAGATTTGTAGTTGTTTAGAGAGTTTGGGAATACATTGTTGTAGGTAGATAGAAAATTAAGCAAGCTAAAAAAAGATGAAGCTAAGGCAGTGATTATCTGTAGGAAATACAAAATTATACAAAAAAAAAAAAAAAAAGAAATGTAACCCTGGCATTTTATGTGACTCAGGTCTAATAATTTATAATAATGCATATATTAATGTTGAGTTAACAAAAAGTTGTGATAAAATTATAATTTAAAGAAAGATTGGGAGGGGAAATGTGGAGGGGTTTAAGGGAGCTAAATTCTCATTCTTTATAGTATTATTTCAAAGGAAGTAAATTATATCAAAGACTTTAAATGTTAGTAGTATAGGTATGAAATTTGGTGCTAACACCAGAAAAAAAAATTCTGAGTTAATGTTACTTGATTCTCTTTTACTTTCTCCATCCCCAGTCACACCAGAGCCTACAGACACTAATGCATAGGGTAGAGACCATTGCAGCTGGAAGATCCGAGTGCTGGTCCTGACTCTTTCACCAACTAGCCATTCATTTTTCAATTTAAAAAGTCATATTGTTTCATAATTCTTAAACCACTTCATCACCCAAGTTCTGTACTATGTCCCATAGACATTTTCCTCTATTATAAGCAGAGTACGTAAGAAGAAACTATTTCCAGAACCTCTCTCAAATATATTAATTTCTTATTTGCTTTGTCACTCAGTCATTTACCTAAGTGGCTTTAGAATTACCCTTTCAGTGGAAGAATAGACTATTTTTCTTCTTAAATGGTCAAACAGTCTTAATAACTTGTAGTATAGCATGGAATTATCATTTGCATGAATGAAGAGCAATAGTTTCTTTGGTCGGGGCAGATGGAAATATTTTCAGTTCTTACATCCTGTGACATTTGTGAGAAGTTCAGATATTTCCAAAATTGCAAAAAGCCATCTGGCCAAAATGGCTTGGCTCTGTTAACTTATTTAGCCCTCCCCAATTACATTTCTTAGCTTTCTCATGTCTTATGCTCTCAGTTTTTACAAAGTTTATTCAACAGTGAATATGATATTAAATGATGCATAGTGTTTTGAAAGGCACCCAGCTATTACTTTGAATTTTATTTAGGTTTCAGAACCCTGGAGATTGAATGGGCATGCGGAAAATATCCAGTATTGATGCACCTGGGCTCAGAAAGACATGATCTTGTCCAAAGGTTCATATTAGCCAGGTCATTGCTACTTCATGTCGTATCTACCTTTGCCAACCTGTTTTTTTTGTTGTTGTTGTTGTTTTACAGGGCAGTGAAGAGCAGATGATAATAGACACAAGCCAACATTTAATGAGGCCAAATAAGCTTCTTAAAGTAGACAGAAGGCTTTGTCCTCTGAAATCCCCCCTGAGTCTTGGTCTCCCTCTTTCCTTCTTGCCCCAACTCTTTTTTCTGTCCCTTTTTTCTTCCCTTGCCTTAAAAGGGAGGAAAGTTCTTATGTCTCACTGTTTTTAGTTGGTTTCCTTAATTTGAGTCTCTCCTCTTTCTTTTCTGATCTTTATTTTCAGTCTTATTCATTGAACTCCAAGAAAATAACATATGTAGGAAATGTAATTCTAACTGTGGTTTAGTGGATGAGACCATGGAAGGCTAGGAGGTAACTGTAGAATTAAAAATTAGAGTTTCAGTTTTTGAAGAGTGTTGCCAACAGCACAAGCAATCTTGTCAGAGAAAGAATTATCCTAGTTTTTCGTTTTGCTGGGCAATTGTGAGTTGAACCAGATTTCCAGCAGGCAAAATACATTTTAATAGGTGTTCTTTTTTCCTAGCTCAAAATAGGTTTTTTTATTCAGAGAAAAATGTGTTTTGTTTCTACTTGAGGAATTTGAGGTTTATTGCTAGTTTTATAAAATGAATAGACACTATTTTATGTGTCTTCTGTTACAAAAAGAACAACTTTCTAGATGGGGGAGATGATTAACTTGCATATCAGGATTAGGCTAATTACTACTATCTGTAATTTTCCCAAAATATATTTGGAAGCTGCTTAATTGCTATAGCATTTAAAAAAAAAAATCTCTTTACTTTCTCATAGTTTTTCCCGCCATAGGTAATTCTCTAAATTGTTTCAGGGAAGTTGCCTATCCCCTGAAGCTTCTAACATTTTAGATTCTTAGTGAATACTTATTGAACAAAAAGAAATATCAATCTAGTCCAGTCTCTGGCCCTTGGTACCTGTTTTGTGTAGTTTGTTACCTGTTCATAGACTCATTTAGGAATTTTGCTTCTGGGTAATAGTGCCACTGTAATTCCCAAAGCTTTAAAATTGTGTCTTAATTTAGATCTTTTATTAGCTCCGTTCCAAAATTTTTTCCCACATTGTACAATGTAAATAGGGCAAAGATAAAAAATCCAGACTTATTCCTTTTTTTTTTTTTTTTTTTGGTGAAATACTGGATATCAAATGGATATCACATTCATTTATTTGTTCATTATTCTCACAATAGTCAAATTGAATCTTAAAGAGATCAACAGAGATGATTTAAAAAATCATGTCAATTAAAAAACATTTAGCAGTATGGTATTTCCTCCTATAGTTGTGGTCTTTGAATACATCATAATTTTCAATATTTTTCCTTCCTAGAAAATAAATACAGGCAATCTCTGTTGCCTTGAAGGGTTTTACAAGTAAGTTTTATTACTTGAGGGTGCAGAAATGCCAAGCTATTCCAGGCAAGTGAAAAAATAATGTCTGGGACTCTTTTCTGGCAAAACAACTAACTATACTTTCAGGTTCATGAGAACCAAATAGGACTTCAGCTGATTTTTTTCTTTTAAAATAGAAGTATCTATTGGCAGGACCTTATCTCTAATCTTTTTCTAGCTTTCTGTTTTCTTGTAGGACTACTTTGATTTATTGTGAGTCATTTTGCAGGGTTTTATTTACAAGTATACCTAACTTGGAACAAGTAATAACGTTTGCTTGCAGATGCCTAGTACAATTTAAAATGGCTTAAGCAGTTATATAAGAAATAATGAATTATATTGCCCATGTAATACAAAGTAGCTACCACAACTAAGCAGAAAGACACACTAACTACTTCCTTCTTACTTTGATCTTATGGCCCCTGGAGTTAATTTAGGGCAGGAAATGCCAGTGCTGGAGGGCTGCCACATCATTGGACAAAGTGAGAGCCTTTGGTTATTTTCTTTATGAGACTGTCACCCTAGTTTTGCTAGTGCTGAAGTGATAATAGCAGAAGAAAACCTGTAGCTAAAGGGCCCTTGTTGTCTTCCAGTGGAACAAAAACATCACGATTACTCTAGGCAATATGACATTATTCACATTCACTAAATATTTTGAAAAGAATGAATGGAATACCTTTTTGTATTTTAAAGTAGGTTTATGCAAAGGTATAGCACAAGGCTGGTCTTGTTGGCTCAGGTCTGTAATCCCAGCCTTTTGGGAGGCTGAGGGGGGCAGATAGCTTTGAGCTCAGGAGCTCGAGACCAGCCTGCGCAACATGGGGAAACCGCATTTATACAAAAATTAGCCGGGTGTGGTGGCTCATACCAGTAATCCCAGCTCCTCAGGAAGCTGAGGCTGGAGGATCACTTGAGCTTGAGAAGCGGAGGTTGCAGGGAGCTGAGATCATGCCACTGCACTCCAGTCTGGGAAACAGAGTGAGACCCTGTCTAAAAACAAAAAACCAAAACCAAAGTTGTAGCATATACATCTGTACTTTAACTGAAAGAGATTTTTAACGTATAATTTCTTAAATCATTCATATTAAAGTTCTCATAAAAATCCAACACTAATTTCTGCTCTCCTTTGTTAGAGCTGTTGAAATACAACTTAGTTTTAAGAAACGGACTGCTTCTGACTCTGTGCTTTTATCATTCAGAGCACTGAAGTAGTAATTTAATATTTTTATTCCTCAAATCAAATTATTTTTTTCCTATCATTTGCTCTGCTTCTTGGCTTATCAAACTTGATTATATTTGCCTTTTCTTATTTTGAGCAATGTGGTCTAAGTGTATGAAATAGAAAAAAATGATCTTACTAAGTAGATAAAACAATATGGCAGCGTTTTTGCATAATGGAAAATCGTGAATTCTGGCTTAAAATATTTTTTTTGCCATGATTAGGAAATTGTGAAATGAATAATCAGCAACTAGCACTGATTAAAATTCTTTACTTCCAATAGAAAAAACCATTTTTATAAGGCATCTAGATGGGTCTTCCAGCATGCTTATCATTATAAATTGAATACAGAATGAGTCTTCTCATAAATAAAGCTTACTTTATTTTTGCTATACCACTATAAATGCTATCAAATAGCCGAGGTGGAGGAAGTTTACCACATTTCCACTAAACCTTATTGCCACTAGAAAGTGAACCAACCCACCATCTTTTTGTAGCATTTCAACATGACAAAGACCATATGTAGTTAGCTTCTAGATTTATGCATTTCTGTTTGTTTGTAGTGAGATTCTTAATTCTATGCTGTTCTGATAATTGCTGATGCTAATAAGTTATGCTAAGACCTACCCTTGCTACCTGCTTAATGATATTTGTCTAAGAGATTATAGTAGTGTACATGAGGAATTCCAAGGACTATAGTAGGTGTTAGCATGCTAACCACTATTCAACCTTTCAATTTGTTTAACATGGAGAACAAATCCCTGTCACTACCACCTATAAAAACTTGCTAGTGATGTTACTAAAAGTTCCTTACCTGAATTTTCTTACCTATAATATAAAATATGGTTGCTGAAAGAATCTTTCTCATAGAGGTTAAATGAGTTTATACGTCTGTTCATGCTTAGCATTTCCTAAGTGCTGGTGATGATGACATTGATGATGCTGTGAACCACATCATTTGGGATCAAGTGGAATTATCCTTTTCCATTTACAGCCAGCTTTGCTTCCATTTGAAAATAGTGCAGGAATTTGGTTAATACTACTCCAGCCACATAAAGAGATTAGAGATTAGCACACCTGGAGGATTGCTTCCAATTTCCGGTACTACATTTGAAGAGAGACTTTAATGACTTGAATCATATCCAGAGAAGAGTGACCTGAATTGCTTTAAGCACCTGGGTTTCTTCAGTATGGAACAAACAAAACTTACAGAAAGGCTAGCATAATCAATAACTTGCAGGGCTGCCCTACAGGATGTAGATTAGATTCATTATTTTTTGTTTTCTAAAATAGAAGTGGTAAAGATTAGAAAGAAACAACTATATCAGGCTACCACGAGAGGGAAAAATCTATTTACTCCTAGGACTTTTAAAGAATATAATAAGGTGGGTGGGCACAGTGGCTCATGCCTGTAATCTCAACACTTTGGGAGGCCAAGGCGGGTGGATCATGAGGTCAGGAGTTCAAGACCAGCCTGGCCAAGATGATGAAACCCCATCTCTACTAAAAATACAAAAAGTAGCTGGGCATGTTGGTGGGCACCTGTAATCCCAGCTACTTGGGAGGCTGAGGCAGAGAATTGCATGAACCCAGGAGACGGAGCTTGCAGTGAGCTGAGATCATGCCACTGCACTCCAGCCTGGGTGACAGAGCAAGACTCTGCCTCAAAAAAAAAAAAAAAAAAAAAAATTAGTAAGGTGACATATAAGCAACTGACCTATTTACTTTATAATGGTAATGTATGTTGGTCACATCATTGGGAGATTTGAGGACTGTAGGGGGATAACAGGGTGGGCACTGAGGTCATCTTTTATTCTGAGATAAGAGGTCTTTGATGATACCTTGAAAGTGTGGGCATCTCTAGTCTGGATTAAGAGTGAAATAGTGGAGTCAAGAGATAATATTATAAAGTTTGTCAAAGGCAGAATGACAGGCTTTTCTAAGAGTGTATTTGGGAGACAGGGAGAATGTGAGGCCCTCTTTTTTGTATGTTCTTGATTTTGTATAAAAAGCATATGTTATTTCTATAATAAAATATATTAAGTTATTAATATATAAAAATTATTTCGTATTTTGAAATAGTATATTTTAAAAGAATAATGTGGCATCATGATGGTAATGTTGAGATTTCAAGTCAAGAACTTTGGAAGAGGTTTAATGTGAAAATTCCTTTCTGAAGCCAGAGTGTTTAAAGATCACAGGGTTAGCTTTTCCCAACACAGTAAAAATCTTTATTGATAAGGCCCATCACTTCTAAGAAAGACACTCACAGCTCTTTGATAGTGCTCACTTTGGAGGAGTGGAAAGACTCAATGGGATTGCAGATTCGTCTGAAAATACTTTTATTCAATTTCTCCTTCCTGTGACCAACCAATAATTTATCAGGGTAGGTTAGCATCACTTTTTTGACATCACAGAGTAGATATGGATAATAAATCAAATCCCAGTCATAATATGTATGAGAATATCTTATATCTTAAAAAGTACTTTATAGATATGTAATCAGAGTGTTATCATATTTAATTTTAGTTTCAAAATTAGGGGCCATTGGTCTCATAGATATTATGGTGTTTTATATCTTCTGGTTTCTGTAAAGCTAAAACTGGATTCATTTTTTTCCAGAATAAGATGACAATTTGTGCTGAGTTACTTACATATTCTCCCTGATAGTCTGAGTATTCACACTGAAACAGCTGGCCTGAGTAGTATAGCCTAGTATCGGGGTAGAATTCCCTTATCAGTAAAGTGAAAATCACTCTGTTATATATATTTAGTAAACATTTTGTTTAAGAGGCTACCTGGCCCTTTTCTATTACTGATACCATAGTGAAATGGAACAGATACATCTGTGGTGAGATGGAGTCCTCTCCACTAAATTAGGAGCTAGCATCAGGATATTAAAGAGGTCTTTTTAGAGTATACTCAGGTATGAGTATTTTAAATGTCACAGGAAGATGGATGTGATGTGCTTTTATCCTATTTATTTTTTGTTTAGAATTTTCTCCTTGGTTTCAGGTGAAAATCTCTGAAAAATTTTTCAAACAAAACATTATTGAAGGATTGAAAAATAACTATTTTCATAATGTATGTATCAGAGTTCCCCAAAACACTTTTGAGACAATGTCATAGCAAAAATATCTCCAAATTTTATGTTTTTATAATGGAAGAGATAAGTTAATACTATAAAAATGCATCCTCAAAATTGAGCTTTCAAAAATGCTGTGACATAGTGCAGTTTTTACTCTAATAATCCAAATTAGACTACCTTATATTAGATAATATTAATAAAACTTTGCTTCTTAGGAGAGCACAGTGATAAGAAATTATAGAAAATCTAGAATGGATATCTGATTTATGTGGATCAGTACATCTACAAATACTCTTTCTTAAAGTTGTTTTGAGTTCAGCGTCCCAATTGGAAACATAATAGAGAATATTTACAAAATATTATCTGAAGAAAATGATATAAAATCTAGGTAGTTAGAAGTATGTCTGGTGTTATACAAAATATAGTTTAAAGAAATTAGGCACAGTACTTTTTTTGGTTTTTCCTATATCTGTTTCTCTTTATATACTCGTTAAACTCTATGTTAACATATTTATGAAATTTCTGAAAAAGAAATACAATTGACACAGTGGAAATAGAACTAGGTCAATCTTAAAGACATCAACCACAATTTCACATTACATTTGGGCTTCTATGTACAAAATTACCCAGAATACTTAGGCTGTGTTTCATTTATTTGTCCTTTGGGGAGACAGTGGAAAGCTGGAGTGACATTTTGACCATCTACTAATTTCATGGGGGGGTGTATTTTTAAAATGTCTGAAATTAGATATCCATCAAATACTGGACTGTAATAACTGAATATAAAGGGTGTTTGTTTCTGAGAGTACGCTTGTGAGGCTTTTTAGTATGTGTGTTTTCAGATTAGGGAAAGTTTAAGAGGGTGGAGTATAGAGTGTGCCTATGTCTATTTTCTTTTCTCTTTTATTTCCCATGTCTTCTCATATTTCTAACTCTGGAGGAAGCTGGGTGCTAGACTATATAGGGAGATAGGATTGAAATATGGCAAATGAATCTTTGTACCCTTATAAATTAATTCTGGTCTTTTAAATTTGTCATAATCATTTTTTTCCCTAGGATACTGGTTTCTAACATGGTTAGCACAAAATAAAGTTTGATTTTTACCCACCTCCTGATTTTTCTTTCTGAAGCCAGCCCCTGCTTTGTCCTTCAGAACTGTCTCCCAGTTGCCTAGCACTCTTGTCATTACTAAAAATTTTCAGCTTATTAGTCTCTTCATGCCATTCCTAGTCCACCCTTAACATTTCTCTGCCCTCTAATTGGGATATTGTGTAAAGATTATCTTAGCTCTGAGTTAGAAGCCTTTCTGGACTATCTTACAATAACTGATAATGTTGTAACCCCCCAAATATGTATAATCTGTCCCCCTGCCTATCATGCTTTTGTTTCCCTGAATTGTAATTGCCAGATTCATTTGTTGATATTCACCTTTTCACTCTAAGTTTTAAGATGTCAGGAGATTTGTCTGTTGCTGTCAGTGTTGAATCTCTAGTAGCTGATATTTTGTCTGGTACACAGTAGATCTTCAATAAATGGTGTGTGAATAAAGCATGGGCCACTCCTTGCTTCCCTGCTTAGAAACCTTGCTACTATTAGACCTGACCCTTGGAAGGAGCACTAACATACAATGAGTCATTAAAATAACAACAACAGTAACAACAACTAAGCTTGGTCATATCATTTGGGATGAGAACATAGGTCAACATAGTGACTTTAGTACTCGTTGAATACTGAGGAGCTTCTTTATACATAAAAATATTTCTGCGTGTCAATTTAATTCCATAGAATTTCATTAACCTAAGAAAGTCTTTTAAAGAACCACCTTCTTTCTTTCACTCAGACGTATAGATGATCAGCTTCCTCTATGGGTAGCTATAGATTTTAATCACACAGATAAGTTTGATGGTGTCCAGTTTTTATTTAAACTCTTTGCTAACTCTTTTATCAATATGCAATCCATGTCACCTAAACTGTATTAAATAATTTTGTTCTCTTGAACTACATTATACAATTTATAAAGTAGAACTCATAAGAACCCAAGATTTGCAATAGATTATATGTCAGTCAACAAAGCTAAGCATTATCAGCTCACAATGACATCTGACTCTCCAAGCTGTTGGTGTTGATGTGGTGTTCTGAGTTTCCAGTGCCTATAGTGTCAGTAATCACAAGGATGGAAAGTTGAAGAGAAGTTTCTGTCTCCTCAAACTTCACTTTTTATGCAGATGTACCTGCTAAGATTGAGTTACTGTGCATGATAAGTGTAATCGGAGAGTTGGCAAGCAGGTTAAATATAATTGACCATTCTATATTTTCCTATAATGGGGCTGAGAAAGAAAAGAGCTTTGTAGATTGGGAATGTGAAGTAGATGCATGGAAATAATTGCAGAAAAATTCTTTTAAAAGTCCCTAGCCTTACATCTACTTGGAACTTGATGTATATTCTTATTTTAAAGGTTTTATTTATAAGAATGTGCATAGGGTTTCCTTTTTTGATAAACTAGTGTTCTTTGTCTTTGGCAAATAAGTAGTAACTGCAATTTGACAAATAAAGACTCTTTATCCCCATTTTCTGATGCAGAACTGAGATAGGAATATTATAAAAGAACATACTGATGGGGAGAGTTAGAAGATAATAGGAACAATTAATGAATCGAATGTTCTGTTGATGGATTTTTCCCTCTCCAGAAAATCACCTATTAGTTATTGTTGTGAGTTACGGCACGCTTATAAAGTTCCTGTTATTATTTCTCTTGGTATTGAGTCATTTGTTTTTTTTTTTTTTCTCTATGTTATTATTTTTGTTATAGTTAATATGCATTCATATGAACTGTATGAATATATTCATATATATTCATTCATATATTTGTTCATATATATTCATATAGTTCATATGTTTTCTTGGGGAAAAATACTGAAATACTTCTCTGAGACTGATATATAAAATTGGAATGTTAATGCTGAACTCAAAAAGAAATTTCATGAGGATCACATAAATTGGGTTGTAATTATATAATATACATATTTATATGTAATATATATTACATTATACTACAGAAAGAGATGTGCAGGCCTGCCTATCAGGATGCCTGTCATATTGTAAGATAGCAAATGTTCATTTTCCCACACCCCTTCTTTAGATCTGAAGTAGATTTCCTAAGAGCACAGCAAATTGTTAATCTGGCACATATTCACAATTTAGTGAATGTTTCCTTCTTTTCTTCCTTTCCTTTTTCTTTCCTTCCTAATCTGTAATCTTTCTACTCAAGTAAATATAAATGCATGTTTATCTAAATATAATGTTAATAATATGTTTATTATTTTCTATGCATGCATGTGTCAACAAAATATCTCAAGCGTTGCATTATCACTTTAGGACCGACCCTGGACTGCGGCACACATAATCCACTGGAAGGAAACCCTCATTCCCTTTAGCCTCACACAGTTATTTTTGTTGTGGTTCTTTTTTTGTTTTTTCACTGCAGTCACTTAATTCCTCTTGATTTGTGTGGAAAAGATGTTGTTTGTAGAAAGAAATGAATATTTTGTTTTCTACTTTTTATATACATTTTCTATATGCCATATCTGTGGTTACAAGAAATTTTTTTACACTCAAGGATTTGAATTGACTTGTTAGCATGATATACTTATATGAATTCATATATTTTATACGTAAATTTTTTTTAAATCTTGATAAAATAAGTGATTTAATATGAAAGTTCTATACTAGAATTTTGTTTCATTGATTTATTTACTAGGAAATACGGATAGGAAGGTAAGAGCTTTAAAGTTATTTTGGAGACATGATTTCTTCTTTTTTATTGAATAGATGATTCTTCTCTGCAACCATTATTAAAGAGATGTTTACTAGAGGTATCTGACCTGAATCCCAGTTCTGATAATGAATTTCAATTTTATATCGTATTCTTTTGAAAGACCATTTGGGTATGTTTAGCTATATTGCTTTAATATTGATACCTTTATTGGTTTAAGAACTATTTCTGTCTTTACCAGCCTTGAGTCTAGTACCACAAATGACAGGGAGGTTCTTTTATTACACCCTGATTCTCTCAATGTGAGGATTAGGAGGGTTAATTTATGTCCCAAGCTCACTCCATTATTTGTTCCAGAGGCTGGTAAACATTACAAAGGAGTATCACAATTGGATTTTGAATCAATAACTTCAGATACTGAACCATATATTTTCATGAGAAGCTGGATTTTCCTTACAATGGTCAAATAATACTATTAGTTTCTTGGCGATATAGTAGAGTTAGAAAAGATAAATATAAACATACAAAGTACTGTGAGGTCTCCAAATGTTATAGTTCATCCTTCTAAAAGGCTTACTAAGGTCAACCACAATTCTTTTTGCTATGCTTTGTTACTCTGGGCCACTTCACAATAATTTTGAAATTATATATGATACTAGCTTTGAATGTATTACTTATTTGAACTATTCAGTTTGCTCCTAGAAAAAGTCCTATTGACGTATCTGTGAGGTATTTACACCCTTAGTTGGTATATGCTCTATGGCATATTTCAAAAATGAGCTAGGAGCCTTCTGAGATGTATATACAGTGAACTAGAATAGGTAAATTGAAATCTCTGTAGGCTTGTCTATTTTTAGTATGAACAAAAAGGAATCATGTTCTATTTCATATGATGTCTTCTCACTTGAGAATTCTAAATGCATACTACTCAATTCATGAGCCTCCTGTGTATATTGTAAATGAAATGTTTAGGCCAAATTTTGGAAATAATCTATATTCTGCTGTAATATTCTTTTTAAAAGTTTTTTCTCTTAATAATTTTTCTTAGAATTTGATATATGTTTTATGACTGCTAATATTAACTCTGGTTTTGCACTTTGCTCCTCTGTAAAAATAATATTTTTATTTTCCTTTAGAGGAATAACATAAAACTAGGCCATGGCCACTCTTAACACTCAAGTCCTTACTTTTCAAATGAACAGATAAAAGCAGTCACTATTGTGTGGCAACTGGAGTCAGTTCTGTCTTTTCCCAAAACTCCATGATACTCATTGTAGCCATTTCTAGACATGGCATTCCAATACAATGCTGTAGTTCTCCCAAGCAACGACCTAGTTATCTGTGCATTCATTAGAGTAAAATGATATTATAGAAGCGAAGCTGTAGTGAAAATATTAGCATCTGAAAAAGAAGATCATTGTAGTCTTTTCTGTTTAATTGATTGCAAAATATCCTTTCGAGATCCTTAAATATAGTAATATATAATGGTAGTAATATATAATATATATAATATATAACATAGTAAATATAATGGTGACAACCATATTCTTCACAAACATTTTTACTTATTTGCTATAATGTCTTGGGAAATTTGAGGAAAAAGATTGGATAAAAGAAAATATAGCCACAATTTAGTTACTATTCATTACTCCCTATCTCCTAGAAAATCAGCATTGTGATGAAGCCCAAGATACTATGTATGGTGACATATATAATTAGAATTATTTCCTCATATTTTTGATGGCTGTGAGATATGTTATTGAGGTTTTTTTCACTCCTTAAGACATGCATACTTTTAAACATTTTAGTTGTTTTTATTGTTTGCTTTATTAGTTTCTGACACATTTTGGATTTTTCATCTAAAACATTAATCTCTGAAATTTTAAGATTATCCTTTATAGTTATTAGAGTATCTTGTAAAAGTTAATGTGTATAGTTAATTAAGTTGGTTCTCCTCCTTATAAAGATATATATAGACATTTTGTCAGTGCTAGATAAACCTTTTTGAAATTCACTTCTCATTTTCTCTTTGAGTTTGAAATAGGGGTCACATAACAGTTATCCATGTTTTATGCATAGAAATAATTTATAGTAACTAAATGTGCCTTTTTTTGTTTGTTTGTTTTGTTTTGTTTTGAGATGGAGTCTCGCTCTGTTGCCAGGGTGGCATGCAGTGGTGTGATCTTGGCTCACTGCAACGCCGCCTCCCGGGTTCAAGTGATTCTCCTGCCTCAGGCTTTCAAGTAGCTGGGACTACAGGCATACGCCACCACACCCAGCTAATTTTTGTATATTTAGTAGAGACGGAGTTTCACTATGTTGGCCAGGATGGTCTCGATCTCTTGACCTTGTGATCCGCCCACCTCAACCTCCCAAAGTGTTGGGATTACAGGCTTGAGCCACCACACCCAGCCTAAATATGCCTCTTAATTTATCCAATCTAAGGATAGTATTAGGCTGTTTTCTGCAGATATAGTGAATAAGATCAATATTATATTCGAAGCAAGCTTTTACATCAAAGTTGTGATAGTAAAACATTTTAGACCAAGAAAAAAAACCTTGTAGTTTTTCTGAGCATTATCATTTTGTGAAAGTATGAATGATTAAGGCTGGGACTTTACCAAATCACACAGTTAACATGTATTTGTGAAAACACTGATAAAGAAAATAAACCAGAATACAATCTAGTAGAATATAAGTTTTAGATGGTAGAAAATTTGTCCTGTTTCTCTTTTTCTCATGACTAATAGCCATACAATAAATGTTTATTGAATATGAACAAAAGATAATTAAATGAATAAACTAAGGAATTATTTTAAACTTATGCTTGTTTGTGTGTAGTTTTACTTAAACTTTCTTTGTCTAATTAGAATAAAAACTTTAGCACTAAAATAAGTATTAAATGACTAGTATATGTACCATAAATCTATGTCATTTCTTTCTTCGTAAAATGGTTAGCATATGTCTGCCAACCTGTTGCTGCTTAGCGTTACTGACAATTATATACATTATAAATTATATATTTGGTCTCACACTGTTTTTATATATTTTTATATTCAATTGGGCATGCTTATTGTTAGAAAATCTTAATTTTATTTTGTAGTATAAATTATAAAGTATGTAATTCTTCAAAAATTATTTTTGTGCCAAGGTGTTTTTCTCCATACAAGGTGAACAGATTAGGTGGCATTCATACAGCTATAAACTTTAGAGTTTTATTTGTTATAGGTAAAGTTCTGTTTTGCAACAGGAGCATTCATATCATATCACAAAATCGTAAGTTAAATGCTTTGAGTACTTTGACCAATGCTTAGTTTTATGTGAGGATTAAGAGGTAACAGAGAGAGTATGAAATACTCTTCTCATTGAAGCAGATGTCTTTTCTCTCTCACTGGAAATTTATATTAAAATTTAATCAGATAAGTAAGTTCATGATTTGCCTTGAGCATCTGTATATTTTTGGTTGTAACAAAAATACTTCATTTTAGTGCTCACAGCTAGATGTCTATTGAGAATGCATATTTCATAACAAATTTTAAAAGAAATATGTAGATTAAAATGAATTCTCAGTGCTATGATATGTTTGTGATACTTCTTCAGGCACATAGGTTTCAAAGAAACATACAAGGTACATGCTTAAGTTGTTGTTGACCTACACTATGCCTGCATCCTAATAGGTTGTATTTCAGCTCCTATATTTTTGACAAATAGCTGAGCTCTGTAAAGCTCTGTTTGTGGTGCTGAAACCTCTCATGATGTATGAGCATGTCTGGCTGATAAATTCTAATGTCAGCCTCTGTGTGATAGTGATTCATCAGGTTGTAAAATTTGTGTTTGGGAAACACGTTGAATTCTCAAGTTTCATGTTTTGGTTGTGTTAAAATTAACTCAATTTGTCCTTTTGTTTTTTTTTTTTTGTTTTTTTTTTTTTTTGAGACGGAGTCTCGCTCTGTAGCCCAGGCTGGAGTGCAGTGGCCGGATCTCAGCTCACTGCAAGCTCCGCCTCCCGGGTTCACGCCATTCTCCGGCCTCAGCCTCCCGAGTAGCTGGGACTACAGGCGCCCGCCATCTCGCCCGGCTATTTTTTGTATTTCTTAGTAGAGACGGGGTTTCACTGTGTTCGCCAGGATGGTCTCGATCTCCTGACCTCGTGATCCGCCCATCTCGGCCTCCCAAAGTGCTGGGATTACAGGCTTGAGCCACCGCGCCCGGCCCTGTCCTTTTGTTTTAAGAAGTTCATAACAATTGCCTTCTACACTGTCAAAAACAGCTAGGATTTAATTGGAAACTGTCAATGCTATCACAAAAGAAATGTCTAATATTAACAAATAAATTGATATGACTACAGTGCTGAAAATGTTTATAGGCCAGTGGGATGTTGATATTATGCAGAAAGCCATTGTAAGAAAAGTTAAAAGTTGCTTATGAGCAGACACAATAGCAATTAACATGAAAGCTTTGTAACTTTGAGAGATAAACAATTTGCCTATAAAAACTGTGGTATTGTATTGTCTCAGAATGTTTGCTTTGTACACAAATACTTCTGTTTTTTCAGGACTGTGGGGGTTTGTTTGTAAAAATGATTGAAATCCTCAAAAATCTTAATTCTCTTTTTTTTAAGTGAAATCCTTATATTCCCTATATAAGATTTTTAAATAACTGCTAATGTACTTGGCACTTCAATTCAATGATTTGTAATCTTTTAAGCTGTGGGTTTCAGGTGCCTTAAATATATTCTTAGAGGACTGGACTAAAAAATTAAATTCTTAATTTTTTCTTTTACTTTAAAATAGTTTTAGAAGCTTTTCCTTTAGTTAACATCATTCCTCTTAAATTTGTGGCAAACTCTGGAAGTATCTGAATTATGTCATTTTTATATTGGGGTGAGCTAAATAAAAGAAATTTCAGAAAGTTGAACCTGTTAAACTTCTACTACTAATCCTGTATGTTTTAGGGTATAATTCTAAAATCTTAGTCTCGGACTGAAACATGCTGTTTCCTTGCCATGTTTCAATATAGTAAATTATTAAGTTATTTGCTTGTTATTTCAGTGAAGCTCCTTAACTGTTTTGAATCAGAGAGAGATTTGAAAATTGTACCTAGAGCATAAGTCATAATGAAATTTGGCAATAGTTTCTGCAAAGCAAGCAGCCTAGACCAGGCATGGTGGGTCATGCCTGTAATCCCAATACTTTGGGACACTGAGGTGGGTGGATCATGAGGCCAGGAGTTCAAGACCAGCCTGGCCAATATGGCAAAACTTCGTCTCTACTAAAAATACAAAAATTAGCCGGAGATTCAGTCGCATGCCTGTAATGCCAGCTACTTGGGAGGTTGAGGCAGGAGAATTGCTTGAACCTGAGAAGTGGATGCTGCAGTGAGTCGAGGTTTTGCCACTGCACTCCTGCCTGAGCAACAGAGGGAGACTCCGTCTCAAAAAAAAAAAAAAAAAAAAAGAAAAAACAGAAGCAAGCAGCCTAAAACTAAGCTACTGCCAATAATTAAAATAAGACTTTATGTTGCTCAGATACTGAATTTATATTGTCTCAACCTAATAATTTAATCTACTCCAAAAACTACTTGTTAAAATCCTTAAGTGAATACATAATTTCCTAGAGTTTCTGTCAATAGTTAAAGGGTTAAATACAAATTATGATTGCCATTTGATATTGATTAAATGCTTTCTGAAATCTGTATTTGAGACTTTATGAAAATGTAGGCAATCCCATCACCCAAGGAAAGTGCCTTACTCTTAGCATTCCAAATTTCATTATAGAAAAACACCTTTTAAAAACTTTGTCATTTAAATGATATCTGATCAGATGATATTTCCCAGAAATTACTCTTTATTTAGAAACAAAACAAGACAAAAGCAATTGATTTTAATCCAAAATGTATTTTTCCTTATAAAAGAGGTCCACATACTCACTGTGTCTACTCTACAGAATTTGTCCATTTTATTACACCACGTGTCAAGTTTATCTGGTCACTGCAAAAACTCGTGGCTAATATGTGTAATACAACACAGGAGGAGGTATTGCTCAGTTCAACTACTCTTATATACTTAAAAAAAATACAGAAATGTTTTTGTCCACTTTAACTGTAGTCCAGACATAAAAGTTACATGAAAGTTTTAGAAAATGGAGTTATTTTATTTGGTTGCCACAGTACCCCTTGAAGCCAGTTACTTAAAATGCTGACGTTATACATATTTCCATTGGTCAGGAGCAGCATTGGTGAAGCTTAAACTTTTCTCTCGAAAGTAATCTTTCTTTACGTTGTTTTTTGTTTGTTTGTTTTGTTTTGTTTTTAACACAACTGCAGTCTTTAGCTTTTTTTTGTTCGTTTTTGAAGTAGGTTTAGTTGGTGGTTTTTACGACATTTGTTGGTAAACCTATAACAGTTGCTTTTACTTTCAATGATGTACTTTTTTCTTTTCCTGCTTCCCAGAGATTTATCAGAGGAGGATAAAGCTCACCTAATGCAAAAGTTGGTTTCTGTAAGTAATTCCTCACATAGCTATGTCCACCATCACAGTTCATTTCTTGAGAGAGGCAGCTGATAAGACATATCACACCAATAATCCCCAGAAGGCCTCCAAGACAGGCCATAAGTGTTGTAGTATTACTCTTTTCATACTGTTTTTGATCAGGGTCCAAACCTTTGGTGGTGACATTTACACATTTTTTTCTGTTTTTCTGATAGATGGTGGGAATATCAATACAAATTTTATACTCAGTTGATGGGTTCAGATGAGTAAGATTATATACCTTGACATCAGATGGTATTCGAGCACTTTGCGCAGCATGAGAATTTTCAGTGTTGACAAAGGCTGTCCATTTAACACTAGATTTGAGAATTTTAGAACTTGCTTTCCAGGATACCAAAACTGAATTGGCCTGAATATCTCTTATTTTAATATTCAAAGAGCCATTGTTATCCTGTGGAAAAGATCCATCCACTTTGATCATAACAGACTTCAAGTCAGCGCCAACTAGGTTAGTTGCTATACAAGTATATAAACCCCCTTCTTTGGGAGTTATGCCATTTATTTCTAGTGTTCCTTCAGAATGGACATAGAAATTTTCTGTCAGGGTATTAGGCAAGAGTTTTTGACCAGAAGGTGTTATCCAGTAGATTTCAGGCTGTGGTTCTGCAGTAGCTCTACAGTGTAAGGAAACATAACTCCCAGCTTCTACATTTAGATTAGAAGGAAAGCTCTCAGGAGCTATAAGAGGGAGACAAATTTCCATCATGTCCCTGAAATGCACTTGCCGAACATTCTGACCTTGGAATTCAGGTGGGTCCACACAAAACAGTGAATCTGGCTCCATAAATCGAATGTTGGTTTTGTTCATATTAATCCAACGGATGACACAGTCACATCTGATGGGGTTACTGTGTATGCTGATTTCCTTGAGGTTTGGCAGAGACTCAATGGTACCATGGTACAGGGCACTGAGGGCGTTGCTGTTCAGCATGAGTGATTCCAGCTTGGGGAGTCTGAAAAATGCATTGGGGTGAATGTAAGACAATCTGGGGTTGTTAGTAGCTTCTATTTTTCTTAAATCTGGCAGGTTATCCACAGCAAGACTATCGATGGAAATCAGCTCAGGCATATTGTTTATCCCCAACTCTTTTAAGTGTAGCATATTGCTAAAATCACCCCTTCGTATTCTATTAATAGGATTTTTATTTAGATCCAAAAATTTGAGATTTACAACTTTTTGAAGAGCAACATGGGGTACTTTAATAAGCCTGTTGTCATAAAAGGAGATGCTTTCTAAGTTTTCAAGTCCAACCAAGGCATTATCTGGTATTTCTGTGAGGTTTATACCAGCTATGACCAGGCTGCGAAGATTGATAAGAGGCTTAAAGTTCATGTCTTTGATTCTGATAATTGGATTTTCCCCAATCATCAGAATCTCTAGATTTGGAAGAGCATCAAACCACTTACTGTTGATCATCTGCAATTTATTTGAATTGAGATGAAGTCGAAGAAGATTATGTAGGCCAATAAAGGCTCCAGGTGAAATTGCAGAAAGCAAGTTGTGATTAATATAGAGTTCTTGTAAGTTGCTCAGTTCTGACAGACATTTTTCAGGCAGTTCAGTAAGTTTGTTTTCCTCTAGGTACACAGAAAGGAGCTGAGGCATCTTTTTTACATTAATATTGGTGACCGAAGATAAATTGTTTTGAGATAAATCCAGGCCAGTAAGGTTTACTGGAAAGTCTGTGGAGTATTCAATTTTTGCAATATTGTTAGTCTGCAGGAGCAGAATCTGTGTGTTAGCAGGCAATCTGGCTGGGAAAGTTAAAAGACCTAAATCATTACAGTCCACTGTAGATGCTTCCATATAAATGGATCTGGGTGTAAACCAAGGCCTGATTTCACATGTACATAACTGTGGACAATCCACTTTTTTATCTACAGCTTGTACTAGTGTAGTGATAGCTAGGCCAAGTAGCACATGAATTCGGAGTGGCATGTCCTTCATCTTAGCTTTCTTCTTCAGAAATGTAATGGGCCCTTAAGGATTCCACAGTCAGTGCTAGTAAGTTCAATAGGAGCTGATTGATAAGGAAGATACTTGCATTTGTCAAATGATGAATGCCATAGAACCACAAAGTTTTTCTTCACTGAAATAAGTGCCAGTGCCAAAATTGCATTGTCCAAAAATGTCATGCATATTGGAGAAGAGAAGGTTACTATTTTCTTAATGATATAATATTGATTTACTTTTTGAAGGTGGAGTATGTATAGATGGTCATAGGAGATTGAGTAATTCATTTATTTAGAAGTATAATATTCAAATCCCATGCTTGTTCAGCATTTGCAGGAATAGCAGCATGATGCTAAATGTAATAAAATGAAATGTGAAAGAAAAAAGAGAACAATAATTAGTACAAATGAAAAATACCATAATTAATATCCATTAACTAATTATAATTATTTCATGTATAAATTTTATTTTTAGAGTTTAAGTACTTCAGTATGTCTTGGTGACTTTATCATTTTCATGACTGTCCTTGATAATTCTTGGCCCAGACATTGGGCAGGCTGAGAAATTTAATCTTTAAAAGGCTAAAGATTTATTATTTTAACGAATATGTTTCCAGAAGTTTTCTGTTATTTCAGATCTTTACTTGTTTATATCTTGTAATTTTATTCATTATATTTTCATTAGCTTTGCAATTTAGTTATAGGGAAAAAACGAAAACAACTTTTAAGTTTTTAAATTGTTGATGGCTTTTTTTTTTTTTTTTTTTTTTTTGCTTTTTAGAGATGAAAAATAAAAAGCCAATAAATAAATAATACTGTTCACTTATAACTAAATGAGTTAGACTGTGATTCAACAGGCTCCCAGGAGACAGGATTTAGAGACAAAAATTATAAAATGTTAAGTAAGCTAGATGTAGTGGTATTAGCTGTTTCCCATTTTCATTCATACTTCTCTCCATAGTCTTCTTTGCATAAAGTGACTTGAGTTTTGCAGCCTTCAGAGAAGATTAAGTTTAACTTGCTGTAGATGTACCTGTATGTTATCATTCTTAACTGAAGTTCAGAAGATTAACATTTGGCTGTTTTATTTTTCCCTGAGAATAACTTACCTTCCATTACTAACAATGAAAAAACAGTATTATTACATCACTGATATGGTTTGGCTGTGTCCCCGCCCAAATCTCATCTTAAACTGTAACTCTGATAATTCCCATGTGTTGTGGGAGGGACCTGGTGAGACATAATTAAATCGTGGGGGCAGTTTCCCCCATGCTTGTGATAGTGAAATAAGTATCACGAGATCTGATGTTTTTATAGGGGAAACCTCTTTTGCTTGAGTCTCATTCTTTCTTGGCTGCCTCCATGTAAGATGTGCCTTTTCCCACCTGCCATGATTGTGAGGCCTTCCCAGCCACGTGGAGCTGTGAGTCCATTAAACATCTTTTTCTTTGTATTACTCAGTCTTGGATATATCTCTATTAGCAGCATTAGAATGGACTAATACAATCAGTAACACAAAGACCTAGATATTTTTCTTTTAAATGGATACCAGTGTCTTTGAAATATAATCATTTCCAACACCAAGTTTCAAATTAGATATGTGGGGATCCTTCTTTTTCTCTATGTTTACCTCACCATCTGCCATTTTCCTGCAGGGAACCTTCTCCCTATTGATAGAGCTATGGTTGCATCACTCTGCCTGGAATAGTTCTTTCTTTGTTTTAAATTACTTTTTACTGTCTTTTCAAACCTCAGTTCAAGAATCTCCCCTCTGGGAAGTCTTTCATACAAGACTTTCATATAACCCCTTCCTCCAGATGTACTTAGCTGCCCCTCCACAGTGGTCCCATGGCTCCAGCACTTGCCTCTGTCAAGCATTTCCTTGATCCTTTCTTTCACCAGTCACTAATCTCCTTGAGAGCATGAGGCCTGCCTGACTTTGCATCCCATCTTCTGGGCATTATCATTATAATATAGTATATGTTCAAGAAATGTTTCGAATGAAACAATAAATTAATTTTATTAATAAAATCATTTATGCATCCTTTTACATATGAAGCAATTCAGTCTGCTTAATTTCTATCTGTTTTAATGTGTGTAAGTATATACTAACATATTTGTGTTACATACATTACTAAAATCCAGAGACTAAAATTCAGGCTAGTACAAAGGAATGTTAGACTTTAAGAGAAAAGTTAATCTATTATATCTGTGCTTTATTATTTAATTTATCCGGTCAACATTTATTGAGCACTTTCTACATGCCAATTATTGGGTTAATAGCTAGAATAAAAAAGATGACTTAGATATGGTTGATTCCTTTAGTAAACTTTCAGTCTGGAGGGGAAACAGAAGTAAACAGATGGTTACAATTCCATATGCATGCTCATTTGGGAGCATATACCCCTCTGAATAAAACGAAAATAGAAAATAGAAATCTGTTGCCCCTTTATGTCCAGAATGAAAGAAAAACCTAGGTACAAAGTCCAGTTGCATTTCTGTATGTTTCTGTAAATCACTTAGCTGAGAATGGAGAAACCATTACTTCTGTCAATTAATTGGTTAGGTCTGCTTTCTCCAGCAGAGCAGAGAGGTACCTATATTCTTCTTTAAGTTAACTAGAGGTTCGGAAATATTAAAGATGAAGCATTCTTTCTGGGGGAGTCTTAATATAATGTCTCTTTTTGTTTTGAAATTATCCCGGTGAGTGTCTTAAAATCAACTCAAATGTCTATCAATGACAGACTCGATTAAGAAAATGTGGCACATATACACCATGGAATACTATGCAGCCATAAAAAAGGATGAGTTCATGTCCTTTGTAGGGACGTGGATGCAGTTGGAAACCATCATTCTCAGCAAACTATCGCAAGAACAGAAAACCAAACACCGCATGTTCTCACTCATAGGTGGGAATTAAACAATGAGAACACTTGGACACAGGAAGGGGAATATCACACACCGGGGCCTGTCGTGGGGTGGGGAGACGGGGGAGGGATAGCATTAGGAGATATACCTAATGTAAATGATGACTTAATGGGGGCAGCACACCAACATGGCACATGTATACATATGTAACAAACCTGCACGTTGTGCACATATACCCTAGAACTTAAAGTATAATAAAAAAAATTATGTTTGTATTTAATTAGAAAGTGTTTTCTTATTTCATCATTTACATAGCCATATGCTAGAAACAACCACATTTTGAATTAGATTTATTCTGAAAGCTTTTGAAAGTGAGGGTATTTATAGTGGTGAGCATATTCAAATGTTGTTTCTCCTGGTCTGTAGGAAGCAATAGTATGGGAAACACAATAGAGAATATAGAAATTTATCCTTTCTTTAGCATAATATTGACTTTTCCTTATGTCTGTGGAAATGAATATATTTCACTAATATACTATTTAGTATGGGTTGTTTCCAGGATAATAAGTAAGTAATAATTGTATCTTCTTAGTGCTTTATAGTTTTCAAAGCCTTTTCTTAGTCATTATTAATTTAATATTAATGAACTTGTGAGATAGGTTGGTGATGTACTTTAATCTCCATTTTTTAATGTAAGATTGTTGAGACCCATCTGCCTGATACCACACAACAAATAAATGGTGGGGTGGGATTAAAACCTAGTTTAGGCCGTTAAAATCAAACAATTGTAATAATTCTCATATCTTATATATCCAATTCCTGTGGACACTTATAATTTGAGATTTCTTTACTGTGAAAATACCAATTGTTTCTTGGTATAATTATATGTGGAAGCTTTTATGAATAAAGCTACTTTTCCTTAGTAAGGAGATCTTCATTCTTTGTCTGTTTTTCATCATTTATGAAATACTGATTCAACACCTACTTTTTGGCAGGCATTATCGTAGACACTGGAAAGTCAGCAATAAATAAGATAAAATACCTACTCACCAAGTTTTCAGTGATCAAAGGAGTAAATAGCTAAGGCCAATGATGCATAGTAGATTTGATTTACAATAAAAACGTGTGCAATGCTCTGTGGATGTACAAAGGAAAGAATGCTTAATTCTGTTCCTCCAAAAGGAGCAACATGAATGTTCTATGGTCTTTTTTGATACTTATACAAAATCAACTGGGGTCTAATGAGGACATGTGGATAAGAAGATTTAAAATCCACTGTCTTTTAGATGAGTTTTTATAATGCTAAAGCTTAAGAACAAAGTGTGCCTTCTTCTTTGCACCTCATGTGTATTACAAAGACTACAGAGTCTGAGGAAAAGAAACATTTTGATACTTAAGTTGAAAAATTGGTGAAGGAAAAAGTTGCCATGGGTACATTAAAACCTAGTTTTGCCTTTTCTTTTATAGCAAATTACTAGCTAAGTTCATTTATATAAAGAACTTAAATTCTATTCTCCCATTATCTGACTTCATATTCCCTTGTAAGACTTGATCTTTCTTCAGTTCTAATTGAAAGTTCCATATCCCGAAGGTATTGTTGGATTACACTAACTGCATCCCTATAAAAGACTGTTCTGTTTTCCTTGGGAAATATTTCTTTTCCAGTTTTTCGAAATGAATTATTTGACTTTATATGACAACTTTCAGGAAATGGATAATGGTAACTATTTAGAATAGTTTAATGAATGATATCCTTAAAAACTGATGTTAATGAGAAATTGATTTAAGGAAAGAAAAGAAAATTTGTTTTGCATTAAGAAACGTGGGCCAGGTTTAGTGGATGATTTTGTAACTGGGGACAGGATACCTCACTTTCTGGTACCTCAGATTATTGATCTCTATAATTTAGAAATTTGGCTGCATGAACTCTAAGATTCTTTCACATTCCAAATTTATGTTGTACTATTCTGTGAACATCAAAGATTTTTTTCCAAAGGTGTCTAACAATTGAATGTGTGTAAACTCACTTATCTGAATTTAACCTTTGTGTTTTTTTAATTTATTACAAGTTTATATTCAATACTCTAGTCCCATGCCATTAACAAATTAGAATCAGTGAATTTTAGTCATTGTGGGGCTTTTAATAAAGACTATTAAATTAGTTACCTGCCATTATTTCTATTTTATCTTTTTATCTACACAGTAGTAAACAAACGAGAGAGTTACTTTAGTCATTAAATTAAGGCAAACTGGAAGTAAATTGCCTCGATTAGAGCACTTGATCTGAATTCAGATGTGAATTCAAATTCCTTCATTTTGCCTCTAAAGCTCAGTCTTAACCACTAAGTTCTACTTTCTGTCAAATGTTTATTTTTAAAATAGCACTACACATCTTGATATCTTTTCAGAAAGGTGTTTCCTCCAACTGTATGGGTGTACTGCCTTTTGTGTTATTGTTGTCAGGTGTTTCTCTTCCTTTGATAATAAAGTTTTACT
Organism: Papio anubis; assembly: GCF_008728515.1. NCBI lineage: Eukaryota > Metazoa > Chordata > Mammalia > Primates > Cercopithecidae > Papio > Papio anubis. Next base: position 47,675,017 of record NC_044979.1, read on the forward strand.
CAGACAAAATTATAAGGCAGTTGAATATTGTGGAAGGAATAAAATAAAAACTGTTTTCTAAGCCTAGTTTTGCTATGTGAGAGTAATCACATTGCTCTCTGAATGTTAGTTTCTCACAAAATGTGCACTAAATTTTCACTGTTGTTTTCAAGTTGATGTTAATGTCCTGTGAAACTGTAGAGATTTTGCATGGGGTTGCCATTATAAAGAAATTTGTTTATTAGAGAAAAATTATTTTTGTTATTGTTCAAAATTTATGTAGTAAAATGTATGTCATGTCCACCCATATATTTAATGGATGCTATCTTTTAGAGTGTTTTTAGAGTGGATTCTGATATTTTCAGATTCTCAAATCTGATATTTTGAGATTTTCAAACTGGCAAAGATCCTTATCCTTATTATTATTATTATTATTACAGAAATAGCTATAGATTTTTTTTAACAGAGGGGCAATTTGGTATTATTTTATGTCCTTGTCATGTTTAAGAACTTTTATTTTTACCCAGCAAGCATTAATGCAGATCATAAACGAATCATGTGCTGTTTCCATTCCTCATGATATAGGGCTCAGATGGTCCTTTAGATGACAATAAAGGCCATGTAATAAAGTTCTCTCAGAGAAACCAATAGTAACTTAAATAGCACAATTTTCTCTCCTGAGTCTCAAAATATGCTTTGGGCAGATTTGAGAGAATCTTGGATGTTTTATCTTTTTTCTTCTCTTGTTTTTAGAATTTGAGGCTTGTGCTACATGGGGATAGTTTTCTTTAAACAATAATTCCGGCCAGGTGCGGTGGCTCATGCCTGTAATCCCAGCACTTTAGGAGGCTGAGGTGGGTGGATCACCTAAGGCCAGGAGTTTGAGACCAGCCTGGCCAACATAGTGAAACCCAATCTCTAGTAAAAATACAAAAATTAGCCAGGTGTGGTGGTGCACATCTCTAGTCCCAGATACTCGGGAGGCTGAGGCATGAGAATTGCTTGAACCTGGAAGGTGGCGGCTGCAGTGAGCCCAGCTTGTGCCAGCTACACTCTAGCCTGAGCGACAGAGTGTGAGTCTGTCTAAAATACATACATATATATATAAAATAATTGCAAATATGTCACCCTAATACATCAAATTTATGGAATCTAGTTATAGTACAGCTATAATTTAGGAAGGGTAGTTTACAGTATAGAAATCTCTCTTTATAATTTTCTTTTACAGAGCGGGAAATGAAATCTTAATCACAGGAGTATTTCACATTTGGGTAGTCATTTCTGTGTACTCATAAATTACCAGCTTGTCATGATACTGTCATTTTTTATTATGAAAATTCTGATTTGTTATTTTTAATTATTGATTTTGCTCAACTGAGTACTTCATTAATAGCAATATTTGTGAAGTTAACTTTTGTACATGATTAGTAAAACAAATGATAATTTTAAGCCATAACTTGTCTCTTGATGCTTATAATTTTTCTTATAAGCATCACTCCGTATATTGGGGAATTCTAATTTACAATATGGCATAACAGTACATTATTCAATATTGTTTGAGAGCCAATGGATTTTGATTGCCTGATTTGCTTTTTTAACTTTTCTTCTATGATTACCTTGTTATTTAGCATTTATGCAGTCCCAAGTGTAGGTCTCTCTGGGAAAAGCACTCATTTATTCACTATCCTTAATAATCACTCATCTTAGATTGAAGTATAATCATCTTGTTTTCCAAGTTGGGAAATAGTGATGGAAAATTTGCTTCAAGTTATAATTAAACTAGAGATCTCTATTTGGGTGATGCCTCTCTGTTAAGTTACCGCACTTTAACAGTAGGGTATTGTATAAATATGCAGACCTGGGAGTTAGTAGGAGACCTTGTGACCTTTAGTGACTTCGTTTCTAAAATAAAAATTATCTTCAAATTCTATTATTATATAATTTTTGTAGTAACCTTAAATATTCTCAAAACGGTTTCAATATATTTATTTTCTTTTTTGGTTGGGGTGGGGGGAGTTGAGATAGAGTCTCGCCCTGTTGCCCAGGCTGGAGTGCAATGGCACAATCTCGGCTCACTCACTGCACCCTCCACCTCCCGGGTTCAAATGATTCTCCTGCCTCAGCCTCCCGAATAGCTGGGATTACAGGCACCTGCCACCACGCCCAGCGAATTTTTGTATTTTTAGTAGAGATGGGGTTTTACAATGTTGGCCAGGCTGGTCTCCATCTCCTGACCTCATGATCTGCCCTCCTTGAACTCCCAAAGTGCTGAGATTACAGATGTGAGCCACTGCACCCAGCCAATATATTTCTTTGTGCAAACTTAATACAGTGTACTTGGATGGATACTGATAGGATTTACTCAGATATTTTATGATATTTTTAGGTTTTCATGTTTATTCACGTTTTATGTGTCTCAAACTAGGGCATAGAGATAGACAACGTGCTAATTTCACTGGCATCAGAAATAGTCTATAAAAAGATTCTTAGGACCTGTACAAATTCATGAAAATTTTGAAGAACTTGAAAAATTTGTATGTCAGGAGTAATTTATTTATGCTTGTAAGAGAAATCATTGTTTTCCTGGCAAAAATGTGTGTGTATGTATGTGTGTGTGTAGATTTGTGTGTATGTATACGCTGAGAGACTTCAGTTCTGTTCAGAAAATTTTGAATGTGATTGACTAAATTTATGCATTAAATTTTCCCATTTTGTCCAGTCTTTATTTCTATCAATAGATGTTTTGAGGGATTTAATTAGACCTTAATTTGTATTTTACAATTTCACATAAATTGAGAGGAAAAGTCTGCCCAATTGAGAGGAAAAGTCTGCCCAAATATGCTTTCCTTATTCTCTTGACAGTTTTGGTCTCTAAAAGCTCATTCTTGTCATTTAGTTACAGTTTATTTGAGAAGCTAGTGCAGAGTATGACTGGTAAATGATGTCATCCTTTTATCTTCGAAGGAATTTCCAAAGATGTGGAGATTTCCCTGCTTGAATGATAGGAGAAAGACTTATATTGTGCCTCACAGTACAGTGGTTTGGGAAATGTGTGTCTCATGTAGACCCACTTCCAATTATCCTGCATTTCAGATGAAAACATTTGGGGTAATTATCCAATTTAAACCATTTTTAAGTCATGTTTTTAATTGGAAGATAGCCAACTATCCTGTCTTTGAAGTCTCCATTCTTTATGTCACATGAAGACTGTCCATCTCCCTGGTATAGTTAAAATAAAAGAAAGAAATGAAGTGATTGCAGCTTGAGTTGGTTTTATGAACAGACACGAGTATGCTGCCTTATGCTCTGTGATCTTGCAAGCACTACTCTCTAGGGCCTTTTACATGGGAGGACATGATAGGCATGTATACAAAAAAAAAAGAAAAAAAAAGGACTATTCTATATTGATTGCCACAAGTAAATGCTTTTATCAATCTCAGGAGGGATGGTTTCTGAAGCATAGATATGTTGTAAAAGAATGGCAGCAAAAAGGTTTTCATCTCATTTGTATTCCTTGATTAAGTTTGACAGAATAGAAAGTCATTGGTTTGTAAAGAAGATAAGGAAACCTGTGGACAAGAGTCCAATGACATAGTATAGATAGAGAATGAAGAACATTTTAGTTACAATATTATTACAGAAATCTTAAAATTATGTTTTGGAGAGGAATATTCCTCTGAAGGAACTCAGAGTAGAATCTTTCTGGGTAGTTCACTTTCTATTCTGCATATAATAAAGTATTGGTTCTCATTGCTATTAAATAAAACAACACTAATATCAGTGTTTTACGTTTTTACTAAGAATTGGGAAGATAAAACGTGTCAGAAGAAAGGAAATAAAATGAGCTCCTTCAGTTTGAAAGAATTTTTTTCAAATGCAGTAAACGAGAGACTAAATTATAGCACCACATTTTCGAGTGTGCTGGTGTCAGCTGATGCCTGCCATGAGTTCAGAGATGGATGATGCTTTTCTGTTACTATATCTAAGGGAGATGATAATAGCAATGTGGTCTGTATTTTTAGTTCCTTATTATAAGCATGGTATTGTCTATTTTCTTTTTAAAAGTGTGTCAGATTTCCCTCATGCTCTATGGTTTGTTTCCTGCTTAACTTCTTGACAATCTGCTTAAAACAACATTGGTATATTTGTGTCCAGAGGATACAAAAATGTTTTAAAAATAGAACAGCAAACATTCCACCGTAAGCTTTGAAAAAACTTCCTGAATTATGGTTTTGAGTTTCAACCAAGACGTGGAGGCTATATTTATGGCTGTGTGCATGTTTGTGCATCTTTTTGTGAGTGGAAATTCATTACTGTACAGGACATGAGCTCTTTCCCTAACACTTGTGTTGAACGGTTAATGTGAGATGGTGGCACTCTGAAGTACAAAGTAACAGACAGAATTAAAGTTCCTGATGCATGCTAGGTCAGTGAAGCTTTGTTATTTATTTCCTGTGTGGAAATAAAAGGCACTATATGCAGGTTAAAGTTTTGCATTTCCAGGGCCAGGAGTGGTGGCTCACGCCTGTAATCCCAGCACTTTGGGAGGCCAAGTCAGGCGGATTACCTGAGGTCAGGAGTTTGAGACCAGTCAACATGGCGAAACCCAGTCTCTGCTAAAAATACCCCGTCTCTGCTAAAAATACAAAAAGTAGCTGAGCGTGGTGGCATGCGCCTGTAAACCCAGCTACTTGGGAGGCTGAGACAGGAGAATCACTGGAACCCAGGAGGCAGAGGTTGCAGTGAGCCAAGATTGCACCATTGCACTCCAGCCTGGGCAACAGAGCAAGACTCCATCTCAAAAATAAATAAATAAATAAATAAAGTTTTGCATTTTCTTTTTCCTGTCACCTAACTTAAAGGCATGTATTTTTTCTTTTTCAGAGAAAAGGTCTCCTTTTGTCACCCAGGATGGAGTGCAGTCACTTAACTTTATAGAAGCCTCACAATAGCTCTCTACTTGAAGTTAATTATGTAGGACTACTTTATGTAGATGACCTTGCAAAATTTTATTGCCTACAACCCCCTGGAATTCATTTAAAATTACTATTGACGCAGGGGGACATGAGTTGAATCACATTATTTCTGTTCATAATGGGCTTTATGGTAAATTATTCTTTAATGTGTTTACAATATTTGACTACTGTAGCATTTAAGAACTAGTCTATACCAGGTTATGAACATTTGGGAAATATGAGATCCCCCAAAAAAGTGACATGATAAAAGAAATACATTTTGCCTTATGTGTTGAATAGAGAAGGCTAAAGTTAAGGGGGGAAGTAAAAATACTAACGGGCTTTTTTTTTTTTTTTTTAATGGAAAGCAGTACAATTTGTGATGCATACCAAATTTTAATTTTGTGTTAATGGACAATATAGGCCCTTGGTAACATTACCTTTCTTTTTTTTTTCCAACTGCTACCCATGAAGAGCATAGGCAGTATGCCCACTTAAGTGTCTTTTTGCAAGATTATACATGACTAGAGCCCCAAAGAGAGTTCTAAATCTTAATGGAGAAAAAGAGTTCTTTAAAAACAAGGTTGTAAATTTGCATTCATTTCCCTCTTAGAAGCCTGGTGTTCATCTCATATATGGATTAGGTGAAAGCTAAGTGACAAATCACCTGTTTGGGAAAATTTCTTAGTAGATAAACTCTCTCCAGATAATTTAGGATTATGTTTCAGACTATCAGTTTAGGCTCAGAAAAGCGAATGGTTTTATATTATGTTATAGCAGCTTCACAGGGTAGGATTTAATACATTTTTATGGATAAAATGAATAGTGTTTGATTATTGGATCTGAGTTAGGAGAAGAAATTTTCCCTTCATAGTCACATGGTTTAAGATCTGGAATCCCTTAAATTTGATCTGGGACATTCACCTAACTTTACTGTTCCAATATGCCAAGACAAAATTATTTTGTGAAGGAAAGTTATTTAATTTACAACTTAATGTCTGTTGCAGAAATATTTCACATTGCTCAATCAAGAATTACTCAACATTAATTTCATATATGTAGAAACATTCTTTGAACTTTAAGTTATTTGTATTCTATACTTGTGTTTTGATATTTATACTTATGTTTTTATATATTTTCCTTAAGATAGTTATGTAGTAAAGTTTATACTAAACCATTTTGGGCTTGGAGCTCAACATCCAAACCAAGAAAGGAATAAAACTTTTTCGTGATTTCTGTTAATTATAATTCATGACACTGGTTAGTAAGATATAATCTATATTTGTGATCATTCCTGGTATTGTTTATGTTTTCTTGGAAGATAATATATTATTTCAGTGAATAAAAGCTATTCTAAATATATGAGAAAAATAATTAAACTGTCACAATAATGGATATGGACTTGAAAAATACTAGTTTTGAGGTTTTCTTTAATGACTGATTCCTTTCAATTGTATGGAGAAACAGAGATTTGAATAAGAATATCATTTTCCCTAGTGATGTCTTTATGTCTAATATCCATGAACAGATAGGATCTTTGATGCTTTACTTATCTTTGCATATTTTAGTATAGTTCAGATCCTAAATACTTTTAGGAGTCTCGGTCTGTCGCCTAGGCTGGAGTGCAATGGCATGTTCTCAGCTCACTGCAACCTCCACCTCCTGGGTTCAAGCGATTCTCCTGCCTCAGCCTCCTGAGTAGCTTGGACTACAGAACCATCATGCTCCGCTAATTTTTGTTATTTTAATAGACACAGGGTTTCACCATATTGGTCAGGCCAGTTTTGAACTCCTGACCTTGTGACTCGCCCACCTCGGCCTCCCAAAGTGCTAGAATTACAGGCATGAGCCACTGCGCCTGGCCCCTGAAGACTTTTTAAGGGCCCTTTCCATTAACTTCAGTTTTCCATCATATAACAATAGCAACAAACAATAAAAACAGCAATAGTAGTCACAGTCATAATGTGCTATAATGTACAAATTCAGTTCAATTTTCATATATGACCTTACTTGATTCCCCTAACAATCCTGTCAGCATGTTCGGTTATACCCACTTTACAGGTGATGACTCAGAGAGATTTCATGAGGTGGTCAAAGTTGGAGGGCCATATCAGTGATGGCTCCTGAACTCTGTCCTAGGTCCCCGACTCCATTTTCAGTCCTCTTCCTATGAGCTCTGTGTAATAAAGCTTTGTGTTATAGAGATATATGTACTTGATTGCCCCCTTACTAGTTGTTAATGAAACACCTTCATGTCTAGACCTATGTCTTACTCACTGCGTAAGCCTATACAATGCTGACTTGTCTTCTTTGCACAGTGAAATTAAATGATACTTTCTTTTAAAACTTAATTAAGATGCTTTTGTAGTTCATAAGCATGATGATTGAGTTTTCTTGCTCTTGTATGAGATGTGCCTCCCTCAAACCTTAGAAAACTGACTTGAAAAAAAAACTTAATTATGGAAGAAAAGTTAATAGTTAATCATGTAGCTGTCAATGAACATGTTAAATTGTACTGAAAATGTTTTACACATTTTAGAAGTTTGCTCTTTAATTTGGTCTTTAATTCTTCTTGGTAATACCTTATTTATGAACCATCTTCCTTAAAATACCCCGTGAAGTCACTCTCACCATGTTGTTTTCTTTATGGATCATTTAAGACTGCTATAAATTATTTGCTTTTTCTTTTTTGCTTACTTCCCATCACCTCCACTAGAATGTTAGCTATATTAAAGTTGTTTCCTGTTTTGTTCAGAGCTATATATCTCCAGTGCCTAGCCTAGAATATTGCCTGGCATTGTAGTTCAATAAATATCTACTGAATGAATGAATATCAGTTGCTTTTAATTACAAATTTCCATCTTCTTATACATTTAAACAAATTTGCTGTACAAGGTACTCATTTGTGACCCTTATTTTGCTGGTGAATGCTGAATTGACTCATGTGGTTTGTATGCATGAACTATTTAGTGATGATATAAGCTTGGCAAACAAAAATAAATATGTGTGTTTTTTTTTTTAAATTCAGGAGATTACAAAAGTGTAACAAAACCCACTTGAAAATAGTAGTATGTTTAGAAGGGTATAATTAAATCTGTGATTGTTTAAAAAGAATCATAAAAATTCTTCTAATCCAATGTCTACTCTCATTATATCTTGAATAAATCCGTTGTGAGGAAACTAATAGAGATACGTATGTTTTGTTTGTATATCTTTTTGTACTTGAGATATGGTTTTCAATTGATTTTTATAGATTATATCTCTAGTAATAGCACAGTGTAGTGGGGGTATAAGATATACAGATTAGTTTCTTAAAATTTGTGACATTTGTATTTGGAGAATATAGAAAATCATGTAATTTAAGTTATAATATATTCTTAATGACTGGAAGTGCCACAGACTTCCAGAATTAATGTAAAAAGCTGTATCAACAACAAAAAGAGCAATAATAAACATTAATATAATTGAGTGTTAAGTAGTGAGAAAAGTCCTCAAGAAAATTGGTTTGGTGTGGCTGCAGGCCAGACTATGGTTGTTGCCAGCTGATAGTGATCAAATGGAATACATCAACAATCTGTGAGGTTTGTGTCTCCAAACCTAGACTGGGGTTAAGAATCTGCACTAGAAAGTGACACTAACAGAAGACAGTGTGCTGTATTCTGTAAATAAAAATAAAAAACAGTATTGTAAAGAAAGCCATATATACTTTGCTAAGGAAAAGTTTATGCAAATCAAGACAATATCTCAATATCTGCTGCAAATAGAGACTGAGAAATATTTTTGGTGCAAAATTTCAGCAGAAGAACTCAAAGTCTATTCAGCACACATGAAACTAGTAAAATTTACTTAAAAGTTTAAGCTTTGCATGCTAGATTCTATAATATTATCTGCAGAATTGGAAATACTATAGCATGACCCAGAGTTTTGAAATGGACAGCCAAATGTTGCAAATAAATCTTTGGGAGTTTATTATTAGCCAACAAAATTATTGCTCACTAGATCCGAAATAACAAATCTGTGGCCTTGACATTTAATCAGAGCATGAGACGCATCTATTGAATTTCATATTTGAGATTATTACTTTACTAGAGCCCCAATTAAAGCATGTAGATTCTAAAATTCTGTTCAGATAAGGTAAAATACAGAATGCTTGTTACACATGCACAGAATCTTTTTATTCATTGCTTTCATGTTCCATTGCCCCTTCTTCAACATGCTTATTTTGAGTTTTTACTAAACAGAAATGACTTTAATATAAGTATACAAAGAACTACCCAGAATTTCTTTTTAGAGACAAAGGAGGTAGGAGGTTGAATCTGCCCATATTCCCCTGTGACTGATCAGTTGAGTATAAACTATTTACAATAGAATGTTGAAAGGAATTTTCTACCTGCTGTAGGGCTGGCATTGTAATATAAGGCAATTTTACATGCCCATATAATTTAAATTATTAGACTTTATATAAAAACTTTTCTTCAAAGTCTGTCTAAAAAGAAAGAAAAAATGGGAGAGGAAAGAGAGAAGGAAGAAGGGAGGGGAGGAGAGACAGAGGGAAAGGGGAAAGAAGGAAGTTTCTGAATCTCTCCCATCTATCTTTTTCACATTCTAGTGAGAGAAATTCTAAGTATTGTCTATTCATGAGCATCTGCAAATCACATTGCAGCTTAACTGTCTCTCCTCTGATTTAATAGAAACTTTGATTGTTTTCTAGGATTTATATCCAGAGTAATTGTTTTTGCATTTTAATATAGAAAGAAGTAGATTGAATAAATGCATAACATATTAGAAATGCTATTAAGCAAATGATTCTATGTGGTACTATCGAATGAATGTTTTTCTTTACTCTTCTAAACAAAACACACATTTCTCCAATTATTTTTAAATTGAGAACAGTGGAAAAGAAATCTATTTGTGTGTTGATTCTTTTTTTTTTTTTTTTTTTTTTAGTATGATTAAATGGTACAGCAGAAGTTTTATACAGTATAGTCAGGTACTTTTCCCTGCAAGATCTGTAAGGACAGTTTTTATCTGCATCCTAGATATACAGTATTTTCACACACCGAGACTTTAATTCCTGTTATCTTAATGTTATTTATAAGTCCCTCGCATCTCTTAGCAGCCATACTTCATCAACTCTTGCTATATTTGAGTCTCTGCCTCAAAATAGCGAGCCTTTATCTCAAGCCTCGGGTGGTGAGAAGTTCGTGAGAAGTTTCCACGTGGCAAAAATGGTGATGGTAGAAGACATATCTGTTTTTCATTTTATTTGTGTGTTTTTAATTGGACTGTTTTTCTTAGAGAGTTTCTCAAAACCAGTGAGTTTCTAGAGAGAAGAGATTTCTATTATTTCAAGGGATGATAGTTAAGATCCTTCAAAAAAGTTGACCTTCCCACATCAGACCAACATCTGTAGAGTTTGAACAGTTGTCAAACTTGCCCTTAAATAAGGAGAACAATGACTTGAGCTTTAATTGTTCCACGTTCAGGGCTTTAAATGTTCCAGATACTTTGCCTCTTCTCTTAGTTCCCAGTTAAGAAGTAAGTAGGTAAGGGATGAGTATTCCTCCCATTTTATTTAGCGTGTAGGTGCTAATTTGTCTGCTCTAATGTGCACCAATGTTGGTATTATATGTTCTAAGGTCCTCTGCTGTATCCTTGGAAACAGACTATGTTATGTGTTGCTGTGAGATTACAAATATGTTTCTAAGAAAATTAGCTGCCTATTATTTGTACTTGCTCTTGTTTCTGATTCAGAAAAATAAGCTTGCCCTTGCTGGTGCATTAAGAATTGAGGTGTTGTGTATTCCTGGGAGTGTCACTTATAGATTTGATACATACATCAGTGGAGTTAAACTGGCTAAAAGAGCTGTCAATGATAAAAAGTGGGGATGCTATAAAAGGCAATGGCCCTATCACATTCATGTGACTCAGGCAATCTTCATCTATTTCTTTTATATTTTTATGGATTTTTTTCTTTTCACCATTTGCATAAATTGGTAGTACACGTAATATAAATGCAAACAACAGAGAGCAAGCCCATTTTTAAAGCTATGAGAAAATAGACCTGTCAGGAGATTTGTTCAATTTAGGGTGGGAGGAACAATAAAAATACATGCTGTATTTGTTTCTTAGAAAGTACTTTAAGGGTGTTTTCCCCCCAGCCAACTAAATTGCATGTGGCAGTTGCTACAGCAACCCATTTTTGTGATTTGCAGAATAAGGGAGCAAACCAGATGTCAATTGTCAGTAAGTTTTTGTTGTCATGGAAGACGTGAATGTATGTAGTGTCATTTGGTCAGTTTATGTACTGTTGTGGTGTATTGTTCTCATCTGCTATTTTCAACATGCTGTCATGAATTAGTATTCCTTTCTTTGGATGCATAATTTCTGAGTTTCTGAGTTTTATACATAATGTTAACTGAAATAACTAGATGTCAGATTCATAGAATGTTGTTGCAAAATGAAGGTTATTTGACATCTGTTTTGTAAGTTTTTCAGCCTATTAACATAAGAATTCTTTATTTCATGAAGAAGACTCAAATTAATTTTTAAAGGGCACTTCAAAGATTTTGTGTTATTTTATTTGAAAATACATATTTGCAATCTACAGAGTTAAGAATATATTATTGTCTCAATGAGATCGTTAGTAAGAAAGTAGGAAATAGCTCTGGACTGGGAGCTTCTGAAAGTCTGTGGTCATGCCTCTGCTGTCTGTATTCTGGCAAGTAGATTCACATTTTAGTCCCAAATCACTTGTAAGAGCTGTTATATCTGGAACTCCCCATCTCTTCTTTTTATTTTTCTTCCTCTTTTGTGTGAGGGACTGTCCCCTTTTCTCTGCTTTTCCTGTCTTCCCCACTGTTCTAGAAGCCATGACCCTCTCATTCTAAATAGATTTTGCCCTCCTTCCAATGGGATGAGAGCCTGGGTATTTGTATGCATATTTTTAATTTGATAAGAAGTGTTGCTTACAGCTTATTGTGAATACATTAACATCTCATTGCTTGTGGCAAGTCCTCCACACTTTTCATCCCTACTATTAATTTTCCTTTTCTTCACATTTAAAAATTTTTCTTTAGCATTTGTTCTAAAAAACCCCAAATCAAAAAGACTAGATAGGGGGATTAATGATGAGACTTTTCTATTATTTAGCATGATTTAAAATTATTGCTGGCAACCATACTAAGTAGTTTCACATACAATATCCCCTCAGCCTTTTAAAAAATTGATATCAGCTTCAATAGAAGTGATGGTATTAGTTACTAAAGTGACATCGTATCAAAATATATAAACATGGAGCATTAACAACAGAAGTGAGAACAATTTCTAGAACAAAATGTAGAGTTTGGTAAATCTAAAGCAGATAACAAAAGAAATTGTTTCATTCTTTACAATAAATTTGTACTGTGGATTACAGAACTAAACATTTACAGGAAAATGGGACACAGAGGGAGTGGGAGAAAGAAAATCATATGACTTTTGTCTCTCCTGTACCTGGAGTTTCATCATTTCCAACTCTGCAAAATTGGCTCAAGATGTGAATAGTAAAGGCGTATGTATGTGCATGCATGCATGAATGAAGGCATCCTCCAGCAAATTTGCCTTTCAAAAAAGTTGCCTGAATATAGGCCCAAACTCAGAGATATGAAGAGTGTTAACCTGGGGAAGTGAAAATGAAAATGTAGCTTTTCCCCCACATGCATATTACAGGAGTATCACTTTTCAGTGTTCTCATTTTGTTTCACACTTAACCCCAAGATTTCTTGAATTGAGAATTCAAATGCCTTATTTTGCTCTCTGGTACTCTCAAAATGGTGTTCAATAGAAGTAGCCTAGTCATTAAGGGATCAGGCATGGACTCTCATTCTTTCTCTGCTGCAGCCATTGTTTCCTCATCTACTGAAAGGTGAGTGATGATAGTATCTACTTCAAAGGGATGTTGTAAAAATTAAATAAAATAATGCATTAAAAGTTCATAGTACAAAAAAGTTCTTCTGCACCAGACACATACAAAGTGGTTACTAAATGTTAATCACTCTCATATTAAGAAGTCATGATATGGATAAGAACTCATTAGAATTTGCTGTAACTTAAACTTATAGGTGAAAATATTGGAACAGGAGAAATGGCAGAGCAAAATAAAACTACTTAAATGCCATTTTGCTCTGATTATCATAAAAGATTGTAGAATTTTGCTTGCCTAGTAGATATTTTTCTGGTTATTTCTATGAAAATAATTCTAAAAATGTATCATGCTATTTACCATGTTAGTTATATGACATGTCTTAGAAGAAGAAAAAGTCATTGGAAAGCAGGTGCAAATCAGTGTGGCTAGACTTAGTTAATTATTTATAAACTGGTAAAAACTATTAGTAGTTGTCAAATATTAAAAAAAATCCAGTATTGGTCTGTGTGTGAAAGTATAAACGTATGCATGTATGCTTGTTGGCAATGGAATAGATAGAGATAAAGAAGTACAATTATAACTATAAATCTGCAGAAATGCTAATACAGGTTTTTTGAGTTGTTATTACTTGAGATATGGTTACATTTTGTAGGAAACAAAGTCTAATATATATTGTTAAAATTTAACAACATTCATTAGTACTCACACAAAGTTCTAATTAGAGTAAAAATAAGAGAGAAATGAAAACTGTGAAGTCACTATGATAAATGGACACTGTAGTCTTAAAAAAGACCATGTTATTGTCAGCAATGTTTAAATTTTAGCAACTCGGGGACTTGAGTGCTGGTTGTCCTATACAACGGGGTTTTAATTAACATTTAAAAAAATAAGTTTACAATGAGATTTATGATTTCAATGATTGCAATTATTTTATACGTGTTATAAAGTCTTTTATGGCCCTAGCAAAGAGAATTAGTGAAGAATGGTTTCAGAACTTTTTAAATTTGAGATGGAATGTCGCAGAGTAGTGGAAGTTTCTAATAGAATAGCACGAAGAAGCTGGATTATTCTATTTATTTTTTAGATAGGTATGAAACTTCAAACTTGCTATTTCTGTGGTTTCCATTCTTTCATTATACTTGTGGACCTCCACTTAGTAATTTTTCTGTCTCTCTTTTATTTGACTGATTTAAACAAAACAAAACAACTCTTCAGCTAAAATCACTTTAGGTCACAAATTCAAAACTCCAGACTTGAGTAATTAACATGCTTGATGCAAAGCAGCAGCAACACATTACTGTCAATAAAATGACAATCTAAAGAGACATCTTGAAAACTGACTGGATGACAGTGAATTGTGCTTCTGCTAAACTCCAGCAGCTAAGAGGTTCCACAAATATGGGCCCTTCACAGAGAAGACACTGCTGAGTTTATAGGGTTGAGTTTGAGAACTTTTGGTCATCGTGATGCATTAAAAAAAAGAATGATTTGACAGGAGCATATGGTCCAAACTTTTTAAAACTGTGATTGTAGTCAATGTGCTATGAAATACCCACTGGGCAAGGATTGAGTCACCTGGTTTGGGTTCTAATTATGTCTTTAAGTCACTTAACAAGTGACCTAAAATCTGTAACATCTGTCTCAATATAGGGATTCTGTTATATTCTGACTCATTTTGTTTTAAAAGAAATTGACGGGCAGTGTAGAGTTTACTCATTAATCATATTGGTGGCAGTTTCTGGGTGACCCTCATTTGAGTTCCATATGGAATGAGACATAGTGTATGAAAATTGGAGTTCATGAACATGTGGGCAGAAGAGGTTTGTCCATTTTTGGTAGGTGTTTCTCCTAAGGATACATAACCTAGTACCCTAGAGATATCACCTGACTGCCAAGAAATGACTGTGGATGGTATACCTTTTTAGATTAGGGACAGTAGAGATAGGAACTATGTTTACCACAGCCTTTCATTATTACATATTAACTGAGGTCATTTACTTTGAATGTCCCAGTCAGATCCCTTAAAATCAAACCCCTAACTCATTTAGCTATACCCTCTTCTCAGTCTTCTCAGGAAAGATACAAGACAATATACCTATTTAACCTGTTATTTTTCTTGTATATTTCTCAGGAATTATACAAGACAGTATACCTATTGTACCTGTTGTACCTATATATATTCTGTATTAATTCAAGCAATTGATTGTCTCAAGTAATTTTTTTTTTTCACTAAATCTAAAACAAAAATGGTTAGACAGTGGACAAAGAAAAAAGCCTTGAATCTTTACCCAATAATTCTGTAACTTTGTGCAGAAAATAAATATGGATTCTTAGGTGTTATTCTTACAGATTCTGAGATCACACATTAAAAGTACCCAAGTGAGTTTGGTAGTACATCATCACAGATACAAATATATGATTCTACTTGCTGTATCATATAGACATTATTCCTTATCAGTATGCCAAGGTTCTGTTCAATGACTAGGGATGTATCTATATCATGGTCGTTGATTAAATGACCATGAGATGAAATGTCTAAATGAATAAGTGGTAAGATATTATCTTAGAATATTTCTTCTTTCAAAGACATAAAAGTCTCTATCAAGTAAAATCCAGAGCAGCACATTGCTTAAAAACTAAATATGATGATGTGAAAAGAAAGCATCATGCTTAAATGGGGTTGAGAATTTGGTATACTACTAGCAGGGGTGGAGGCAGAATGTGGTGATCAAGGAGGAGGAGTTACCATTCTGGACAGGAAAAACTCTTCATGGGAGAATTTTAAACTTATAAATGTTCATCATCTTTACAAAATATAGAAAGATATTTAAAAGTTTTCAAATATTTTCAAATCTGGTGAGCAATATTCAGGGTCGAAAGAATAAGGTTAAAACATTGTTATACTTGTTCAATTTGCAAGATATTTATGATCAAGAAAACTTTCCTTATTTCATTAGTGATTTCCATTCCCTAAGAAATGATAAAGATCTTAGATGTTCATAAATCCTCCTGGAATTCAACCATGATATTTTTACATACATTACACTTCTAAAATTACACAGATTAATAAGAATGTTTAAGTAGAAAATCCACAAGTAATACTTCTAGATTAGTTGAATTATATTGTGTTCATTATCATTATATTATTTATGAAATAATATTATACTAATCAGGTTGTACCATGTGGTAAAACTGTAAAGTTTGATGCATTTATTATGTTTATTTTAAATCTATATATGTTATAAATATTTTAATATATTATATATATATTTTTATTATATATAAAGTTTGAGCATATTATTATATATATACTCCTGATCTTGGCTGAGTTTCAAACTGTAGAAAGAGCCTGTTGTTAGATGCTTCTGCATAAAAAGTCAAATGCTTCTCTAAGGATTAATATATTATGCTTATTCTAAGAAATCTGTGATAAGGCATTGGGTACAGTGTACACTGCTTGGGTGATGGGTGCACCAAAACCTCAGAAATCACCTCTAAATAATTTATTTATGTAACCAGGCACCATCTGTTTCCCAAAAACCTATTGAAATTTTTTAAAAAAAGAAATATATGCTAAAGAAGACACAATAACATGGGCTTCAGAGTCAGACATTCAGGATTCAAATCAGGACCTTTCCACTGAGCGAAGGTGGGCAAATGCTTCTCCATTTCAAGCCTCAGTTCCCTCATGGAACCAAAGTGAAATGAGAGGAGGTGAACAAAGAGCTTACCCAGGTTCCAGGCTGTGGAGCATGTTAAATAAATGTTGCCCAACATCTTCCTCTTCTTTCTCTTTCTCCTCCTCTTCCTTGTCTTTGTTGTATATAAGAAGTAGCAGGAAAAAAACCCCAAAAGTTTAATTTAAAATTATACATATCCTTCTTTATTTCTTATATGTTAAGTTATTCATGATTCACAGTACTTTAACCTTTTATCACCTCAAAATTGAATTTATTTTTTCAGTTGTCTAATTGCTTATAATTTCAAAAAAAATCTTCATTTTGAACAGAAAATATATGTTGATGTGAGCTCTCTAAACTCCATTTTTAATCACTGGAGGAATCCTCAACAACATTTTTGCTTTAATTTTACATTCAGATTTTGTTTCGTAGAACAGTCAAGTCGAAGGACTCCCCTGATAGTCTTTTCAGGAGGTGACACAGCAAGAAATGCTGAAGTTTTACAAACAGCTAGTACAGAACGCTTCTACTAAAGTTTTAGGTTTGGCTCAGCATCCTCAGTTTGAAAAGCAAGTTACAGCTTTCATCAGTTAACCTTGCAGGGCTAGAAGCTTATGCATACTGAGGAAGATTGATGAATTTCATTGAAAATTGATGCTCATAGTAGCAATGAAATTGTATTCAGACTATTTTCATGTTCATCATTTAAAAGAGAATGCATGAGGGGGAAAAAGTGTCCAAAATTTGGAACTAGATACAAGGACACCTTATTATAAATAATGAAATTTGAGGCCAACGAGCTAAGTTTTGCATTTTTCTTTCGTGTCACTTATACTGTATGACCTCAGGTAAAGAAGTATGTTGACTTCTACTTGATGGAAAAATGATGAGAGAGGAAGCTATAAGCTGCCGGTTCACAGGTCTGGCTGTGAACTGAACTGCAAAAAATCATTTTAGTTAATCTAGTGGATCGCGAAACTCAAATATAAATAAGTAAAGCATCACTCCTTTCTCAGAAACAAAAGAAGAATCCTACAAAGATATAATATTCTAGTATGAGCAGAATGCATGATATGAAACTATAAACGGAGTTTTTGTATTTTGATAGAGAATCTGACTCTTGGAAGGCGATATAAACTAGCTATATTTAGGCAGTACCAATGGGAGGCAGTGTTGCCTCATGTACAAAGGCATGTTCTTGAGAGCTAACTGACTTAGGTTCCTTTTCCTGTTCTTCATTAGTTATGGCAAGTTACTTCTCTAAGCCTTATTTTTCACGTTGGTAAAATGGGTTAAACATAGTGCTTCCATAGTACGGTTGTTATGACGATTAAATGAGAAAATGTATGTTAAGTGCTTAGCACAATGTTTGGCACGGAAAATGTTTGTATGTTGTAAACGAGATCTGCCAGTATTACTACCATTCCTTTAGCCAGTAAAGGACTGTCTAAGAGAGATGATGTGGTTTGAATGTATAAGGTCTCTGCTTATATTAATTTATGTCATAACATTTGTTTTCATTCTTCATTACTTTGATTATTTTGCCCAACAGCAGCATATTATGGTATAATTTATAGCCTAAATGTAAAAATGAGACTTTGATATTTACATAAATTTTGCTTCCTCATTAAAAAGTAATTGATTAAGGAAATGGTGGTTTGGAAAATGCCTCACTGATTTTAAAAAGTTAGCTGAACATCACCTTATGACACTCTTTAAACAACTGTAGTGTTTGTGTAAAAAATATGTGGGTAATAAATGACAATATGAGGAACAAATATAAACTATGTGTTTGGTAAGTGAGTCAGTTCAGCTAGTCACACAACAAATTGACTTGGATGAAGTTTATATCTTATAATGGCATTTTATATATTTTTCATTCAAGAATGACTATGAATAGAGCTTTCAAAGTTTATATGTTCTTAGAGTATGTTTATCTTTCATATATGGCAGTCACCTTGTTTTGCTCTTTCCATTCTATTCTGTTGCACTTTCTTTTCAATGCTATAGCATTGTGACCTAGACTCAATTCTCTCTTCACTTGCTGTATCTTTTTTGTTCTCAATGCCTTGGGCACCTGCAGTGTAAGGCCATTAACACCTTGGCCTTTGTAGAAATCAAAATATCTGTATAGATATATATTGAAATTATTTCCTGCAACTATTGAAATTTCAATAAAGGTCATTGTGGTTCCACATATTCTACAGATGTTGAATACTTTTTGTAGAACATGTTCAGTGTTTGGTATTTCTGAGTGACTGAGTTTTGATAAAAATAGAATTAAATTTAGACCCCATTAAAAGTCCATATTTCGGAGGCATATAAATATATAGCGATACAGTAAACAGTCTAATGACATAAAAATCAACATGAATTGTATGTTTGAAAAATACGTCTGTTTTTAACATTTATTTTTTTCCTTAAGAAAGGTAAGCTGCAAGTTAGTTGACAATGTTACTTAAATGCTTTGATCTCTCAACATTATGAGACTATAAATTATAGAACAAATGTTACCCCAGGGAATGAATCCACTAAAATATTTGCCTTTATTTCATTGTAGTCGTTATTAATTTGATAATTTTTGAAAAAAGCTATAAGTCCAAATCAAACCTGTTTACCACAGTGAAAACGAAGTCTCTTAAATGTCTTCTATAGTTAAAATATCTACTGTTATTCATGTCACTTGTAAGTGTTGTGAGTCCCGAGCTTCACCTTTGGGGCCTTAATCCCGGGAGAACACATTCTGCCATTCCTCAAGTCCTGTTTTGTACCAATTGGGAAACAGTGCCTCTTCCATTGTTCCTCAGGGAATTAGATCCCAGGAGCTTCAGGAAATAGAGAATGTTGCCTATTGATGCTAACCTTTAACTGATTCAGTGGGCCTTTTTTATGCAGACATGCAAAAAGTGGTGATGTTTAAACTCCTTCCCTGAGTAGAATAGCTGATTATCTGTGGAATGCTTCACCTCCTGGAAGTAAAGTGTGAAATGACAAACTTTAGAATATGTTTTAAAGGGATTTTTACTCATTTCAAGGTCTGTATGACTTTTGACAGACAAAATCTCCCCTAGAAAGGGCTCACAGAATAATGTATGTAAGTTTACTGGCATTTTGACTTTAATAGTTTACAAATATACCAGTTTACTTTCAAATTAACTAATATTTTTATCTTACTTAGTGTGTCATTTTCTCCCCAAGACAAACCAGAAAGGAGATGCTAAAGAAGTTGCTTTTATGTTGACACTTGATCCATTGGGGGTTCTTAAGTGACTTTGGAGACTTTATTCGTAATTTTTAGTAACCTGGAAAATCCCTAAATAATTTACTCATCTCATTTTGTCCAGTTTTTGAGACCTTTGCCAAGTATCTGTTTATCAAAGTGCTAATGCTGTCAGACAAACATATGGATGAGTAGGTAGAACAACATACAGTCTTTTTCTCCAAGAATAGATGTGGGTTGTGTGTTTTTTTTTTTTTTTTTGGTTTTTTTTTTTTTTTTTAATTTAACTCAGGCATAGCAATAGCTGTGATTTAAGAAATAAAGATTTTAATTTGCAAAAATCTATCCAGATATGGTGTGGCATGGTACAAAAACATAGTTGTTGGAAGGGTAAGATCTAGAGTGGAAGTTCAATAAAAAGGGAACTGACATTTATTACTAACTTCAGAAATGCCAGGGACCAGTGCTACACCCATATTTTCTTCTACTCTCTAGAGTCAGAGACCCTTGCACCTCAACATGTTAGCAAGTCTCTAACCTCACAGAACCTCGTTCTCCTGTCTTAAAGATGTTCATCATCATCATATCTACCCTACTTCACCAGATCGTTGTGAGGAGCAAAGTAATTGTTGAAAAATTGCTCTGTAAATGGTAGAGCTTTAAACAAATATTCACAATTACTGTGTTTATATTTTGTATCCTTCTCACAAGTTGAGTCAATTAATTACTATTATGTTAAGCAAAATTTGGAGAGCACATTTAAAAACAGAGAAATTTGCCCAAAAGAAAAGAAGAGGATTGTGATACTAAGGAGATGTCATTGCCTACTGGAGCTCCCACTCTGACTCTAGAAATCAGAAAGTAAGTTGGGATGGAGTAGGGGAGGGAGAGAAGGAGAGGGATTGCTATCCTGATGTTTATTGTTTTCCAATGAGATGTATAAGCAAAGCATGGATCCTGAGAATGGACACTGTATATAAAAAAATAAGGCACATGTTAAGTGCTTTAAATTATTTATAGTGAACCCAAGTAAAAACAGATGTGGAGAGGCTCCTCAGAATTCTTGGAAAACCTTAAAACTTATAGTGGATGATCAATAGCTGAGTCTCTGTAAGTGAAGGATAGTGGCATTATTATTATTAACATGTTTTAAAAACAGGGCAAAACTCTAATTTTTATGACTCTTTACAGAATATAGTAAACCACATTCAAAAGATGAATTACGGTTTTGAAATATTTGGGTGTTATGTACTTAATAAATCATTGCTGCCTCTGTTATTGAATATTGGCTTTTGCTTTTAGAATGCTTGATTATCTGAATAAACATATCTCTTTTTTGCACATATCTGTGAGTCTGGGGGGATTTTTTTCAGATAGTTTTTTGAGAAAACATTATATTTGAAAGACTAAGGAGGCAGAATTTTAATGGAATGCTGGAGGAAGTATTGTAAGGAGTTCTAACCTGGGCCTCTCCAATCAATAGCTGGGTGAATACAAAGTACAGTATATTACATTATAACGATTTCAAACCCTTTCAGCCTCAGTTTTTTTCACCTACCAAATGAACATATTAGACTAGTTACTACTGTCTCTTTCAATTAAAAAAATTCTATTCTATGAAAGCATGTCTCCCTTCTATATTCCCATATACTGAAGCTGTGTAATGTGTTTTTATTAATGGCACCATAGATAATTCTTCCCTTATTATGGCCTAAAGATGAATTAACATAATAGAAAGCAGGTGTATACAAACTTGACAATTATGCAAATATAGTAGATAGCCCTGTAGGTACTGTACTTCTTCAGAAAGATTTGAGATGGGCATTAAGTCTTCCTTGTTAATCCTGTATTTAATGACCTCTAAATAGCATCTATTGAGACCTTCAATTCCTTTCAACAAGTTAGAAAAACATTCTGATTTATCTCTCTTCCTTTTTCCCATCCTCTGGCACCAGCTACTGTCTTTATATTAGAATTTGACTTCCTTTCCTTTCACATTGTGGCTAAAGAAATAATTGTTATCATGTTTTACTAGTGACTTCGTAGCTGTCTAATAAGACATCACTTTTTCAGAAGGAGAGGGGAGGAATTCCCTGAGCAGGAGCTATGTTCAGTTGTTACACAGTGAAGCTTTCCTAAGTACTCATTGCATAGCCAATATCAGACAGCTTTATCTTTGACAGCACGGACAAGATGTACTGATGTTTTGCCTAGAGTTTACCTGATTTATTTAGTTTCATGTGCCAAACAATGATACATAAGTAGTTAAACTCTCAGAACCAGGTCTACATGGAACATTTTAGCGGGCTGTACGCATGTCTAGTGTTTCTTCAGACTAGCTGGAGCCACATTATTTTAAATCATTTTAGAGGAGCATCCTTATTGAGACTAGAAGTAAGAACTCATTTTTTAGCCTGCTATTAGCTTTCTTTTAATGATCTCCTTTAGATTCACCAACAGATACCTCACCTATGCCCATTTTCAGGGGCTGCTAATTAAGTAATAACCTTTAACTTAGGTAAGTTTTTTTTTTTTTTTTTTTTAACTCAGTTTATAAAGCTTTCTGATCAAGTTAGGTTGTAAGAAATACCAAGTGCCATGTTACTTAGGAATGTTACACCCAAAAAAATTCAGACTGGGGAGGAGGAGTGAAACATCAAACCCATCATATGGCAAAAGCAAAAGATGTTAAAAAAAAAAAAAAAAAGAACAAAGAAACAGTGAAATATAGTTAGTGCATCATAAGTTGATCACCTTTTTCATAGATCACTAAATTACTGGCCTAGAAGTCTGGTAGCACTGTTTATTCAGCCATTAATAACAAGAACAACCACCTCCAAATAAAAAATTCCACCTACTCATCAGCATTCTAACTCAGCATGTTGCCTGTGACAAGCGACACCCTGAAAAAAATGGTCCTTTGAAGCTTGTCTTGCCAGGAAGCTGCTATTTCTGGTATAGTTACATGATTTGGGGAGACTATGGTTAAGTCTTCCAGGCATACACATATGTCCATCATCTGGCATTTGTAGTGCTGATCAAATCACCAAACTCACTGGCACACACTGAGTGACAACACTGAGGGCCTGGAGTGTTGGTATTTCTCAGACTCAAGTGGGCACATTACTGATCTCTGTAATCCACAAAATATGTATGTGAGCTTTACTATGGTTAAACAGTGAATCCACTGTTCTTAGGTGTCATCGATTGCAATTTTAAAATAAGGCGGGTTAGTTAGATTTAAGAATGTGTGTCTGGCATGCAAACTTTCCCTGGAAAAGGTCTAAGAAAAACTGAAATCAATACTGCAATGCTACATTATATGGGAGTTTGAAATCAGAGGGTTGAGTATCTACTTCTTTTCCTCTTGGTTAGGAACTTAGGAGGTACCTCAGAATATCAGATCTGGTCTGTTTCAAAAGCAGCACTTTTAATAAATAGCAGAAAAGCAAATAAAACACCTTTTCCTTTTTGTAATAAATCATTTTGTTTTTTTTATAGATTGCATGTGGCGTTTGAGGCAGAGTGAGCAAAGCTGCCAATATTGCAAGCTGATGCTTCAGCATCTTTCATTTTTCTCTCTGAGCAGGAACCCTCTTCTTAAACTTGTTCATTTTACAGAGAGAAAATCGAAGCCACTGGCATATTGTCGGAGCTGCTTTATTGTCATCATTTACAAAGGTCACTGGAATTAATTGACTTCTTATATTACATATTGTAAACTGACTCATTTTTTGACACATTTATGGGAAAGTGGCAGGATCTAAGTGGCTGGTTATTGTCTTTTTGCTTTGGCTTATATTACAAACTAGAAAACCAATAATAGCTCTGAAATCACAGTTGTGGAAAAAAATAACCCACAGTTTCAAAGAAGCTGACTCTGTTAACTATGTGGTTAGTTGAACTAAAAGAAGGCAGGAGAGAGCTCCAGAAGATGAAATACAAATGCTAGGTTTCTTTTACTGTCTTTCCAGGACCCAGTAAAGAGGGCAGTGAATGTTTCCATGAATATCCTCAATTGATGTTGTCTGTTTGAAAGCATATTCTAAGTAGCTGGCTTCCCTTTACAAGATTGGAAGTAAAAATTAACCCACAATGAATTCCATGAATCATCGATACATGGATGCTCATAGAGTTTACTGAGAGTAATTCTGTCTCAGAGGCATTGCTTCTGAAACTAAAGATGAGAAATATATCAGTAATATTTATGGTACCAGAGCACAGTATATTCTAGGTAGATATTTTGAACCTTTACTTCTCTTTTTGTTTTCACATTATCCCCTTTTCACTAAATTAGGAAGGTTCTACTCATATTCATAGCCTGCTTTCACTGAAATTAGAGGCACAGAAACAAGGACATATTGTTAAAAATGAATAAATTAGAGCCGAATTAAGCCATCCAGCTCAATAACAGCAAAGGGAATATAGCAGTTGGTTAGAACAAACAATCTTCTTAAATAGGAAATGTACTTTAAAGCCATCCTGCTGTGATCCTGTTAATTACCAAAGAAGATTAGAACTCTTCTGGTTCATGGGATCCTTTTACCTAGTGTGTGGCAGTTCCAGCTGCATTAGCAATCAGACATTTGCACTGTCCCTTCAGACCAGTGAGGGGATGTTATTAAAGGGAAGTCATTTACCCCAGTCCGTAAGATGTAGCCTGGCAGAAATTCAATAACTGTTTGTGATATGCTCAATCCGCTACTCTGCTTAGTGATTTTAGCTCTTAACATACAACAGCATTTGCCTTAATTTGCATCCACTGGGTGAGAGAGAATAAAAATGCCCCATTTGGTGGGTTGATTTCAAAACACAGAATAATGTGTGATCTGTTTTTCACTACAAATAATGTGAAGAAAAAGGAAAATTGCACCCCCTCATCCGTGTCTCTCCTCTCGTCTTTCTGTCTCCTTCTCTCTTCCTCATCTCCTTCTCTCTCCCTCTCCTCTCTTCTCCCCCAGTGTTCCCTTCTCTTCTGTCTCCCTCCTTTTTCTCCTCCCCCCAACACTGCTTTTTCTCTCCCACTCACATCCTCTGATGGGCATTCAAGCTAGTAAAATGCATGTTGGAGAATCTCACAAACACAGCTAGGCACACACAGAGCCAGCTGGGTTTTGCATGTGATTTTCTTCTCAAAAGTGCAATAAAAGAAAAAATGCTCTTAGAATTCAGAAAAGAAGAAGACATCAAAGGAGGATTTAGGTGTAAAAACGTGATCATCGAGGTGACAAGAAATAGAACGTATTTTAAAAGATATGTGTATTTTAAACTTACCTCGAAAAGCAGTTTCAGTGCTAGCCCACCTCCGATGTCCCTGCGTGCTGGATTCCTCAGTTCCTTGGTTGAGATAATCACATGGTTGTGTTCTTGCCCGGTGTAAATAGGTGCATTTGCGTGTCTATGTAACAAAGTGTACACAAATATGTACTATAGATATGCACACATGCACGTAATCTTGTCTCTGTATTTTAAAATATAAAGGAAGGCAGAAGGCTGCAGCCAGGATTCCTTCTTTTTCCCGGAACTCTTTTTCTCAGTCGGCAGGCTGAGGTTCTCAATCCAGTGAAGAGAGATCCTGTGAGCTGGCTTTATTTTCCCTTGTTTCCATGGTGGTTAGTGGTGCATCGTTCACCTGATCAGTTGTCACACTGACATGGTGCTGCCTGCTCAGCGGTCATTAATAACTGAACACCCTCCACTCCCCAGAGAGGAGCCAATCGCTTCAGACTGCCAAGATGTAGCACTCGCAGCTGCTCCAGTCTGGTTGGCTGAAACAAACTGTCTGTTCTATGACACTGCTGCTTAGGATACAAATAAATGAAACAGGCTTGCATATTTTCCTAGGTATCATTTTCCTTATTTTTTTCCCCCTTTCTGGAGGAATGTTGGGAATTTTTTGACAAGTTTTCTCAATTTGAGGTTATCAGTCATTCAGAGAAACAATGTTTTCAGTCTGCAAATAGGCAGGACACACTACTGATAAGGATTTCCCAAATATTAAAAACACGTCGTAGAGACTCACACCTCCAACTCTGTCTCTGTGAAGTTCAGCAATGACTGTATTATTTAAGAAGAGAAGCTTGCAACTGTTTTGAGTGGCATTTGGTTCTCTATAGATCCTACTTAATTTAGCATATGTGCTTGGTGTTCAATAACACTTTTTTTTTTAGCAATGACATTTCTTGTCTGGATTGACCAGATTTTTAAAATAAAACATATATTTGCCTCTCTGTAATTCACAACATTGGCATTTGAGGGGGTACTTTTTAAAAATATGTATTTCTAATTATACTCACTGACTTCTCCTTATATGATGTAATCAATCTAGGAGCTACATATGAATGGGTACATGTGTAGGTGTGTTTGTATATCTGTGTGTGTGTGTGTGTGTGTGTGTGTGTATTTAGGATATATTTTTTTACCACTCTGGGGAAATAATTCAATTGTAATAAGCTAAATTATAAAAAAATTATTTATCTTTGTTCTTAGGCCTATTAACTCTGAGAGGATATTTCCCAGGAAAATATACTATAAAAGCCATATATGTAAAACATTTTTATTAATTACCAGAAATTTGGAAAACACAGGAACACATAGCAGTGCATATTTCTCAAAGAACATCTATGAAAAAATCAAAAAGCAGTTTTAAAAATGCATGTTTTACAACCTTAATTAGTATACTAAAGAAACATCTTGTTGAGGAGAATGGAACATGAGGATTAATATATCAATAGGTCAAAAGCAGGCTAGTCATAACTCCAACCCCAGTTTTGAGAGACTACCCTCTAGTGGAGTAAAAAGAAATGACACTTATTAGATTTAGGAAAAAAAAAAGCCTTCATATCTAATTGCTTCTTAAGTATTTATTGACATGACATAGACCAATAGTTTGCAGTTACAATAATAATAATAATACCAGAAAAAATTTTAAACAATAGGCTTATCTTTAAATACTAAATATTTTCACTGTGTAGTTTTCTAGAAACAGTTCACAAATGCTTTTTCTCTATAAGAATTTATTCAAATGAATCAAAATAAGTTCAAGATAAAAGTAGCATCTCATTTAACTTAGTATTTATTTCAGAATGTTATTGTAATATTTTATTATTTGCTAGATGCTCTAGTATTTACTTAGAAAGCCCTGAGTCAATTCTGTGTATTAGGGATCATGGTTGAGTGTTGGGATGTTGTGTTAAGAGTATGTTTACATAAAATTTAATGTACTTTTAGTAGTAGTAATAATCATCCTTCTTACCCCTTAATTTTAATCTAGGAAATCTTAATTTATTTAATATGCCAAATTATTTCAATATTTGCATGATTTATTGCATTTTTTTTTCTTTCTTAAGTTTCTTCCTTTAGAAGGCACTAAAGCTTCAGAGAAATTTCACATTGCAAACCACAGTATTACATGGTTGTACGTGTTGCCTACATTGTAGGAAATGTCTACAGGTTTCCTAGATGAATACTGAGTTTTAATGGAAAGGTGTTGAAATGATTTTAAAACATAAATGAATAATTGCAACCTTTAAATTATATTGAAAGAGTTTTGCCTTCATCATCAAATAAGAAAATATTGGGGTACAGTAGATCAGTATTCATTGACTTAGTCATTGGGATTTTTTTTTTTTTTTTTTTTTTTTTTTTTTTGAGATGGAGTCTTGCTCTGTCTCCCAGGCTGGAGTGCGATGGCACGATCTCCGCTCACTGTAACCTCTGCCTCCCGGGTTCAAGCAATTCTCCTGCCTCGGCCTCCTGAGTAGCTGGGATTACAGGAGCATGCCACCAGGCCTGGCTAATTTTTTTTTTTTTTTGTACTTTTAGTAGAAATGGGGTTTCACCATGTTGGTCAGGCTAGTCTCGAACTCCTGACCTCATGATCCACCCACCTCTGCCTCCCAAAGTGCTGGGATTACAGGCATGAGCCACCAAGCCTGGCTAGTGGTTGGGATTTTTAACTTGTTTATTGCTATTTCATCAAATCCTGGGCTTTATTTGCTTTGTGCTTTTCTTAGAAAAGTAGCCTGGGCAGTTGGTAGAATGTGAGTTGTAGAACCACAATGCCTGGGTTTGGATCCTTACCTTGCCACTTCCTAGAGACTCTGAGCATCATGTTAAGTATCATCTCTGTTAAGCGTCATTTGTGCATCTTGGTTTAAGTATCATCTCTGCATCTCATTTTTCTCCCAGAATTGTTAAGAGCATTAAAACAGTTAATATGTATACCGAGTTTAGAAAAGTGCTCAAATATAGTAGTCTTGAACAAATGTTTGACATTATTATTGGCATTATTATGGTAGTGGTCATTGTTATCATGGTCATTGTTTTCCTCCTTTAACAAGATGTAATCTCTTATTTGATCCACAATAGTACTCTTTATCGCTCTTATTATTTATCTTTTTTTGGTATTATAATTGCTTCTGTAATTTTACCTGTTTCCCCTTTTAGCGTATAAGATTCTCCTAGAGGGAGTATATGTCTTATTACATTTTTAAGCTCCACAATGCATATAAAATGGATAAAATAACATCTGTCGAGCACTAACACTAACATATATTTGTGTATTATATACATTAACTTCAAAAATATTCTATTCAAATTGGGATTTTTTTTTAAGACGGAGTCTCGCTGTGTTGTCCAGACTGGAGCGCAGTGGCGCGATCTCGGCTCACTGCAACCAACGCCTTCCGGGTTCAAGCAATTCTCCTGCCTCAGCCTCCCTAGCAGCTGGGACTATTGGTGTGTGCCACCACGCCCAGCTAATTTTGTGTATTTTTACTAGAGATGGGGTTTCACCATGTTATCCAGGATGGCGTCGATCTTCTGACCTTGTGATCAGCCCGCCACAGCCTCCCAAAGTGCTGGGATCACAGGCGTGAGCCACTGTGCCTGGCCAAGATAGATATTTTTACGTTCAATTGACAGTGTAGAAACATTGGCTGGAAGAAGCTAGCTTACTTGCCCAGTGTCCCAAAACTATTAAATAATGGGGCTAAAATTTGAACTCAGTTCTGCTTACAGAGCCAGAGCACTTTCTACTGCACAAGGTACTCAACATTCACTTGTCAAATAAATGAATGCTTGAGGGATGGCTGAGCCAACCAATTCAATGTAGTCAGCAACAAGGGATGCCAAAAATAAAATACTATTTTTAAAAAAGGAATGAGTTTTATGCACTAGACAGTGGATGCTTTTATACAGTAGTGTTTGTTCAGGGTTGATGACAGAATTTTTATTGCTGTCATGATTTGAGAAGTAGAGCTCTGAAGAAATGCAGTGCCTAGTGGAAAAAATGAGTTGATATGCTCAGAAAGCTAAATACAAATGAATGAGTCACTGATGGTGAGGGGCTGACATTGTGCTAAGAAGGTCTTCAGTGATTTTGTCCTTTGTGGTCTAATTCTAATAACAGATTAGTTCTCAATTCAGTTAAAAACATGATGTAAGGTGAGTAGTAACACTGGTTGTTTGTTAGAATGTTGAACTAAAGCAAGTTGGGTCAGAGTTCTCATTTTCTTTTTCAAAGGAGTTTTGGAAAGTAAAATTGGAGAAAAACAGAGATTCTTATTTACCTATAGGTTTTGTTTTAATTTTAAATTTTTTCTTTATTTTTCAGACAGTCCTTGCTCTGTTGCCCAGACTGGCGTGCAGTGACACGATCATAGTTCACTGCAACAACCCTGAACTCCAGGGCTTAAATATTCCTCCTACCTCAGCTTCCAGAGTAGCTAGGACCACAGGCACAAGCCACCATATGCTGCAATTTGTTCTTTTAAGTTTTCTCTTCTTTTTTCTTTCTTTCTTTTTTTTTTCCTTTGAGTAGAGATGGGGTCTCTCTGTGCTTTTTTTTTTTTTTTTTTTTTTTTAATTTTAAGTTCAGGGGTATATGTACAGGTTTGTTACAAAGGTAAACATGGGTCATGGGGCGGGCGGATTGTGCATATTATTTCATCACTCACGTATTGAACCTAGTACTCATTAGTTGTTTTTTCTGATCCTCCCCCTCATCCCACTCTTCACCCTCCAGCAGGCACCAGTGTCTGTTGAGTTTTCATCATTTAGCCCCCACTTGTGAGTGAGAACATGCAGTATTTGGTTTTCTGTTCCTGCATTAGTTTGCTAAGGATAGTAGCTTCCAGCTGCATCCAGGTCCCTGCAACAGACATGATCTTGTTCTTTTTTTAATGGCTGCATAGTATTTATTCCTTGGTGTTTATGTATCACATTTTCTTTATCCAGTCTATCACTGATGGGCATTTAGGTTGATTCCATATCTTTGCTATTGTGAATAGTGCTGCAGTGAACAAACATGTGCATGTGTCTTTATAAAAAGTGGGCAAAGGATATGAACAGATACTTTTCAAAAAAAGAAATACGTGCAGCCAACAATCATGTGAAAAATAGCTCAACATCACTGGTCATTAGAGAAATAGAAATAAAAACCACAATGTGATACCATCCCACATCAGTCAGAATGGCTACTATTAAAAAAGTCAAAAAACACCTTACTAAGTCCTTACTAGATTAATGGGATGCAAACCCACGAAAATTTAGTTAACAACTAAATACCCTAATCAACTAGCTTCAATCTACTGGCGAGGT
Source organism: Papio anubis (assembly GCF_008728515.1). Classification (NCBI taxonomy): domain Eukaryota; kingdom Metazoa; phylum Chordata; class Mammalia; order Primates; family Cercopithecidae; genus Papio; species Papio anubis. Next base: position 47,705,359 of record NC_044979.1, read on the forward strand.
TGTGGAGGAAAAGGAACACTTTTACACTGTTGATGGGAGTGTAAATTAGTTCAACTGCTTTGGACAGTGATTCCACAAAGACCTAAAGGCAGAAATACCATTCAAACCAGCAATCCCATGACTGGGTATATACCCAAAGGTCTTATTTTTAATGAAAGATACAAATCATTTGAAGAACAAAAGTAATCTCACTATGCCAAGAAATTCACAATCAAGGATGACGTCAGAAATCAATGAGACAAATTTTTTTCTATATCTCTTCCTCAGATTCCTTTATTCGTCCCTATGTTTCTCCTTGTATTTCTCTGTAGATCCAAAAAGTCTGTCATCTTGGCTTTTCTCTGTGTCTCTCTCCATTCTTTTCACTCAGGGAATTGACTTTTATTCCTTTTCTAGCGATGTGAAAAAATATCTAGCAATATTTCCACAAAATCCGTAGATATGCTTAATTGTTACTCATACTACAATGATAACAACAATCATCCCTTTAATCCTGAACCCTAGTCTGTCTTTCCATCTCTGTCCTCCTCGTATTAAGTTTCTCAAAAGAGCTATCAATATTTGCTACAATCATATCATCACTTTCTACCTACTTTTTCAGTTGACCTTTCTCTGGTTTCTAATCCAACCTTGTTACTGAAATTCTGCTTTGGAATCTCAACCAGTGCCCTCCCAATTTGGTTCTTGCACATCAAAGCCTCCTAAGTCATTCTCATGCTTGTCTGAACATTCTGTCTCTTGTCATTGTGGGTACATCTACCTCTTAAGTATTTGTCCTAGATTTGTTCTTTTGCCTACTGTTCTTCATATACTCTCTTAGATAATATTATCTCTTCTACTGTGTACTTACTACTTTCAAACCTATATCACTGCTCTTGCAAATAAAATAATCAATCAATCAGTCTCTTCATCCATGCATCCATCCATGCATCCATCCATCCGTCTGCCTATCAATCCATCCCTCCAATTGTCTGGTAAATGTCGCTACTTGCATTACTTGCATGATCCCCAGGCACTCTGTACTCTACGTGTCTAAAGCTGACCTCTTAAGCTCTTCCCTAAACTGGCTTGCTTTTTTTTTTCTTTCTTTCTTTCTTTCTTTCTTTTTTTTTTTTAGACGGAGTCTTGCTCTGTCGCCTGGGCTGGAGTGCAGTGGCCTGATCTCAGCTCACTGCAAGCTCCGCCTCCCGGGTTTACGCTGTTCTCCTGCGTCAGCCTCCTGAGTAGCTGGGACTACAGGCTCCCGCCACCTCGCCTGGCTAGTTTTTTGTATTTTTTAGTAGCGACGGGGTTTCACCGTGTTAGCCAGGATGGTCTCGATCTCCTGATCTCGTGATCCACCCGTCTCGGCCTCCCAAAGTGCTGGGATTACAGGCTTAAGCCACCGCGCCTGGCCTTTTTTTTAAATTTCTGCTGTTACCTAGTTACCTAGAGAACTGCAGAACTTTGGACTTTGTGCCTCATATCTTGCATTTCACCATATGCAACTTGATTTTACTCTGAAATTTTCTTAAATTATCTTCTCCGTCTGCTAGGTGTTCATCCTGTCTTACCTTGGCTGCTGCAATTGCTCCTAATTTCCCTGCTTCCAGTCTCATCTTTTCTAGCTCATCTTTCTTGCTTCTAATTTCATCCCTTCTAGTCCATTCTCCCCTTCTTCCACAACACAGCCAGGCACACACTTGTGTTTAGCAAGCCTGCTTCTCACTGTTCACTCTTCATTCCTCAGTTCAATTATTTCTTGACAGCAAATTTAGTATTTTTGTTGTGACATTTATTATTGGTATTATTAAAAAAAAAGAAATGATTTCCCTTGAGCTATCCAGAAACCACAATGAAATAGATCAGATTTTAAAATATACATTGCTATGCAAATGCAGAAATTATGTATGCTGAAGTTAAAGTACCTAGAATAATAATAAATAACATTTGTTGAGTTTAACTATATGCAAGACACTGAAACTTGGTAGACCCTGCACACATATGGTTTCATTCTTACAGTACTGTGAGGCAGTCAGGGACTTCACCGTTTTCACAGAAGAGGAAACTGGGGTTGGTGAACTTCTACAGTTATCACGCTAGTGAGGAAGGAAAGCTAGAATGCAAGTCAGACTCCAAAGCCAACAGTCTTCAAACTGTATTTTCTTCTCTTCAGTGATCTTTTGAAGCCCTTGTTCTCCTCTTCTTTGCATGTTTTATAGCTTAACTTTTGCTCCTTGTGTTTGCTTATTTGTAACCAGATTGACAAAATATTCATGGTAGAAGACTAACAATTTAGCTATGCCTCATGTTTCTCATCCCCAAAATGTTTGACAATATTTTTATTCTACTAATTGGATGATTAACATAGTGTGAAGGTATCTATAAATTATTATTCCTCAAAGGCAAACATTATATCAGCTGAGATAATTTTTTATTATTTTCATGTTGGTTTTTATTTTGGATAGTTGTTGTTATTTGTCCACCTTTAAGAGTCAATATTTAAGATGAATGACAATTGTATTACCCAGAGAAACCAGCTCTTTTTCTAATTATTGTGTCATCCTGAAACTAAATAACAAAATGGATCGATACACGTACATAATAAAACTTCAACATTGGTATACATGAAACTACTTTACTATATTTTAAATATATTTGAGACTACGAAAGACAACATTTGCACCCTGTTTTAATAGCAAAGTTTCAAAGCTTTATTGAAGATGATTATTATGCAGAAAACTGGAAAATCAGAAGTAGTAGTCTTTAGGCATAGACAGAACAAGAATAGGACAGACTTGGGATTTTAAGGTAAGGAAATGTGAAATACAATCAAACAAAAGAACAACACGTGTCTTTTTTTGCAAAATCACTTATCTTTCTTTCCATTCCATAGACATGATGCAGAAAATGAGCAAATTAACCCTCACCATTAAGAGCACTTCTTACATCCTTAACCTTTTATAAAGGGTACACTTGATTAGAAATGCAATGAATATTCAGTGCTTTGGTCAGTTTAGACTTTGGGGGTGCTCCCCAGCTGTATAATGCTCACTGAGAGCCTATGTGTGAACCACAAGCCTGGGAGAAGCCTGGCTGGCTGAAGGGGCTGTGCTGAAGGCTTTCACATAGTTCCCATTACTAAGGAAACCACTCGTTTTGTCTGAACACTCTCTGAATAGATGTCTCATTTGAAGTCTAGTGCTCAAACCATGAGGATTGCATTATGGAGCTGAGAAAGAAATGAGGAGAACAAAAAATGCTTGAAAATGCCAACAAGCATTCACAAAGCGTTGTACTGTAATAGCATTCCATGAGACAGAAGGTGCGTTTATTTTTGCTGCGTTCCAAGCTATTTTGGTGTTATAAAAGCAAATTCCTTTGCTTGCCCACGTAATCAGAATAAGAAAAGCAGATGTTCTTCTGACCTATTCTTAATTCCTGCTCTTGTTAGGGTCTCACTGAGAAGTGTGACATACAGCAAAAGAAGGACAAAATATGGATTCTCATATTAATGTAGTTTTGCTCCGTTGTGCTTTATAACCAAATGGTGTAGTGCTATCCCTGTGCCAATAAACAAACACATGTTCAGAGTCAGACCTCAGGATTTGTAGCCTCCAAATGGTTACTGTTAAATTCAGAATGGCTACTGCAAACCGGTGCTCGGTGCTCTTTAGTAAGCATCCAGTTCAGATTTGGAGTGAGAAAACACTGCTTCTAGGAGACTCCTGCTCCACTCTCCAGCTTCTACTAACCTACAGCAAGAAAGCAGCTCCTACTTAAAGTATCAGGCAATCATTCTTTCTTCCTTACCCTGGAAAGTAGAGTTTGCAGGACTTTGATTATAGTAAGTTCTTTATCATCCCTCTCCCCATTTTTGATATGGTCAATTATATTATTTTAAAAGTATACATATTGCTATGCAGACACCCAGTCAGAGGTTGCCACCTCTACACCCATATAGAAAGTCGGGGAGGAAGTCATTCTTACCTCTGTGTTGAGCTCCTTTAATCCTTTCAGCAAACAAGAGATGTATCAACACAGTTAATCCACAAATGCAGAAATTAATAAATATGTATAGATTACTTGTCATTTTACTTTTTGCTGACTGTCATAGCAGTTAGTGTCTTACCCGCACAAGAGCCCATGACTAAATGAGATCTTTGGACTCATAGCCCAGAGCTTTAGCACTGCACTAAGGACAGTCCCTATATGCACAGTTTGGTCAAGTCTCTCTTTGGAAGACCACTGTTAACAAAGAGGTGCTAGCATGTCTAAAATCTAGAAACAGGCACAATAAGCAAGTCCAAGTTTATTTCTTTCGTGGATTCTTAAAGATTAATACTAGGCCGGGCGCGGTGGCTCAAGCCTGTAATCCCAGCACTTTGGGAGGCCGAGACGGGCGGATCACGAGGTCAGGAGATCGAGACCATCCTGGCTAACACGATGAAACCCCGTCTCTACTAAAAGATACAAAAAACTAGCCGGGCGTGGTGGCGGGCGCCTGTAGTCCCAGCTACTCCGGAGGCTGAGGCAGGAGAATGGCGTGAACCCGGGAGGCGGAGATTGCAGTGAGCCGAGATCCGGCCACTGCACTCCAGCCTGGGCGACAGAGCGAGACTCCGTCTCAAAAAAAAAAAAAAAAAAAAAGATTAATACTAAAAAATTATAAATGTGAAATACTAACACAGCATTGTCAGAAGAAACTCTTGGGTTTGTTTTTACGTTTTCTTTTTTCCTTAAATATATTGGCAGTCTCGCGTTTTTAATAAACATATATTTCAAGTAATTGTCTTTTGCAGATTTCTTCCTCGACCAAATTTAAGAAATGCCAAATTCAGTAGCATTGACTAAGGATAAACTAAATGGTTTTCTAGCATTTAATGGGGCATCCTAACACCACTAAAAAGGCCCTAAATTTGAAAGCATGAAAGAAGAAAGTTTATTCTTGTGGAAGTACAAAAATACTTATCCTATCAATAATATCCTCACTAGGCAGATTACAGGTCTTCAATTCATTTTGAAATGAACAGCCTGAAGCTGCCAGCTGTTTCTGATCTGATGTACTTATAGAATATTTACTTAGAGTATATATTTAGCAGTTTACATATTATGGCTACTGACAAGAAAATTCTTCTAATACTGAAACTTACTATGAAGTTTCTGTTTTTAAAATGGATATATATTTGGTCCCAGATATGTTACCTTGTCAAAATTTGGCAGTGAACAGGATGTCTGCATCTTTGTATTCCTGGTCCTTAGCACAATACCTAGCATATAGTAAGCATTCAGTAAGAAGAGATTGAACTGAATTGTTTGATATGAGAAAAATCTAACAAAGTCAGCATTTATAAGATGATCCTTAGCGTGGCTTAATTGAGTGCAGAATGATGGAAACAGCAAATGTTTAACTGTCTTTGACAATTAGCTAACAAAGTCTAATTTTTCCATGTCCTTTCAATCACTTATAATCTTTTTTGAAATATTCTGTGTGTATACATACATACATATATCATATATATTATACACACACACATAATATATAATACACATGTATATAAGAATATACATATGTGGATATAAGTATATACATATATGTGTGTGTATGTTTACATATATATGTGATAAAATTGCATTGAAGGGATTGAGTCAAATCTAACAGCCCTTACTTCGTTTCAAGTACAGTGGTTATGTTTGTATTTCATTCTCTTAATGGGAGAGTTTTCAAAATGTCTCCAAGTACCATGAAACATCAGATATTCATTATAATTCTGTTTCTGCCTGCAGCAATAAGATCTGTAGTCTACTATAACAGTCCTACATTTCGATTAACACCAAGCATCATCTTATTTGGAGAAGTAAGTCCTGTTTAGAAGACTTAAATTTGTTCATAGAAAGAAATTGTGTCTTAGTCCATTTTCTGTTGCTATAACAGAATACCATAGGCTGGGTAATTTGTAAATAAATGACATTTATTTTCTATAGTTCTGGAGGCTGCGAAGTTCAAGGTAAGGGGCTGCATCTAATAAGGCCCTTATGACATCACACGTGGCAGAGGGCATCACATGGTGAAAGAGCAAGAGCATGCCTGCTCAGGTCTTTCTCTTCTTATACAGCTACCAGTCTCATTATGGGAACTCAACTCTAATGACTTGATCTAAACCTAATTGCCTCCAAAATACTCCACCTCCAAGTGTCATCAGTATATGAATTTGGGGATCAAGTTTTCAACACATGAGATTTGGGGACACATTCAAGCCATAAGAGATTATAATTTGAAGACAAATGGAGAATTTAGTTATTATCCAAATTATTAGTATATATGTATAATCATAAAGTTAGGAGCTCATTTACTACTTTAAAAAATGTTATGGCCTTTACTATGCATATGCAAGCATACATGTACTTTGAATTATTAAGTCCCTCCTGTGCGATTTGGGACATTGTCTTAAGGCCCAGGTCAAAACTTATCTTCCTAGGGCAGATAAAATTCTAAGAATGACTAAAATATAGTGAACTTAAATGCCAATTTGTGTAGTATTAGATTTAGTGAATTTAGAAAAAAAATTAATATCATATTCAATTCAATGAAACATGTATTGATTTTCATTCCTTCTATATTATTTAACTAAATTAATGTTGGGTTCTAAAATGGTTATTTAAAAAATACCACAATGTAATCCCAGCACTTTGGGAGGCCAAGGCAGGTGTATCACCTCAGTTCAGGAGTTTGAGACCATCCTGGCCAACATGGTGAAACCCCATCTCTACTAACAACACAAGAATTAGCCACGCGTGGTGGTTCATGCCTGCAGTACCAGCTACTTGGAGACTGAGGCAGGAGAATCACTTAAACCTGGTAGGCGGAGGTTGCAGTGTGCTGAGATCGTGCCATTGCACTTCAGCCTCGGTGACAGAACAAGATTCCATCTTAAATAAATAAATAAAAATAAAAAAGACCACAGCTTTATTGTAAAAAATTCTGAAAACTAAAAAAGGATGAAGAAATGGGGAAGAAAGCCTTTGCACATCAAAGGATATATTTTATATACTGCTTTGGTATACTTTGCTTTGGTACATTTTTTTGCCCTTGCATAGTAGAAAATATTCTATATTTTAAAAGTTACATCATAAAAATAAAAGAATCTTTATTATTTTAGTGCCCATATTAATACTATATAGATACGCCATTCCCCAAATATTGGACGTTTGTTTCCTAATTTTTCTATGTTGTGAATAATGCAGATAATGCAGTAGCAAGAATCAGTAGACTGGATTGCTTTAAGTGACTTTCTAGACCAAAAGATTGAAGCATTCCAAGACTCCTGATATATTATACAGATTGCTTTCCTGAAAGTGCATACCAAGTTCACATAGCAGGTATGAGTCTCATTTCTATCATGTCCTTGCCAGCATTTATTTTTTCATTCATTCTTTCAGGAAATATACTTGAACACCTGTCCAGGTTTTGTCCTAGATGCTTGGGATATAAAGGTGAAAAATAAAGTCACTGTTTTCAGAAATGTTACTTGGGGTGATGTAAGAGGTAGATGATAAATAGGCAATGATAAACATGCAAGTAAATAATGATTCCAGACATTAGTAAATATCATTCAAAAATTAAAACAAAGTAATAATATAGTGAATAGCAAAGAGGGATTATTAACATGCAGTATTAAACAGGTTCACTCTTAGAAGCTAACATTTGGCCGGGCGCGGTGGCTCAAGCCTGTAATCCCAGCACTTTGGGAGGCCGAGACGGGCGGATCACGAGGTCAGGAGATCGAGACCATCCTGGCTAACACGGTGAAACCCCGTTTCTACTAAAAAATACAAAAAATTAGCCGGGCGAGGTGGCGGGCGCCTGTAGTCCCAGCTACTGGGGAGGCTGAGGCAGGAGAATGGCGTGAACCCAGGAGGCGGAGCTTGCAGTGAGCTGAGATCGGGCCACTGCACTCCAGCCTGGGTGACAGAGCGAAACTCCGTCTCAAAAAAAAAAAAAAAAAAGAAGCTAACATTTGAGCACAGACATGAATGTTGAAAGAAGAGTCAGGCCAAGAAACAAAAGCAAAGTGTAATGGGCAGAAGAACAGTGTGACAAAGGTCCTAAGGCAAGAATGAGCTTGGCATATCCCAGGGACAGAAAAAGGCCAGTGTGCATGAGTCATGAACAAAGAGGAAGTGTTAGGATGCGAGGCCTGAATGGTGACCAGGGATGAGATCTCCTATAGTCTTGCAAACCGTGGAAAGGAATTATATTTTAATTGTAATCGGCAGCCATTAGACAGTTTTAAGTAGGGTAGAGATATTATTACACTTACAATTTTTACTCACTGTTTCAAAAGTCACTAGGCTGCTACATGGAGAATTAGTTAGAGGTGGGTAGGAGTTAAGGGGAGCAACAGATGCTGAATACTGGACTTCCCTGATAGCTGAAGAGATGTTGAGAGATGGTAGTATTCCAGAGATATTTTAAGCCTAGACCTAAAAAGACTGTTAATGGATTGTGTATAAGGGATATGACAAAAGAGGATTTAAGTCAGACTTCTACATCGTGGTAGACTGTGGTGCTGCTATGTGGGTAGTGGTGCTATAAAATGAGAGGTGGGATTCCTAGAGAAGAGCAAGTTGCGCTCATCCCCAAACAGAGTTCTCTCTTTCTCATGTAATGGAAGGGTAATGTTTTACAATGTTTAAAATGCTTTTATCTGTTGCTTAACCATATAAAACAAAGAAACAACAAAAAAAAAACAACCAAACAAAAAACTTTGCCCTCATCAGCCCTAGTCATTTATTTCCCTGAAGGGAGATTCAAATTTGTAACAGAAGAAATTCCAAGAAGTAGTCAGTATAAGATGCAGCTTTGTTTTACAAGAATATAATTATGCAACCAGCAGAAGAAACAACTAGCACAATGGCCTTAAGGTGTGAATTTCTGGACCAAATACAGCAAGCTGGGCTTTCATCTTGAGATAAGATTTTCCTGATTCCACCTGAGCCTGAGACTCAGCTCATGCAATTTTTCCCTAGTTGGAGGAGAGACCCCATTCACTATTAAGGTCTAGCTAGAGTTAGAAAGAAGAAAAATAAAATATAGTAGAAGGAAACTAAAAGCCTTTTATTTTGCCCTGAGGATTTTTAGGGAGAAAAGAGAGGAGAGAGATGAGAGTAAGGTAGTTAGAGAGGTGTGTTCTGACGTACCCTTGTGACTTTAGCTTGGAGACGGGTAGGTGCATTAAGTAAACAATGATATCATTGCCCCCATCTCTGGTAAAATATCACCTCTTTGTTCTCCCATCACTTTTATACTGTGCCACAGCAAATTGACCACACTATTATGTGGACAGAGGGATTCCCTGTGATTTAGCTTTCCTGAGCCACAGATGCTGGGTTGAGAGACAGAAGGCTAATGGACAAAGGGTCCCAACAGCAGAGGCTGGGCTGATTCCTGATCTACATACTGAATGGAAGACAAATGAGTCATTCAGGAGGTTGCTGCCAGTGGAAGCTGAGGTGAGGCTGATTCAGCTACAAAGAACTATCAGGCTCTCAGCAAACCAATGGGGACAAAAAAAAAAAAAAAAAAAAAAAAATCCCCACACTAAGGCAATCAACCATCCAAACCTCCACAAAAATGTTACCAGCCATAGATCACAGCTTTCAATGTCAGCAGAGCAAGTAGTACTCAGGGGCACATTGAATACATACCAGATCTTCAGTGCTTCTCAGACTTATGAATCACCTAAGGATTTTGTTAAAATGCAGATTCTCATTCAGTAGGGCTGGAGTTTAGCCTGCATCTCCAGCAGCCTGCCAGGAGATGCTGGTGGTGCTGGTCCACAGACCACAATTTGAGTAGCAAAGAGCTAGTACACACACAGGATCATCATGAAGGCTCTCCTCCAATATCATGAGGGGGGCTATTTGAAGAACCAAACTTCTTTTTTTTTTTTCCTAGAGAGAAATGAAGTATGATTGGAAGGATCTATGAAACTATTAGACTAGACCAAATTTTAACTGGATAAGATATTTAGTTCATTTGATTTTCTGGCAAGGGGAATGATGAGGTGAACAATTAAATTGGCTGTCAACAAAAGTAAAACATTGTGTTTTTTTAATAGTTAAGAATAGTGAGTTAAGCCTGGCTGACCTTTTAGCCAAATAATGGACACCTCAAATTTTAAATATAAAAGCATGGAGCTCAGAGGAGAGATTGGAGTTTAAGGTGTAAATTTAGAAGTCATCAGCATATCTATCTTTAGATGCAACAACATGGGGAAAAAGTGTACACGAAGACAAGAAGTCCTGAGAATCTGACCTGGGGCACTCTATTATCTAATGTGAAATAAAAATGGAAAAGCCAGCAGAGGACAGTGGGAAAGAGCAACCAGCAAAAAGAAAGCCAAAAGAGCTTCATGTTACGGAGGCTCAGAGAAAAAAACATTCTCAAGAAGAAAGGAGGAACTGTTCTAAATGTTCCTGCAATTTCGAGTATCATGAAAACAGAATATTCACCATCAGATTTGGCAACTAATATTCATTTATGATAGATACAAATAAAACTTTTCAGTTCTGAAAACAAGGCCAGGTGCCGTGATTCACACCTGTAATCCCAGCACTTTGGGAGGCCAAGGCGGTTGGGTCAGTTGAGTTTAGGAGTTCAAGTCCAGTCTGGCCAACATGGTGAAACCCCATCTCTACTAAAAACACAAAAAATTAGCAGGGCATGGTAACGCATGCCTGTGGTCCCAGCTACTCAGGAGGCTGAGACAGGAGAATCACTTGAATCCAGGAGGCGGAGGTTGCAGGGATCCGAGAGAGCACCACTGTACTCCATCCTGGGTGACAGAGCGAGATTTCATCTCAAAAAAGAGAGTCTGAAAACAAGCTATTTAAAATATAACAGCCAAACTTTTTTGCTCCCATTACAATCACAGTTCTTGAACCCCACTGCCTCATAGCCCTTCACTCCACTTTCTTCCTTCCCATTATCTCTTCTGTCCACACTAATTAGCCTTTGATCTCTGTCATTGTGTTGAACAGTTCTTATCAGTCACTTGCATGTTACCAAAGTCTCTAAAATTTCTTTGTTCTTAAAGATTCTATGTACAAATAGATGTTCTCTTGATATTTTCAGCATTTCTGTTTTTTGATCATAGGCAAAAGTACTGCAGAAGTATCCTTATTCCTGAAACCTGATACGTGATTGCAGTCTTGGCCAAAACCAGAAATGAAAGGAAAAAAAGGTATTGGGATGTGGAAGTTAAAAAGGCATTTGAAAAAAATTGGGACTCTGTCACCTTTTTCTATTGTAATCAAGCCCCATTAGCAAGAACATTAGAATTTTGATTCCCAGCCGTGTCTGTGTAGATGAAAACTCTGTGAGCCAACTTCCCTTTTCCAAAGTGATCTAAATATTGTTCAGAGAGTTCTAGTTAGTTGGCAGAGAAACAAGTATTTAGGCAGAAATATGTCCAAAAATGAGAAGACTAAAGATATGCATCATGTGTCCATGTATTTTACATGGGACCAAGATTAACTGGGTTCTGCTCCGAACCTTAAGAAAGAAGACTTTTTCAGCATTGCTAGAAATAAATCTTGCTTTAAAAGTTCATTGCAAGTGTGGTGTTTATGAAAAGCAAATTAGTATTCTGTAAATTCTCTTAAACACTTAAAGTGATAATCAGCTAAAAGACAGTTGATGAGTCATCATGGTAGGTGGAAAGATGACAGTCAGGTCAGGAAGTGAATAAACCAGGTTTCTTATTTTTGCTCTGACTCAATTTAATGTATTAGTTTGGGTAGGTCATTTAACCTGTCTGGACCTTATTTCTTTATAAAATGAGGGTATTAAACCTGGTTGTCTCTGGTGTCCCTTCCAGCTTTGATGTTTTGTGAACCTGTAGTTCAATAGTCAAAATTACGGAGTAACAAGGCAGAGTTCAGCAAGTGTTATCTGTGCAAAAGTGATTTCCATTTGAATGGTCAGATATCAGAGCTTGGACATTGTCCTGGGTTCTGTGGACAGACCAAGGGATAGAGAGGAACAGAAACTGACCAATAAACACGTGCATACTTATCAACAATTTATCCCAAATACAACATTTCTCAAATTTCCCTACAGCGAAGCCAAAGGTTAATAATTAAAGAACATTAGTGTACAGACCATTAGAGATAAGTAGTCTCTTCCTGAGTGGCAGAGTTCTGCTACATAACTGGTAACACAACTAAGAAAACATTTAAGGGTGATCTCTATTTCAGGAAAAGAGAGTTAACAGAAGATAACCTCTCAAGGGAAATGGTGGAATCCCACACATTTGAGACTCCTAAAAATGGACTCAAAATTGCAGTAAAAATGATGCCACAGGGAATAATCTGGCACTGGCAAGCAGATAGACTTGATAAGCAAATGGGATTTTTCATTTCTGTTTGCCATGTGTCTAAGAGGAAAATGGCCAGCAAGAGAGAATATGGCTGAGAACATAGTCTCAGATCTATACAAACTTGCAGGCTTCAATGAAAAAAACCCTCTCAGGGATACTACTTTTTAAATTTTTAACTTTCAATTTTGGAAAAAAATTAAACTTGTAAAAAATTTGCAAGAATAGCACAATGAATCCCCAAATATTCAGCAATTTATAACATTTTGGTACATTTACACACTTTGTCTCTCTGTCTGTCACTCCCACTCTCACTCTTGCTCTCTCTTCCCCTTCTCTCTCTGTTTCCCCCACCACACACATACAGCTATATGGGTGTATATGAGTGTGTTTATATATATATGTGTATGTGTATATATATATATGTGTGTGTACACTCATTGTCACTTTTATTGCTATCATTTTTGTTGACCTATTTGAAAGTACATTGCAGATATAATGACCCTTTAACCGGAAATCCTTTGTAGAAGTTTTTCTCTTACATAGCCACAGTACAATTATCAAATTCAGTATATTTAACATCAGTACAATGCTATTATCTAATACATATTCCGTATTCAAATTTCACCAGTTGTTCCTAGAATGTTCCTTATAGCCATTCCTATGCCCTTACCAAGGATCTAATCCAGGATCATGCATTGCTTTCAGATGTCATGTATCTTTAGACTCCTCTCTTTTTTTTTTTTTTTTTTTTTGAGACAATCTCGCTCTGTTGCCCAGGCTGGAGTGCGGTAGTGCAATCTCCGCTCACTGCAAGCTCCACCTCCTGGGTTCACGCCGTTCTCCTGCCTCAGCCTCCTGAGTAGCTGGGACTACAGGCACCCACCACCACACCCGGCTAATTTTTTGTATTTTTAGTAGAGATGAAGTTTCACTGTGTTAGCCAGGATGGTCTTGATCTCCTGACCTCATGATCCGCCTGCCTTGGCCTCTCAAAGTGCTGGGATTACAGGCGTGAGCCACCACCCCTGGCCTAGACTGCTTTTATCTGAAAGTTTTCAGTTTTTTTTTTTTTTTTTTCATGCTGATTTTTTTTTTTTTTTTTTTTTTTTTTTGAGTTTTGTGGAATGTCTTTTATTTTGGGGTTTCCTGATATTTCTTCATGCATGGATTGAGGTTATGCATTTTGAGAGTAATGCAGTTTACATTGCATTAAGTTCATCTTATCAAAAGGCACAAGATACCAGTTTACCCCAGATTTGGGGACATCAACTGTGATCTCTTTAGCAAAGAGAGTATCTGCCAGGTTTCTCCACTGTAGAGTGAATTTTTTTGATATTAAGTATTTTGTATATATATTATATTCCTCATCAACTTTCATGAAATATTTTTGCAGTCACTGATGTTTCTTGCCTGAATCAAGTACTATTATGATGTTGTAAAATGATTGTTTCTAACTCCGTCATTCCTTTTCTATTAACTAGTTGGAATTCTGTTGTAAGGAAGAGCTGTCTCTTCTCCCTTCTTGTTTAGCGCCAGTAAGGACTAACAGATCTTTTTCCCAACAATGAGTTGTAAGCTATTAGTATCATTATTTGCTGTGATTCTTAAATTGCCCTATATTTGGCTGGTGGGTAATATTTCCTTTTAACATTTTCACTCATTTGTCATGACCCCTCCTTTTTTTAGTGGATGTATCATCAACAGAGTCTTGGGAACTTTATGAAAATTTGTATTAAACTTAAAAAAATTGAAGTGAAATTCACATAACATAAAAGTAATCATTTATAAATGTACAATGTATAAATTTGGTGGCATTTAATACATTCACAGTGTTGTACAAACACCGCCTCTATCAAGTTACAAAAGCATTTTCACCTCATCAAAAGAAAACTCTGTACCCATTAAGCAATTACTTCCTGTTCTCCCTTTCCCCTTGCTCTTGGCAACTACCTGTCTGCTTTTTGTCTCAGTGAATTTACCTATTCTGAAAATTTCATATAGTTGGAATTATGTAACATGTGACCCATTATGTCTGGATTCTTTCACTTAGTATAATGTTTTTGAGATACATCCACACTGTAGCATGAATCAGTACTTTAGTTCTTTTTATGGCTGAATAATTTTGTATTTTATATATATATATATATATCACATTTTGTTTCTCCATTTATCTATCTACAGATATTTGTTTTGTTTTGTTTTCATGTTCTGGCTATTATAAATAGTGCTGCTATGAACATTCATGTACATGTATTTGCTTGAGTACCTATTTTTAGTTTTGAGGTATACATAGGAATGGAATTACTGGCTTATGTGGTAATCCTATGTTTACCTTTTTGAAGCACCATCAAACTCTTTTCCAAATTGGTTGCACCAGTTTACATTCCCACCAGCTATGTATGAGGGTTACATTTCTTCTCCACATTCTTACCAGTACTCTTTATTGTTTATTTTTGTATGTGTGGGGATTTAAAAATTCTTATACTTTTAGTGTGTGTGAAGTAGCATCTGATAGTTTTGACTTGCATTTCTCTAATGACTAATTATATTGAAAATTTTTTCATGTACTTGTTGGCCATTTATTTATCTTCTTTCGATAAATGTCTGTTCAAGTCCTTTACCCATTTTTAAAGTGGATTATTTGTCTTTTTGTTATTGATTTATACAAATTCTTTTTAAGCTATAAACTTTTTAGTAATATATGACATCATATTACTTAAAAAGTACAAATGTATTTAAAGTCATGGTTTTTTTCCTGATCTGAAATTTAAGTGAGAGACTTGAATTAATAATAGTACCAAGGAAAATATCAAATAGATAATTCTTTGAAATTACTCAATTACAACTTGAAGATATGTCTACTTATATATGAAGTCTAGGTTTGTTGTATTTTAACATATCTAAGGTTCAGTTAAAATATCATATACTATACCTACTGTCCAAGGTACCTTCCATATTGTCCAAATATGGCCACTATGGTGCAACAGAGCATTTTGGAGTTTCTCAGTGAATTAGTAATTTCAACTCACTAGGGAAAATCCTTTTAAACTCAATTAGTATTTCTTGAATGAAGCTCAATTTGGCAAACTTGTAAAGTCTCTTTTGCAAAAACAACTTACTCTAAGTTTCTATCAATCTTCCTTATGTTCTTAGTCAAAAATATCCAATCGTGAGTTTCTTTCTAGACAGGTAACATTTTTATTTAACCTAAAAATATCCTAAGTTTTTTCTAGCTATTGCCTTTCTCTGTAATTTTTTCTCTGTATACCGTTAATAGAATTCATGGGCCAAACACTAATCATCATTTGCCATGACAGTTAGAAGCAGTGCAGCCATACAGTATGCTACTTCAAACATTGTGGAGTGTTTTTTAGCATGTTAGATTACTGATATTTTCAGATGCGAAGGCTGCCTTGTGAGGTGAAGGCTGCAAGGCTTTATAGTTTTGTGGTGCTCAGTATTTTTTCCAATTGAATATATAACTTTCTTTTCATTATTCAAAGCTTCTTTGGACTTTATATTTTACGCTTTACATAGTTTTTTCACTATCAATTTACATCTAGTCCTACATTCCTGACAAAAATGTGAACTACTTTAGCTAAAAACTGTTTCCTTCCAACCTATAAATCTGTGTTGTGAAGTTCTCGATAATATTTATCACCTTTCTTCTGTTACATGTGGACTGTCTTTGAAGGAGGACACCCTGGATGTGAAACTGTAGGGATGCCAGTACCCAAGGCTAAAATGTGGCTTATTTCATGATATATTTGCAAATAGTAGAAGAACTTTTTAGTGGAACATTGTCATGTCTTTGGCCCTGGAAACTTGTTCAATAACATATTCTGGAAGCATCTAATGAGATCCTGGGGGTCAATTTTTTGTGTGATTTGTGTAGCTGTCATTCTAGCTTAGCTTTCTCTCCAGGAAGGAGATCAGTTCCAGGTTACCCCATCTCGCCTTCTCATGTGAGCCCTAAATGGTAACTGGGTGAGCAATATTATGAGCAATATTGCAGAGGGTCTCAGGAGACTCATTGCTGGTCTCATTGCTCATTGGAATCCAAACGCTACTAAACATTTGTCAGTATAATAATCAGTCTTCATTATAATAATCTCTAGATAGCAATAACGAAATATATTAAAATATTTTTTACCTAGAAACATAGAATGTTTTACTTTTCAGAGACCCTAGATAGTACCCACTGTAAGTTTCTAATTTGATGGATAAAAAACTCACTCAGTTTCAGTTCTCTTCATGTCCTGTTGTTATAGATTAATTCATTACTACTCCTCATTTTACCAAATGTTTGAGCTCAAAGGACAGCTAACAATCATCTAGCCCAGATATGTCAAATAAACAACATTTCTACTGCAGCTTGCCCATGGAAGGCGTTGCTCATTGATCAAAATGCTCCTTCTCACTGAGCACAAAGCATCCTTCTTCATGCCCAGCAGTCATCACCAGTAAAACAAGTTGGTACAAAGGAAGGAATCCGTTTGCTTTAATAGACCTAGTCTCGTACCCTCAATTTAAAGATGAGAACATTAAAAGAAAAATAATAATGAAGTTATTTGCTTAAGTTGCAAAAGGAATCATTTACCAAGCAAGCCTCTTGGCTCGATATAGTGTCCATTCTACATTACCAGGAAGTATCCATGTGCATAGCTAAGGAGACTAAGTACTGAGTAAAAAGCGACTCTCTCAAAGAACTATTACTTTATTTTATTGGCAAAGAGATAGCTGGCTTCATCCCTGATAGCCCACTGACTTAGTGGACAGAACAACAAATGGGATTTGAGTTAGACTTCTGACATGTCGTTTCTAAAATTATTAGAATGATCTCATGGTTTGTTCTGGGAAGTTTAAAGTTCAGAGACTAGACAGGGTCTTTTAATGTTGCTATTTTCTATATTTACATTTTAGTTGGAAATTGAAGGAGGCTTTTTAATTGGCTTATGATTATCACTGAGAGGTTTCTCTGTTGCTAAAAGCTGATACTTGTGCTATTATAAATATTAAAAACAATAAGTACATGGAATGATTGTAATTTATTATTTAATATTCTTCCTTGAAAGCATTTCTTTTGTTTGATTGAAGAATGTTTGCTAAATTTTAAACCCCACATCTTGAGCTTTTTGCCACTTTCCCCCACAGAACTGTGAAGCAGTACTGTTTTGCAAAATATTCATAAAATGACAACTTTAAGCTACATATTGTTTTCATGAAAATACGAAGGCCAATCACTTGTTTCTTGGTGGTTTTGCATATTAATTTATAGCAGCCTGGAAATGTGAGAAATTATTCTATACAAAATATACTTTTCTCCGTCAAAGTTTACTATGAAATATTTATTTCTCACAATGAAAAATGCTGCCCATCAGTCACGAATATTTTTGCAAAATTACTAGTGATACATAAAATAAATTTAGCCATCTGTCTTCTCACACTCCTTCCTTCTCTTCGTCTGTATTCTCTGTGGTCTCTTGTATGTATGTATGTATGTAGGTAGGTAGGTAGGTGAGTGTGTGTACATTTGCTAACACACACATACATATACTCTTCTTTACCACTGTTAATTCATCTACAGTGCATAATGGTTGTATGATTTTATTTATTTTTCTTTTTTTATGTTTAATGCTTCACACTTCAAATATCCTAGTAGCACACTGGTTTCATTGAAGGACTACTAAGTGTTAAGTCTTCTTTGAAGGATTTTATATCTATGATACTTCTCCTCACATCCTTAATCTGTTGCTGCGATTCTCTTATCTGTTAGAGACTATGACCGTGCATATTCCTGGTTCATTCTCTATTTCTCTTGCTGTTCTTTATCTCCTTTATCAGTTTTTCTTTGGCCTGAAGTAATGGAAAGAGCATATATTTGGCCATTAGACAAACTTGGGTTTGAATGTCACTTTTACCACTTCTAACCATGTAACTTTAAACAAGTGTTTTTTTCTTTTTCCTCATAGTCTGTTTGAGCATCAGTTTTCATATGAAATAGTGCTTTACTGTATCAGTGACCTTACCAACAGGAATAAATAATCCACTCAGATTAGGAGAAGTTGAGAAATATTTATTTTTAAAGGAACTAATCTAATTACAAATGTCCTTATCCAAAGGGAGAAGGGAAGGAGCAGTGACTTGGTATCAAAAAATGACACAGCCAATGTAAGGCAGTTCCACTGGGGGAGAAGCACATTAATGAATGCTAGGTTCTCCCTCCTGTCTCCCTCTGTCTCCCTCTTGCCTTCATCCAGGCTCCCCATTGGTCACAACCAACCTTAAGGCAGAGGTTACACCTATTTATGTCATCCATATGGGTCAGCTTCCCAGGTCAGAGACTGTGGTACATATGAGAGTGTAAGCCAACTACAGAGTTAGAGAGAACGGTTCCAAACACTGATGTCTCCTTTGATATTGAGTTCATCTGAGTAGAGGTTCCCATAACTACATTCCAATTTGATAATTTGCTTGAGGGACTCACATAACTTACTGAAAGCTGCTATACTCATAGTTGTGGTTTATGATAGGGAAAGGATACAAACTAAAATCAGACAGTGAAAGAAGCACATGGAGCAGGTCCAGGAAAGTACCAAACATGAAGTTTGCACTGTCTTTTCCCTGTGGAATCAGGACACATTCCTTTCCTAGAATAAATGTATGACAATATGGAGAGAGTATTGCTAACCAGGGGAGCTTACCTAAGCCTTGGGGTTCACGGTTTTTACTGAGGCTCCATATACAAACATAGACATGATGGATTGCCTATGTGGTTGATCTCAGTCTCTAGGTTGACTGATACCATGTAACCCCAAACCCCCACATTAAATTGAATTACTGGTTTTACTAATGTGACCAGGCCCTACCGTAATTCATATTGGTAGACTCTTTAGCATGACCCAATGCCTCCAGGCAATCAGATACTCCTGACATTTCAGGGGCCTAGAGATTACCCATCAGAAGCCAAGGACAAAGGCCAGATCCCATTTGGGGAAAGGTTAAATTCTGTACCACACAGTGGAAAACAATACAGAGAGTGGGTCTGGGGGTGCAAAAGTTAGCTATTTGGCCATTGCCTTTGAGAATTACTTAATTCTTAACATTAAGAGATAACTGATATAAAGCATCTAGTGCGGTACCTAGAACATGGTTCCCATCTATTTTAAATGTTATCTTCCGAAGCGATTTATTTCATTCATCTCCTGTTTTTCCTTCAGAAATATCTTTTTTTCCAATGCCTTCTGCTTTGTTTTTATTGTTAATATTTTCATATTTTAAAATTTCATTCCTTTAATTATTCTTTGTTCATTAAATTACTCACTCAATAGTATTTATTGAAGGCTTATTTTTTCCTAGTACAGATGTGGTTTCTGTCCTCAGAATTTATAGCCTCGCAGCCAGGCACAGTGGCTCACACCTGTAATCTCAGCACTTTGGGAAGCCGAGTCGGGCAGATCACAAGGTCAGGAGTTCGAGACCAGCCTGGCCAATATGGTGAAACCCCATCTCTACTTTAAAAAAAATACAAAAATTAGCCAGGCGTGGTGACGTGCACCTGTAGCCCCAGCTATTTGGGAGGCTGAGGCAGGAGAATTGCTTGAACCCAGGAGGCGGAGGTTGCAGTGAGCCAAGATCGCGCCACTGCACTCCAGCCTGGGAGACTTCATCTCAAAAAAAAAAAAAAAAGTTACAGCCTAGTATGGGAGACAAACAAAAGCCAAGTCAACCAACCAAGTGCGCGCACACACACACACACACACACACACACATTGTATTAGGGTTCTCTAGAGAAACAGAACTAACAGGATAGATATGTATATAAAAGGGAGTTTATTAAGTAGTATGATCTCACAAGGTCCCACAATAGGCTGTATGCAAGCTGAGGAGCAAGGAAGCCAGTCCAAGTCCCAAAGCTGAAGAACTTGGAGTCTGATGTTCGAAAATAGGAAGCATCCAGCACGAGAGAAACATGTAGGCTGGGAGGCTAAGCCAGTCTAGCCTTTTCATGTTTCTCTGCCTCCTTTATACCCTGGCCACACAGGTAGCTGATTAGATGGTGCCCACCCAGCTTAAGGGTGGGTCTGCCTTTCCTAGCCCACTGACTCAAATGTTAATCTCCTTTGGCATCACCCTGATAGACACACCCAGGATCAACACCTTGCATCCTTCAATGCAATCAATTTGACACTCAGTATTAACCATCACAAGTCTACCCCTTGTCAACGTGAACCCATACACATCTCCTGGGATCATACCTAATCTTCAAATAAAGACAATAATAAGGTCATAATTACATCTAACATAATACAACTATCCTTTCTACAACCGGAAACACACCAATCCCCACACCAAATGCTATTATATAAACTTTGAAATACTTAAATGCTGGTAAGAAGTCAATAAATTTTATGTCACATGATAAAGGAAAAAGGAAATAAAATGAAGATATTTTCTTAGTACAAGTGTATACATGCACAAATATGTTTTTAACAAAAGGAGGAAATACTCATGATTATTACAGTCCTCATTTCTGCAACTGGTCCTGTGGTCATAGCTGATATTGATGACTACCTTCTTCTACTACCCATTCTGTATTCCCTTAGCTTTCAGCAAGCACCTCAGCATGCTTGATTTTTTTCCTCATGGAGTGACCTAAACCTTCATTTCTTAAGGGTCTGGGCCATTTGTAGACCGGCCTGGATTGGGCTGTTGTAGTTTCCCATTGAACTTAATCACAGGGCATGGTAATACTAAGTGATGCCCTAATTGATCTCCTGTATTCCATGCCTACTCTTACCTGCCTGCATTGTGGGGTAGTAGACTGCTTTCATCTTGATAGCGCAGGTCAATCACCCCAGCCAACACTGTAACCCCCTTCTTAGCCTGTTGACTTAAAGGTAGCAGGAGCCCAAAGTGTCCAGGTGGCAACCTTAATTTCCAGTTTAATGGAATCATTGTTGTGTCTCCTGGTGACAGCATTTCTCCCTCTGAAATTAAGAGCTCTAGGGCAGCAGAATATAATACTGTGGGAACAGGAAGCAAAAATTTTGATAGTGAATCACTTGGGATAATGGTGAGTGGCGCCACTTCTACTTACACACCTTGATTCCTGGACCCGTGAATCCTGGATATGGGAGAAACAGTACCATATATTGCATGCCGATTCAGAGAATACACAGCCTTCTGGAGAACTTTTCCCCAGCCCTGCAAAGTATTGTCACCTAGTTGGCATTGTAATTGTGATTTCAAAAAGCCATTCCACCATTCTATCAATCCAGCTGCTTCAGGATGATATGGTTTGGCCCTGTGTCCTCACCCAAATCTCCTTTTGTAACTCACACAATTCCCATGTGTTGTAGAATGTGATTGAATTATGGGGGTGGGTTTTTCCTGAGCTGTTCTCATGATAGTGAAGGCATCCCATGAGATCTGATGATTTTAAAAATAGGAGTTTCCCTGCACAAGCTCTCTTCTCGTCTGCCGCCGTATGAGATGTGCCTTTTACCTTCCACCCTGATTGTGTTGTCTCCACAACCACATGGAGCTATGAGTCCAATAAACCCCTTTCTTTTATAAACTTCCCAGTCTCAGGTATGTCTTCATTAGTAGCATGGAAACTGATGAATATAGTAAATTGGTACTAGAGTGGGGTGCTGCTGAAAAGATACTGGAAAATGTAGAAGCAACTTTGGAACTGGGAAACAGGCAGAGGTTGGAACAGGTTGGAGGGTTCAGAAGAAGACGGAGAAATGTGGGAAAGTTTGGAAGTTCCTAGAGACTCGTAGAATGGCTTTGACAAAAATCCTGATAGTGATATGAACAATAAGGTCCAGGCTGAGGTGGTCTCAGATGGAGATGTGGAACTTGTTGGAAACTGAAGCAGAAGTCACTCTTGTTATCTTTTAGCAAAGTGACTGGTGGCATTTTGCCTCTGCCCTGGAGATTTGTGGAACTCTGAACTTGAGAGAGATGATTTAAGGTATCTGGAGGAAGAAATTTCTAAGCAGCAAAGCATTCAAGAGATGACTTGGGTGCTGTTAAAGGCATTCAGTTTTGTAAGGGGAGTAGAGCTTAAAAGTTTGGAAAATTTGCAGCCTGACAGTGCAGTAGAAAGAAAATTCTATTTTCTGAGGAGAAATTCAAGCCTGCTGCAGAAATTTGCATAAGTAGCAAGGAGCCAAATGTTAATTGCCAAGAAAATAGGGAAAATGTCTCCAGGGCATGTCAGAAGTCTTCACAGCAGCCTGTCCGATCACAGGCCCAGCAGCCTAGGAGGAAAACATGATTTTGTGGGCTAGGCCTAGAGTCACTGTGCTGGTACAGTCTAGGGACTTGGTGCCCTGCATCCCAGCCACTCTAGCCATGACTAAAAAGGGCCAAAGTACAGCTTGGGCTATGGCTTCAGAGGGCACAAGCCCCAAACCTTGGCAGCTTGCACATGGTTTTGAGCCTGTAGGTGCATAGAAGTCAAGAATTGAAGTTTGGGAACCTCCGCTTAGATTTCAGAGGATTTATGGAAATGCCTGGATGGCCAGGCAGAAGTTTGCTGTAGGGGTGGGGCTCTCATGGAGAATCTCTGCTAGGGCAGTGCAGAAGGGAAATGTGAGGTTAGAGTCCCCACAGAGTCCCTACTGGGGCACTGCCTAATGGAGCTATGAGAAGAATGCCACCGCCCCCCAGACCTCTAGAATGGTAGCACCACTGACAGCTTGCACCACATGCCTGGAAAAGCCACAGTCACTCAACGCTAGCCCATGAAAGCAGCCAAGAAGGGGACTGTACCCTGCAGAGCCACAGGGGTGGAGCTGTCCAAGACCATGGGAACCCATGTCTTGCATCAGTGTGACCTGGTTGTGAGACATGCAGTCAAAGGAGATTATTTTGGAGCTTTAAGATTTGACTGCCCTGCTGGATTTTGGACTTGCATGGGGCCTGTATCTCCTTTGTTTTGGCCAGTTTTCCCCATTTTCTGTATTTGCCCAATGCCTCTACCACCATTCTATACAGGAAGTAACAAACTTGCTTTTGATTTTACAGACTCATAGGCTGAAGGGACTTGCCTTGTCTCAGATGAGACATTAGACTATGGACTGTTAAGTTAGTGCTGAAATGAGTTAAGACTTTAGGGGACTGTTGGGAAGGCATGATTGGTTTTGAAATGTGAAGACATGAGAATTGGGAGGAGTCAAGGGCAGAATGATATGGTTGGCTCTGTGTCCCCACCCAAATCTCCTCTTGTAACTCCCATAGTTCCCATGTCATGAGAGGAACTTGGTGAGAGGTGATTTAATTATAGGGCGGGTCTTTCCTGTACTGTTCTCATGATAATGAATGAGTCTTATGAAATCTGATGGTTTTAAAAATGGGAGTTTCCCTGCACAAGTTCTCTTCTCTTGTCTGCCACCATGTGAGATATGCCTTTCACCTTCCACCATGATTGTGAGGCCTCCCCAGCCATGTGGAACTGTGAGTCCAGTAAACCCCTTTCTTTTTTAAATTGCCCAGTCTCAGGTATGTCTTTATCAGCAGCATTAAAATGGACTAATACACATGTACACAATAGAATAACTCTAAATTACAGAAAATACTTTAAGGAAAAGAAAGGATGCTAAGTGAGTGGGGAAGGAGATAACCTTAAATCTGAGATGCTAAAGGTGGAAATGACCCAGCTCTGAAATGATGTTGTCATGGTGGGAGAGCATTCTGTAAAGAAGGAATAATATTTCCTGAGGCAGGAGGAAGCTTGGTTTGAAGAGTAAATGGAAGAATATTCATGCGGCTAGACTGCTGTAAGTAAAGAGCAATGAAGAAGAACATAGATTTTAATGGAAGAATCATAGGAAAATCATTGAAAGGTCTTTATGTAAATCAATGAAATCATTGAGTTTACACTTTCAAATATTACTTTGGCTGAACTGTGTAGAATTTATGTGTTTTGGAAACTGGGCGGGAGCAGTGCAAAGTGGAGCCCAAAAGACCTCTTAGAAGTTTGTTAAAGCAGTCAAAGACCTGAGCCTTACATGGACAACTGAAGTGGCAGTGCTTATGGTGAAGAACCTGTGGACTTGAGACGTATTTGTGGGTAGCTTTGTAGGAGGTGCAGATGAGGAATGTGAGAGAGAGAGACGAATGGAGTATTAATTACCCCTGGCCACCCTTTAAGTCCCCCACTTTGAGCAACTGATACGAGTCTCTGAATTCATAAATTCACTCCTTTGTCATTTTCAGCTCCTCCAAGCAGTGCTACCTGCAAACTATTGAAAACAAATCCTCCTTGCCAAGAAAACAAAGTCCAGGCTCAGCCAGTCAGTCAAGGCCCTCTGTGATTTGGTCCTAGTCTTTCCTGCTTCATTGATCACCTTCTTACTAGTATATATGGCTCACTAGCCAGTCTGATTAATCTCTGTGCTCTGAATAATGTGCGCACTTATCTTCAGTCTGTTAATCTTACTTAGCCCAGCCTGTATTCCATGTACACCGCTGAAATCTTACTTGGTTTTGAAAACTAGCTGATATTCTATCTCCAGCGTGAAACTCCTCCATCTCAGGTGATGAAAGAGCCAGACTTCACACGTAGACATTTGTTTCAGAATGCAACCATGAAAATAAACATTGTTCTATTCCAAGTCTATTTTTTATATTTTATTATAAAAGAATATAGAAATGTTGAGATGTTTTAAAAAGGAGCATTGGGTCCTACCTTTGTCTAAATCCCAGAACCTTAATATGTAGGTTTCTTATAGTTTGTGAGGATGAAATTCATCTAAGTAAGTGAAATAGCTAAAGTTTTAGGACAGTATCTGAATCAAAACAGGGAGAGAACGCAAGCTTTGAAAATATACACAGTATCCATTTTCCCAAGCAGCTTATTTTTAAACAAGTATCCATATTGATGCATAATAATAATTGTTACTGAGTTCTGTTGAGTTTTCAGTTGCCCTAAGCACTTTATATGAATTCATGCATTTAGATCTTTTCCAAAAACTCTAAGATGGATACTGAATTATCACCATCTTGTAGATTTAAGACTGATGCTTAGAAAGCTGAGATAACTTGCCTCAAAGTCTTAACAACCAGTAAGGCTGGAGCCAGAACTCAAACACCTTTACCTGTGGACACGCCTGGTTCTGAGCCCCACTGTGGTGCTTATTTGTGGAATTCCCATAAAACACAGTGAATTTAAAGCTGAAGGTTATGTGCAGGCATTGCTAAGGGAGAAAAGTGGAATTCTTGAGTATTATTTCATTTTGTAGATTGGTATTATTGAGTTTTCCTGAAAGGTCAGAAAATAATTAGGTACATGTATAAAATAATGTGGTTTCTTGTATAAAAGCCAAAGGATTGCAAACTTGAGGGCATTTTAACACTTGAGTGGTGGTAGTACCTGTTAATGCAGTTAATATAAATGAGTGACTAGTTCACATAGTCTTTCTGAATTGTCAGTAATAGGCGTGGGTAAAAAGGTCATATCCATCTTGATAACAAATGAATATTTATTTTTTAAAAATGGTCTTTTTTGGCTTCTTTGGGTTTATTACACTGCTGCTTACAAAAATAAATCAGTGAAGACTTGGCACATTGCACACTCTGTTTTCTAGACACTGAAAGAAATGCTGGCAACATTTCCATTAGCTTACTAACTAATGAGACAGCATTGGCTACTTTCACAGGACTTGGATTCTGGCAAGAAGAGTTCTTTTTTTTTTTTTTTTCCACAATTAGGCATATAATTTTCAAGTTATTACCATATGCTGTAAAGTCAAAGATGTATTTATATATTCATACCCTGAATGAAAAGACACTACATTCTTATGGCATGTAGACTGCCATATTTTTAGACACTTGAAGTCACCATCATGAAAAGGCAAGGATATTAAGTTTACCTTTGCGGATAATTTACTTTGTGGTCTTCTGTTAAAATTTTGAGCTATAGCTTATTGCCTATTGCATTTGGTCAGCAGAATATGTAAATGACAAATACTCATGCTAAAATATATAAAATTAAGTGAACATTTATTGAATGCCTTATATGTTCTAGCCACTATTTTAGTCTCTGGGAGAAGAGAGGTGAGAATAACATAGACTCCTCCCCTCATGAAGTGTCTAGTCTAGCAGGGGAGATAGGTCTGTAATAATTAAATATTTTAGAGAACTACAGGCTTTTGTCACATGCTATAGAGGGGAAAATGCTTACTTTTCCCTAGAACAATCGGAAAAGGTTTATGTTTTCCACTATCCTATATGTGAATAGAAAAGTTCAAATCTTTTAAACATACACTTAATTTCATTTTAGTTTATGGTCCTATGCTACATGGCGAAGGTACTGCCTACTTATCTACCACTGATAAGATGTGAAAAGGCCAGGCACGGTGGCTCACGCCTGTAATCCCAGTGCTTTGAGAGACTGAGGTGGGCAGATAACAAGGTCAGGAGTTTGAGACCAGCCTGGTCAACATAATGAAACCCTGTCTCTACTAAAAATACAAAAAATTAGCTGGATGTGGTGGTGGGTGCCTGCAATCCCAGCTACCCCGGGAGGCTGAGGCAGGAGAATCGCTTGTACCCAGGAGGTGAAAGTTACAGTGAGCCGAGATTGCGCCACTGCACTCCAGCCGCAGCGACAGCGCGAGACTACATCTCAAAAAAAAAAATACATAAATAAATAAAAAGTAAAAAAAAAAAAAAAAAGGTGAGAAAGGAGGCATAAGGAAGGAAAAAACACAGTAAGAAACTCTCAAAGTGGAAAATGTAATGAATTTTTTAAAGAAAAATCAAGATAATGATTTTAGTTTTCAGCTCAATTTTCAATGGTTTTGTTTTTCAAAAGCATTAGTAGGATAGGACTCAAGTCGGTAAACGCTGGGTCATTTGTTGGGAGTGGATGTTTTCCTAAGACTTCTGCTAATTTCTCTAAGGGTAGAGTAGGCAGCAATAATTTGTATAAGTATTCTTGGGTTTCTATATGCTGATATAATTTGTGAGTTTTTAAAGCCTTGTGTTTAAGATGAATTAGAAGGTAGTGTGGCACACTGAGCTGTATAAGATTTATTTTTTATCTCTAATCATCTCAATTCTATAAATGCGCAAATTCATTTTAAAATAATAATATAAGGAACCATGTTCTCTTTAATTGTATTATTATTTGTGATTCTATCCTGAGTTCCTATTTAATGAGAACAGACTGTGTCCTACAAACACCAAGAACTCTTTTCAGTTCGAGCTTGTTTTTTATAAGAATTGTTAGCTCTTTTAAATCTGAAGTTTGAATTATTCCAAACAGGCTAGCCAAGACATTTTAGAAATAAGTGTAAAATACACATTATAATTTTGTAATAACAGTACAGTCTTGGTGTACATTTTTTGTAGATAATATTTTTATTAGTTGTCTTTTGTTTGAACTCATAATAATAGATTGTCTTGGAGTGGGATGACAGCCTGAGTTAGAAAAAGGATGTGGCTTATTTTCTCTCTTTGGGGTGCCTGCATCTATGTTTATATGGGTTTGTAAAAGAAAAATAGATAAATTCATGTGTTTGTGGAAATTTAAGGCATTATAATTTTTAATTGAACAAAATCTGCCTTTTGCAGAAATGGAAATGTTAGTTACCTCAGGCCTTTCTGTTGTGATGGGAAGAGAGCTGCTGAAGAGCCTAAAAAACAAAATTTGTATAAACTTTCATTTAATACATATAATACAGACACATATACATATGCTGTATATATGTGCAGATATGCATATATAAATACGTACGTACAGTTGAAGAAATTCCTCATGAATAAGAATGTTTTATAATGGCCACATGTTTTATGTTAAAGAAGGAAGTTTTAACAGTGATTATTTGATTATTTTCTTTCGATTGCCAAATAATTAGAGGTTGCATTTCATCAGGCTTGAAAGCACCACATAATACTTAATGAGCATCCAGTTGATTAGAATTTTGACACAAGGGCTAGGCCTATTCCTCATAATATGAAAGGATATATTTATTAGATTTGAGAATACTAGTGTCACTGATAGGTGTGATTTCACTGGCAGTTTTAACATAGGTTTCCATTTATTCAGTTGCATTTAATATGTAAGCTGCTTTCTATGAATGGCAAATATTGTTAAACCTTCCGTACAATAAATGCCCATGGCATATTAACGAAGGGATAATTTTTATTTGTCATCTTATTTTTAAAAATTCTTACTTATCTGTTCTGTCAGATTTGCAAAAGATATATGTGTGTGTGTGTGTGTGTGTGTGTGTGTGTTAGACTATAATGAATAAGAATTACAATAGAAAAAGACTGTTGTTTTAAAAACCAACTTAGTATCATCTTCTTTTCTCTGAGATGACTAGCTCAAAGCAGTCTGAGTCCCTTTCATATTCTGGAGGAATGGAGGAGGCAGATGGCTGGTGCCTACCTTATGGAAGTCGTCAGCCTGCACTATGGGTGAATGCACCATGCCAGTGAATCAAATGTAGGAAGCAAGCTCTAAAAAATGCAGAGAAGGAGAGAGTATGATTCGTGAGAGCATCTTAAAATTAGTTATTATCATTGGCAGCCAAAGTGTCATGTCCTTTGTGAACTCAAAAAAGAATTTTAGTAATAATTTGGAAAAATCATGTCTGTGAGTAAAAATGAAAGTTTTCAGGGTAATTACATCTAGAAGTGAAATCCAACTTAATACATTAAACTCTATTAAGTATATTTGGGGTACTTGTATACTGTTGACCCTTGAACAATACAGGGCTGAACTGCATTTATATGTGGATTTTCCTCTGTCTCTGCCACCCCTGAGACAGCAAGACCAAGCCCTCCTCTTCCTCCTCCTTCTCAGCCTACTTAAGGTGAAGATGACTGAGGATGAAGACCTTTATGATTAATTACTTCCACTTAATGACTAGTAAATATATTTTCTTTTCCTTATGATTTTCTTAACATTTTCTTTTCTCCAGCTTACTTTATTGTAAGAATACAGTATATAATACCATGCACAAAATATTTATCAGTAAGGCTTCAGGTCAACAGTAGGCTGTTGGTAGTTACATTTTAGGGGGAGTCAAAAGTTATACATGAATTTCTGATAGTGCAGAGAGTCAGCAACTCTAGCCCTGTGATGTTCAAGGGTCAACTATAATGATTCTGAAAGGGCTTTACTCAAATATTTTAAATATCTAACATAGCTACTTGAAATGATGTTGATGATGTTGATATATCAATATATTTAGAGGGATTTAATTTGATGAGTGTCTTTCCAAGTCACTATTGTGTGAAAATATAAGGGCTTTCTTTCTGTCTGGTTTTACATCTCAGGCTTCATCTTAACTCCAGGCCTCTGAGACAGGAGGAAGATACCACTGAGCAAAATTGCCATGTTCTGCTATATGGTAGATAGAAGGTCATTAGTGTAGTGTTTTATGCAATTGATTATGTTGTAAATGATAAAGACTGCATTTGTATTATTTGCTTTATTTTTACTAGATTTTCATTAATAACCATCTATTAAATGCTATGCCATGCTAAATAGATATGAATATACTGAAGAGATATATTAGTTGTTTAAATAAACAGCTTATTCTTAAATGTATCTGTAAATATAAAAGTAGAAATGAATTTAAAGTAACATAGCTTACTGATATTAGGCTTTAATTGATAAAATATACAGAATATTAAAAAATAATTGAATGTCATGAGTTTTCATTAAATATGCCAGTTCTAAAAGCACTAGCTTAAGTATGTCATTGCCACACATACATCAACAGGATAAATATCTGGTATTGGCATGGCACGTACTAACCACTAGAATTTATCACATCAGATCTCATGATTATAAGAAGGTATGTTCAAATATATGCATATTTATCGGTTAGGCTGATGCTTATAGGCTTACAAGTCATTCTGCTCCTTCCCCTGAATTTCCTCATCCCTCTACCCATTATGTCCTTTGAAGCCTAATGGATTATTTTTCAGTCAGTTATCATTATATATTCTTAACCAAGAATAGCAATTAAGCTTCTGCAGAGTGGCAAAGAAGTGCGGCCCAAGGATCCAGTCTACGAAAGCAGTTTGACAACAGACAGGGATCAAAGAAAATTAGAAACCAGCACCCAGCAGAAAGGTAGATAGTGCCGAAGAGAACAGAGGCCTGAGCAAAGGTTTGCAAATGGATGAGGAAGAGAATCCCTGTCAGGTATCTTCGCAATGGAAACAGGCTTCCAAAGAGGAAGTAGGGGCAGTCAGGCTATGAGAGCTCTGCCTTCTGAGGTGCAGGCTTCCTGCATCAGTGTGCCAGGGGTAGAACCACGTTCAGAAACTTGCCAGCTCAGCCAAGCATGGTGGCTCACGCCTGTAATCTTAGCACTTTGGGAGGCTGAGCGAGGCAGGAACATTGCATAAAGTCAGGAGTTTGAGACCGGCCTGTTGAACATTGCGGGACCCCGTGTCTACAAAAGAAGTGGATATGGTGGCTCACACCTGTAGTTCCTGCTAGGCGGAGGCTGAGATGGGAAGCTTGCCTGGGCCCAAGACTGCAGTGAGATGTGATTGCGCCACTGCACTCCAGCCTGGGCGACAGAGTGACACCCTGTTTCTGGGGGGGGCGGGGCGGGGGGGGAAAGAAACGTATCAAATCCATGACTAGTGAAAGGGATGGAGTGGGGTCAGTGCTACTAGTGGTGGTCGCTTTTGAGCCAGCCCAACTATTCTGTTTCCTAATTTATTGCTATATTTTGGTTTTCTAGTGAAGAATATATAGATTGAGCCTATAACTTTACTAGCAATTCTCTTCTTTTACTATTGTTCTTCAAATTTATCACATCGAGAAGACATATCCTGAACTGTCGAAGACTTTCCCAGTGGAGAAAGGAAGAAGTATAGAGGTTTTCCTCCTGAGATTGATTTTAGAGCAACTGATTTTTAGAACCTGGTGTGGGGAATACACTTTGCAACAGAGGGAGGTGCTGACAGACTTTCATGTTCCTCTGACCATATTTTCCCTCTTGAAGAAGGCATTTCTGATCGTTGTGTTCAGCTTGAAAACTCCTTCTCTTCAGTGGTAACTGACATGCTCCGGTGTGTGTCTGAGACAAACGGTACCTCATGGGTTTCTGCAGGGATTTATGTGCTCAGTTCCTGGGACATAGCTCATTGGTAAAGATAATTCTGCATGAGGAACCATTTGACATTTCTTGGGTACATTTAAATCGTATCTTGTAAAGACTGCAAATGGTTTAATTGGGCCATTTGGTGTGCCCTGATGCCAAGCATATGTGCCAGTTGATGTCCCTTTGATAGTTTCTTCAAAATGAAGTATTTTTAAATGTCTTCAAGATAGGAAAGCTCTTATGGTTAAAAGATAGCTGAGGAGAGAAAAGGACATTTAAAAAGTCAAAACAACAGAATGATTCAAAAATCTTCTGTCTCAATGGCATAGATTTTTTTTTGAAAATTGAGATACCAATGTATAGGTGAATTTTAAATTCCTGTATATTAAAATATATCAAATAGAAATATTTTAAGTATACTCTTAAAAATATGTTTTCACATATTGTGGTGGTTTTAAAGATTTTAGTCCACTGATTTGCTTCTTTCCCTAGTGACCTATTTTTTTTATTTTCCTGTCATTACAAATTACCACTTCATTGATTCTTCTCATAGTAATGATTCATATAAATCTAATTTCCCTTTGAAAATGAATTGTTTTTTTATTACCTTACCTCACTACCATAAAGAACTTGGTTAATTTGAATTAAAATAATAAATATAAAATGCTTAATTTGTTTAGCAATTATGGGTTTTATTATTCTGTAATCTGATATAGTTCCTTCTTGTTAAGTCTTGTGGAATTGACACAGCAGAGATACACTTATTTATAGCAGATTATTTGGTGCATTTGGCACTGAATAGAGTTTCCTGTCTGTGATGTGTTTCTTGGAATTCTTTCTCTACTGTAATGTATGTCTTCTTGTTACAGTAGGTAGCTAATCAGGCATGAACAAAGCAGGAGAGGACTCTTCCCTCAGCCCCCACCACCAGGAATGCCAGGCAACCATCAGGTGATGGTCAGGCAGGTGTCACCCTGTCGCTCTGAAATAATAATTGGTCACAGCTGACACTAGGGAAAGGCAGTCTCGCTATAAACACCTGAAACTGGTGATCAGCAGCTCCCCGATCAGATCTCAGGAGCTGGGTGAGTGAGCTCAAGCATGTACATTAAGAGGCAAAATGGTGGCGTTTAACTGGTATATGACCACCTAGGGACGTTTGACTGGTAAGGAAAGAACGCCTCAAGTGACCTTGCCTGCAACTCTAGTAAACACACTGCGCACGCTCCCCTCTCAAGCGCTAGCAGGTCACTGCACATGTGGACAGCCCACCCCAAGGGAAGAATCAGGAGGGAAGGGATGCAACACCCTGGAGGCATGCCAACATATAAAACCCCAAGTCAAAAGGTCAAATCATGCACATATCTTTCAAGCTGCTTGCTTGGCCCTTTTCCAAGTGTACTTTCCTTCCTTTTGTTCCTGCTCAAAAGCTTTTTAATAAACTTTCATTCATGCTCTAAAACTTGCCTTGGTCTCTGCTTCTGCCTTATGGCCCTCAGTCGAATTCGTTCTTCTGAGAAGGCAAGAACTGAGGTTCCTGCAGACCTGTATGGATTTGCTGCCGCTAACACTCTCATATAGATGCAGCTAAGCTTGTATGGTGCTGAATTTTGGTGGGGGAAAACAGAAACCTATTAGGGGAGGAAAGAACAGAGGAATGACCCAACAAAGCAGCTAGTTATTAATTTAGATAGTAGAGGCAAAGAAGCACCTGTTCTGAAGGGGAAACCATCCTATAAAGTCTCTGTCTTCTTTCTTGGCAGGCTATTGATATTACTATTGATACTAGTGACCAAAAAAAAGTCAAACTCTATAAAATATTTGACGATGTTTATTCTGAGCCAAATATGAGTGACTGTGGCCAGGAACACAGTCTCAAGAGGTCCTGAGAACATATGCCCAAGGTGGTTGGGTTGCAGCTTGGCTTTATACACTTTAGGGAGATAGAAGTTGCAGGCAAAGACATAAATCAATACAGTAAGGTATACATTGGTTCGGCCTGGAAAAGCGGCACATCTAGAACATTGAGGGGGGGGAGCTTCCACGACATAGATGGATTCAAAAATTTTCTGATTGGCAATTGGTTGAAAAAGTTAAGCTTTGCCTAAAGAGTTGAAGTTAATAGAAATAAATGCTTGGATTAAGTAAGGTAAAAGGGGTCGGAAAAGTGAAGATTCTTGTTATGTATTAATAGATCAAGGCTCCAGGCAGCAGGCTTCAAAGAGGATAGATGGTAAATGTCTCTTATCAGAACTTAAAAGGTGTCAGACTCCTAGTTACTCTCTCCTGGGTCAGGAAAAGACCTGGAAAGGGAAAGAGATTCTCTACAGAATGCATATTTCCTCTACAAGAGATGGCTTTGGAAGGCCATTTCAAAATACGTCAAAGAAATATATTTTGGGGTAAAATACTTTGATTCCTTTCAGGGCCTGCCATCTTTCCTGTGATGCCATACCAAAGACAGTTTGGAGGTGGGTATTGCTTCAGATAATCTGTTTTGTCATTCTGATGACCTCTATTTTAATGTTAATGATGGTCATTTGTGCCTAAACTTCAAAGGGAGCGTGGATAAGTAGGCATATCCCTCCTCCATTCCTGTCAAGGCCTAAGTTACATTTTCAGGTTTCTTTGGGATCCCCTTGGCCAAAAGGAGAGGTCCATTGAGTCAGTTGGAGGCTTAAAATTTCATTTTTGGTTTACAATGTCACCAATATTCTTGTCACCTATTCTAAAAGATAGGCTGCTTAGTGATATAATCAATCATGATTCTTCAAACGTGACAACCTAAGATTTACCAAAAAAAAGAATGTTTCAATGTGTAAATGCTTTGACTTTTTAAAATGGTGCCTTCCAGGAATAGCCACAATTAGAATGAATCCACCTTTTTTTGTTTGTTTGTTTTAGACAACTTATATCTCAAAAGGTAGACATTTCTCAAATATTTTTCCCCAGGAGGTTTTCAAATACGAAAGCTTGAGCTATAGTGAATTTCAGAATTTTTGAACTGACATAAGCAGCCTTCTATTTATAAAGAGTTTTTATTAAAAGGCTTCGAAACACTTCAGAAATATATTCTGATGATAATAAGAATAGATGTGACTCTTCAGAGGACACAGAACCAAGACTGGTATTCTCTTGTTTCTTTGTCCTGTGTAGTGTTCACTAGATGCATTCACTCAGGACAGTTTCCTGAAGCCTTTCCTATGTTCCCCAGGGAAAATATTCAGTGATCTCGGAAACAAAATAACTCAGTGACATAAGAGAAAAACTATCCATAGTTTTATTAAAAATACTGACAATATAGAAATAAACAGTCATACACTAGTCTCCCTTTGCCTTTGTTTTTGGACTCAGGGAGATGCATAAAAATACTTAGACCATAAGAAAATTATTTATGTATTTATTTTTAAATTTTGAGACAGAGTCTTACTCTGTTGACCAGGCTGGAGTGCAGTGGCGCACTCATGGCTCACTGCAGCCTTAACCTTCTGGACTCAAGCAACAAGAAAACTTAAACCACACCCTACTTATGTAGGATGCTGAACATTTTCTTTTATCCATTGTTTCCCAACAACTCTTAAGTCAGCTTTCTTGTTGGTTAATTTCTTTTCCTGTAATTAGCTCATTCAACTTTCACTGAAGTTTTCTAGACAAGAGGCCTGATGACTAAAACAGTTTGAATATATCCTATGCTTTCAACTGACCCAGTTCTGATTTCTTTTCCACAGCGCATGGATACCACAGATGTGTGTTTTTAAGGGCATAAATAAATAAATAACTTTTGAAAGGATGTGGTACGTATTAGGCACAAATGTAGTTGAACCCAAAATGATACATTTTTTAGGCTGGTATTGATAAATAGGCAGCAATTAGACGTGCATTGAGTCACCCCAAAACTGAGACTTTAACTACTAAAGTCCACACACAGTAGATAATTCACATATTGTAAGATCACTTTAAAAAGACTGTCAATCTGCCAGGTAAAAAGCAGCAAAGAAGATGTCCCCTTTAAACAAGACCATTTAACATTAACATACCTAAAGAAAGAACGCATCAATAGAAACGGGGTGAGAGAGAGTGAGCTAATATGTTGAGAACTTTCCCGTATTGCGCCGATACTTTACAGTTGCTGTTTTCCTTATTCATCACAACCCTCTAACTAGGTTTTATTACCTGTGTTTCACAGATGGAAGAACTGAGCTCCTAGAGATTGATACAGTTTCTCCCAAGTTTCAGAAGGGGAAAGTGACAGAGTTATAATTTAAATCTGGTCAATTTGGCTTCAAAATCTGTAAGATTCTTTACTATATTGCTCCCAGTAGGCATCAATTTCTATGGTTTAAAACCACTTGATTGCATTAGAAAAGGTTTTCATGAATGGACAGTATGGGATTATCCAATGAGTGCTTATTGAATGCCTATTAGTGCTTCATTTTGGAGCACAATCATTTTACTTTAATAGCACTATTCCAGTGGAATAAATTTTGAAATTTGAGACTGTGCATCCTCAAAACTGAAACCTTTGACGAGGGAGAGGAGAGTTTCTCACAGTCCTCTTCAGCCAGCCTCTGTTTCTTAGATTCCTTTGGTGAAGATCAGACCAGTCTATCCACTGTGCTCTCAGATGGCATCTCCCAGTGGCTCCTTTCATGCCTCACACTTCCCTATGGGAGCGGTGGGACTCACGGAACAGCAGTTAATTTCCCCTAAATATTTACTCTCTTCAGTCCCTTTATGGCCTCAGTATGGGTGCTGAACTGCAAAACTGTTTTGACTACTTCTTTTGCAAATCCTGCAAAAATGGTCTTGCATTTTGCCTTTGTTTTGGAATTTGTTTTGGAAGTATTTGACAAATAGTTTTTTGTTCTTAACCAGTATTTCAGATGAACCAGGACAAAGAGAACCAATTTAATACTCTGTTGCCGCATACACTTTTAAGAAAAAAGAAAATTTTCTAAGTATGTAGAATTTAAGGGGTGGATCAAAGGGAATAGACATTCTGAAGTAATGACAGACTTTCTACAAAGGGTGATCAATTATCCGGAATTTTAAAGAAACTAAAAGGTCACTTAGCTATAGGCTGAAGTTTTAATATCCCTTAATACTTTTTAGATGTATCATAAAAATCAATGCTCTAAGCTTAAACAGAGCAATTTCTTTAGCATTTTAATTTTAAAATATGGCTGGAGGTATTTGGCTATCAGATAAAATGGTATATATTTAAGTTGGTCTCTACTAATAGTTGATAGCATGCCAGTATAACAACTCTGGGTCCACTTAATGCACACTTTTTCTTAGATTTCAAACTCATATATGTAGTATTTGGATATGGCAGAATCTCTTCTGAGGACAGTGACCAGTTTCATGTCCCTGCAGTACGTGAGCATCTATCTTTGCGGAAGATAGATGCTCAGGAAATATAAGTTATTTAAATGAATTTATTTATGGTCACTTCTTCCTGATATCCTGCTGTGAGCAAGTTGTCTTTTTATAGTCTTTATGAAACACAAATATAATATTCCTCAGAGTTCACGTTAATAATCACAACTTCTTGACAATGTAGATAGCATTATAGTGTATGTTTTAAAATGTTGTTTTGCCTGTTGACTTACTCAAATATTTATTGACGATGGTGTTATTACAGGCCTCCTTCCCCCAAAATAGCATCCAACAATAATCAGTGTTAGTATGTTAAGTACTATAATTAAGGTGAAATACGTACCTCAGTGGGAAAACAGAATAAAAGCAACTAGGGTGACTGATGGTGGTGGTCAGCAAAGACTTTACAAAGGTGATATTTGAATCAGTTCCAGAAGGATTGTAACTGAGCAAAGCAGGCCCAGATGCTCATTGCTTGCAGAGTCCAATTAACAAGAGCAAGATCTGGTAGAAAGAAAGTGAATTTATTAACCAAAACTAGTAAAGGAGGAAGCAGCCAGATTTCTATCCAAAGTAACTGCTTCGCTTTTTGGGGGGATGGCAGGCATTTAAAAAGGGAAAACTTGATAAGGAAGGCGTGCAAGAATTGGGCTGAGTACAATGCACGTGTACCTTGTTTTGGTGGCTGGCTGTCTTGGGTCCCAGTCCACCTGGACCTCAGATTGATGTCTCAACAATGGCTGGGTTGTTAACTAGCCACTGCCTTAAAGTAATCTCTGGGACTTCGCAGCTGGGTCTGTAGACCAAGTCTGTCCCCCTCAATATTAGCCCCTGGAATTTCTAAGAAGACACATAATTAGATATTAGCTTACAGTTGATGAGTGTGAAGGGAGTACATACAGTGAGAAAAGGAGGGCCACAGAATCTATTTTAAGACTAAGGAAAAAGGCTTCTACAGTTTGCTTCAAGGTTGTATCTTGAAATCCAAGAGAAAGAAAAAAACTTTAAAATACATTTTGAAGGGCCAGGCGCGGTGGCTCATGCCTGTATTCCCAGCACTTTGGGAGGCCAAGGTGGGTGGATCACCTGAGGTCAGGAGTTCAAGACCAGCCTGACCAACATGGAGAAACCCCTTCTCAACTAAAAATACAAAAATTAGCCAGGAGTGGTGGTACATGCCTGTGATCCCAGCTACTTGGGAGGTTGAAGCAGGAGAATCCCTTGAACCTGGGAGGCAAGGTTGCAGTGAGCCAAGATCACGCCATTGCATTCCAGCTTGGGCAATAAGAGCGGAACTCTGTCTCAAAAAAAAAAAAAAAAAAAAAAAAAATTGAAGTTAAACTGCCTGGTTAGGGGAGGAAAAAACACATTCCCAGCAGAGGTAACAACATGTTTCCAGCACAGAGA
Organism: Papio anubis; assembly: GCF_008728515.1. Classification (NCBI taxonomy): domain Eukaryota; kingdom Metazoa; phylum Chordata; class Mammalia; order Primates; family Cercopithecidae; genus Papio; species Papio anubis. Next base: position 47,743,601 of record NC_044979.1, read on the forward strand.
TAGGAAACAACAAAAGTGTAAGCAAATGATTCCCTGCCACTTAGTAGCTGAGAAGCTTTACGAAAGTAGCAAAGGAGATATATGATCTTGCTTTAGCAAGATCTGCTTTAGCTTTAGCTTCCCTGGGGCCTCAGTTTTTATTTTTAATATATTGCCTATCTGATAAGTGCTTGAAGGATTAGCTTGTGATAGATGTACACTCTTGGCCCAATAGTGAGTACTCAGTCATTGCTCCATGAATGAAAGTAATGAATGTGGAGTCCCTGACACCAGGCTTGGCAAGTGGTAAACACCTCGAAATGTAAAATATTGTTATTTCATCCTTTGTTCCCTTTCTTTGGTCTATATGGACATAATTTCATTATTAAGATAAAATAGACCATTAATGATGTTCATCTTTAATTTGGCTCATTCTTGACTAATAATTTAGCTGGTGTAGAGTTCTAATTCCTTCATATTTTGAACATAATATTTAATAGTCTTCTGTAATCTATTGCTAATGAGAAAAACTTTTCTTTTTATCTTCATTTATTATAGATTCCCTATCTTGGTTCTACAGGTGGATTTAATTTTTTTTTTTTCCTTCTTGACTTTCAGTGTATACTTTTCCGTATATCTTTATTCAGTTCTGGAAACTTCTCACGATTTTTGTTTTTTTTTTTTTTTGAGACGGAGTCTCACTGTGTCTCCCAGGCTGGAGTGCAGTGGCGCGATCTCGGCTCACTGCAAGCTCCGCCCCCTGGGTTCACGCCATTCTCCCGCCTCAGCCTCCGAGTAGCTGGGACTACAGGCGCCCGCCACCACGCCCGGCTATTTTTTTGTATTTTTAGTAGAGACGGGGTTTCACCATGTTAGCCAGGATAGTCTCGATCTCCTGACCTTGTGATCCACCCGCCTCGGCCTCCCAAAGTGCTGGGATTACAGGCTTGAGCCACCGCGCCCGGCCTGGAAACTTGTTTTTCATTATTTCTCCTAATTTTGTTTCCCTTTCTCTCTTTTGTGTGACACCTACTGGATATATGTTGGAGCTTCTCAATATCTCCCTCATGTCCTTTAACTGCTTATTTATTTATTTATTTATTTATTTATTTGAGTCGTAGTCTCGCTCTGTCCCCCAGGCTGGAGTGCAGTGGCGCCCAGGTTCACGCCATTCTCCTGCCTCAGCCTCCTGAGTAGCTGAGACTACAGGCCCCCGCCACCGCGCCCGGCTAATTTTTTGTAGTTTTAGTAGAGACGGAGTTTCACCGTGGTCTCGATCTCCTGACCTTGTGATCTGCCCGCCTCAGCCTCCCAAAGTGCTGGGATTACAGGCGTGAGCCACCACCCCAGGCCAATTTTTTTTTTTTTTTTTTTTTTGCATTATCTTTTTGGGATGCATTGTGTGCCTTTTAATGCTCTTTGAAAATTTCTACTTCTTTCTTTTACTATGGTAAGCCTACAGTTTATTGAATCTATTGGTTCTTTTTAAAATTTTAATGACTATACATATTTTATTTTGGTGTTTCTAATTGGTTCTTTTTCATTTGTACTTGGTATTGTTTAATTTGTCTGTTTTAAATTATGTTTTATTTTATGGACATGTCTTCTTTCATCTTTTTGAGTTTGTAAACTATCCTTTTTTCAAATTCTTTAGATTATATTAAGATTTGTGTTTTTATCTAGTGAGTACTTCTCCTAAATTTTATTTTATTGACCTTCCCTTATTGTTATTCTTTTAAAAGATGTTTCATAATTTTGTTCTGTATTTTTATTTTGGGTGGGAGGTTTTTATTCCAATCTGTATTTGTTTCCAATTGCTGTTATAGCAAATTAACACAAACTTAATGGTTTACAACAACACAAATTTATTACCTTAACAATTCTGTAGGTCAGAAGTCTGATGTGTTTCACTGGACTAAAATCAAGGCATCAGCAAGGCTGCGTTCCTTTTGGAGGCCCTAGAGGAGAAAGAGTTTTCCTGCCTTTTCCAGCCTCTACAGCCTGCCTGCATCCTTGGCTCATGGCTCCCTTCCACCTTCAAAACCAGCAGTGGTTCATAGAATCTTACATTGCTCACTCTGACACTGACTGTTCTCCTGCCTCCTGTTTTTACTTCTAAGGATCCTAGAGAAGTGATTAGAGAGATGGTCAAGGTCTGGATCACAAAGATCATGGGAAAGAGCTTGGATTTTGATGAAAGTACAGTAGAAAGCCACAGGTAGTTGTATACAGAGGAGTGACAAGATTTGATTTGTGTTTTTAGATGATCCTGCTGGTTACTATGTAGGGAATAAATTGTGCAGAGACCAGATAAGAGGCTTTTGGAATAATCCAGATGAGAAAGGGTAGTATATTGGACTAGGGTTGTGGCATTAGAAATGAAGAATGGGCATATTTTGAGGATATATTTTGGAAGTAAAGCCCATAGAATTTACTAATCAATTGAGTCTGTCTGAGAGGTGAGGGAAAGGGAAAAAATATCAAGGATTTCCTTTTGTTGTTTTGGCTGAGTAGGCTAACTAGCAAGCCAAATAGTTGTTCTTCTACACAGACAGATTTTATTTTACCTTATAGCTGTTGTAATCTTTGTAGCTGAAAGCTGAAAGTGGAATCTGTGAGTGCTTTTAGCAGTTTTTCCTAGCAGAGCTATATTGACTGCAATTTGTATGTTAATCTATTATCTCTTTATTACTTTTCCATCTTTATATTCTCTCTGCTTTATCTTTTTCATTTTAAAGTTATTTTTTTCATTATATTCTCACACCTCTGTTAGCTGCCTTAAGTCAAGGCAGTATATAAATACATTATAAATAAACATAAATAAATTATAATCAAATAGTCTCCAGAGTTGTCAACTACCCACTGTCTATGTATGTCAACTTTCAAAAGATTGTTGTTCATTAGTTCACTTAAAGCACACATACATATATCGTAACTTGTTGATGGGATAAAAAAAAGTATCAAATTGGTTCCTTTGTTTGTTTCCACTGGTCATGCCATTTTTGCATTAGTGCTGTGTATCTGTCACTCATCAACCAATTCTGAATAGTTAAGAAATATGACAGTAGATTGACAAATGGCTTATATGATTTGTTCATAAAGATACCCAGAATTATAGTGTATACAATTTTATTTTTATTTTTATTTATTTATTTATTTTTTTGAGACGGAGTCTCGCTCTGTCACCCAGGCTGGAGTGCTGAGGCCGGATCTCAGCTCACTGCAAGCTCCGCCTCCCGTGTTCACACCATTCTCCTGCCTCAGCCTCCCGAGTAGCTGGGACTACAGGCGCCCGCCACCTTGCCCGGCTAGTTTTTTGTATTTTTTAGTAGAGACGGGGTTTCACCGTGTTAGCCAGGATGGTCTAGATCTCCTGACCTCGTGATCCGCCCGTCTCGGCCTCCCAAAGAGCTGGGATTACAGGCTTGAGCCACCGCGCCCGGCCTTTTATTTTTATTTTTTTGAGACAGAGTTTCGCTCTTGTTGCCCAGGCTGGAGTGCAGTGGTACAATCTCGGCTCACTGCAATCTCTGCCTCCTGGGGTCAAGTGATTCTCCTGCCTTAGCCTCCCAAGTAGCTGGAATTACAGTTGCTTGCACCATGCCCGGCTAATTTTTGTATTTTTTAGTAGAATCGGGGTTTCACCATGTTGGCCAGGCTGGTCTTGAACTCCTGACCTCAGGTGATCCACTGGCCGTGGCCTCCCAAAGCAGTGGGATTACAAGCATGAGCCATCGCACCCAGCCCGGTATGTACAATTTTAGATTCTAGGTCCTTAGAGATCAAAGGCAATGTTGACTTAATTCTCTGCATTTGGCATTTTATCCTATTCCATGATATATGAGGGTGAGACTCTATATGTTTTTGGTGATGCTGGTGAAGAATCATCTAAATAGATCAGAAGGCATTCAGGGAACAGTTAAGTTGTCTCTACTAAAAATGGCTCAGAGAATATAGTTGCTTGACATAATATCTTTTGATTGATACTGAAATGGCAAGAATTAACTTGGCAAATGCCTCAGTGTTTTTATTATTTTTATTAAAGGATCACTATCTTTTGGACTATGAACTTTCTTACATACCCCTATCAAATCCCTTTACTGACAAAAGAGCTGACAAAATTATTAGTCATTCTCTTGTTTTGAAGGTCAAGTGATGACCTCTGTTTAATATTCCTGTCCACAACTGTTTTTTTGCTTCTTGTTTAGTAATTAAAAGCGTTGTCTTCTAAGCTTCTTTCTTGTCTAGTACATATTAACTAAGATTTCTTCATTACACCTCTGTAGATATGGCAGGAAGCAGGCCACTGATATAATTATTTCTGTTGTTACACTAAAAAACTATTATATCAAAGGTCACACAGTGATATTTGCATTTTCCAGTATTGAAACATAGCTTTTTACTATTCTGTTTGGTTTTTTTGTATTTAATTTTTAACCCATAATATTTAGAAGGAAATGAATTTGTACCTAAAGAAAACTCTCAAATTCAGCTAAGATGGAGAAGATAAAACTGTGCAAGACTGAACTGGCAGATGTCAAATTTGCATCTCATTTAAAGTTTATGTATTTTCCTTTAGGCATTTTTGGGTACTGTATAAATAAACTGTTAAGATGTTAATGTTGAGAGGAGAAGGGGAGGAAGGTGGGACATTAAGTAACCATGAAATTCCAGGCTTCCTGGCTGAGTTAATTGTAATACCTTATCACTATATTATATTAACACTTTTAAAAATCAATTTTTTGCCACCTAAAAAAAATCAAATCATAGGATGTGCTTAATTCAAGAGATGCCTTTAGGAAAGGATCTTATGCAAGTATTTCTTTTCATATTTCAAAAATTAAAGGAGGATATAACAGATTGTCTTTGAGACTTACTACAGGTTGGGCCATTAGCAGCTACTGTTAGGAATTACAGGAGTGTGTGTGGATTGAGTGAGGTGGAGTGGGAGTGTAGTATATGGTTGTTTCTGAGGCACGTTGAGTCAGCAGTATCAGCTGTAGAAATAGGAATTTGACTTCTTTTGCCCCATCTGCTTTTGATATTTATTCTTTTATTCAAGAAATATTTATCGAATTTCAATTATAAGCCAGGCACTCTGCTAGGTGCTGGCTTAGAGTGAACAAGACACGATCTCTGCCCTTTCAAGATATATAGCCATCTTACATTTCTTTATTATTTTCCCTAGCCTCAGAATACCAGAGAGTGGGTCAAGAAAAGAGTAGTGTGGATTTGAAGGAATGGAGAAAGGTTGAAAGTTGTAAGCTTCTTTAAAATCCTGAAATCCCAATTTAGATGTTATTCATCTATTGTGGCACAGCAGACCATGCTATTCACTAAGCTCTTAGGCAGAACTAAGATTTTAGGCAGAGTATTAAATAGATCAAGCATGGCCTGTTCTATATCCTTGCTTCTCTTTGCCTAACCAGGAGCCCTTTGACCTCTGCGAGCATCTAGCTTGAGCTTGAGCGTGTTGTTTCTCCAAGTGCCTCCAGCTTAGGTATCACCAAGTTAACCCTTGCAAGATAAAATATTTAAATGGTAGCTGGGCATGGTGACTCAAGCCAGTAATCCCAACACTTTGGGAGGCCGAGGCGGGTGGATCTGTTGAGGTCAGGAGTTTGAGACCAGCCTGGCCAACATGGTGAAACCCCTTCTCTAATAAAAATACAAAAATTAGCTGGGCGTGGTGGTGTGCACCTGGAATCCCAGCTACTCAAAAGGCTGAGGCAAGAGAATCACTGGAACCCGGGAGGCAGAGGTTTCAGTGATCAGGACATGCAGCTTTACAAATATGTGCAAGAGGGGGATTATAAGGAATATTTTAAGAATCATAAATTATAGTGTTACTTATTTAACACACACTATGTAGCACTTACTATATGCCAATCTCCGTTCAAAGTTCATTTCACCCTTATAAAAGCCCTCTAATATAGATTATTGTTTTTACTTCCATTTCAAAGATAAGGAAACTGAGCTACAGAAGGGTTAAACAACTTAAGTTCACACAACTGGTAGACTTAGCATTCAAACTGAGGTATTCTGGCTTCAGAGCCTATACTCTTGACACTAACTACACTAGATTGCCTCATATCCCTGTGTACTATATGCAGGACACCTGAGGTCTATGCCCTAGTAGGAAGTATGAGTCAGAAATTCAAAGAAAAACCCTGGGCTGAAAACAAATCAGAATCATGTGCACCTAGTAATTTTAAGCCATTAGAGTAGAAGAGTACAAATAGAAAAGGAAAGGGGATTCTCAAGGATAGGGCCTTGGGATCTAGCAACACTTAAGTGACTGGTAACAAACACACATCAGAAATGTAGACTGAGAGTGAACAGATTCAGGAAAATGCTATCTCCGAAGCCAAGGAAAGACAGAATATCAACAAGAGTTTAACTTTACCTGTGCCCCTGAGTGGTTAAAAGAATGCAAACTAGAAAAGCCACTCTATCTGGCAGTTGAGAGATCGTTGCTGCCTTTTTCTAGATATTTCTTAGAATTGGATATTTGTAGTGAAGAAGATAGAATGAGCTGCCACAAAGACACATTTTAAGAAAACATAAGTACATGCTTAGACTTTTTATTTACACATATTTTTACTCATTTTGTGAAACAAATTTAGTTGATTTCAAGGCCTTTTTTACTGTAAACTTACTCTTTAGACCACACCTCAGCTAAGTTTAGTTTCATATTATTTTACCTTGTAGGCACTTGTAAATTTTTTTAATGATGATATTTCAAAAATTTGTGAGCCCCAGGAAAACAATAATTTAAATTTCTTTAGGTGGTACGTGGTCATAAGAATTAGCCACTAATCTCTAAGCAGGATTATCTTCTAGAAGATGATCATACCAAAATACTAGCTGTGAATGATAATTCAGAACAGCTAGAATTGTATGTTGATATTGTACGTTTGTAAGTGAATGCAAGCTAAAGTTGAGTATTTTACCTCAGTGCAATATTTGAGCCAAGTAATAGCATCAATATTAATTTATAAACATAAATTTTTATAAATGTATAAATGATGTAACTAAAACTTATCATCCCATGCTTTATTGCCCTAGTTAAAATCTTATACATCTTTTGTTATGCATCAGTTTTAAATAGCTTTTAGATTAAATATTAGATTTAATATTAGATTTTATATAATTTTATAAGATTTTATAAGATAAGATTTTATATAATTATATAATATTAAATATTAGATTTATATATTTAAATCAAATTCTTACTCTCTTTCTTTGCCTTTTTAATTCTGTCAGTACTTTTAGGTGACCACAGGCTCTCTGCTTAAGTTAGGATATGCTGCTGTACCTACTATTTAAATCTAATATTTAATATTTTAATATTTAATATTTAATATTAGATTTAAATATCTTTTAGATTAAAAGATTTTCAGGATATACAATCAAATGTTAGATAAATTTGATTAAACACTCTCTTTGCTGTAACTGTTTGGCAGAATACATTTTATTAAACTCAGGGTAGAACATCCCCTAAAACTGGGTATTTGCTTCAGTAAGAATAAAAATCCAAGTTGTTTAAGTTTTCAATATCACTACTGCTATCAGTCTAGGTGACCTAACGTTTCTCCACCTGTTAAAAATTATTGATCATTTTGACAACTCCATATCTATTTAAGGAATTTAGTTATTTAATAGCAACATAAAATTCTTTTCAAATAAATAATTTTTAATTTTTTAATCATGGAAATAATTATGTAGTGTAGTGGCCAGACCCTTTTTTTTGAGACAGAGTTTTGCTCTTGTCACCCAGGCTGGAGTGCAGTGTCACAATCTTGGCTCACTGCAACCTCTGTCTCCCGGCTTCAAATGATTCTTCTGCCTCAGCCTCCTGAGTAGCTGGGATTACAGGCATGTGCCACCATGCCCAGCTAATTTTTGTATTTTTAGTGGAGACGGGTTTCACTATGTTGGCCAGGTTGTCCTTGAACTCCTAACCTCAGGTGATCCACCCACTTCGGCCTCCCAAAGTGCTGGGATTACAGGTGTGAACCACCCTGCCCAGCCCAGACCCTTTTATAGATGGGTCTGCATGTATAGAGTTGGGCTAATATGCTGCTAAAATGCAGTGGTAGCCAATTAAAGGCATAGGAAGATGGGAAGATATTTCTTAGGTAAAATTTGCACACAATTAAGGGAGGAATAGAGATGCTGGACTTGATTTTCATATTTTTGTGAACTTTTGATTAATGCAATAAAAATGGGCAGGTTTTGTTGTGATAGTTTTTTTTTTTTAAAAAACTACCATGTTAGTACTTTATTATATGGACTAACATATAAACAGGGAATACAAAGCAGGGAGAGCTCACTGACCTGAATTAACGAGAATTTTTTTGAATTGTGCTATCTATACTTGATGCTAAATTTAGTTTTTTATTTTCCAGGTGGTGTCTGCCTACTGGTAAGCTTTACTAAACATGGCAGCTGAGCATATCTTCCTTAAAGTGTCATGAGTGTAATATTTATGTCAGTTTAAGGGTTAATAGAGATTTGCTTATGTTTAGAAAAATATATTCTGTTTTTATTTTTTTTTTTATTTTTTATTTTTTTTTGAGACGGAGTCTTGCTCGGTAGCCCGGGCTGGAGTGCAGTGGCCGGATCTCAGCTCACTGCAAGCTCCGCCTCCCGGGTTTACGCCATTCTCCTGCCTCAGCCTCCCAAGTAGCTGGGACTACAGGCGCCCGCCACCTCGCCCGGCTAGTTTTTTGTATTTTTAGTAGAGACGGGTTTCACGGTGTTAGCCAGGATGGTCTCGATCTCCTGACCTCATGATCCGCCCGTCTCGGCCTCCCAAAGTGCTGGGATTACAGGCTTGAGCCACCGCGCCCGGCCTATATTCTGTTTTTATTAAAAATAAACTAGATGTTTTGAACATGTTTATGACTCCCTAAATAAAACACACTATATTTTTTACGCCAGCTGTCATTTGAATAACTGAGTTTTAATAAATATGTTCTGAAACTTAAGCTTTTAAATTTGAGATTTTACGTTTTCCAAAATTAAAATCAAAATACATGTTTTGAATTGATGGTTGGAACAGATGCAATGAGATCATATATAAAAAATGATGAAAGATATGAGATTAGGCTATCTTTATACCTCCAAAGCAGACCATTCTGTTCTATACATTGTGCTTATCAAAGTTTGAAATAGAAGTTATGTACAAAAAAAAAAAAATGACCCTGTTCCCCAAAGTTTGAAGTCTGAGACATAAAGGAAAAAAAATTCCCTGAATTCCAAGGCTTAGAAATATATTTCTATCACCTTCTTATTTATATTAAGTCACAAGTAGAAACCTTGATTTTGATTAGTGAGTTATCATCCCCAAGTTTGATTACTTGTACTTTGAGAGAATTTCCAATATTCAATTCCCTGGATTTTAAAATCTGTTTTCTACTAATAACTTGATTTACAAAGATTATCCCCTTTAATTTTTAACTATGCTTCATTTCAACTCACGTCAGATTAAAAATTGGCTTGAGAAATATTGAAAATGGTACTCTTCTCCATAGATTATTTAACATATGAAACAATATACCCCCTTTTCTATTCATTTTATTTCCACTGAGTGCTAGAAGTTGTATAGTTTTACGCCCAAGAATCTGTTTTACTGAACAAACCAGAACTCTTTTTCACCTCTTTACATTTTAGTTAGATGCTGGTGCCTAGGTTATTGTGACTGCTCAGTGCATACCGTTCAGGATCATAGCTGATTTTAGTGAGTTTGCTAACCTAGTTCAGGGTCTTTGAATCTCGTTGGCTTTAGCAGGTTTGAAAAGAGGACAACTTTTACTACTTCTTTTCCCTATCTTTCGTGTATTTCTAGTCATTGATGAGGATAGGATCCTCAACAGTAACTAAGTAGGCAGTGCTGCGGGCTTACTCCTTTTCCACTGTGCTTCCAATTTACTAGCCACCAACGTATTGCTTTTCCTTTCATTTCTCTCACCCACAAATTGTGAATAATTGCGTTTAGATTTTATAAAAATAGGGGGCCGGGCGCGGTGGCTCACGCCTGTAATCCCAGCACTTTGGGAGGCCGAGGCGGGAGGATCACGAGGTCAGGAGATCGAGACCATCCTGGCTAACACGGTGAAACTCCGGTGGGCGCCTGTAGTCCCAGCTACTCAGAGGCTGAGGCAGGAGAATGGCGTGAACACGGGAGGCGGAGCTTGCAGTGAGCCGAGATAGCGCCACTGCACTACAGCCTGGGCGACCAAAAAAAAAAAAAAAAGATTTTATAAAAATAAGAATCAGTGTGTTCTTACTCTCTCTCTTTGCCTTTTAAATTCTGTCAGTACTTTTAGGTGGTCACAGGCTCTCCTCTTAAGTTAGGATATGCTGCTGTACCTGCTATTGATGATGAGAAAATATGTTAACTTCAAATTACGGTTCTTCATTGTAACATTTGCTAGTTATGGTGTGGTCAATATTTTACTATAATAGTATCTATCAAACACACACTGGCCTATGGGACAGAGTTTTTCTGTGATGGATAGATTATTTAGACACAGATAGGATGAGCACTTTAAGATATCACCACGACTTTTTTACCTGTTAATAAAATACAGTACATTTAAACTGTCATCTAGAAACAGAATGGGAACTTTCCCGTCTCTTCATCTTATTTTTGACATTTTCTGCACATACTTTTTCCGTTTTCATTACCCTTTTTATTAGCAGCAATTGTACATAATTAATTACTGTAAATTGTTTTAGTAAAGTTTGCTTTCTGTCCAGTGTTAACAAAGCCAATATCTATTATGTAAATCTAAATCTGTGAGATACACCAGAAAATAAATGCTTGAATAATAACTACTTTCTTTGAAGCAAAGACAACTGAGTTTATTTATATTGTGAATGTCATTTCACAGTTCAGTCAGTTACCTTGCTGGGCAATAAAAGACCCTGAAATTAAAATGACCCCTTTTCACAAAATATAGCTGGATGATTCATTTACTACAAAGAAGCTTGGCTTGAGAGTACTCCTTCTGAAATATAAAATGATATCCTACTAATGCATCTGAAGTGTGCTTTAAACCTATCCAAGGAGACTCATGAAATTAATGACTCCATTACATATTGTGATTCTCTTATATTACGTTTACTTTTCCACTGTTTCTCCTCTGATTTTATATTTTATCAGTTGCATTCCCAATCTTTGGAAACCTCCACTTCAGAAAGAGTATATGTTAACAGCTGCCTTGAAAACCTTTAGACCTCTAAAAATTTGAAAATATAAATCTTAAGATTAATGTTCCATACTATGTATATGTTAGTTTGGTTTAAGAATCTTAGCATTTTGAGTATTGAAGCACCTGCCAGCTTGTTGAAGAAAATCAGCTTATAGCACAACAGTGTAATGATGACAAAATGTTAAATTTTTCCTTGTAAAAAATTTCATTTTCAGCCTGAGTGATCCTATACAACAGTGTTACTAGCTAAGAAGGAGGGATCTGCTCAGCAGTTCTGACTGCTCATTATTGGTCCTTGACATTTCATTCATATGCTTATTTTTTCTGTTGCAAAACATTATATCACTTGAAAACATTAATAAACAAAAATGTTTCTTTTTAATTGCAATACTCCCGCATGGTGATTTCTTATGATATCATGAATAAATTTATAATCTTAATGGATTCATTAGAAAAATAAGTGACCCTGGTAGTGAACATGTTAAGCCACTTATTTACCTATCCAAAACTACAGAAACTATAAAGTTATCTGGTTTGTAAAAATACACTTTTACAAGAATGTATGATAGAATTCAACAGCTTTTTAATCAAGTAATAGTATTTTAAAAAGAGATGTGTAACAGCAATAAAATTCCAGTTTGCTTCTGGAAGCACTGATGACTTTATTAATACTTTATTTGTGAGACTTTTTTTTGGCTTAACTATCTAACTTCTGAATGAAAGAGAATAAAGATCCTGCCCTAGAGGATCCTGATGCTTATAATCTAGTGAAGTGTCTAGAGATAAATTCTAAAGTGTCAAAAAGCCAAATTTATAATGTCATATTTAAACATTAAAGAACCTGAAGGATTTATTGAATCAGAGTATTAGGACTCAAAGGGACCTTAATAATCCTCAAATGCAAACACTTTATTTTAAGAGTGAGACAGCTGAGGCCCCAAAGGGGAGATGACTTACCTGGGGCTTGCTGGGAGGCCCAGGTAGAGCTGGGACCAGAATTTAATTCACGGTGCATCTCTGGTCATTAAGGGGTCCAGTTTATAGAGGAAGGTTTTGGAGGACAGGTAAATCTTTCACTTAAAGGAAATGGTATTATAAGCAGCAGTGAACTAGATCTAGAGATTTGTGTTTCTTATGTTAGTTCTAAGTTTTTACTAGTTCTAAAATGCCATATTTATTGATGTAGTTTGGTAGCAAAGAAAGAATAATGTGAGCAATAATAATGAAAAATAGTAATAATAATGACTAAAAGTTATAGAACTTCCTATGTGCGAGGCTCTGTTTTAAGCACTTCGCATTCATTAGCTCATCTAATCCTCACAATAACCTTGTGAGGTAAGTACTGTCGTCATTCCCATTTTACAGATGAGGAAACTGAGGCACAGGGAAGTAACTTGCTCAAAATCAAATGTGGAATGTTATACAGTGTATAAATGGAATGACCAGGTCAGTCCATATCAGATGATTCCATTTAGGAAAGGGGTTACTATGTTGAAGAATACAGATAGTTAAGAAGGACTCCTCCAATGATAATTTTAAAAATAAATAATCTGGTAATTTCTTATTGTTATCTAACATGATGATGTGCAATATTTCTGGAACTTTCTTCTTATTGACAGGAGAAAATTGTCAACAATTTGAAAGTATCTAGCCATAGCTTGTGTCCATAATTCTTAAGGATGTTATTGCTAGCATTGGTATATGTCAGCATGTATACAATGATGCAAAAATTATGGCTGCATAATCACCTGTGTGTTTGACCCTTTTCACTTGTGGTTGGTCACACATGTAGAAGCAGTCACTATTTATTGCAGTATTCTTTGGTTCAAGGTCTCATTCCAACCAAGTAACCTCATCTCTGAAAGCATCTGTACTTGACTACTAGGTTATGTTGTCCATATTTGTGTTTAGAGTTATCTTCTATTTCTTGCTTGTTTTAGAAAATGCTATTTTGCTTTTATACTTTAGTTACCCAAACATCAGATTATGTGGAAAGGTGTAAACAGGGTTGATAGATGATACCTTTTTATTCCTGTCATTGTCTTTACATGTTGGCCATCTACCAGTGTTATTGGTCAAAGTTTTATAGAAAGTACAGAATGAAGTAGTAATAGTAGGTCTAAATAAAACTACCCACTTTCGTAGGATTAGAGAAGCAGATACAGTTTTGAAGCAGGGCTTTATTTGATCCTATCTCAAAGCAGTATTGGATTCTTTAATATTCTGTTTTCTTTTAACATCCTATTATTGACTCGACTGAGAAAATGATTTAAAAATCTGTAACTGTACAGGGTCTGTAATGGAAGTACAGTTTGGTTGTATGTGGAGTTTTCCTCTGTGAAGTTCAATAAAGTTGAATTAACTATCTGTCTGTTTTGGTTTTATTCAACAATATTTACTCAGCTCTTACTAAGTATTAAGTATTGTTGTAGGTGCTGGACCGAGTCTGGTGCTGTTATGGTCATTAGCCTCTTTTAGCTCTAGGCTACCCTTTGAAGTAGATAAGTTTCTGAGAGGATAAGATTTAAGTTTTTGCTGCTAAGGTAAACTAAATATGCAGTTCTATACAGCATACATTTATTCTAACTGCTGTGCAGAAATTATTAGACTTAAAATACAAAATAACAAATTCTTATGTTACAAACTAAGCCCTGGATATTGCTATATACTACAATATCGAATTTTCTCTACATCCCTTCCTTTCCCTAGGCATAGATGGGTGGATGGATAGATGGAGGGAAGGATAGATGGATGGATTAATAGATAAGTATAGAGGAAAATAACTATGAAATATACCTTATGATTTGTTAGGAAATGTCACTTGCTGAAATTCTAATCACTTCTTAAGACGCAACTCATTCTTAATCCTTTGCAGTGTTTCTCTGAATCTTGTATAATTAATGCCTTGCCCCTATGACTATAAAATTCTGTTTATAACTCCATTATTATACTTACCATAGTTACACTGGTTGTGTACATGTCTGTCTTTTCTACTAGACTGTAAATTCATTGCAGGGTAAGAATTTTATCTTAATTCGTCTTTGTACTTCAACTCCTTTATACAACCTTGTGTCAAGAAGAATTGAATACGTGATTGCTGCGTTCCCCCTCCCCATTTTGTAATTACTTTATGTTTAATAATCAGTATTGAAATATAATTTACCTACAATAAAATTCATCAATTTTATGTGTACATTTCAATGTATTATAACAAATTCAACATAAAAACCGTTCCCATCACTCCCCATACTCCTTCTCGTACTTTTTGCAGTTATTCTTCTCCCATCACACCTAGCACCTGGCAACTACTGATGTGCTTTATGTCACTATAGTTTATTGTCAGTAATCTATTTTATTTTATTGCTGAGCAATGTTCCATAATATGGATATTACCACAATTTATTTATCTGTTAATCTGTTGATGGGCCTTTGGGTTTTTATAGTTTGGGGCTATTGTAAATAACACTGGTATGAATATTAACATACAGATTTTTGTATTGATATGTTTTCATGTCTCGTGTAAATATCAGAATGTTATATAGTTGGAATTACATAGTATGTAGCTTCTTCAGATTGCCATATTTCACTAAGCAATATACATTAATGGTTCTTCCATGATTTTTCATGACTTAATTGCTTACTTCTTTTTATTGCTGAGTAATATTCTGTTGTACGGATATACCACAGTTTGTTTATTGTTGAAGGATATCTTAGTTGTTTACAAGTTTTGGCAATTATGAATAAATCTCTATAAACAGTCCTGTGAGGGTTGTTGTAATGACATAAATTTTTAACTCATTTGAGTAAATAGCAAGGAGTACAATTGATGGATCATATGATGAGAGTCTATTTAGTTCTGTTAGAAACTGCCAAACTGTCTTTCAAAGTGGCATTTTCAAAAAATATGCCACTTTGCATTCCCACCAGCAGTAAGTGAGAGTTCCTGTTGTTCCACATCTTTGTCAGCATTTGGTGCAGTCAGTGTTTTGGATTTTAGTCATAGTTGAATGTGTAATAGTATCTAATTGTTTAGTTAGCAATTATCGAGTGACATATGATTTTGAACATTTTATATACTTATTTGTCATATGTATTCATTTTAGATAGGGTGTCCACATCTTTTGCCCATTTTTATTTTATTTATTTACTTATTTTTATTTTATTTATTTATTATTTGAGACAGAGTTTCACTCTGTCACCCAGGCTGGAGTGCAGTGGCACAATCTCGGCTCACTGCATCCTCTGCCTCCCAGGTTCAAGCGATTCTCATGCCTCAGCCTCCTGATTAGTTGGGATTACAGGCACACGCCACCATGCCCAGCTAATTTTTGTATTTGTGGTGGAGATGGGGTTTCACCATGTTGGCTAGACTAGTCTCAAACTCCAGACCTCAGGTGATCTGCCCACCTCAGCTTCCCAAAGTGCTGGGATTACAGGCATGAGCTACCACACCTGGCCTATTTATTTATTTTTTGAGATGGAATATTGCTGTGTCACCCAGGCTGGAGTGCAGTGGAGCAATCTCGGCCCACTGCAACCTCCACCTCCTGGATTCAAGCAATTCTCCTGCCTCATCCTCCTGAGTAGCTAGGATTACAGGCATCCATCACCATGCCTGGCTAATTTTTGTATTTTTAGTAGGGAAGGGGTTTCACCGTACTGGCCAGGTTGATGTCAAAGTCGTGACTTCAAGTAATCTGCCCACCTTGGCCACCTAAACTGCTGGGATTACAGGTGTAAACCACTGCACTCTGCCCTGTTTTGCCCATTTTTTAACTGGATTGTTTGTTTCCTTATTGTTACATTTTAACAGCTCTTTTTATATTTTGGATAGAAGTCATTTATCAGATGTGTGCTTTGAAAATATTTTCTCCCAGGCTGTGGCTTGGTTTTTCATTTTCTTAACAGTACTTTTCATAGAGCAGAAGTTTTTAATTTTAATGAAGTCATTTGTCAAGGATCAGTTGATCATATTTATGTAGGTCTACACATAATTCTAGGCTCTCCATTCTATTCTCTTGATCTATTTTTCCATTTTTCTGCCAATACGAATGGTCCAGGTCAGATGTGGTGGCTCATGCCTGTAATCCCAGCCCTGTGGGAGGCCAAGATAGGTGGATAGCTTGAGCTCAGAAGTTTGAGACCAGCCTAGGCAACATAGCAAAACCTTGTCTCTACTAAAAATGCAAAACAATTAGCCAGGTGTGGTCATGCCCACTTGTAGTCCCAACTACTCGGGAGGCTGAGGTGGGATGACTGCTTCAGCCCAGGAGGCGGAGGTTGCAGTGAACTGAAGTTGCACCACTGCACTCCAGCCTGGGTGACAGAGTGAGACCCTGCCTTAAAAAAAAAATAATAATAATAATAATCTGGTGTTTTTCATGGTCATAGTGGCGTTACAGATTTTTTCTGGAGTAAGACCACAGAGGTAAAGTGCCTTTTCATTATATATCAAGGGTACATACTGTCAACATGATTTATCACCATTTATCACCTTGATCACCTGGCTGAAATAATGTTCGCCAGGTTTCTGCACTCTAAAGTTATTCTTTTTCTCTTCTTTCTATACTATAATTTTTGGAAGATAGTCACTATGAGCAGCCCACACTCAAGGAGTAGAGAGGTATTCTCTTCCTCTTTGAGGGAAGAATATTGACATAAATTATTTGGATTTCTTCTGTTGGATATACTTGCCTCTTTATCTTGATTCATTTATATATTCAGTCATTTATTTATATCTGTGTAGGCTTGTGGATGTTTATTTTACACTTTTTGTTATAATCCAATATGTTATTTTAATTTTGGTGATTAAATTATTTCAGCTTTGGCCATTAGGAGCTGTTTTAGTTGGCTTTGGTGTCCCTTTGACATATCCACATCAATATAGGCTTTCTCTTTCTCTCTTACACGCACACACCACACACACGCACACATACACACACACACACCTACACCCCTACCTATTTTCTAGCACTACAAAATGCTCCAGGCTCACTTTTTATATTTCCTGTTCTTGTCGTAGAAGCATCTATTTTCTCAAGGAGCATGGATGCCTTTTACTGGGGAGTGATATTAGAAACCAATGGGCCCTAGGTATGATCATTGTTACTGGTATGTGATTGCTTCTAGGACCTCTCAACTGACAGAACAAAGAAATACATGCATCGATTACTAACCTGTGTGTATACTCATAACTATAAACATTACTAGATGTAATTATCTGTATATATATTTAAGCTAAACATGTGTTCATACTGTGTCTCCTACCAGAATTCATCACCATATGAATGATTCTAATCACTCTCCCTTGCTTACCTCTAACCTCCCACTCTAACAATGAGGAATCTGGCTCCCATCCTATGGCATCCATTTACTTGTTTAATTCTCATATATATATATTATATATATATAACACATATGTATATACACACATACACATATACGTATACACAGACACATATACACGCACACACATATATATACGTACATACGTATACACATATATATACTTTTGCATTTATTGTTCCTACTGTATGCATTTTTGCTCTAAAGTATAGTAAATACAGTGGGTAACTATGTAGTTAATCCTGTTTTACTAATATAAATAAAGTGAAGACATTTGTATTAGCCTCTCATAGTTGAGAACTTCATAGCTCACCTCTACTCCAAAGGAACCTCTGGAGTCTTAGTGACAGCAACTCAGTGCGATTTCTTTAGGGGCTCCATAGCTAAATCTTTAATCACAGTCAAATTGGCATCTTCTCTGACGTTCTCATGTTGTGTAGATCTTTTAACTGTACAGATCCCATGTGAAGAAAGACAAAGGAATAAAAAATACTTCATAATAATAAAACTAAGCATATCTTCTATTGGCATTCATTACGTGCGCATATGTTTTCACATTAAATGGAAAAATGAGGAAAGAAGAGTTTGTTTAATGAAAGGAAAACAGTTTTTTTAAGTGGCATCAATTTTTAGCACATATTATAGGCTTTTTTTCACTTTTTAAAAATTTCAGATGATGGGGGAAGAGTAGGAAATGACTAGTATTTAAAACAATTGCTTCAGTGGTCTGAATAGGTTCAATCCTGAACTCTGCACATCTTTCTCACTGTGATTTGGCTCTTGAGATTGAGTGTCTCCTGGGGCAGAATCCAATATTCCTTTTGTGGTAGTGAGCTGGAATGAGCTACAGTGTGGCTTTCTGGAAAGAATTAGGAACTTGGGAGAAGGAACAGTTGTGACCATTGGGTTTTGGGATTCCATGATTTGTGATTCTGTCACTGTCCCATTTAAGTGACTGCCTTTTTGTTCCCTTTTTACATTGCCCATGAAGCATGACCCAGATTCCTGCCAGAAGCCACTTATGCTGTCAGATGTGTTTAAAGCTGTTCTTCCCTTTGACTAGCAATAATTTTCTTAAAAATCAGGAATATGAGGTTGACTCTTTCAGTAGTTTCAGAAATGTGTTGCTGGATTGAAGTGGCTGAAATTATAGCTGGAATGGAAATTGATGAGCAATACATTGAAATACCCAAGTACTTTGTTTTCTAACTATAACGGTCATTTCATTTTCTTCTAACTTGGTAGGCTTACTATTTTTAGATTCATGACAAAAAGCCAGAAGACATTTGACCGTCACTAATGGACTCTAGGCATGGAGAGGGTAATTTAGGTAGTCTGCATGACTTCAATGAAAACCTTTGGGTCTTAGGTTAAAAAAAGTCTTTGAAAGTTGATTCCTGCCTGGTCACAGCCACCTGATGCAAAGAAATAGCTACCTGTATTTCTTCAGCTGCTTATTAATAGTTTGATCTAAATATGTCACTTGAGCTTTTTATGTTTCCATTTTTCACCTCCAGTATGGAGAGAGTACTTCCCTAGAGGGCCCCACTGCCCACAAGAGCACTTTGAAAAGTGTGAAGACATTCCCAGCTCTCATCTCTGTTGCTCCCAGGGAGCTGAAACCAGATCCTTCCCTGACGTAATTCTCTATTTGACCATCCTTGAACTATGTCCCACGAAAGTTGTTAAACTCTGTGTTGTACCTAGGTTATGCACTGGTTTATGGAAATTGGATCAATGTCCATGAGTTTTAAATCTATTGAGAACTCAGGCAATAAGTGACTATTTTATCATGACAGCTGATTTATAACTACTTAGAAAAATCATATTTGCTCCCTTTACATTAGCCGTGTCTGGATAGTTTCTGCAATATTTTTAAAACATTGTTTTTTTAGAAGACTAATAGATATTTTATGTAAAAATGTATAATTTTAATTGATGCACTATATATTCTAATCCATTAGGTGGATTTCAGATTTTCTTGAAGGTTCAGAGTCCAGTGACATTTGAAGAAAATCTTATTTTACAGCTTACTTTTCACATTCTTGCTTATAAGATTTTTTCCTTATGTCAAATCCAATCATTTTATATGCAGATGTATGTCATTTATTCTTTTAAAATGCATAATCTTTTCTTTAACAACATAGTGTGATATTAAGAGAAAAGAAAGAATGCAAGGAAAACCATGAAATACTAACTAAAAGTTTGGTATGTTAGCATCATCTAATAACTGTTAGGGAAATGATTTCTTAAATAATGAGGCCCATCTTGAAATTCAGCATAGTTTTTTTTTAGAGAATCTCCTTTTGATGGTACATTTAATAACCTGTTACACAGACAGTTGTACAGTTGTACCATCTTCATTACAAATAAACTACATAGTTTTTCTGTGCATAAAAATTTCCTCAGAGCTGTTTGCTGTTATCTTTGTTTAGAAAGAAGATGATTATTAAGTATATTCAGCAGTAATGAGATTTCCCTATGCTGATTGCAAGATCTAATTTGTATAATATGTAGACTGAAGAGAGGAAGAGAGAGAATGTGGGAGAGTCCAAGGGAAAAGCTGCATGCCGAACAATATACAGTATTAGCTGTTTATCACTGACCCTGTGCTCAGTATGAGTGTGCTTAATCTCATAAAATATGACAGACTTACCAAGTTAATGATTATTAGACTTGTCAATGTAAGTCTACTTTACCAAGCTTTGGCTAATGTTGAAAAAATCTCATTTAAACTGTCGAATTTGTGTAAGAAGTTTGATTAACAATTGTTACACTATTATTCTTTTTCGTTTAAATTTATTTCTTCCATTTGTTTTTGAACTTCTTAAACTTTTAACCATATGAATCTTTAAACTATACACTTTAAGAAAATTTATCTTAAAATGAGTTTTAAGATAAAATATATGACTTATTTTTAACCCATGAATTTAAATTTCCTTATTAAATGTTTCATTTACTTTTGCCTTTCATTTTTCAGGAATCATTTCTCCTAGTCTATCTTTCTAAGTTGTCAAGCTTTTGTGATTATAAAAAATAATACTGCTTTATTCTGTGAATTTAATTTTCTTCCTATTCTGAGACTTCTGCCCCATGAAATGTAAAGTTGAGATTTCTTTGTTCTTCATTTAGATATATCAAGATATGTGCCTGAATATTGTGTAACACATAAAGAAGCAGTATTAGACTTCCCTGAACGTAGTAGATACTCAATAATCTCTACCATTTATCAGTCGAAAATGAAATTTACATAGTAGTCATTTTTGCAAGTACTTCACTGTGTCTGTAGACCAAGAGCATTTCTACCCTGTATACCTCCAGAATCCCCTCCTAGAAGAAACCAAGAAGTTCCCACTAAATGACTTTAGCCATCCCAATGACAGAAAATTGTCTGCAGTTTCATTCACAGAAAATTAGTGTTTCTTTTTCTCTCTCCCTCTTGCCCACAACCACATCATTATTGAGTCATTTTAGTCATTTTAGATTGTGCCATTTTATCTGTGAAATTCAGTGAACTGAATATTTTTAGATATTCAAAGAACAAATAATTGTGATGTATTTTGTAAAATATATAGCATCACTAATATTATTACAATACATAAGCAACTCAAAATCAGCCTTCTTTTCTCTTGTATCTATCTAGACCCTCAAGAGAATTCAGCAAATGAGAACTCAGCCCTTACCAGTGATACACAGTATTGTTTGCTCTCAACCATACAGAGTTGTTTGTTTATACCATGTATCAAATCCATTTGAGAAACTGCAGTGGGTGTTGAAGTGGCTCTTTATAAGCAATAGATCAATAAACAGAGTGGTTAATCTGTGTTGAGTTAGCAGTTAGAGACTGCTAATGAAGTTACACTCATTCCAAGATGTCTTGCAGTGGGAGAGAATGTGACAAGGACAGAAAACTTAAACTGGATTATCCAGAGAGATAAAAGCAAGTTATGTTGAAATAGTGTATCTGGTTTTATTTACATCTGTTATAAGGCCCCAACTAGCTCAAGAGGCATCTCTGACTTATACAGAAAAAAAGAGGAAATAAAAAACCAGCATTATCTACCCCCACATTACACTACAACTGTATACAATTACTTAATCCTTTCTTCCCCAGCAAAAGAAACGAACAGCGTGCTAAAAGAAATCTTGACAGGTTTAAGAGCAGTGTGGGGATAATTTCAATAATTTAAAAAGATGTTGCTTTCTGTAATAAAAATTGATTCCATTTCTTTTATTTACTTGAATGCATGCTTGTTGTAAACACCTTAAATTGAAATGCATCTAATTTATGTTTTTCTGAACTACTTGATTCAGTGTTTTCAAGTACATTGGTGTTGGAATTTCCGAGCTATTTATATGTAAATGGAAAGTCGTTTGTAATTGGCACAGGGAGAGCCTGCTAGAAGCCCAATAATCTAATCTAAGTTGCACATTTTCCCCTCTCTGTTATACATTCATAATGGCATTTGAGGGCAAATAGTTTGATCCTTATGTCAACATCACTCTCCTCTGCAATAAGGGGAAGAAAAGGGAAACTTTGTTTTAAGGATTAAATGGCGAAAGTTTTCTGTGACACGCCATCTTAGACAGAGCTGCCAGGTTTTATAGGGAGCAAAAAGATACCATTAACTTCTCACTACTTGCAATAGGAATTTAAATTATTTGCTTCAGGTAGTCGAATGAAGGTAAAATTACACAATGGTTGTGACTGTTATAGACTTAGTTTTGCCAAATTTTATTTTATTTTTAAAAATGTATCCTACTTGAGAGTTTGGTAACAATGACACTAAAACAATTCTTCTGTTTTCACATTCTTCCTAATTTGTGTGTTTTTTGTTTGTTTGTTTGTTTTTAATATTAGCAAAAGGATCTATCAGATAGAAAAGAACATTTAATGATGTTAAACACCCAGGGAACTTGTTATATGCCTATTATAAATCATGGACTGCATAAACTTCAAGTAATCTGAGAAAAAGGCACCTGAATTCCAAACTCCATGCCTGAGGAAACAATGTTAAAACAGATTTGATATGAATTAGTTAAAATGAGATTTGTTATTCATGCCATTCATCCCACGTATCTAGCCATCTATCCATTCATATATTTCTTCAATAAATATCATGCCCAACTAGGCTTACACCCTGGGCTGGATGCAGAGAGTACAGTAATAAGTGGAAACTCATATCACTCTCCCAGAGAGGATGCCTTGTAACAGGAGGTGTAAGCCAGGTTACATGGTGGAATGAAAACTACATTAAATTTTACCTATTTTTTATTTTCAGGGGCTTCATTCCTCTGCCTTTTCTAGATGTTTCAGAATTAACCATTTAGGCACAACCTGTTTTATTTAGATGGAAATATTTCTAATATATGACCTCTAAATATTATTGGATGTAATCTTTATGCTTTCAGGTTCGTGGTTTTGGATATTACAATGCTGGTTTGATTCTGATCATTCTTACTGGTAAAAATGACTTTTATTGGTGTAAAACTCTAGGATTTACCAAGATTAAACTTATTCTCATTTAATCTTCACAACAGCTCTAGGAAGTGGATGACATGGCTAACCGCATCTTATGGTTAATGAAACTGAATCTCAGAGAGATTAAGCGGTGAGCCACTTTACTTGTTTACATCATCTGCCTGGTGCCTACAGGCCCCTGAGTTTCTGGTTTGTTCAAAGTTCAAAGTGGTGTGTTAGAAGTTAAGAACTGGTATAATAACTGACATATTTCAGGTGACATGGGGGATGATTATGGTGGGAGGATGGATGGGAGTAGGTGAAGGAAGGAATGAAAGAGATAGATGAACCATTTCCATTCCTATTTGGAGAATCTGATACTTTGGTAATGGTTATTTGTAGGTAACGAAAATTTCAGAAGTTTTTCTCTAAAATATGTGGATTTCAATACCCCCTTAATTAAGCCTCTTAATTAGTTTCTTTTTGGTGAAAACCAATCATAAACCCTAAAAATGTCTGATATGACTAAGGAAAATTTGAAAGATAAGTAAAAATATGCAAGTTAAAGTCAGGGGTATCTTCTCTCTGCTATTTTTCTTTCTGCACGGGTAAATGGTGCTAAAGTTGTTTATGGATTATATGTTCTAGTTATTTGGTCAGTCCCTTTACTCTTTAATAGAGTAAAGGGACTTCTAGATATGTGACAGTTGTTAAAAGGGTAAAGGCGAGGGAAGAGTAACAGGGTCAGGATTTACCCTTCTACAAAAGCAACAACAACAATAAAAAGGGGCAAAATATATGAAACAAGACTGTGGACATCAGGCACTTTATGAATATGTTCCCTGGAAGATGGGAAACAAGGTGAGCCTCACCATTGTCCCAGCTTACTTTCAAGGTGCAGCATAGAAAGGAGGAACCAGACAGAGCCCAGAAGACTACCTGGGTTGAGCTGATGGAGCTGAGAATCTGGGAAGACCAAGGCATTTGGAGTTCCTAGGATAAAGTAGGAGAGAGAAGAGAGAAGAGGGCTACTCAGAGAGCCTCCTCTAGAGATCCGCCCCCTCAAGTAGTCAGCTGAGTCCTGATCAGCTGATGTGCCTGAGGAAACTAGTCAACTCCGGAAGGAAAGAACTATCTGAAAGGATTAGAGATAACAGTGCCCAGTGTTCACAGAAGGCTGGAAATAGTGCTGGTTCCTATCACCTGACTGGACAGCTCAAGATTCACAATTCATAAGGGCCTTGCCTTAAGAGTGGACAGTAATTAGCCCGTATTGAACACTGATCCTGGAAAACAGTTTGGCAGTTTCTTAGGAAGGTAACATACACTTACTTACAGCCATTCTACAAGTAGGTATTTACCCAAAAGAACTGAAAGTATATGTCCAAACAGTGACAGCCACAAACCTTCATAGCATTGATTTGTCATAGCACCAAACTGGAAACAACTCAGATGTTCATCAACAGATGAATGGATAAACAAACTGTGGTGTATTCAGACAATTAAACACAATTTAGAAATAAAAAGGAATGAACTGTTCATACATGATGCAACATGGATGAATTTCAAAATAATTATGCTGAGTTTGAAAACCTAGACAAAAAGGAATATGTATAAATTTCCTATTGCTGCCATAACAAATTAGCACAGAGTTGGTGGCCAGAAACAACTAAAATTTATTCCTACACAATTCTGGAGGCTGGAAGTTCAAAATCAAAGTATTGACAAGGTTGCATTCTTTTCAAGGCTCTAAGGGAGAATCGTTAATTTCCTTTTCCAGCATCTGGTGACTGTCGGCATTACTGGCTTGTGGTTTACGACTGCATCACTCTGCTCTGCCTCCATCCTCACACTGCTTTTCTCTCTTTATTTCCTCCTCTCTGTGTCCTTATGAGGACACTTCTCATCGATTTAAGCTGTATATCTCTTATGAGGACACTTCTCATCGATTTAAGGTGTATATCTCTTATGAGGATACTTCTCATCGATTTAAGGTCCATCCAGATAATCTAGGATGATCTCCTCATCTCAAAATCCTTAATCTGAAAAGACTCTTTTACCAAATAAGGTCCAGTTCCTAGGATCCAGAAATTAGTATGTAGACATATCATTTGGGGAGTCACCATTCAACCATCTACACTGTGTCATCCCACTGATATAAAGTTCTAGGACATGCAAACTAATCTGTCATGACAGGGCCTGGAAGAGTACCGGATTTGAGGAAGAGATTACCAGGAGATTCCTAGGAAGCTTTTGGGAATGGTGAATCCATTTTGATTATCTTGATGTAATGATGGTTAGACAGGTGTTTACATAAGTCAAAACTTATCCAGTTGTATGCTTTAAATATATCCTGTTTATTTCATATTATAGCTTAATAAAGCTATATTTTTAAAGGGTAAAAAGATGCATTGCTGAAATTTTGCCCCAGAATTTTACCTATCTTTGCTTCAACCTGCATTCTCTATATCAGTTTCTTCATATGATAAGTTCTTGACTCATAATTGAATGGTAGAACTCACATGGCCAGTATTTTAGATCTGTTCATTTGTGGGTTTAATATGATCGTCTACAAATTACTAATATAGTTTGCTTTTTCTTACTTGTGTCATGAGATTACAGTTGAATATATCCTGGACTATTCACCCATTTCTCTAAATTATTGATTCTCAACCTTTCTGAAGTCATTTTACCTCTTAAAAATTTGATGAAAGTCATGGACTCTTCACCCATAGCAATGCATATGTGATTCTAAATGGTTTCATAATTCTCTAAAGCCCATACATTAACCACTGCATCCCCATCATTCATGAAGTTTAAGAATCCATAATTTGAATAAACTTAACAATTTTTTTGTTTCTGTTTTTGAGACGGAGTTTTGCTTTAGTTGCCCAGGCTAGAGTGCAATGGCATGATCTCAGCTCACTGCAACCTCCATCTCCCGGGTTCAAGTGATTCTCCTGCTTCAGCCTCCTGAGTAGCTGGGATTACGGGCACCTGCCACCACGCCCGGCTAATTTTTTTTTTTTTGTATTTTTAGTAGACAGGGTTTCACCATTTGGCCAAGCTGGTCTTGAACTCCTGATCTCAGGTGATTCACCCGCCTCAGCCTCCCAAAATGCTGGGACTAGAGGCATGAGCCACCGCTCCCAGCCCATAAACTTACAAATTTATATTTGTTTGAAAAGGAGCATTTGGAGCCACACTAGTCTAGATGATTTGTTTATGTGTTTACCAAGATCATGAACAATTGAATAAGTATTATTTAACAAGGAAATGATGGCATTTTGTGAGTGCATGTGTGTTTAGCTGATACAGAAAATGTGTGAAATCAAAAGCTGACTTTCAATAAGCCCTTACATTACTGCAGATGTTAAGCATGCACCAGAACTTGCTTTCAGGACACCGTTAAGAGAAATGGGAAATCTCATCAGGCCCCGCTTCACACATCACATCCTCATGTCCACAGCAGCAAATTCGCGGGGTCTTCTGTGACCATGTAACACTGTCAACAGTTTCACTGCTACATTATGTATGACTTTTTTCTACTGAGGGCATGAGCAGTTGGTATAGAGCTGCAAGGGTGAATTTGTATTGTGTCTGGTTCATGGCTCAGAAATGAGTTGCATCTGCTTTGCGTATTTGCTGTCTTTCTCATTCAATTTCACAGCATTTTCCATAACAAAGAAAGGGTAGCATTAATAATGAATGAAACTTATTTCTGATCAGAGTTCTAGGATTTTTTTAAGGCCATCTAAAGTCTGTTATGCAGTGGGTTGGTGAAAGGATCAGCAGATTGGTGACAGAGCAATTGGACGTGATGACATGAATTAGTGACCTCCCTGCTTCTGTTTTTAGTCCTGAAGCTATAGGATATAGATCATCCTTGAGAAGAGCCAAGATTTTTTGTAAGGGTAGATCAGTGTTTCTCATTTTTGTTTTTATTCCAACATTTACAAAGGGGTATTACACATTTCCATCATAACCACAGCTACTCACTAAGATTCTTGAGGGAGCAGAGTATCTCTGAACATCTGATGGGGAGTAGAGTTTCAAAAGTCTTCTCCTCTCCTAACACCTCTTGGGGTCTTGTTTATTTTCTTGCCCCCAGGCTGAAAAAAGCACTCGTAAAGATTAACTTGTAGCACTGAGTCTGTAGGAAAATCATGGCAACTTAAAGCAAACATTAAGCTGGAGTTTTGTTTCCTTTGTTAGATTGATGGAGGCACTTCATTCTAAGGATGTCACTGATTCTGAAATTATGATGCCAGGGCTACATTTCTGCTATGCCCAGCTTGCATTCACTCCTACCACCCTAGTCTTCTTAGGAATTTTTTATAGCTAAGCACATGACTCACCCTTACTTAGGCAGGAAATATGAGATTTAGAAAGTGACTCTGGCTTCAGACTAGGATTTGTTGGCAGAACAGGGCCAGTTTTGCTTCACTTGGAAGAAGGGTGGCATAATGCTCAGCATAGGTGATTCTACTTGAGAATGTTGATTGATTAGGGTGAGTGATATGGTTTGGCTGTGTCCCCACCCAAATCTTATCTTAAATTGTAGCACCCATAATTCCCACTTGTCATGGGAGGGACCCAGTGGGAAGTAATTGAACATGGGGACAGGTCTTTCCCATGCTGTCTCTGGAGATCAGATGTTTTATTTGTTTGTTTTGATATGGAGTCTCACTCAGTCACCCAGGCTGGAGTGCAGTGGTGTAATCTTGGCTCACTGCAACCTCTGCCTTCTGGATTCAAGCAATTCTCCTGCCTCAGGCTCCTGAGTAGCTGGGATTACAGGTGCCTGCCACCGCCCCCAGCTAATTTTTGTATTTTTAGTAGATGGTGTTTCACCATGTTGGCCTGGCTAACCTTGAACTCCTGACCTCAAGTGATCCTCCCATCTTGGCCTCCAAAAGTGCTGGGATTACCGGCGTCAGCGACTGTGCCCGGATGGTCTGATGGTTTTATAAAGAAGTGTTCCCCTGCACAAGCTCTCTTGCTTGCTGCC
Source organism: Papio anubis (assembly GCF_008728515.1). NCBI lineage: Eukaryota > Metazoa > Chordata > Mammalia > Primates > Cercopithecidae > Papio > Papio anubis. The sequence goes on from NC_044979.1 coordinate 47,771,619, forward strand.
ATATAAGAGGTGACTTTGCTACTCCTTCGTCTTCTGCCATAATTGTGAGGCCTCCCCAGCCATGTAGAACTATGAGTCCATTAAACTTCTTTCCTTTATAAATTACCCAGTCTCAGATACGCCTTTATTAGCAGCCTGAGAACAGACTAATACAGTGAGTGAGGAATCAGATTATGAAGAATGTTTATGATTTATACCTGCTTTCAGATAGGATTTTCTGAGGCTTATGAAAAAATAAATATTTGCTAAATATAAGAGAAAAGGCATGAGAAGAGGGAGTAAGGGAGGAAAGATGAGCTGGATAATGGAAATTGTTTCATCTCCCATGATACAACTTAAGTCTCTTTTTTGGGAGTTTCCTGGTATAAGGAATAGTGTATTGTTCACCCACTCTCTATATTGTGTACTTTTATTCTGAATAGTATGGTCACTATTTAGTAGTTCATTAATTATGTTGTAGCTTCATCATTACACGTTATCGTTTGGCAAATTAAAGTCAAATGAGGAAGTACTTGATTTATTTTACTTATTATTAATTGTTATATTTTGTTAAAAATGAGCAGGAATTTAAGAAATACCTCATGACACACTTTTTCTAGATCCCTTTGAAAACAATTTGCATATATTAGTCACTGATATTTGAAACAAAAACTGACAAAAATGAAGGGAGAAACAGACAATTCAACAATTATATTTGGAGACTTCAATATAACTCACTTTCGTTTTCTTTCATTCTTTTTTCTTTCTCTTTTTCTTTTGAGACGGGGTCTTACTCTGTTGCCCAGGCGAAGTGCAGTAGTGCCATCTCAGCTCACTACAACCTTCACCTTCTGGACTCCAGTGATTCTCCCACCTCAGCCTCCTGAGTAGCTGGAACTACAGGCACATGCCACCACACCCTGCTAAATTTTGTGTTTTTGGTGGAGACAGGGTTTTACCATGTTGCCCAGGCTGGTCTCGAACTCCTATGCTCAAGCAATCCACCTATCTCAGCATCCTAAGTGCTGGGATGACAGGCGTGAGCCACCTTGCCTGGCCAACAACTCCAGTTTAATGTGCAGTAAGCTATAGTAGAATGTAAGTTCCCTGAATGTAGGAATTTGCATCTTGGTTTTTTTGTTTGCTTGTTTGTTTGTTTGAGATGGAGTCCCGCCCTGTCACCCAGGCTGGAGTGCAATGGTGCGATTTCAGCTCACTGCAACCTTCGCCTCCTGAGTTCAAGCAATTCTCCTGTCTCCGCCTCCCAAGTAGCTGGGATTACAGGCACGAGCCACCATACCTGGCTAATTTTTGTATTTGAAGTAGAGACAAGGTTTCACTATGTTGTCCAGGCTGGTCTTAAACTCCTGACCTCAGGTGATCCACCCGCCTCAGCCTCCCAAGGTACTGGGATTACAGGCGTGAGCCACTGCACCAGGCCTTTTTTTTTTTTTTCAATTGCTGTATCCCTAGTGTCTAGAAAGATACCTAGCACACAGGAGACATACAATACGTGTCTGTTGAGTAAGTGAATATACTATACAAGTGACATCTAAGAGCTGTCTAGAGAAAATATCCTTCAGGTGATCAGGAAATGCTTCATGGAAGAGATGACATTTTGGCATGACATGGAGATGTTACTGTATTCCAGAAAAATTGAAAGGTATGAATATGGAAAGCAGAGGGAAGGAGGGTCATTGAGTTGCCTTTCAATGTATACCCTTACTTTCAATAATTTGTTTTCAGGGGATAATAAGCAGTGTCACCAGGCCAGGCTCCAGAACCGCTGGTAGTGGGTCCTTTCCAAAGGCACTGGCATTAGCTGCTGATTTATGCTGGCTCTTCCAACGTGTTTTTAACTCTCTAGGCAGGAGTCTGACTTTCTTTTGTGTTCCTTTTCAACCTTGTCTTTTCTTTTCTAAAGTCATTTTCAAAGGAAGACAGAAGACCTTGTGTAAGAGGAGGCTAAATCCTTTTTTCTTGCAGTGTGACTTCTTGATTCTTTGAAAAGTAGGTGGAGGCCCCCTTGCTGGCTGCCTCCCTCTCTGTCTGCTTCCTGGGCACCTCACTCCTGCCAGTGCTCCCAGGAGGGTGGGGTTGTGACTCTCAGCCACTGCAGTTTCCCTGCTGCGGGGCTGCTCTGATTTCTGACTTCCCACTTTGCTCTCCCTGCCCCTTGCCCTGCTGCCTGAACTCCCTTCAAGCACAGCAAGGATACAGATCCTGGAGCTTTGCAAAAAGTAAGGAAGCCCTGGAACACTGGAGCAAAGGCAGCAAAGAGCTCACAGTCACCTTTAGTTCCCCATCCTCCTCCCTCATCATTGTTTTTTCCTCTCAATGCCACCAGATTTTACCTTCATGTAGTGTTGATTTATTTACCCTCCATCCTTATTCAACACATTTATTGACTGTTTACACTATGCTAGGTGCTCAGAATATAAAGACAGTAATGTCTGCTTTCGAGGAGCAGAATTATCTGCACAGAATCTAGGTATGGAACAACTAGTCATTACAGTGGATCCTCTCATTTAGAAGTTATCTACACCCCTAGCTAGCTTGAATATGTTCACTAACTCAGTCGACAATTTGGCTCAATTAACTGATTTAGTTTATTAGAAAGATAGCATTGCAAATGTAGGTGTAGCATTTTTTTTTTAAATCAATGCCATTGTGAAATGAGTCTTCATAAAAAATACTGATGCTTGTAATAATAATAGTAAAAAGACACACAATTTCCATTGGTTTAAGGTATGGACTCTAGCCAAAATATGTGGTCCAAATTTTGGTTTATCCTTTTACTATCCATTTGGTTTTGGGCAAATCATTTAACTCTGAGCTTCAGTTTCTTTATATGAGAAATGGGAACAATGATGTTAGCTGTCTGTTGGCATTGTAGGGTTTGAGTATTGAATGAGTTTATGCAAAATACTTAGAACAGTAGCTGCTACACACAAAACGCTACATTACCCTGTTACTGTTGAAGTGTTTCTACTTTTTAGATCTTACCCACAGAACAGCCGAGAGTTAAATTCCAGTTTGAACAAGGAAAATGTTTCTTTTCTTTAGAAACTGTCCTGTGTTTTAGGGCCTTACTTTTCATCCACCGTTTCATGCTATTTACAAGTGAAGGTTCCAGAGATTCCTATGTATATCATCAAGCACAATTTGCAGTCAGTATCAACACTTGCGCCACAGAGCCGCTAACACTGTGTCCCATTGATACTAAGTTCCATTAACACGGTGTCCCACCATGCTGCCAGGTGATTTTAATGAACATCTGGGGTGATTCTGCCTCACCAAAACTTGTCTTGCTACCTTTCAGAACAATCTATGTGTAGGAAATTGTTAGATTTCTCCTACTTCTGAAAAATAACCTGGTTCAAATAATAGTAGAATAATGACGCTGCCTTAGAACTGAAAAATAGAAAAGCAAACACAGTTTAAGAATAGCTGCAACTTGCAAGTGATTGATAATGTATATTAGAACCCAAATGCACTAAAGATATCCATTGCTTTCATTTTCCAAGATGACTAACAGTTTGCCCAAAAAGTATTGTTAAGTAGGTTTGTTGCTTTGGGAAAGTAAGCCTATGTATGTAATTCAAAATGATTTAGTTTTATAAAGTCAGGAGTCTTTCTTTCTGCTGAATGGGTATTTTCTCTGACATTGTCTCTGCAGTTTTTCTTCTTCTAGTGGCTTCTACCATGTTCATCTGCCTTTTAGGAGAGTTGTCTGGAGCTTCCTGAGCCTGGCTAAATAATGAGGGCTGGACCCTTAGCTGGGTTTCTTAGGGGGAGAGAATGACAACATAGCACAAAGGGTCAAAATCAAGGAACCCTCTACCTACCTCATATGACTGGTAAAGAAGGGATTGTGTCCATTAAGATAAAGGCAAGTTAAAAGTAAACTGAAGGGGAGTAAAAAGAAAGAGCAATGAAGAGGATGTAAGACAATTTCCATATCTGGGAGTGGGGTGTCTAAGCCTCCTGTTTTTTAGTCACTGATCCTGTGGTAGTTGGCTTTCAAGGCACAGGAGTGTGGTACAGTATACATTACCCTTCTTCCAGCTAACGCACATAATAATCTATTATATTATCCTAGACTTTTGACATTACTGGAAAATAAGTAATGGCCATGGAGTATACATATGTAACAAACCTGCACGTTATGCACATGTACCCTACAACTTAAAGTATAATAATAATAAATAAATTAAAAAAAAAAAAATAACAAGGCTGGGTGCAGTGGCTCACATCGTTAATCCCAGCACTTTGGGAAGCCCAGGTAAGAGGATCACTTGAGTGTGAGAACAGCCTGGGCAACATGATGAGACCCCATTTCTAAAAAAACAATAGGAGCGAGGCATGGTGGTATGTTCCTGTGGTCCCAGCTACTCAGGCAGCTGAGGCAGGAGGATTGATTCAGCCCAGGAGGTTGAGGCTGCAGTGAGCCATGGCCACACCACTGCACTCTAGCAACAGAGCGAGACTCTGTCTCAGTAAATAAATAAATAAAGGCACATATATTTAAAAATTACAATATGAAGTTCTGTTGACTGTAACGACTATAGTGATTATATATATAAATTACTGGACTTTTTTTTTTCAAGTTTGACAGGGAAGGAAGACAACATTCCAGTAACATCCTGGTAGCTAATCTCCTTCATTCTAAATTCTTATCTGAGTTTAACCTAGATGAAACACAAGGCTTTTAGTGCAAATTGAAGATGTAGTTTTAATTTTAGATGTTGAGATAAGATGTCAAAACATCTTACTCAAGCTGGCTGATACATATAGTTGTTTTTGCAATGCACACTAAATCTCAGACAAGAGAATTTCATATTTTTATCCTTGAAAATTTCTGGCATTATGCCATTGTTCTTAGCATAACATTATTAATGCTATATTTTAGTTTGTTGTCTGAGGATTCCTAGGGAGTTGAATGCATTCGATCTAAGAAAATAATTGTTAAGATATCTGAAGTAACTACTTTGTAATATTTCTTAAGAGTGTTTGAAGTGGGGAATGTTGTGGAATTGCTTAAGAGTCTTTGGTGTTTGAGAGAGGCTATATAAAAGGCAACACAAGTGTGTCAATCACTAGCATCAAAAAGCTTTTTTTTTTTTTTTTAATCGTTCAATTCAGTGGTCTTAATATATTCACAGAGTTCTGGACCTGTCTGCAATATTTAATACAAGAATATTTTTATTACCCCCTAAAGAAACTCTCTACCTATTAGCATTCACTCCCCATTTACCGCCAGCCTCCCTAGCCCTAAGCAACTGCCGGTCTACTTTCTGTCTCCACAGATTTGCCTATCTTGGACATTTCATGTAGATAGACTCAAACAATAAGTGGCCCTATTTTCTATTTCTATTTCTATTGTGAAAAACAAAATTTACTCTCTTAACTATTTGCAAGTGTACTTTTTAGTAGTGTTAAGTATATTCACATTGTTGTGAAACAGATCTGTAGAACTTTTTCATTTTGCAAATCTAAAATTCTGTGCTTATTATAAAAAGTCCCTCTTTCCTCCTCTCTCTCGCCCCTGGTAACCACCACTCTACTTGCTGTATCTATGATTTTGACTACTTTAGATACCTCATTTAAATGGAATCATATAATATTTGTCTTCTTGTGACTGACTTATTTCACTCAGCATAATGTTTTCAAAGTTCATCTTTGTTGTATTATGTGATAGGCTATCCTTCCTTCTTAAAGCTGAGTAAGATTTCATTGTATGTACATATCACATTTGTTTGTCCACTCTTCTGGTAATGGATATTAAGGTTGCTTCCATCTCTTGACTATTGTGACTGTTGCTGCTGTGAACATGGGTGTGAAAATATCTCTTTAAGACTTTGCTTTTCATTCCTTTGTTTATATACCCAGAGATGGCATTGCTGAATCATATGGTAATTCTAATCTTAATTTTTTGAGGAATCTCCTTACTGTATTCCTTAGAGGCTGAGCCATTTTACTGTGCCACCAACAGGGCACCAGGGCTCCAATTCTCCACATCTTTGACAACACTTACTATTTTTATGTTTTGTTTTGTTTGATAGGTGTGATCATAATGGGTGGGTGTGGGATGATATCTCACTGTGGTTTTGATTTACATTTTCTTAAGCTTGTTGGCCATTTGTATGTCATCTTTGCAGAAATATCTATTCAAGTCCTTTGCCCATTTTTAGATGGGTTATTTGCTTTTTTGGTGGTGGTATTGCATATAAAAGGTTTTTGAATATTCTTTATATTAGCCCCTTATCAAATATATGATTTGCAAATATTTTCTCCCATTCAATAGATTACCTTTCACTCTGTGGACTGCATCCTTTGATGCACAAAAGTTTTAAAGTTTGATGTAGTTCCATTTGTTTATTTTTGCTTTTGTTGTCTGTGCTTTTCATGTCATATCCAATAAATCATTCCAAAAGCCTTTTAAATAGTCAACTTATGATAAAACAGAGTTCAGTAATTCAAAGATTAAGCCAGGAGTCATTTATATTTGCATTTAAAATGTAATTTGTACATACATATATATGTGTGTGTGTGTATATATAATTTTTTTTTTTCTTTTGAGATGGAGTCTCACTCTCCTGCCAAGGCTGGAGTGCAATGATGCAATCTCAGCTCACTGAAACTTCTGCCTCCCAGGTTCAAGCAATTTTCGTGCCTCAGCCTCCTGAGTAGCTGTGATTACAGGCGTGCACCACAATGCCTCGCTAATTTTTGTATTTTGGGGGTTTTGCCATGTTGTCCAGACTGATCTCAAACTCCTGGCCTCAAGTGATCTGCCGGCCTCGGCCTCCCAAAGTGTTGGGATTATAGGCGTGAGGCACCACACCTGGTCTATTTGTATTTATATTTGATTATGGGTATGCCTACTTTTCTGAAAAGTAATTGCCAGCAAAATAATGAAGTTTTGCTGTGAATATATGAGTTGAGAAAGTGAAAATATGTCTAGTTTTCCTGACTTGACCCCTAGGTCAAGACCTCCTTGACATGAGGGAACTTTTTACATGTCTGTCTTCCAAAGAATTTTCTTGGTAAGATGAAAGCTGTATGAGGTGGTAAACCAGACTTGTTTCTTAAAAAAGAAAAAAATATATAAGCAGTCTACTTAATGTTTAATCAAGATAATCCACAGATAAACTAAACTTGAATAAAAGATATACATAATTAAGATTTTATTCTATAATATTGCCTCAGTTACAGGGAATCATTCTACTTCACTATAAAATGAAGATTTTTTCCACTTGTAGGCAAGGGGCATATATGGGAGTTTGTATGTGGGAGGAGTTAGTTTGGAGTGATGCCTGTGAACATAACCTGCTTGCACTCAAATCCTCCTCTTCTCCTCCTTCTCTGTTCCTTTTTATGTTGAATGGCTTCCTGTTCACCCACTTACTAAAACAGAAACTTGCACACCCGCCTTCCGTTTTCATCTCCCTCACACCTCCCATCCAGGCAGTCACCCAATTCTTTCAGTCTTACCTCTGAAAAGTAAGCCTGTTTCTTTCTGTCCTTATTGCTACTTTCCTTGTGCAAGACTTCATGTTCTGCCTTAAAGTGTTGTAGAAGCCTTTTCATTGGCCGGTCTGTCTGCCTTGACTTGCTTCCTTCAGTCAGAAATCATATTTATAAAATATGATTTGCTCATGTCTACCTCTTACATAAAACCCTTAAGTGGTTCTCAATTGCTCTTAGTACTAATACTGAAGTCATTAGCATGGCTCATAAGGTCTTTTGCAGTCTCACACATGTTTACCACAACAACCTCATCTGTCCTTATGTACTTTTCCCTTGTATAACCTTTATCTAGGGATCTTCCAATGCCCTCTCTCCTTGTCTGTATCTCTCAGTGGACTGTGGGGTTCATGAATATAGGAATCATACCAATCTAGCTCACTGCTATAGTTCTTGTACCTAGTGCAATGTACAATACATCAGGTATGCAGTACAATTGTGTTGAATGAATGAAAGCTGCAGTGCACATAAGCTATATGGAAGCCCTTCCGCTTTCTAATTGCAAATTTTCTTACAATAATTTAGGATGTTCGTTATTTTCTGCCTCCCAACAAGCTTGAGCAAGTTCTGAATAAATAAGATACAGTGAACCCTCTAAGCTTTCATTTCCTCATTGGCAAGATAGGAGCTAAAGCCTTTACAAATAAATCTGTAAGCTAAAGTGATTGGACCCATTCATCTCTGAAACTTCTGTTCCGTGATCCTATAAATATGTATCCACCCTAACTTACCTAAAACTCCAGAGTAGCTACCACTTATGTAATATATAAATAGTCGCTCTAAATCTATATTTATCGGCCTTCTAAAACATACTTTCTGTTAAGGTTGGTTTACATTTTTTTTTAAAGTCAGGATTGTGTCTTTATCAACTATATTTCATTTGCCCCTATGTTAATATCTTATATAAATATTACTGTAGGTGAATTATTTCATTGTAAATGGAAAAAGTATAATGTAGAGGAAATGAATGCATTCATGTTTATTTGCCTAGGTGAAATTTATATTTGTTTTTATTTTATTGGCTGCATTATTATGAAATACTGTTTGCATTGTAGTGAGGCGTTTCTGAAAGTAATTGCAACATTGTATGAGGTACTCAAACTCCTTAAAGGAAGAACAACAATAGAAATTCAAACTGATAATGGAAATAATTGCATTGTCACTCTGAAAACTCATGCTTGGACATCTCATCAGAAATGGTGCATATGAAAATTAGCTAGATCAAATTTTACCTGAAATGACCATAGAAATTTCTTTTATCCCTGTACCTTTGATCTGCATTACATTTCAGCTCCTCAACTAATAGAATTCCCTCTTCCTATACCTTTTTTCCCACTTGAACTCAATAAATATCTGTTACTCAACATAGACAGGGGGCTGAAGATGAACATACTTACCTTCTCTTGCCTTCCACACATGAGTGGAAATTGTTCTGGAGAAGTGGGCTGCAGTCATGTGCTGCCCAGCTGTGAAGTCCCATTGAGAAATACAGGATGGCAGGAAATGGCAATATCATAAGAATTTTGTGCTCGCTCTCCTACCAGAGCCATAGGAATTTCTAACTTATGGCATACCTTTCCCCACCCAAGGCACATTTTCTTCCTGGTGAGAATTGATTCATGGCCTATCAAAATCACACAAGTAAATGAGTAATTTATTTGTTTTCATTTGTTTATTCACTCATAGAGAGAAAATACTCACTGACACTCTTGCCAGTTGTTGCCGTCTTCAGTGCAGCATGGTTTTGGAATTCATTCCTTGCCCAGTAGCAAAGCTGGAAACTATCACATCATATCACAGAGATGTCTTGGCTAAGGGTATAATTACTCAACTATAAGAAATGATCCTGGTCCAGAAAAGAAGGCCACAGGCTCTCTATTTATTGCCTCCCTCCCCTTAGACTTCATTTCAGAGTAATGACATAGTAAGGGGACTCTTTTCTTAAGAAAAGTGTTCAAATGCACTGCATTACTGAAGGAAAATGTCCCTTGTGTGTGCATGTTTTGTGTACTTTTTTCTTTAATGATAACACAGCTACCTGTCCAGTTTGGGTGCATGTGGCTTTAGAAGGATACAAGCATTATTTCTCTAGGTATACAGTCTGACCACTTAGTTATAAGTTTTACTGAGTCAGATACTAATGAATACTGCTCTCAGCAAATGGCAGTCTGTCTAAAATTTAGTCTTGATAATTCAACATGATTAATCTAGCACACGATTTTCTTACTTTCCATTGGCAACTAGAACCATATATTTGAAAATTTAGTGGGTACTGTTTTTCTTTCCATAATCATTGCCTGTTATCACATCTCTAACCACTCGCCAGTGCCACTGACTTCCACAGCTCTTTGCCTAGGATTACTCTCATCTACTGATCCTGGAGTACTCTCTTGGTTTCCACAGTGATACTGCACCTGACTTACACTGGGGAACACTTTCAACACCTGGGTCTGTATCTTGACTTTTTTTTTTTTTTTATCCAGCTCTGATGTCCTCATTAAGCAGTAAACTTTGAGGCTATACCTCAAACTTGTCTTCAGTTGAAACTTTGCCACAAACCCCAGTTTATTTCTGTGCAAAATAATTGTTTGGCCTGGATCTATGCACTCCCTGTAGCTCAAAAATTTCATAAACTATGGTCAGTAGTAAGAGGCTTTTTGAGATAAGCATGCTAATGAGTCAAATTATAAAATCTCCATAGGTTTAATCGAAACTATCCATTTTTGCCCGCTTATACCTCTTAGGATGTGCTGCTTGATTACTTGTCTTTATCTAGTCTGAAGGCATCCAAATGAATACACTAATCTGTGAATGAAGAAAACCATTAAAATGATTAAACATAATGTTAAGATCTATCTCCATGCAAATAATTGTTAAACTAAAATTTCAGTTACATTACTAAAGATGTAAGACTCTGTGACTTCTCTAAAACTTACTTGATTTCTTAATGTTTGTTAATGAAAACATTTATATTTTAAATAGCAAGTCTTTGAAAATATGTATCAGAAATGAGATATAACTAAATAAGTAAGCAGAATGATATGCCAAGTAGTCTACAAAATGTTACCTGCTCTAGGTTTCTCTTTACTCTTTACTTTGCCTGTAAAATCTGTGGGAAATGCTTGGAATATTTATCTAAGGAACTTGCAGATATGCTGATATAGTTGAAACCATAACTGTTCAATTAGGACTCAATTGTAAATCAGCCGATGGCTAGGTTGTTTAGTAGCAGGGACACTGACACGGCGAGTTCGTTTCTTAATTTCCTGTGTAAATGAGGGCATACATTTAAAAATAAAAATGTTGCCTCGAAGCAGTGTTACAGAACACAAATAAGATTCAGAGCCTTTGCTGAATTTCTTTTCAGCACATTTGTTCTATTCTCAAAACCACAGCATTTATTTTTCAGCTTCTACTCAGAGAACCCTAAATCCATTTTCCAAAGTAGAATATGAGAATAAGTGGGAGCGGCTTTGTGAGCCTTTGAACTGTGCTAATGGTGTTGCCAAAGATTAACTTTCTTTTTTTATTTGTTTTGTTGAAGACAGATTGAAAACACAAAAACAAAACAAAGCAAAAAAAAAAAGATCAAAGCCACATATAACATGTAAATTTTCAATATGTCAAAATTTAAATTTTTCTCATATTAACAACTTAAAATGGGAATATTTCAACTGCAAGGTGTTCTTGTATACCTATGCTTCATGCCATGGGTCATCATTATCAGCATTTTTTAACGTGCCTGTTATGTATGAGGGGCTGTTAGGTGACTTGAGCAACACAATTTCTGCCCCCACAGAATTTATAGTGTCTTAGGGACCTTGTTAAGATCAAAGCTAAAATGAAAAATACACTCAGAAAAAAATGCATATATATTCTGAACTGAATCTACAATTAATTTGACTTACTAATATAGTGTCAAGTGAAATCATTGCAATTATAGCTTTCACCAAATAATAGGAACATTTTGGCTTAACTGAAGATATGGTTTGCAACAGTGAAGTTAGATGTGGTCAATATCTTCTTTTCTGGAACAATCTGATAAGGCCAGATAACCAAGTTTTTAAATCGCTTTTAGAGAGAATAAAATACTAGCATATCGTTATGGCAGCACATAGTAGAAAAACAATACATACATATTGACTGTATTAAAAGAACAGCCCCCAAAACTGTAAAATGATATGAAGCAAATACTAAGTGTGACCTGTGAACCATATATGACACAAAATTTAAATATGAAAACAATCAATGTAAGTTAGTCAGGAGATGTCTTCATGAATAACTGACACTGAGATGACTCAAAGTGGCACGGAATCCGTGCATATTCCTGCTTTTGTTTAGAATTTCCTATTCAATTGGAAATATCTAATTCATTCTTTGTAACTCAAGACTAGCCCATATTGTATCTTTCCATTGTAACTTTGCTGAACCTTCTCACACAATTACTTCCCCCTCCCTACTCACACAATGAACAGTTTTGAGTGTCGACTATGTGCCACATACTCTTCTAGGCACTGAGGATACAGCAGTGAATCCATTTGACTAAGGTTCCTGTCAGCATGAAAATTACAGGTTTTGTTTGTTTGTTTGTTTTACAGGAGGCGGGTAAGAAAGGAGCCAGAAGAGTCAACAATAGTAACATTGTGTGTGTGTGTGTGTGTCTGTGTGTGTGTGCGCGTGCATGTGTATGGCCATATATATATAAGTATCATGGAGAAAGATAAGGTTTAAGAGGGATAGGAGGTGGCTAGGAGCCTAGGAGTAGTTTCTTTTACGTAATTGTCAGGGAAGATTTTTTTTTTTTTTTAATTATTATTATACTTTAAGTTCTAGGGTACATGTGCATAACGTGCAGGTTTGTTACATATGTATACTTGTGCCATGTTGGTGTGCTGCACCCATCAACTCCTCAGCACCCATCAACTCGTCATTTACATCAGGTGTAACTCCCAATGCAATCCCTCCCCCCTCCCCCGTCCCCATGATAGGCCCGAGTGTATGATGTTCCCCTTCCCGAGTCCAAGTGATCTCATTGTTCAGTTCCCACTTATGAGTGAGAACATGCGGTGTTTGGTTTTCTGTTCTTGCGATAGTTTGCTGAGAAGGATGGTTTCCAGCTGCATCCATGTCCCTACAAAGGATACAAACTCATCCTTTTTTATGGCTGCATAGTATTCCATGGTGTATATGTGCCACATTTTCTTAACCCAGTCTGTCACTGATGGACATTTGGGTTGATTCCAAGTCTTTGCTATTGTAAATAGTGTCACAATAAACATATACGTGCATGTGTCTTTATAGTAGAATGATTTATAATCCTTTGGGTATATACCCAGTAATGGGATGGCTGGGTCATATGGTACTTCTAGTTCTAGATCCTTGAGGAGTCGCCATACTGTTTTCCATAATGGTTGAACTAGTTTACAATCCCACCAACAGTGTAAAAGTGTTCCTATTTCTCCACATCCTCTCCAGCATCTGTTGTTTCCTGACTTTTTAATGATTGCCATTCTAACTGGTGTGACATGGTATCTCATTGTGGTTTTGATTTGCATTTCTCTGATGGCCAGTGATGATGAGCATTTTTTCATGTGTCTGTTGGCTGTATGAATGTCTTCTTTTGAGAAATGTCTGTTCATATCCTTTGCCTACTTTTTGATGGGGTTGTTTGTTTTTTTCTTGTAAATTTGTTTGAGTTCTTTGTAGGTTCTGGATATTAGCCCTTTGTCAGATGAGTAGATTGCAAAAATGTTCTCCCACTCTGTAGGTTGCCTGTTCACTCTGATGGTAGTTTCTTTCGCTGTGTAGAAGCGCTTTAGTTTAATTAGATCCCGTTTGTCAATTTTGGCTTTTGTTGCAGTTGCTTTTGGTGTTTCAGACATGAAGTCCTTGTCCATGCCTATGACCTGAATGGTATTACCTAGGTTTTCATGGTATTAGGTCTAACATTTAAGTCTCTAATCCATCTTGAATTAATTTTCATATAAGGAGTAAGGAAAGGATCCAGTTTCAGCGTTCTACTTATGGCTAGCCAATTTTCCCAGCACCATTTATTAAATAGGGAATCCTTTCCCCATTTCTTGGTTTTCTCAGGTTTGTCAAAGATCAGATGGCTGTAGATGTGTGGTATTATTTCTGAGGGCTCTGTTCTGTTCCATTGGTCTATATCTCTGTTTTGGTACCAGTACCATGCTGTTTTGGTTACTGTAGCCTTGTAGTATAGTTTGAAGTCAGGTAGCATGATGCCTCCAGCTTTGTTCTTTTGACTTAGGATTGTCTTGGCAATGCGGGCTCTTTTTTGGTTCCATATGAACTTTAAAGTAGTTTTTTCCAATTCTGTGAAGAAACTCATTGGTAGCTTGATGGGGATGGCATTGAATCTACAAATTAACTTGGGCAGTATGGCCATTTTCACGATATTCATTCTTCCTATCCATGAGCATGGTATGTTCTTCCATTTTTTTGTGTCCTCTTTTATTTCACTGAGCAGTGGTTTGTAGTTCTCCTTGAAGAGGTCCTTTACATCCCTTGTAAGTTGGATTCCAAGGTATTTTATTCTCTTTGAAGCAATTGTGAATGGAAGTTCATTCATGATTTGGCTCTCTATCTGTTACTGGTGTATAAGAATACTTGTGATTTTTGCACATTAATTTTGTATCCTGAGACTTTGCTGAAGTTTCTTATCAGCTTAAGGAGATTTTGGGCTGAGACAATGGGGTTTTCTAAATATACAATCATGTCATCTGCAAAGAGGGACAATTTGACTTCTTCTTTTCCTAACTGAATACCCTTGATTTCTTTCTCTTGCCTGATTGCCCTAGCCAGAACTTCCAACACTATGTTGAATAGGAGTGGTGAGAGAGGGCATCTGTCAGGGAAGATTTTTCTAAGATAACATTTGACCAGAGACTTGAAGGTAATGAGGGAGGGAACCATGAAGATATCTGGAGGAAGAGCAGTCTTAGGCAGAGCAGTCTTAGTACAGAGTCCCTGAGACAGTAGCATTCTTTGTATGCTCAAAGAATAGCAAGGCAGTCACTGTGATCAAGAGTAGAGCAGTTGAGGTAGGTGGTAGGACTTTACCTCAGAGAAGTATTGGGGGAGTCAGAGTATGTAGGGTCTTACATTCCTTGGTGGATGTGAGCAAAGGAATATAACAATTTGGCATGGCGGAGAGCTCACACTGGCATTGTGTTGAGAATAGAGGATGAGGAGGGGCAAGAGATAAAATAGGAAAAAGAATTTGGAGGCTATTGCAGTAGTAGAAGGTATATTGTTATAACTCAGACCAGTAGTGGTGGAAATGGTGGGAAGTAGCTGGATTCTAGATGTACTTTGAAGGAAGAACTAACAAGACTTGATGATAAATTAGATGTGGGTAAGAGATAAAGAGAAGAGTCAATAATGTGTTAATGTTTTTAACTTGGAAGGATGGAGACACTATTAACTGCAGTTGGGAAGAGTTAGAAGACTGAGAAATGGCAGAAAGTGGGGAATCAGGCTTTTAGTTTGGGATGTTGTTTTAGATGCTTATGGCACAGCCAAGTGGCAATAACAGGTAGGCATTAGGATGTCACCTTGAAATTTAGAGAAGTTTGGATTGAATATACACACACACACACACACACATGCATATATGTAAGTATGTATGCACAGGCATACATACATGTCTATATGTTTACATACATGTCTATATCTGTACATACATACATGTCAATTTTCTTTCAAACACATGAGAATGGAAGAGATTTACTAGGGAGTGAGTGCATATGAAAAGAAGTATGAGGTCTGAACCCTGGGGAGTTTCAACATTTAGATGTTCGGCAGAGGCAGAAAAATCAGTAAAGGAGACTGAGAAGGTACAGCTGATGATGCAAGAGAATGAAGAAAGTTTTGTGTTTCCGAAGTCCAGTGACATGCACGTATCAAGGAGAGAGTGATCAGCTGGGTCAAATGATGCTGACCCTAGCAATTCTGATGGGATGGTAGGAACAAAAACCAAAGTGGAGTGGTTTAGCTCTGTGTCCCCACCCAAATCTCATCTTGAATTGTAATCCTGACATACCCAGGAAGGAAGGTGATTGTCATGGGGGTGGTTTCCCCCATGCTGTTCTCATGATAACGAGTGAGTTCTCACAAGTTCTAATGGTTTTATAAGTGTTTGGAAGTTTCTCCTTTGCTCATCTCTCTCCTGCTGCCATGTGAAGAAGGTGCGTGCTTCCCTTTCTGCCATGATTATAAGCTTTCTGAGACCTCCCCAGCCATGTGGAACTGTGAGTCAATTAAACTCCTTCCCTTGATAAATTAGTCTCAGGGAAGTTCTTTATAGCAGTGTGAAAACTGACTAATACAAGTAGGTTCAAGAAAAAATGGGAGGAGGGAAAGTGGGGAAGTCAGAAATACAATAGAGATGCTCTCAAGAGAGTATATTTGTGTGCTGATATATCCAGCAGATATATGAATATATGTGAATGATTCAGCAGCGAGAAAGAAACTGATGAAGTCAGTGATGGAAAGGGAATTCCTGAAGTGGTTTGCTTGGCTAGGTAAAAGGAGGGGGACCTTCGAGTGCTTACATGATTATAATGGAGTTTCAGAAAGAGAGAGATAAGTGGGCACAAAAGGTGAGAGCCTGTTAGCAGTGGTTCAGAGAATGAGGCAGCTGAAACAATCAGATACTGAGATCCTAGAAGCAATTGGCAATAGCAGCTTGATGTCAGCAAGGACTAGGGAATTTGGTACATTAGATAAAATTGTTGCTCTTGAAAGAAATAGGAAAGCAGGGAAATATGCTTTTCCTAGTAAAGTGTCTATCAAAAGATTTGAGCTTAATAGATGCTTCATGAGTGAATGAATGTTAAAATAAATAGCTATTATGGGAAAATGCTTTTGCCTCAAGGGATTAAACTAGCTGTTTCCTGGAATCACTTTTAGTGTTAAAAGTCTATGAGTCTATGAAAACAAAGCCCAATAATGCATTATGAAATACAGAGGCCAAATAATATGATATAAACATCATCCTTTTCCCTCTCCTATATCCTTGACAGTCAGTGCACATCAATCACCTTACACTTTTTCACACTGAGTCAAAAGTTGTCTTCAGAATCTTTTCTGAGTCAGTCAGTCACTATCTTTGGATTGGCTTTGGCATTTAAGATGATATCTATGTATCGTCACTGATATATATTTATAAGATGACAGTGACAATTAAGTCTTTCCTAAACTGCATGGGAGATGTAAGCATAATTTGCCCTAAAATGTGAAAATGCTTCTAGGCGCAGACTCAGATGAGCCCCTTGAGAACTGGCAGAGTGATAGGTCTGTGTGGAGGGACTAGGGGTCCCTTGACCAAGGGGTCCATGGCTTAATTTAAAAAACAAAAACAAAAAAACCCCCAAAAAACCAACCTGGCCTTTCTGAAATTAGTTTCTGTTCTTTGCCTCATATTCCTTTGTTCACCAAACAGTACTCCAGCCACTAATTCTGTTTCTATACATTCTGAAGCTAGAAAGAATGATTGATTGTGGAGAGCAATCTTCAGCATTTAGTCTGAATTGAAGACCCATTTATAATGGAAGATCCTCTTTTCAAAGAAAAAACTTACATTCTTACTGAAGGGGTAATTGTCATCAAAATCAAACCCTCATAAAAGGAATCAGATTCCTTCAGTAACTGTTAAATTATAGGAGACTAGACTTCCCCAGAATAGAAACTAATCTGGTCATTTATGATTGTGACACCTTTATAGGAACATGGTAAGTGACAAACTATGTAGATTTATTATCTGCTTAATTGAGGCAGATGCAAATTCTGATTGCATGGGATCAACAGATGTTGGACTAGTTGTTACATAGATTGGTGATATATACGCTAGATTTAAATAGTTTCCCAAACTGGCGTGCTTGCAAAGTATGCTTGTGTTTGTTCTCTCTGTGTAATAAATTTGGACCTTATGTTTACATATAGGTCAACACAAACTCCTTAATAATTTCCAAGAGCTACTTTATATAACAATAGGAGATGTATGATTGCTAATAACAAACACTGTATATGGTTTTCTTCTATTTTTTTTTTCTCCTATAGGAAAGATAGCATAAGGATAAAACAATTCTTGCTGGGTGTGTGTCAGAGAGCCATTCTGGGTGGACCAATTTGCAGACCTACAATAAGGCAGAGGGGAATCTTAATGGAACCACCATCTTGGAAAGCAACAGAGTGAACCACTAAAGTGATGGCCTCCAAAATAGGAATATAGGCACAAGCTCTTTGAATCTGGAGCAGTAAATTCACATACTCCAATCCTTCTGATGATAAAAGTGATTGCCTTTTGGGTGGGCTCCTGAGTAGTTCATAACTTAGTAGCTGTACCATATATTGGATCTTATGGCAACCTGGGACAGTCTGAATTAGATTTAGCAACATTTATGTAATAGCTTTGATGTGATAAGTGAGAGTAGTTTTGTTTTTCTTTGTACAGCTACCCTGAGATTTCAAAATCTACCTTTTATTTTTATTCCCAAATGCTGAATTATTTTATTAGTGGATTTATTTCTAAAAGTTAAATAAATAAACCATCCACATAGCATACAGTAACAGAAAAATCATGCCCAGATAGAGTGGGCTACTAGATACACAACCAGAAGCACATGCTTCATATAGAAATTGGACAGCTTTGCCTTCCTTCAAGGGGTTGGGTGACTGAAGACGCTATTTTATTCACCTGTGGTCAAATTTTTGGGGCCACGGTATTGCTTTAATTTTTGGGATAATGGTGAGTTTCTCAGAAGATCTATTTTGCAAGGAGGTGGGAGTGAAAACTTGGGACCATAGCAATCATTGACTGACATTTATCAAGTCTTTACTCAATGATAGGCAATGACCTAAGTGCTTTATGAGAATTAAACAGGCTAGGTATGTTGTCTCAGGCCTTTAATCCTAGCACTTTGGGAGGCCAAGACAGGAGGATCATTTGAGTCCAGGAGTTTCAGACCAGCCTGGGAAACATAGAAAAACCCTATTTCTACAAAAATATAAAAAATAAAAATTAGCCAGGTATGATGGTACATGCCTGTAGTCATAGCTACTCAGGAGGCTGAGGTGGGAGAATCACTTGAGCTCAGGAGTTCAAGGCTGCAGTGAGCTATGATTATGCCACTGCACTCCAAAAGAGAATTAAATAATTCTCATGGCAACCCTATGAAGTTAGGATATTATTTTCTCTTTTGTAGAAGCTTATGTGACATGTGCAAGATCACTAAGATAATACATGGTGAAACTAAGCATTCAAATCTAGACAGTATGCCTCTAGTCTCCACTGAGCTATATTGGGATGCATCATTCTCTCTGTTTCTTGCCCTTTCATTCAGAGAATCCATGATCTTTGGCAATGATTCATTGCTTTCTTTATAAAACTTATCAATATGTACTAGGTGAGAATATACAAAGTGGTATATCTGTCTGTTAAATAACTGCTTTTTAAAAAATTTGTTTTAAGTGAAATGTCCTATGATAAAATTAGAGTTACATTCAGTGGGGTGGAGAAAGAACACTGGATTTGGAATTAATGACATTAAATCAGCCAGGCACAGTGTCTCATGTCTGTAATTCCAGCACTTTGGGAGGCTGAGGTAGGAGGATTAATTGAGCCCAGGAGTTCTAGAGCAGCCTTGGCAGCATAGTGAGACCCCATCTCTACAAAAAATTTAAAAATTAGGTGGGTGTGGTGACACACAACTGTAGTCCCAGCTACTCAGGAGGATGAGGTGGGAAGGTCGTGTGAGCCCAGGAGATCGAGGCTGCAGTGAGCTGTGATCACACCACTACACTCTAGCCTGGGCAACAGAGTGAGACCCTTTCTCAAAAAAAAAAAAAAAAGAAATCTATCTGAAATTTATAATATGAAGAACACTAAAATTTTAATGGCAATTACAATTTTTATTCATGTAGTACTTTGTAGTTTAGATAATCAAAAGATTTTTATATGACTCTTGGCTTTATGTAGAAAGGATATTTTGATGACACTTTGATTACATAAATAAATATGTATAGAAGTCATAAATAGATAGCTTTATAATTTATATACTATTTGATAAGAAATACATTATTTGACCATTGTATAGCACAAATCTTTAAAATTGAGAGGATATGGGTTAATATTATCTCCACTTAACAGTTAAGAAAAGTCAGGCCAAGCAAATTATTAGTAATAACAGTTTTACAGCCAGACCAAAACCAAGTTATTTTGATTAAGTGAACAATGAACTAAATGCTAACATAAACTAAGAACAGTAGCAAAATAACAATAATGACATGCTAGCAGAAAAATCCTCCCAAAGGGCATTTATGGCTTGAGGATTCCAATGGCAGTATCTATGTCAACAGGAGGATGTTCTGGATTCTCAGAGAACATATAAGGAAGCGTTACCTGTGTGACAGCATTACCATGGTCCCAGGATGTACAGTTTGAGAATCTGGATTTACCCACATTCCCCAAGGTATTCAGTCTCATGGACACTGGCTCATCCCCACCAGACTCACAAGAGCCAATTTAAACAAAACAGAATTCAAGTGTGGTAATTCCAAAAGAAATCTTGCTTTCAAGTGACTTAAATTTTTAAGACTGTTCATCAGGATAATTTCCAGAGTCAGGATGCAGTGGAAACTGACTTAATATCTGGAACATGTGTGGTGAAGCTGTGATCAGAGTGGTGGAAACATTTCAAATAAGTCGGTAAATTTTCCATTTTAAAAATGACCCCTTGATTTAAGTATATAACAAATGAAGGTAAAACTACTCTTAGTCTCTTCATATCCCATCCCATAACTCCCCTTCTCATTACAGCCTCTGACAGGGCTTCAAGAACTCAAAGCTTAAGATTTGAAGCACTCATCTAAGCTCTAGAGAATTCTGAAGAACCTCTGCCTTAAAACAGACAGATCTGTAGTGAAAGGTGGTAGGTAGCCAAACTCTCCCAGATTCCTCATCTCTTTACTTGAGGAATTTGTTGGATAAAACTCTGGCAAACTTGGTCAGTCTGATTCTTTTCTTCGCTTGGTCAGTCTGATTCTTTTCTTCGCTCTTTTTTCTGACCATCCTTATCAGTTAACACATTCCTTCTCCTGGGATCTTTACACCTTTGATTGGGTAATAGGCAGGCTTACTTTTCCCTCTGGACCTGAGAGGCTTTCTATTACCTTAGGATAATTTTTACCCATACCTTGTGTCTTCTACTCTGTACTGATTTTATTAAACTTATTTTCAGAATTCTGCTGATTCCTCACAGGGTCTCTTTATTTATACTCCCTGCACTTGACTCTCATAGTATCAGGAAGTTCAGTTAATCTCGTCAAATGAGAAAAAAGGCTATAGTTATTATAATATTGTTGATGTGTTCTGTTGCAGTGGGTGCCAAAGTTTAATTTTAGTTTGCTCAGTTTCCTTGTAATTTCTTGACCACATGCCTAGACAGTGTGTGTATGTTGGAGGAATTTGAATGTGATCCATTTTGCAGCCTTTAACTACCTAGCTGTAGGGAGTTCTCTATCTCTAATTGTTCCTTCCATCTCACAAACAGTGCAGTGGATTGTATGTCTCTTTTCTTGATGACTGCTTTTGAGAATAATATCAGATGAAATATTTTGATAAGAGTCCCAGCTCATTACAAATTGCAAATTATAGTTTGACCTTAGTGTACCACTAATGCTCATGATTAACTTTGTGTTTGAACTTTGCCTGACATTTAAATATCATATTAATCTTGTTTTAACAGTGAAGGATTTTGACAGATTATGAATAGTGAGATTCTAGTAAATATTTCTTTAATTGATTCATGTAAGGTGTAATGAACTGTTTTCCAAATTTCATATTAGTCATCATTCAAATACTTAGCTAAAATGAAACCAGATCTCTTTTGATATAAAAACAGCTGGTTTTAACTTGCCTTCTCAAAGTTTTAAAAATATCTTCAAAACTAATCTGTTCAAACATTTACGTGTGAACATATTATATTTATTTAATAATTTTGTGTTTTTATCACACTTTCATACATGATTGAATACAATAATGTAAGGTATTAAAATATGTAAGTTGAAGTTATGCATCAGTGGATTTTATTTATATTGGGACCCTCATAGAAGATTAGCTTAAAGAAAGATGTTTGTAATAATTAAACATTACGTTATTTTATAAGAGTAAAATAATGTTTTAAAAGTACAATAACAACAGACAGATGTTTTAGCACCTGTATAGGAGATTTAAAAATGATGTTTTCTCAAATCCTGTGTGGCACTAAAGCCCTTACACCAGGATTCTACATGCAGAGGTTTACCTGTGTTCCATTGATAATGTCGTGTCTACATGTTACCAAAAACTTGACACATGTGGATGAATTGGCCAGTCAATATCATTGTTTGCACAGAGCATCCATATGCAGTTTTGGTTCAGTGCTCTTGCTGCTAACTGTGGCTTTTCTAGCTCTTTTATTATCATTCTGGTACATTTGCAAAACAAACAAGAATGTCAAAATATTGGTGAGAATTTCCATATTTTCAGCCTACCACAGGGAATCATTCATCTGTTTTTGTTTGTTTGTCAGAGGAGTCTGACTCTGTTGCCCAGGCTGGAGGGCAATGGCACTATCTCAGCTCACTGCAACCTCCACCTCCGAGATTCAAGTGATTCTTCTTCCTCAGCCTCCCGTGTAGCTGGGATTATAGGCATCCATCACCATGCCAGGCTAATTTTTGTAGTTTTAATAGAGATGACTTTTTACCATGTTGGCCAGGCTGGTCTCGAGCTCCTGAACTCAAGTGATCTGCCTGCCTTGGTCTCCCAAAGCCCTGGGATTATAGGCGTGAGCCACTGTGCCTCTTCCATCCATCTGTTGTTTTTAATGTACAAAATAAAAAATAAGCTATAAATGCTATATGAGAAAAGATATTTTCAAAATGAAGCCCCCCCCCGCACCTCCACCCAAATATATTATCACCTTATTGTCATTTCTATTACATCACATTATCTTCTGATGAAGATCTTTTGACATTTGTAGCTGTGAAAGCAAGGGGTGTTATCATGTCTAAGTTGAGGGTAAATATAGAAGGTTATCAAGAACTTTTAGTTAAGAGATAGTACACTTGGAATATGTGCTTACCTTGCATCCCTTGTGAGATATTTT